>NW_027187352.1:11212887-11284642 GCF_028583685.1 Petaurus breviceps papuanus
GAAGGAAGGAAGGAAGGAAGGAAGGAAGGAAGGAAGGAGAAGGAAGGAAGGAGAAGGAAGGAAGGAAGGAAGGAAGGAATAATAATGTAAGATCTCTGAGGGAAGGAATTGTTTTTCTTTTTACTGGTATTTGTATCCCCAGGGCTTTAGCACAGTGCCTGGGACATGGTAAGTAATCGATCGATACTTGTTGATTTGTTAATAAATACTTATTACTGGATAAGCTAGATGATCCAAATGAGGTTGATGAAGATGGTGAAGAGACTGGAGACCATGCTTTTCCAAGAAATGCTCAAGAAAAAGGGAAAACATGTACTAAGTGGCATGGTGAGTAGAGTGATTGGTGTGATATTAGGAACATTTGGATTCAAATGCTCCCTCATATCCTTAGTAGCTGGGAAAACCACTGAACATCTTTGTGCCTCAGTTTTGTCGTCTACAAAATGAACTAGGTTGGATTAGAGGACCTTCCATTTCTAAGTCTAGGATCTTTTAAAGTTTTTAACCTAAAGAACAATAGCTTTAGAAGCTCATGTAACAGGGGTCTTCAAGTATTTGAATAACTGTTATGTGGAAAGGCAATTTGACTTTTTTCTTCTTAATCCCAGAAATTAGAACTAGATGTAAAAGGTGGACATTACAGAGAATTAGATTTAGGCTTGGTGGATTTTTTTCCCCTAACAATTCTAGGTATTCCAAAGAAGAATGGCACCCTTGACAGTAGATTCCCTCTCATTTGATGTATTGAAGCAAAGGCTCTTTCAAGACCTCATTCAGGTACAGGTTGGATTAGATAGCCTCTGAGATTCCTTCCAACTTGGAGACTCTACAGTTCTCAGATCTGTTCATTGTAGGGAGCTAGATGGCAGAGCGGCTAGAACTCTAGGCCAAAAGTCAAGAAGATCTGAGTTCAAATACACCTTCAGACACTTCTTAGCTGTATAATTCTGGGCATGTCATTTAACCTTTCTCTGCCTCAGTTTCCTCATTTGTATATGAGAACAATAAGAGCTCCTCCCTCACATAGTTGTTATAAGGATATGAGGCAATATTTGTAAAGCTTTTTCAAACTTTAAAATACCATAAAATGTTAGCTATTGTTATATAAATTCTATACACGGACAAAAATAGTATGAGATGAAATGTGGTAGAAGCAAAGAAAAGATCCAGACAAGTTACTCTAGGAAACTGGAGAAGAGGGGGTTTCAATTTCAGTTGTGGGGGATCAAGAGAGCCTTCTTGGAAGAGGTGAGGCTTGAGCTGAGGTGAAAGAAGGGAAGGCTTGAGGGCCGTGATTGTGTGTGATGATGGCATTACAAAGAGTGAATTTTGTAACTTACCTAGTCAAATGCATTGAGTTAAATATGCTGGTTACATAAGAAATTCATTTTTTTCTATCTGATTTTATAGTTTTACTTCTAGGAGTTCTTGATATCCATGAGCAAAAGCTAGTTCCTTTGACTGACTGAATGATTGATCTCTCTCATCCCAGAACACTGGATGCTCACTACAACTTTCAGCCCTCATGGCCTGCTTTGATTCAGAGTATGGCTGGCAGGCCTAGTGAGAGTCCACAAGAATGAGAGGCCTTGACTCACTGAAATCAAGGAATGGGCAATAGAGCTCAGGGCAGTAATTTTCAGAAGCAAATATAGTCACCAATTCTTCACTACTACTCTTTAAACACTGCTACTGTTTCTTACTTTTGCTGTCTCTTTTTTTCAAATGGAAAAAAAAAACCTTCAATAGCTGTTTATTTGCCATTAATTTTCTTCTTTCAATGGGTTTATAGAAGAACTTATTTCTGCAGGGCCTGGTGATGCTAATAGAGATGCTCTTCTCTGTGGTTGCTGATGACAGAGGAATAGGACCTTGGAGCTGGAGGAGATTGAAGAACATAGAATGTTGGTATTGGAAGGGTTGTAGTGTAGTGTGTTAAAGCTGAAAAGGCCCTTAGAAGGTAGAATGTCAGTTAGAACTTGAAAGGACTTTCAAACACTGAATGTTAGAGATGGAAGGGGCCATCAAACCCAAAATATCAGAGTTGGGAGGGTGCTTTAGAACATAGAGTGATAGAAATGGAAAGGCATGGATGTTATGAGCCAGAAGGGAGCTTCAAACATACAATACCAGAACTAGATTAAAGAGGGATGTAGCTTAAAAAGCCAAGGACTTCCACTGTATCTGGGTCATTGCCAGTTGTCCTGACCCATGTCTTGCCTCTGACTCCAATGACTCTGGAGAAAAGACAGCTCTGCCTCACTTAAATCCAATTTACTTGCAAGTCAAGACGTCACCCTCCTGATGTTACTGGTCCTCATCCAGAATGAACAACAGCAACAATAAACAACCGGAGGTAGGAGGGGCTTTTAGATCATGGAGCATTCGAGCTAGAAAGCATCTTAGAACATGGGAATTTCGGGCTGGAAGTCATTAGATATCACTCAGTGCTTCTTAAACTGCATCACAACCCACGGTTTAAGAAGCACTGAAGGCATTGCAAGTAGAAAAAGTTTAAGAAGCCCTGATCTAGCTTAAGTCCCTCATTTTACAGAATTAATTCCTCCTTTTAGTACTTGGCTCAGATTCACTATTTTCAGATCTAAGAACAGAAACATGGAGAAGGGTAAGACACTAATTCAAGGTCACATAGTAAGGTAGCTTCTTCCTTAGGACAAAATTCTCAATTACCTGCTCTTCCTATAAAGCTCCTTCCCTGATCATGTATTTCTAGATGTCTTCAGATTAATTCATTTTTGATCAGCTAGATCCTTCTACACTCCCATTCCTGCCTAATGCGGCCCCTGGAGTTTCCCCTCAGCACCAGAAGGCTCGTTGGCTGCTTGGAACAAATTGCCTAAGTTGTTAAATGAGATTTGGCTGTCTCCAGGAAATAAAAAATAAAAAGAGGAAAATGAATATCAATCATGTTCACATGCACAAGTTTTAAATTCCATCCCAGATTGTTATCAGAATCACTGCTGATCTGCAAGTGGAAATGATGGCTCATAAGCATAGAAAACTTTTCTCATAACCTGTGAGGTAGATATTGCCCCCATTTTACGGACAAGGAAAAGAGGCTCAGAAGTGCCCAAGGTCATGTAGCTATTAAGGGTCAAGGTTAGGATTCAAACATAAGTCTTCTAATGCCAAGTTCAGGTTCTTTTCCAATACAATAAACCTCTTCTAGTGAGCTGAACTTAAATGGTAAATATGGACTAAGTTTAATAGATGTTTTAACCTTTGCCATCATTGGAAAAAATTAATAATAATTTAATATATCCACTCAGTCAATAAACATTTATTAAGAGCCTATTATATACCAGGTACTGTGCTAAATATTGGTGATACAATTACTAAAAACAAACCTCCCCTCAAGGAATTCTAATCTAATGGGGGATGACAACAGACAAAAGGAAGCTGAAAAGGTGGGAATGGAGGGAAGATATCTGGTGCAGAGAATGGTGGAGTCCAGTTCAAAGGAGTGCAGCTAGGTAAGGATGCTAGCCTGTGTGTCTTTCTTCAATGGAGGTTTTGAAAGGAATCCTTTGCTCTCCCCTCTAGCCCTCCAGTTAGAGGGGAGCAGAGGGTGCTGAGGGTAATGATGAGGAGTGAGTAACAAGGCTGATGAAATCATGCAAGATGTTGAGTTTCCTGTTGATGAAATTCCTATAGGCATGATGGAGTCTAGTCCAAAGGACTGCAGATAAGTGGGAAAAGAATATGTATGTACTTAATCCTTTGATATATCTTACTAGGTGTCAGTATGGTGGCTCAGTGGATAGAGCACATGGCCTGGAGATAGGAAGACATCTTCCTGAGTTCATATTTGCTCTCAGAGACTTATTAGCTATGTGACCCTGGGCAAGGCACTTAATTCTGTTTGCCTCAGTTTCCTTATCTGTAAAATGATATGGAGAAGGAGATGGCAAACCACTCCATTATATTTGCCAAGAAAACCCCAAATGGAGTCACAGAATCAGACATGACTGACATGACTGAACAACAAAAACATAGTTCCTACAAGGGATATATGGGAGTATGCAATATGGCACCTATCCTGAAGGAACAGTGTAATTGGGGATGAGACAATGATATATGAAAGCTTATTTAGAAATACACAGGAGCAAGAAAGCGCCAAATAATTTGCTATTGGTGATAAATGGGATGGTAGTTTTGAGGAGGGAGAGAGATCACTGTGGGCTGATGTGTTCAGGAAAGGCTTTTGAGAGGTGAGATCTGAGCTAAACCTTGAAGGACAGGGAGTATTTTTGATAGGCAAAAGTCTCTGTGCTAGTTACAAAGAGAATCACACAACCCCTAGTTTGGAAAGGTCATCAGAGGACATCTAGTCAAATCCACATCAGAATAGATCAACCCACACCTCCGTGCTATCCCTGACAAGTAGTCAACCAATTTCTGCTCTCTCTTATGCTAGGGCAAGTCAGTGGTAAAGGCCCATATCTTTTTGTTTTATATAGTTGATCCTATGTGGTATTGGGACTGATCCTGGTAACCTTCAGTTTGAACAGATGGAAAACCTCAACAACTGCTCTCTATGTAGTTGACTTTAAGTGATAGGTCAACTCTAAATGATAGGCTTCTGAGTTGTGAAAAATGAGTGCTAGCTTCAGTGATCATGTCCAAATGGGGTTTAGACTGGACAAGAAGAAATCAACAGGAATGATAAAAGAGCTCCCCAGACAGATGGAATCATTGTTAGGAAATATAGAATGATTAAAGATTCATCACTGGGGGAAGTCTCTAAAGGGCTGGGCCTTTTTTTGTATAAAGACTGGGGGTCTCTTGAGTAATCATCCTATCTCACCTAAAAGAATTGTCAAGATGCTAAGCTCTGACATCTTAAACATGTGAGAATTCTTCTCTTTGGAATTAATCAATCATAGGCTTTTGACAAAGTGCAGAAAAGTCCTTGATCAACTGGAAAGATTGTACAGGAAGTGTATATTGATTGGCTGACAAAACTTAGTCACACCCTGTGTGTCATCTGTAAAATACTGAACCAGTTCAGGCATGAGAGATTCAAGTGCCTTCTAGGAGAGAAGTGAGAACATTCCAGCTATACCCATGAGAAGAAATCCCTTGGGGGGTATTGGGAAAGGAGAGTACATGGCCTCTTTTTTCTATCTTCTTGGTTGGAGGAGGATCCTGTAAACTTTTTAGATAGGAAGGATTTTGAACTTCCCATCTTCCCATCACCACCTTCAAAGTACCCTGTAACACTCGATGGCATTGTCTGAAGTGGGAGTCAAAGACAGACTGGATGTTGATTCGAGGTTATAGAATACAGTCGACAGAAAGCAAGAACAATAACTAAAACAAAAATAAATAGCTCTAATTAAGGGGAAGACTTTGAGGATTACAGAAAAATATTCTAGAAGCTGTGAGTTATCTCTTTCTCCCAATTTCTTTCTAAGTTTGAGCCAGCTTTCCCTTGGATTATGTATGTACTTATGGGACAGTGAGTCAGATTTTGGGAGAGAGATGTTTTGTAAAAACTGTTCCTACAACTGAGTAAATCACCATTTATAAAAGGCAATTAAGTCTAGCTGACTGATAATAACTGAATAATCAATCGTCAATTATTTATTGAGTAGCTACTCTTTACCAGACCTATGTGCTATACTATCTGTAAGCGTACAAAGAGTGGATCAACCTCTCCTTGAAATGAGCTTACCTTCATGTCAAGGAACACACTTGAGGGTGCTCATGAGGTACTGATTACTAGAAGACCACCTTCATTATTCTTCAGAGCTGGTCCTGGACAGTAGGTCATAGCTCTGCTGTGGGGACCCAATGAGTACAAATGGGAGTTGATATAGTTTTGCCTTTTCAAAGGCTGTGCTACAAATTAAAAGACAAATTAACCGCACTTTAATTAAGGAAGATCTTAAGGATCTGGTTGATTCTACCAAAGAACAATTAATGTCAGCGATAGAAATAAGGTGTCCTATAAATATGTGCTTCTGCCATATTTGTTTCTGCATTCATTTACTTTCACAAAATGGGCTAATCTCAAAGTGTAGGTCATAACTTAAGTGAGAATTGAGAAAACAATGTTCTAATCCTGGTTTTATCATTATTGGAGTGACCTTAGGAAAGACATTTAGTCTTGGTACAATTCAGTTTCCCCACCTAATTTGGCTGAGTTGATTTTTAAAGTCTTCTTCGGATCTACTTTTTTTTGTCTATAATAAATGCATTGATTTGAATTTATTGATTGAATGAAGGGAGGAGAAGCACCAAGGGGTACTATTATTTGGGGCCAGCTAGGTACTACAGTGGAGAGAGTTCTGGAGGTCAGGAAGACTCACCTTTCTGAGGTCTAATCTGGTCCCAGAAACTTATTAGCTGTATAAGCCCGGGCAAGTCATTTAAACGTGTTTGCCTCAGTTTCTCACCTGTAAAATGAGTTAGAGAAGGAAATGGCAAACCATTCCAGTATCTTTGCCAAGAAAACTCCAACTGGAGTCGCAAATAGAAACACCTGAAAAAAACTGAACAATGTCTAACCAGCAAATAAGATTGCATAACAATGAAATGACAGGGACCTTGGGGACAAAGTAACCACTGAGTTTTAGAATTCCTGATAGAGAAAGATATGTGGTAATAATTTGATATGTGCACTAAATGTGGGAGAACAGATTTCAAAGGGTTCATAGAAAGGATAGGTAGGAAATAAGAACCTAAAATTCTCCTGGGGAGGTTGAGCTGGAAAGGAAGGGGGACTCAGGAATAAAATTCAGATCAAAATAATTCCAAAGAGGGAGAAAAAGGACTATTGTCTAAAAGGACCCATTTTCATTTCAAAAGTAACTCATCAATGGATTCAGCTTAAACAACAAATAAACAAACACGGTTGCCAAAGCTCAAAGCAAGGGCAGATATCATAGAATAAACACAAAAATCCAATATAGCCTGCTAAGAATAGTTCTGGGAGAATTAAATCTCCGAATGGAACCGAGGAAAAGTAAGGATGGAAAAAATGTCTTTAAAGCTATGATGAAGGCAAGAGGAAGAACAAAGAGGGAAAACTACTGTTGCTCAGTGTGAATGGGGAAATGGTAACAGGTTAAGGAGAGAAGGCAGAGCTGCTTGGCTTTCATTTTGCTTCCTTTCTTCTCCTGCCAAAAAGAATAATCCCTGGACTGGGAAGGAGAGAATGCAAATGTTTAATGGGGAGCTGAAATTGAAGATAAATGAGTAAAATAAATGAGAAGTAAGCTGCCCTTAAAGATTTCAAGTCACTGGACTTGTAGGAATTACAGTATAGATTATTGAAAGAACTAGCCAATGAGCTTGATGGGTGCCTCGAGGAATATCTTTGAAACAATGTAGAAAATAGTAGAGGCACAGGACTGGAGAAAGACAACTATTGTTCCAATTTTGACAAAAGGGAAGAGGATACAAACTATGGACTTGCCTTCAATTCTTGGCAAAATTCTAGTATATAGCATCAAAGGGAGGGTTTGTGAGTATTTAGAAAGGGGAGCAATGCTCACTAAAAGCTAACGTGGCTTCATCATTGATTGGCCATACCACAGTCTGCTCTTTTTTTTTTTTTTGACAGAGTGAACAGATTGGTAGTTTGAAATAATGATATAGACAGAACACTACTAGGTTTCAGCAAAACATCCAGCAATGTGTCTTTGTAGACAAGATAGAGGGATGTAAGATAGATAATTATATTCTGGTGGATTCTGAAGTTGCAAAATGATTGGATCTAAAGAGTAGTCATTAATGGTCCAATGTTAGCTTGTAGGGATGTCTTCAATGGAGTACCATAAGAGTCCATGTTTGGGACTTGGTTGTTCAATATTTTCACCAATGACTTGACTACATTTATAAATTGCAACATTATCAGATTTACAGATGACATTAAACTAGGAAGGATAGTTGACATATTGGATGATATAATCAGTATCCAAAAGATTGCAATTGCCTAGAATGATGGGCTGTATCACACAGGGCAAAATTTAATAGAGATAACTCTGAAGTTTTACTTGGATTAAACAAATCAGCTTTACATGCATATGAATAGAGTCACATGATTAGACAATAATCAAGTGGGAAAAAACAAAAGATCTAAAAGTTTTAGTGAACTGCAAATTTTGCATCCAAAAAAAATCTGTGATCACCATAATGAGAGAGGGCTACATACTAATGTTCTATGCCCTAGTCAGATCACATATAGAGAATTTGGTTAAGTTCTCAATGCCACATTTTAAGAAGCATCATAGTTGCATAGATTTAAGTTTGGAAAGAGTCTTAAAGGTTACTAAAATCAAACCTCTCATTCATAGGTGAGAAAATTGAGACCCTAAGATCACATATATAACAAGCAGGAAAACCAGAAATTGAACTTAGACAATTATCCTTTCTACATTGCAGGGGTTAGGGGTGAGGGGCCCCTGTGATCTGGAAAATTTGTGTAAAATTTTTTGGCTTTCCTTTTGTGCCACAGAAGAATTGTGAATTTTTTCTTTTCTTTTATGAGTTGTTTATAGTCCCTATTTAAAATTTGGGTTAAGTATTTTGTCATAGGTTATATGTAGGTTAATGTTAAGTAAAAATATTATATGAAAAAAGTACAAAAAATAAATATGAAAATTATAAAAACAAATTTGAGTTACTAAACTTTTTAAGACACCTCTACATTTCTAGCCTTTGTGTGTCATTTGCTGACTTTCACATTTTTTACAAACTTTTAACTTTTTACTTATTTTAACTTTAAAAAGAAATTGTGTATATTTATGGTAATAAAAGATAAAATATGCTGATATTATACAATACTCTACATATATTTTTTATGCATTTCTGAGTTTCTAAACTTTTTCTGTATCGTCTGTGGGCCTTCGTGTGTTGTCTACAGCTTCCACAAAATTCCTTCCAAATTTCCATTTCATTTCTTATGCTGACCCGCAATATATCAAAATGGTAATGGGGAAAGTTGCGATGTGGAAGGGATACAGTATTTTCTGAATCCAAATCCAGCACTCCATTCACCTTAGCATACGCATTGTGCTTGAAGCTGTTCTTTATGTCACTGAAGCAAAGGGGAATGGAGAGAGATATCTTGCATGAGTAGTTGGTAGCATATTCTCCATGATGAACTATGTATAAAAAATAGAAAAGAAAGGAGATAACAAAAAATTTATCATCAGAGAAGGAATGGTATGGGTCATGTCATAAGGCATCATGGATAACATCTAAATTAAAGATGGACAGAATTTCACTAGTCTATTGAAATTGGTATTATCATAATTAGAATCACTTTGGCAGGTAGTAGCTTACCCAGATTAGGAAAGAATGAAGGAAACACACCTACATGCCGGGTACTGTACTAAATGTTTTATAATTATCTCATTTGATCCTCACAATAACACTGGGAGGCAGGTGCTGTTATTATCCTCATTTTACAAATTAGGATACAATTTGCAAACAGAGGTTAAATGACTTGCCCAGGGTCACACAGCTAATAAGGGCCTGAGGCTAAATATCAACTTGGGTCTCCCTGACATCAGACTTAGGGACTGTGATTGTGCCTTCTAGCTTCCTTGAATACTTTCTATTTACTTTGTATATACTTTGTTTTTTCTTATCTACATACATGTTGTACCTTTCCAGTACAATATAAGTTTCTTGAGGGCAAGGACTATTAGATTTTTGATTTTGTAGCCCCAGTGCCAAGCACAGTATGTAGCAGGCACTTAATAAATATTCCTTTAACTGAATGGAATTGAAGAAACAGAAAAGGCATTGAGGGAGAAAGGGACCAACAGGAAATACATTTGGGATTTTAATTCCTTTGGCAATATCTTTGCCAAGATTCTTCTTCAGGTTAATTCTGTACCTGCTTTTGAAAAGCAGGGTCTTGGGGAAGAAGTTCATGCTTCAGGTGGGGATTGGATTAGACTGAACTCTAAGGTCCCTTCTGACACCAAGGGTCTCTTGATATATTATTTTAATTATGTCAGGAAGAAGAATCAGCTCCTCTAGCTTATGGTGACCAAATGTGAGCTCTGTCTCTAACTGTGGATGCCAAAGCTCAAAGCAATTTGGCAGTCTGATGAAAATCTGAAGGGTCACTAATCTTTTATCCACTTAGAGCTGTGGGGCAGGAGGAAAAGTTGTCTCTGAGCCTCAGGTAAGTTATTATTTTTAATGAAAGGATGGATTAGGTTATTTCCATGGTGCCTTTCAACTCTAACCTTCTACATTCTATATTCTAATATTTACTATTCTAAGGCTCATCCAAGATCTAACACATGCTAGCAATATGAACCTGGGCAAATCACTTAACCTCTGTTTGCCTCAGTTTCCTCATCTGTAAAATGGGGATAATAATAGTGCCTTCCAGACTGGTGAGGATAACATGAGATAATATTTGTAAATTATTTGACAATCCTTACAGCACTATATAAATGCTCTAATTATTATTTTCATGATTGTTTTACATCATAAGATTCATTTCTGCTCTAAAATTTTGTTTTAAGAGCTTTTCCAGCTCTAATATTCTAAATATCTTAAAGCATATTCCAGCCCTAACATTCTATGACCTCAAGTCCCTCCTAGGTCTAGTATTATATTTTTAGGTCCTTTCCATGTGTGACATTCTACATTCTAAAGTCCCCTCTAGTTCCAGTATTTTCTGTTCCAAGACCCCCTCTAGCTCTGATATTCTATCTTCTAAGATCTTGCCCTGTTCTAATATTCTATGCTGTAAGTTCCATTTCAGCTCTGCCATTCTCTCTTACGTTATGGCTTCACAAGGTATCCACGTAACGTTAAGGCAAATCTACCAGGTATACAGTGAGTTACCTCTACTGTGCTGCTGTTACCATACCTATGAAGCTACTGAATACTCTTGGTACTGATGCACATCAGGTTTTCATAAATCATTTCCAACCTGTCAGCTTCAATCTCTGTTGGCAAAGAAAGGTATGCTCCTTTCTGATACAAGGCAGGAATATTGTGGAGCTGCCAAGACAGATAATAGAAGAGACTTAGAAGAGAGTAATGGCGAGCGGGCTAGAGAGAAGTTGTGGATTTCAATGCACTTATATCAATAAAGGGGTGTAACCCACATCCAGTGTTCTTTCCAAGAGGAGGAAGGAGGATCCAAATAACACACCTGCATTGTGGTTGGACAGTGGCCCAATTGGACTAAAGGATTGAAATTTCTCAGCAGTTGCTGAACATTATGGATGGGAACATAACCTCTCATTAGGTATTGTGGTATGGGGAGCAACAGGAATTGTGTGGCCCCACGCAGCAGCTAGACAGTGGTCATAACAATAACTGGCAGGCTGGAGGCTGGAGACCAGGACATCAGTCAAGGCCCTTGGGCCACACAGTTGTCATCTTATCCCTTGGCCTCAGCTTCTTCGTATTCCCCTCATATTCAGGTTCAGGAAGATCTGGGATCACATGCTAGCTCTGTACTGAGAAAGGCTTTGTGACTGTGGACAAGTCATCTAACTTCTCTGGACCTCAGTATCTTCATCTGTGAAAGGAGGGGATTGAACCAGATAATCTTTAAGGTTCCTTCCACCTTTAAACCCTAATGCAAACCTCTTGTAACAAGAAGGCATGTGGGATTTTTGCTATGTCTGATAATCTAATTATTCTTTTTTTTTGGAAGGGGAAGGCAAGGCAATTGGTGTTAAGTGACCTGCCCAAGGTGACATAGCTAGTAAGTGTCAAGTGTCTGAGGCCTGATTTGAACTCAGGTCCTCCTGACTCCAGGGTTGGTGCTCTATCCAATTGTGCCACATAGTTGCCCCAAATCTAATCATTCTTGAGGAGAAACTTGGAAATAAGTAGATAGGAAGTAGAGTAGTCATCAGAAATTTTTATGTCCAGGTTAAGAGGTATAAAATGATCCCAAATGTTGGGAGGAAAGACGTTTCTCATGGGTGGGAGTCTCAGGATGCCATGAAGACATCAGGTTAATAGGTTGATATCCAGGGGTAACAGGTCCAGGTAGGAAGGTTTAAGGAGAAACTCACTTGGGGGTGATACCTTTAGGGGATGGGAAACACATGGGAACCATTTTCTAGCTTTCTGCTTTAGTAAATTACAATATGGCCTAGTATTCATTAAGATGCAGAGGTAGAGTAGTTGCCAAGTTCTAAGTACTCTGTACATGGGAAGGTCAGACCTCAAAGTCCAGGGCTCTGGAGGTAGTAGCATCATGGCAAATGGTAAGGTCAGGTGGTCCTGAGAGCACAGTGGTGAAGGTCTATGTTAGTCCTCTTACCAAGAAGATTATTGTTGGTGAGGCCCTGCTCTTCAAGCAGTGGGAGCAGTCACTTAAGGTCCTTTAGACTATTGCACAACAATATAAAAGAATAGTAGGATGGTGAATTTTTCTAGGACCATTTCTACCTGAATTTCATTGAGCAGGATGAATGGGATGGGAAGGAAATAATGATAATAATAATATCATTAGGGGCAGCTAGGTGGTATAGTGAATAGAGCATTGGCTCTGAAGTCAGGAAGATTTGAGTTCAAATCTGACCTCAGAAACACTTAACTAACTGTGTGACCTTGGGCGAGTCACTTAACCCCAATTGCCTTGCCTTTCCCCCTCCAAAAATTAATATAATTATATTATATCATTAGTAATTATATTACACCAAAATCAAAATACCTGTTGTTATTATTGTAGGACCCATCACATTATTATTACTAGTATTCTTTTTATTCACAGGATAGATGGGCAGATGTGGTCTATAATGCTAGAGGGAATTTTATATACTTTTATATTCATAGGATTTCACTCCACCATCTGAGAGAAAAAGAGAAGAAAGAGAGAGAGAGAGAGAGAGAGAGAGAGAGAGAAAGAAAGAAAGAAAGAAAGAAAGAAAGAAAGAAAGAAAGAAAGAAAGAAAGAAAGAAAGAAAGAAAGAAAGAAAGAAAGAAAGGAAGGAAGGAAGGAAGGAAGGAAGAAAGAAAGGAAGAAAGAAAGGAAGGAAGAAAGGAAGAAAGAAAGAAAGAAAGAAAGAAAGAAAGAAAGAAAGAAAGAAAGAAAGAAGGAAGGAAGGAAGGAAGGAAGGAAGGAAGGAAGGAAGGAAGGAAGGAAGGAAGGAAGGAAGGAAGGAAGGAAGGAAGGAAGGAAGGGAGGGAGGGAGGGAGGAAGGAAGGAAGGAAGGAAGGAAGGAAGGAAGGAAGGAAGAAAGGAAGAAACGTCAGATCCATGAATCAGGATCTGTTTCCAGGCTCCTGCACAGTGGCCAGCACATCGCCGATGCTCTAATAAACATTTGTTGAATAACTCGATGAATATTATTAGTATTATTAAGTAACTCAGAGGGTTGCTGTTTTAAAATTCAACTGAGAAATACTATGAAGATGCTAGCTATTTATATGTGACAGAGGGGAGATGAGGACAAATACAAAGAAATGTAAACACAAGTGAGAGAAATTTACTAACAGGTAGAGCTCTACCTCCTGGGAACTTTCTGATGCCCTTGGAGCCCATCAGAATCCCAGAATTTTAGCAACGATATTCAAACCTACAAGAAAGGACGAGAGAGAACCACCAGGATTCTAAATTTATAGGCCCTTTCAGGAATGTTTGTGGTTTTTCCCTTCAGTAATGCTTAGCTTACTAAAGTTATCTTCCCTTCACCAGCCCACTTTCATGAAATGTTGGTTGCTACAAAGCTACTTGGGTGAGAAATCTTCAGGGGCTTTGTTTCTTAGCACACACAGTCCATCAGAGAGATACACAAAGGTCAGTTGCTCCAGATTCATTGTGCAACGTCTGTGTGTTTTTCTGGAAACCCCCCATCTATCTAGGAAGCAAGCTCCAATCTTTGTAAAAGGAAAAGGACTCAGATCTCAAAGGACCTAAAATTCTTTTTGGTTTGCATATTATAGCCAAATTGTCCCTGAAAAGTTGAACCCCTTGGATTTCAGACAACTTGCCAAAGTTCCTCCCTGCTTTATGATTTGGGTGCCTTGGTGCAAATGAATTTTATTTTATCAGGTGCACACATTTCTACCCACAGCATAGGATAATGGGTCTTGTGACGCCTTGGAAAATTAGTGTGGCAGTTTCAGGAAGAGTTGGGGATGAACATTTCCATAAGCAGTGTTGGTTCAGGTGCAAGGCGTCTCCTGCAAAAAGTTTCCTTAGGAATTTATTCAGGAGGCCTCCCTTGATCTGTAGTGGCTATGATCCTGTCTGTGGGCTGATGAGTCAGAGACCTTGAGAGGGGGGACTCAGAGGTCATTTCATTCAACTTCTGTTTGACGCATCAATCTTCTTCAGGGAAACTTGCTAAATTACCAACCAGTCTCTTAATACCTCCATTATAGGCAGCTCACTATCTGATAAGCTAGCATAGTGCAGTGGTATAGGAATCAGGAAGATCTAAGTTCAGATCTAGCCTTAGACACTTACTAGTTTTCTGCCACTGGGCAAGTCACCTGACCTCTGCTTGCCTCAGTTTCTGCAACTGTAAAATGAAGATAACACAGCACCTACTTCCCAAGGTTATTATGAGGATCAAATTAGGTAAGAAAAGAAAAGAACATTGGAAATCTTAAAACATTATATAAGTGGTAGCTGTTATATAAATTCTAGTGTGTGTGTGTGTGTGTGTGTGTGTATATATGTGTGTGTGTGTGTGTGTGTGTACATACACAGAGATAAATATAGTAGGTAGATTATGATAGGAGAAAAGAAAAGATCTAGACAAAATCCTCTAGGACATTTGTAAAGCACTAAGCATAGGACCAGGAACATAATAGGGACTTAATGCTTGTTCCCTTCCACTTCCCCAATGATGAGGTAGCCTATGGATGTGCCAGTATGTCAAACTCCAAATGATTTGTCCAGAAATTACTTGAAGTCTTCTGGATAACTTTAGAAGGTATGCATTATCTTCATTAAGGTGATTTAAATTAATGGATCCTACACAACAATATATATATATATATATATATATATACATGAACATATATATATATATATACATATATATGCACATGAACCTGCACACATTTAAAAACAACCATTGGAAGCCATTTTCTTACTCTCTGGGTGTAGAGGTACTAGTTTTAAGTCAGTGAGTGATCTTAGATCACTTCCCCTCATAGACTGAGCATCCTCATTCTATATATAACTGCCTACCTAAGGAGGGAATGAAAGAAAAATGCTTTGTCAAGTGCTAAACACTATAAAATATAAACAATTTTGAAATTAATGGATGATTGAACTCTACTTACTACCCTACTTCCCCCACTCACCACTTACCCTCTCATCCTACTTACCACCATTTACTCTCACTATGAGAACAATAATCATATCAATGCTTCTATATCTACTGATATGACTCTCAACTGGCTCAAGGCCCCATTCATCACTTCTGTGACTCAACCATCCAAAACTTCTTTCTCTAGTTTCCACGCTCATGTATGTGTCATATTTCTCCATTAGAATGTAAGCTCTTTGAAGGTCAGGACTATAATAATTCTTGTACTCCACACATGATGTTATATCTTTTGCTGCTATGCCTTTGCAAGACTCTTCCCTGTACCTGAAAAATTCTAGCTTCTAACTTCCACATCTTTGAATCATAGGATCTCTTTGAAGTAAGCTCAGGCACACTAAGGGAATCTTTGTCCTTTTCTCCTAATTGTTCATTGTTAATTTCTTCCTTGTCACTCCACCATACATTTATTTCTGTACATATAATTCTAGTAGACTCTAAGCTCCCTGAAGGCAGAGGCTATTTCTTTTCTTTCTTTTTTTTTGGCTCTGTATCCCTAGCCCCTAACTTAGTGCTTACTATGTAGTAGGTGTCTAATAAAGGCTATTTGATGTAAGTGAATTGAAGTATTACACCTACATTTACTACACTGTAAATCCATGAGTTCAAACCTAAGTTCAAATCAAGCCTCAGACACTTACTAGCTGTGTGACCCCAGGGAAGTCACTTAACCTTATTTTCCTCAGTTTCTTCATCTTAAAATTCACTGGAGAAGGAAATGTTAAACCACTCCAGTCTTTTTTGCCAAGAAAACTCCAAATGGAGTCATGGAGAATAGGACATGACTGAAATGATTCAACAACAAAAACTCCATGAAGGTAACCTACTGCTTCTTTGTACCTCCTCCAGTCCCCAATGCAGGGCTGTGCATCCAGTAAGTTCTTAGTAGATGGGTGTTGAATTTATTTGAATTTCCCTCATTGGCAGAGGTAACTCTGGTATAGTGGAGAGCACACTGCATTGGGAGTCACAAGGATTGGGGTTCCAAGTTCTGCTCTCTTTCTTATCAATTGTGTGACTTTGGGCAAGTCACTTTCCTCACGTAGACCTGAGTTTCTTTATCTGAATAATGAGACAGCTGGACTAAATGGCTTCTCAGTTCCTTTCTTACTTTTGATCATGAGTAATAATAATAATTAACATTTACATAGCTCTTACTATGTGCTAGGCACCATGCTAAGCACAATTATTATCTCATTTGATCCTATTGATTCCATTATTGTCCCATTTTAGAGATGAAACTGAAGCAAACAAAAATTAAGTCACTTGCCCAAGGGGGAAAATAAAACCCTGACAGGAAGTTTTCTCTCCAGTGTTGAAATAATTAACTAAACAGTCACCCCCAGAACTTGCAAGCTCAGATTACCTGTAAATAAATCAAAACTATTTTTTCTTTCTCTCTCAGTAAGACAGTGTCTACCTGTCTAAGGAAGAATGTACACATGTGATTGTATTTGTGTGTTGGGGGGAGGAGAGAATTGATTTTTTCTCACCCCTGTTAAGACATATGTTTGTACCACATGAATTTTTTCTATGCTGTATTATGTATGTACTTCTCAGGGCACACAATTGATAGACAGGTGCTGGGGGAATGGGACAGCAATAACTCTTGCCCACCTCAATGTGAGTGATGGTGTGGTACAAGACAGAGAGCCATCACAAGGCGGTGGCGCCATCTCCTTTGAAGCAGCCAGGAAAATGATCACTCTCTTTGGCCAATAGAGAAGAATCAATCCTGGGATTTGCCTAACCACCCCTGAGCCTGGAAGATCCATCAGGCTCCCAGGCAGTCCTGTGTCTGTAATCCACTATCATGGAGGTCAGGGTCAGCAACAATTCAGGAACTGAAGCCACCTCCAGGGTTAAACCTTTTGGTATTCCCCTATTCCAAGGCCTTTCAAAGGACCTTTAATGAATGTTCATCAAAGAATGAATATGAATAAATGTTCTTCTTTAAACATTAACTTGATATAAAAGAAAACTTCCTAAGTGTAGTGGTTTCCCATTATTAGAGGTCTTCAATTAAGACCTGGATAGCCCCTTGTCGGAAATATTGTAGAGGTGATTCTTTTCAGGTATAAGTTGGACTAGATAGTCATTCTGATGAAAATTCTGTGATCATATAATCAGTCTCAGAGACAGAGAGCAAATGAGGTAATGGATGGAGGAGGCAAAGAGACGGGTTTCAGTTTGATACAGAGGAACATTTTCTAACAACAAGAGCCTACCTAAAGTAGAATGAACTTCCTTGGGAGGTAGGAGGCTTGCCCTCACTGGAAGTCTTCAGGGAAAAGTTTGGATTGCCTACTTGTTGGGGAATATGAATCACAGCTGGCATTTACATGGCATTTGGGGGGTATGTAAAGCACTTTTTATACAATAGTTCATTGGATCTCGATAACCATCTTGGGAGGTTGGGCATTATTAGCTCCCATTTTATTGACGAGGAAAGTGAAACTTAGAGGGGTGACAAGATTTACCCCTAGAGAGAGAGCAACTACACACCAGAGGAAGAATTCAAAATCAAATCTTCTTGCTTCCCAGTCCTACGCTTTTTCCATTATACTGTAACATTTCTCATTGTAGTTCCAATTCTTGTTCAGGTTAGAACTGGTTTAAACAGCCTCCAGGGTCCCTGCCAACTCTGATATTTTGTGAGATTGTTATAATGGAAGCCATCACAGAATAAGACAATACATTTTCTCTTAGAAAATGAAGAGAGGGACAATCCAAGGTAGAGTAAGTATTTAATTTGGCTGGATCATGGGGTACACAGAGAATACTAGTAAGAGATAAAGAAGCAAAGCTCACAGGATTACAGAATTTAGAGCTATAATGGCTCTTAAAGAAAAGTTAGTCCAACCTACTTTCATTTTATAGAGATAGATGCAGAAAGACATAGATATAGAAGTAGATGCAGGTACAGGTATAGGTGTAGATGCAGAAGCAGATGTTATAGATATCAGTGTTGACAAAGATGTAGTTAGATGTACATATTGATAAAGACATATAGATATCAATGGAGATAGCTATAGATATATGGAAACTGAGGTCATGAAATATGAAGTGATTTGATCAAGGTCATAGGATCATAGATCTAAAGCTGGAAATTATTTCAAAGGCTATCTTTTTTATAAATGAAACTTTATAGATGAAGAAACTGAATTTCAGTAGCTTGACCAAGATCAGCCAATAAGTAGCAGAGTTGATATTTGAATTTGGGTTTTCTGCCCCCAAATCCAATGCTCTTCCCTGTATGTTGTGTGGTTAACTAGGACCAGATTTTGACAGTTAAAACTAATTTAGGACTTTGGAATCCATTGTAGAGGTTTTTTGTTTGTTTGTTTGTTTGTTTTTAGAAGGGAATGAGGTGTTACTAAGATGTTTTGGGAAGGGACTTGGTTTTCCCAGTCTACATGCTGGGAATGTTGAAAGGGGAAATTTTTTTGGGGGGGAAACTTTTTTTTTAAAGCAATAGGGGTTAAGTAACTTGCTCAAGGTTACACAGCCAGGTGTTTCTGGGTGGGTGCTAAGTGTCTGAGCCCAGGATTCGATCTCCAGGTCATCCTGACACTGGAGCTGGTGCTCTTACTCGCTGTGCTACCTGGCTGCCCCCTTGGGGAAACTTTTAAGAGCTATTGAAAGGGTAATTTTTATTTTTCCATTTCTGAGGTATATACCTGAAGCCTTTTGATCAGGGGTTCTGAACCTGGGGGCCTATATGTCCCACAGTTAGGTCTCAAGGAGTTCATAAACTTGGATAGAAAAAATTACAACTTTTAGTAATCTTTGGTTTCCTTTTTAATCCTAGGCATTTTGTTCTCTGCATTTAAAAATGTTATCCTAAGAAGGAGTCTATAAGGTTTATCAGTTTAGTAAATGGGTTCATGATACAAAAAAAGGTTAAGGACTCTTGTTCTAGATTATAGTAGCATATGCCAAAAATTGTGCTCTACTTACATAATCTTCAATTACCCATCAGTCACTTCCAACCCCATGATAAGATATTTGATCAATATCAGAGATAATATATTGATAACAATAGCATTAATATAGTATTTTAAGGTTTACAAAAGATTTTAGATATATTACTTAATCCTCCTAGTAGCTCTGTGGGGTAAGGGCTACTATTACCCCTATTTAATAGATGAGGAGATTGAGTTTCACAGAGGCTAAATGCCTTACACAAGGTCAGCCAACTATTAAGTGTCTGTAGTGGGCACCCGTATCTTCAGACTCCTAGTTCAGTGCCACCTAGATACCACCTAAGAACTTTAGTAAATGTTCATGGGAAGATGAATCTACAGTGACATACTACTTAACCTTCTCAAAGCAGTGGCTGACCAGTGTGAGAAGGATGTGTTTTCAAGTCAAAGTGGAAGAGAATTTGATTGATTCACAGTTTCACTCCCAGAGCCCTGTATTACTCTGTGTCCATTACCCATCTCACCAAGCCTTTCTACATATTCTATTCTATTTTCTACTTTACATGTCTTGAGTGGTGCTCTAGCACCTTGACTAGAAAGATAAAAAGTTATAGGTGATCATTAATAACTCATGGATTTGATTTAAGAGTAGGATTGTGTCTTGTTTATAAATTGTGTCCTGGAGCTTTAAGAAGAATCTGAGAGCTACAGATGCTTGCTCAGCTGATTATCTCAGAGACCAACCTCAGAAAAAGCAAAGGGAATATGAACAGAACACTGCTTCCAAGAAATAAAGCATATCAAGGAATATGCCCACAGAGGCTGGCATCAGCAGAAAGAACAGTGGAGGACAGGCCAAAAGGTGAAATTTGACATATTCAAAGACATTTTTACCATATTGCTTGATGAGATGGTGGACATGAAGATCAGAGCAGAAGTATTTAAATGCATAGTACTGTCTGCAGCATTCACCTACCAAATACTGATCCACAACAAAATGAGAAGAGTACAAGCTCATGATCACCACATGCCAAATGGAAAGATCAGTTTGCAAAACTTTTTGTGGTGGCATGACAAATGAGGAATTCCATAGAATATCGAGGCGGCCTTGGAAACAGATATAGCCTATTGTGATAAATGCACTGGATGCACTGAGTTAATAAATAATTAATGACAAATTAAACTAGGAACTGGCTTAAAAATAACAGAATAGATAAACCATTAACTTAAAAAGAAAGAGGAAAACAATATTACCAACATAAAATGAAAAGATATATTCACAATGAATGAAGAAAAAATAAAGGAAATTATTAGGAAACATTTTATCCAACTATATATAAAACTGATAGCCTAAATGAAAGGGATCGATATTTACAAAAATAAAACCCCTATATTAATAGAAGAACAAATAGATGACTTATGATAAGTCCTACTCAATAAAAAATAAACTAAATAGAACAAAAATGAACTCCAAAAGGAAAATAAACAGATGGATTTCCAAGAAAATTCTATTAAATATTTAGAGAATTATTAATTTTGATACTATATTAGGTGTCTGAAGGAATAGGAAAAGGACTGCTACCAAATTATTTCTATGATATAAATATAGTCTTCATACCTAAACCAGTGAAAGTTAAAAAAAAGATAGAGAGAAATAAAACTATAGACCAATGTCCTTCATAAATATTGGTGTGGAAATTCTAAATTAAGCATTAGAAAGAGGTCTCCAGCAATACATCACAGAGATTACATACCATGCTTAGGTTGGATTTATATGAGAACTGTAAGACTGATTCAATATTAGGAAAACTTTCATCATAATAGAATATGTTAATAACATGAACAACAAAAAATTAGTGTATCAAAAGAAGCAAAAAAGCTTTTTTTTACAAGATACAACACCCATTCTTATTAAAGACACTAAAAAAAGGATCTTTCCTTATTATATTAAACAATATCTGTCTAAAACCAAGAGTCAGCAATATATGTAATTGAGATTACAGGAGATATTTCCATTAAGTTTAGTGGTAAAGCAATGATGTCTATTTCACCACTAGTATTTGATATAGTGCTAGAAAATCATTCTATAGCAGTAAAACAAGAAAAAAAAGTTGAAGAAATGAGCATAGGCAGAGGAAAGAAAACCATATTTTTTGTAGATGATATGGTGGTTCATTTACAGAATCTACAATGAAATGAATCTAAAGAATCAATGACAATATTTTTGGAAAAATAATTGCATCAAAGTTGCAGTATATAATATACCCACAAATCACCAGCATTACTGTATATTACAAGCAAAAACAAGAAAGAAGAGAGAGAAAGAGAAATTCCATTAAAATCAATACAGAATGTAAAAAACACTTGGGAGTCCACCTACCAAGGCACACACAAGAACTATTTGAATACATCTACAAAACATTCTGCACAAATACAGACCTAAATAATTAGAGAATTATTAATTGGAAATGGTTGTGCTAATCTAAAGGGCAGTTAGATGGTGCAATGGATATCGTACTGGAATGAAGTCAGGAACACATCTTCTTGAGTTCAAATCTAGTCTCAGATACTTTCTAGCTGGGCTAGTATCAGATACTTCCCTGGGCAAGTCACTTAACCCTGTGTGCCTCAGTTTCCTTATCTGTAAAATTATCTGGAGAAGGAAATGGCAAACCACTCCAGTATCTTTGCCAAGAAAACCCCAAATGGGGTCAAAAAGAGTCAGACGTACATGACTGAAACAACTGAATAACAACAAAAGGCCAACCTGATGTTATTAAAATGACAATACTGTTTAAACTAATTTACTTCAGTGCCACATAGGTGTAAGTCTATAATTAAACCATGAAAGGTTTATTTTAAAGAGCTAGGAAAAAAGCAAGCACAAAATTTATCTTTAGAAACAAAAGGTCAAGGGACACTTTTCAAAGGAAATAATAAAATGAGAAGGAAGGAAAGCTAGCAGTACCATATCTCAAACTATATCACAAAGTAGTAATCATTCAAATGATTTGGTAATTATAAAGAGAGTTGATCAGTGAAACCCATTAGGCATATAATTTTAAGAAGAAATCAGACACAATAGCCTAATATTTGATAAACTCAAAGGTTCAAACAATCAGTATAAGAACTTATTATTAAACACAATTTTCTTGGAAAACTGCAAAACATTTAGTCAGAAACTAGTTTTAAAATGTCTCATACTGTATACCAAGACAAGGTCCAAATGAATACATGACAGACATAAAGTGTAACAACATAAACAAGTTAGAGAACCAAAGATAATAATATCTTCTTGGATTTTGTGTATTAAACATATGACAGAGAGGATGGGAAAATGGAACATTTTGACTGCATAAAATTAGAAAGATTTTGTACAAACAAAACCAATGTGCCTACAATTAGAGGGAATACAGGTAAGCTGGGGGGAAAAGCTTTGCAGGGAGATAAGATCTCATTTTCAAGATTTATAGGGAAGTGATATAACTCTATAAGAATTAGAATCATTCCCCAACTGACATATGTTCAAGGGATCATCCAGATACTAACAATTACAGAAATGTAAAGTGGAGAAACTCAGTTTCCATCTCATACCCATTAGATTGACAAATCTGACCAAAAAAAAAAAAAAAAAAGAAACTGACATGCCCAAGGGTCTGTAGGAAAACAGGTAGATTAATGCAATATTAGTGGAGATGTAAACTGATACAGCCAGTCAAGGAGGCAATTTTGAACTCTATCCCCAAAGTTGCAAAACTGAAGCATATATAACCTAAAGATGTGCTGAGTATAAGAAAATCAGTCAAGGAGGAAAATGATTCATACATATAAGAATATTTATAGCAGCTCTTTCTGTGGCGGCAAGGAACTGGAAGCTGGTGGTAGGTAACTATCATTTGGGGGAATTAATGAACAGATTATGTGTATAAATGTAATTGAATAATAATGTGTCCTAATAAATTATTAAAGCAACAGTTTCAGAGAAATTTGGGGATACTATGAAGTTATGCAGAGTGAAATGAATGGAAGAGAATAATTTATACAATAGCTATATTGTAAATGCAACCAATTTGGAAAAGCCTATGATCTCTGGTCAATTCCAGTTTATGGCAAAATATGTTGACAGATATCTTCTGATAGTAAGGTGATGGACTTATGACATAGAATAAGACAGCTATTTGTTGGACAGAGCCAATGTGGGAAATTATTTAGCTTAACTATGTGATAAAAGTGTCTTTGTTCTTTCTTTTTTAAATTGGGAAGGGGTGGGAAAGGGAGAATTTTTGCTAATTGGAAAAAATTTAAAAAGAAATGAGAGATAAAAGCAAAATATATCAATAAACATATTTTTCAAAAAAATAAGGCAAAGGGAAAGAAAAATAAATCAAGATTATTTATCCTAGAAAATAAAATTGGAGAGCTTTATAACAGAAAAAAGAACCACACTGTGGGAGTCATGTAACAAGACTGATAAACAGAAGAAGAGATTATTTGTACAAATTATAGACTCTCCAGGACCACAGTTGGCCACCTTACCAGTAGAAAACTTTATGAGATGATCCAACATTGTGGTTATTTGAAGAAAGATGGAAGGAAGAGAGTTCAAAATGGATATTCACTACATCTTGGCATTTTGGAACAATGAAAGATAACTATTTTAAATGCACATGTAAAAGTAAATTAAGTACAATTATTCATTGTTGGGCCAACAGATGTGAGGTGATACTTGTTTTCACATTTTTTTTATCTTTTACCTTTTAAAATATTTTTTTATCTTTAAAATATTTTATTTTTGGATCTTATGTAAATATAAATATATTTAATCTTATTTTATTTTTAAAAATATTTTTATCTTTTAAAATATTTTATTTTTTTCAATTACATGTACAACATTTTTAACATCCATTTAAAAATTTTGAGTCCCAAATTCTCCCTCTCTCCTTCTCTCCTACCCCCTTATTGAAAAGGCAAGAAATTTGATATAGGTTATACATGTTCAGCCATGTAAAACATATTTCCACATTGTGAAAGAAAACAGACCATAAAAGAAAGTTAAATAAAAATGTTTCAATCTGCATTCACACCCATGAGTTCTTTTTCTGAAAGTGGATAGCATTTTTCATCATAAGTCTTTAGGAACTGTCTTGGATCATTATGTTTCTGAGAATAACTAAGTCATTCACAGCTGATCATCATACAATATTGCTGTTACTGTGTGTAGTGTTCTGGTTCTGCTCATTTTACTTTGCATCAGTTCTTGTCTTTCCAAGTTTTTCTGAAATTGTCCTGCTTATCATTTCTTATAGCACAATACTATTCCATCACAATCATATTCCATAATTTGCTTAGTCATTCCCCAATTGATGGGCATCCCAAGTTTTCACTTCATTTTCTTCAACAATGATGATTGTGTTACTTAAAGTGAGGCACTAGGAATTTACTGAATTCATTAGACTTTTCAAAAGAGAAGAGGAAAATGGGTATCATCAAAATTAATACTTAACCATCTTTTTTTCAGGAGTGTATGCTGCCCTTAGGGACTCTCAGCAGCTCAAAATCACAATTCCACATACCAGTGTTTTCCTAACTTCCTTCATGAAAAGTAGGCTCTGACATGGCTGCCGAGGCGGGAAATAGTTTTACGTTAATGGGTTTGTGCTTCATTGGCTCTTTCCCATTAAAATCATGTTAACCATGCCCCCTGTTAATCATCCTGAAATCAGTGTATTAATTAACTCACTCTGGGAAATGGCAATTTAGTCAGTGCTATCCAACTAATTAACATGTTGCCTGGAAATGGCAAGTGGGCTTCAGTGAAATTTCTTCTTATTTGCCTAGCCCACAGGGGTCTAAGTCTTCTACTTTGTTGGAATATGAATTTCATAAGCTCTAAAATGTAGATAGCACTGTATGATTACAATAGCCTTCACATCCATTATTATCACAGGAATATGATGCCTTGGGCAATGAAGCGAAAACCATGGGGGCATAGGTGGTGTTTCCATGACTATTCCCTACTGAAAGCAAAGGCGTCATAAGAGAATGGGATATTTGGGAAATGAGTGACTGGTTAAAAAGAGAATATCTGAAAACAGCATTCAGATTTCTGGACTGTGGTTTAAACATGTTGTGATGTTTGCCTGGAGTCTTCCAGATATAATGAGAAGAACTTTAAAATGAAAAAATAAATAGGCAGGGTTAAAATTTCTTCGTTTATCTATCAAGCAAGTTGCCCTAGAGAACTGCTACAGTGCAGGAAGAAGAATAGCAGTAGGGGCACCCAGAAATTCACAGAAGATAAAATCTAAGAAAGAAAACAGCGATAAAACCCATGGCTTCCTATGTTTATACACAAATAAACCAAGTAGAGGTAAAAAGCAAGGTTAACGAGGAAACACATTTCATCTCATAGTTATTAGTGAGAGTTGATGGGAAATACCTAGTTTGTATCAGGGTTCTGGAAGAATACAGCTTATTTGTATGAAATAGGATAGTCAAAATATGTATATGCAGCAGATCTGGTAGGTATCATTAATATGATACTCATGTATAATATCACAAAAATGATATTCAAACAATGAGTCAGAGAGGGAAATTATATTAGACATCATTTGAATTCATATCCAAGGAGAAAGCTATTTAATTGATATTTTCATGTGTACTACAAACCACCTAGCCAGAAAGAGGAAATGAATGAGTTTAGAAAATAGATCGCAAGTCTGGCTTATAACAGAAGCACTTAAAAAACACTTGGAGATGTTATTTTCCATTTTCTCTTTCTCTCATACTCGCTCTCTCTTTATACATATATGTATATATGTGCACATATATACATATATGTAATATTTGTCCCTAGTTATTCTCATGTGTCTTCTATTAGAATGTAGAATCCCTGAGGGCAGATACATCCCCCCCCCACCATAAATATATCTGACATTTGGCATAGTACCCAGCACACAGTTAGCACTTCTTGACTGACTGACAGAAGGTACAGAATGATGCTGAAAGGTCAAGGTAAATGATGACTGAGAAAAGTCAGTCACATTTAATATTTAGGAAGTTGTTGGTAGCCTCTGAGATAACAATTTTAGTATAGTAATGGGGTCAAAAACCAGATTTTAAGTGTCTGAGGAATGAAAAGAGGAGAGGAAAATAAGCATTTATTAAGTTCCTCCTATGTATCAGGCACTGTGCTAGGTGTTTTACAAATATTGTCTTATTTGA
Organism: Petaurus breviceps papuanus; assembly: GCF_028583685.1. Classification (NCBI taxonomy): domain Eukaryota; kingdom Metazoa; phylum Chordata; class Mammalia; order Diprotodontia; family Petauridae; genus Petaurus; species Petaurus breviceps. The sequence goes on from NW_027187352.1 coordinate 11,239,343, forward strand.
TCCTTAGAACAAAGTATGTGAGGTATGTTGGATTATTATTGTTACCATTTTACAAATGAAGAAACTGAGGCAGACAGCTTAATTGACATGCTCAGGGTCACATAACTAGTAAGGATGAATTTGAACTTGGATCTTTCTGACTCCAAGGCCAACACTCTATCCACTGTGCCATCTAGCTGAAGGTGCTAAATAGAGACAGCAAGTTTAGATTAGTCCTCCTTTGAATTTAGCAGTGAAAGAGAAGAGAGATATATGTTGATAGCTTAAGGAGATATCAGGGTCAAGAAAAGGTTTCATTAATGATAAGCAGGACTTATTAATGAATGCTAATTGCCTGCAGCATGTTCTTTTGAATAAAACATTGAATAAAAAATGGAAAGATTGCTGGATTTGGATTCAGAAGAGAGAAGTACAAATCCAGCTGTCACTCACTTGGTATCACTGGACAATTAACTTATTCCTCTTTGAACCTCAGCTTTCTCACCTATAATATAAAGGAAGGGCTTGGTCCAAAAGTAATGTCTCTTCCAGGTCTAATAATCCCTCATATTAGGATTTTATCATTAGTCATTGGCATAACTTCATCCTTGCAGGTAGATTGAGTTTTTGGCATTGGTTAGAAGTCATTCCAAGCCAAGACTGTGGAACAAAGTGGATTGTCAACATAGGGAATATTTTCATTAAAAAAAAATGTGACCATAATGGGACTGGGCTGACTTTCTTGTCTGTCTTTGAGCCTGGCTCTGATGGTCACTGCCAAAGAGAGTTATGGAAGGTCTAAGCTATGTCAACTTGTTTGTGGTAAGGAAGCCATTTTCAAAGATTTATGTTCTGATGTAAACAACACTCCTTAGGATACGTAAGTTCTCTTGTCTGCTTGCTAAGGAATGAATCGTATTGTGCTATGGCAACATAACACTATCCATAAGTTCTTTTCTCTTCCTGAGAAGGTGGCTAGAAGGTAAAATGATCTGTCTTCTGGAGCTCAGTCAGTGTGACCAGATGTGAGTAGGGAAGCAGAGGGTTACCACAAATAGGCAGGGCTCCAGACTTCTTGAGTTTTGTGGGAAAAATCAAGTTGATTGGCTGCTAGCAAGAAGAGGTTATTGGTACATGCTAAGACATAAACCATTGGAGTGAGGCCACAGAAGCTTAAGTCATAGAAACTTGGACCTGTTAGCATTTTGTATAAGTAAAAATCTTGGGATTCTCAAGGATGTCATGATCCATTAATCAGATCCCTTACTTTCAGAACCTATTAAGCAGATCCTCTCCTTTTAGTCATTCTGAAAAAGAATGCATTAACACAACCCAACTCAAAACAGAAGTCAATGGTGGGACTCTAGACATAAACTTCAATTCTTGAAGTTAAACTATCTTTTGTAATGTCCTTTGTAATTCTGAGACGATTTTTCCATAGGGAGATACTTCAACCTATTTTTGCTTAATGATAAAGGAGAACTATCATCCTAAGCTGCTCCCTAGGACAAAGGTCAATATTTTTTGACAAAAATGTTTTCCCTGTGATAAGGTAAGGCTTTAAATATCAGAACACCAATATAATCCAGAAGGAATCAAAATTACAGACAGTCTACAAGGCAATGAAAAGAGGCATGGTGTGTACAAAGATATAACTTCTTATTAACTTATCTGTGTCCATATTGTATCCCTTTTCCTCTCTAAATGTGTTCCTCAAAGGTAAGAGTTGAATTCTTCTTTATCTTTGCATCACTAATACCAAGTGTGTTGTAATAACTAATACCAAGTTGTTTTGTAGGTGTTTAAGAAAAGTTATTGAACTGAACTGATGTAGGCTAAAATATTTTTTCAATGATGACCTATGCTCATAGGTCATGAGCAACATCATTGAGAAAATATATAATGGGCAAAGGAGGTGGGTCAGTCATGTGATGCAAGGGATGGATAACAGATAGATAACCTATGCTCCCTATTACAAGCCTGGGGATGGAGAGGGGGAGGACAGACCTAGAAGAAGACTTCTAGTGTACTGGGTGTATTCTCCCTGGAGCGTCCATTGAAGTACATGGATTAGATTTGCATAGGATGAGAATGATAGATGGGTTATGAACCTTACCTCTGCAGTAAATACCCAAATGGATGTGATCATATTTCTAATGAAGTAAGGTAAAGGGAACCAAGAAAAGACCTTGAGGGGATAGGTGTCATTTTAAACAGTGATTCTATGATTAACCTACACTGAAAAGAATCATAGAATTTCAGAGTTAGAAAGAACCTCTGAAGTTATCCAGTTCAGTGTCTTTTCTCATGTAGGAATCCTGTGTATAATATCTTTGACATATGCTCATCCAGACTTAGCTTCCAATGATAGGGACCTCATTATTTCCTCAAGTAGCCAGGTCTACAGTTAGTCATTTCCAATTATTACATTCTTTTCCTGTTAAGATAAAATCTATTTCCCTGGAAGTTTCCTCAATGGTTCCTATGGCAATTCTACTCTCTGGAGCCAAGAAGAATAATTCTAATCTTTCTTTCATGTGATACTCCTGCAGCTATTTGGAGACTTCCCACGCAATACATATAGCATACCTAATTCAATTCTCTTTATTTTACAGATAATGAAATTGAGACCCAAGTAGGTAATTTACTTCTCTAATATCACGTTGGTCATTACAGACAAAGCTGGGATTTGAACCTACTTCTAGCTGACTCAAGGTCCCATACTCCTTCCACTATTCCATGATGTCTCTTACTGTATTCATAGGGGTTACTTTATTTTATATGAACCAAATATCTAAGAAGGAGGCAGCTAAATGTTGAACTAGATAAAGAAATGGGCATGAAATCAGGAACTCCTGAGTTCAAATCAGGCCAAAGACATGCAATACCTGTGTGACCTTGGGCAAGTCACTTAGCCTCTGTCTATTTCTATTTCCTCAACTTTAAAATGGGGTAATGATAGCACTTACCTTCCAGCACTGCGAAGATCAAATGAGACATTTGGAAAGTGCCAAGCACATAGTAGTTGCTTAGTAAATGCTTGTTCCTCCCTCATATTAATTTAACATTTGCTAACCAATCCACTCATCGACTGTACAATGCCTCATTAGGCAGAAAGGGTGATTCTAAACTGTTAACTTAAGGCACATTATTTTTACAGGTTGGAATTAAAGTCCTCACTTTTAACATCAAGCATACCTTGTTTCCACATTGAAGTAAATGTGGTCATGCATCCAAGTACAGAAGATTATAGTAAGAAAAGCTACCTCATGGCTACCTTTTGACTTCCCAAGGGAAAAACTATATTCTTAAATATTTAGTTGAACAGAAGAAGTGTCCAACAGAATAATATACCCATCTCAGGGTCCTCTTAGGAATTGCATAGTGTAGCAGCAAGCACCCCAGCATACCCAGGGTGACTGCCAACACAAGTTCTTAGATCTGCTTTTCTAAAGGAAGGCAACTCAAAATGGGTTAACATTCTTGCTTTAATCAATCAAACACATCATTTAACTAGTTCAGGGGGAAAAGTCAGCACCCCAAACTTCAGAGTATACAGAGGTTACAAGCAAACAGAAACATTTCAGCAGACAGGCCTCCAACTGTCCAACCATTACATCTATACCTAGTCAGTTACCAGAAAGGGAAGCATCAACATCTAAGATTTTAAAAGCCGGCGGCTCTCAACGGCTGCCCAGAGTCTCATCTGGTCAAATCACACAACACTTCTCAAAGTGAGCCCCAAAACAAAGTCTCCCATCAAGGTTTATATAGCCTTCTCTAGACTCAGAGAATGTAACAACCCTCTTGACCCACTGCCCAATCACAAAGTATCTCCTGAAAAACAAGCCTCCCACCACAGGCTCCAGGTGCACTTAACCTAGGGGCAGGGAAGACCTTACACAATACAATCTTAGAAAGATGGCAACAACATAAATTTACATTCCCATTACACATAGCCAAAAATAGGGCAAAATAAGGGGAAACCTATAACAGATCTGAGGTTGTAAAATGCCAGAACATAGAACACAGAATGCTAAAGCTGGCAAAGGTCTTAGAAAATAAGCTTTTAGAATTGGAAGGAACCTTACAACATTTACAGGCTTAAGGAAAATGAGAATATTGAATATATTATAAAGCAATAATCATAAAAACCCTATATGATACTGGTTTAAAAAAAGCTCCAGAAATGTAGATCAATAGAATAGACTAAAAAAGAACCAAATAGATAGAACCATACATAAATAAAAACCAAAAAATTTGAATATCCATAATCAAATGTTCAATGTCATACATTACTTGGGGAAGAACTTGGCAAGAACTGATAAGAAAACTGGAAAGTAATTTGGGAGAAATTAGGTTTAGACAAACGTGATACCACATATCATAATAAGATAAAAATGGATAAATAATATGAATATAAAAGTCATAATACAAAAAAATTAGAAGAATACAAAATCTCTCTTTTTCAACTATGGCTATTAGGAGATTTTCTAAAAAAGGGATAGAGGCTATTACAAGAGATAAAATAATTTTGATTATGAAAAGCAAGATATTTTGCACTAACAAAACCAATGAAGCCAAGACAAGAAGAGAAGTCATCAATTAGAGGAAAATAATCTTTGCATCAAGTATTTTTGACAAAACTCTGCTGTCCAGGATATACAAGGAATTAGTATAAACAAATAAGATTAAGAGCTAACCTACAATGGATGTATTTAAAGATATAAACAACTCATTCTCAGAAATGATTAATAAGTTTTACCTCACATCTAGCAAGTTGGTCAAGATATTAAAATTTGTGAACAGTTAATATTAGAGAAGAAAAACACATTCTAATATGCTAGTAGTGAATTGGTCCAACTATTCTGGAAAGCAATTTGGTTGTTATGTTTTTAAAAGTTACTTGAATTATGATAACCTTTGATCTAGAGATTACATTGCTAGACATATACCTCAAGTCAGATAAAGACAGAAAATGTTTACATATACCAAAATACATATAGCAACATTTTTTTAAAGTAGCAAAGAACTGGAAACAAATTGGATAGACATCGATTGGGACATGACTAAATTACATTGTGACACTTGCATGTAGAGGGAATTACTCTGCCATAAAAAGACTATGGAGGAGAGGAAGACAGGAATAGTTAAAAAAAAAAACTACACAATGACTACAACAATAAAATGGAATGAACCAAAAACTCCCAACTAAATACTATATCATTATCATGACTAATTGTGGATCCAAAGAAGACATGAGAAAATGAAACTCTCTTTTCTTCAAAGGTAGATGATGGATATAGAACATTGCAAATACTGACAGATTTGGTTGATGAGTTAATTTCATAGTTATTCTTTGTTAAACAGGTTATATTTTTAGATAGGTGAGGGGAAAGGATATACTTAGATATTAAGGTAATACAATAACACAAGGTATCAATAATTTTTAAAGTCATTAATAAGTATAAAATAACTTTTAAAGCATAAATACCATATTAGAAACTAGCTGGTCCAAACCCCTCTTGTTATAGATATTAGGAAACTGAGGCATATATAGAGAAAACACCTTGCCAAAGAAATCTAATACTCTGCTATATCTATTTCTCACTCTCTCCTGAATTTGTCTTGCCCTTTCTAATTTGCTTCTTTGCACATACTATATCCTACAATAGTCTCTTCTTACCCTGATAGTTACTTTTTGGAATGTCTCTTCCTGTAAGGTCTTACTCAGGTATATACCTCTCCATGAAGCCTTAACTGGTCCCCTAGCTAAAATTTACAACTCTTTTTTTTTTTTTTAAAGCAATCGGGGTTAAGTAACTTGCTCAAGGTTACACGGCTAGTTATCTCTGGGTGTGGTGCTGAGTGTCTGAGCCCGAGATTCGATCTCCAGGTCGTCCCAACACTGGAGCCCGTGCTCTTACTCGCTGAGCCACCTGGCCGCCCCTAAGCAATTGGGGTTAAGTAACTTGCTCAAGGTTACACGGCCAGGTGTTTCTGGGTGGATGCTAAGTGTCCGAGCCCGGGATTCGATCTCCAGGTCTTCTCAACACCGGAGCCGGTGCTCTTACTTGCTGTGCTACCTGGCCGCCCTAAAATTTACAACTCTTCACTCAAATTTTTAATAGAAAAAAAATCTTCTTTTATCCTTGATATGACTTTCCATTTTATCATAGTTGTTACTGCTTGTCTAAATTTCTTATACCCTATCCCTATTAGACTTAAAGATTCTTTGGTGGAGATACTGTATCTTAATTTATCTTGGCATATAGGGACAACTTAAGGTCCTTGCACATAGATGTTTACTAAATATTGACTTAATCAAATTAAATAAGGCAAAACACCATATGCTGTGGAGAAAGTACAGGATCTGGGCCCAGATGATTTAGGTTGGAATCCTGGATGTTCCATTTGTTACTGTGAGACCTTGGTCAAGTTACTGAACACCTCTTTTTTTCCCTCTGGTAAAATTTGGGGGTTGAACCAGTTGACTTGTATGTTTTCTTCCAGATTCAATTTAATGATCCTAAGTCTTTTCTCACTTTGATCTTATGATGGTAATTACTGGATGTTGGTGACAAAGATCACAGGACTGAGTCACTCATCAACCCTCTAGTAGGTGACTCCTCCATGGCTGCTGAAGGAGAGAAAAACACTATTACCACTCTCTGAAATTACGGGATGCTCAGTCATGTATCCGGTAAGAGACACAATCCAGTTTAATGGAGCCTGTGATTACAAGGATGCAAATGAGCCAACCCCAAATGAGAGAGTGCAATAAACAATCAGGTGTTTCTGGGTCTGATGTGATGAGCTGAGAGGGCTGTGAGTGCCATCCTGCTTCAGGTGTTTCGATGGAGAATTTGGTGACACAGCATCTCCCTCCCAGTGAGATTAAACCTATTTATCAGACAGCTGAAGGAGTCGTACTTTTTTCTTTCTTTCTAGGAGACATAGGAGATGCAAATTAATATGCAAATACACTGTTAGCAAGAACTCCATGGAAACCTGAGGGGCTGAAATGAGTTGGTGATTTTCCAGGCTGCTGTTCTCAGTTGAAAGGTGCACCTGGGTTCAGGCCTGTAATTGACCATGGTCAGCTCCATGTTTATCTGGTGGCTGAAAAATGGGGAGAGAGGTCTAGTCCAAATGAGACTGATTAGAGGATACTTAAGTATGTGGTGGACATGTGTGGCCTTGTATGTCATAGTATTTAATACACCTTGACCCTCTGTATGCCTTTTAGTCCCTTGGTGAGAATTAGAATTTGGTAAGGATCTTTAGTCGACATTGCTACGAGCTTTAGAGCTTGGGACACTTTGAAATTTAGTAGACCTTTGTGAACCTTAGTATGCACTCCACCTTGGAGTATTTATAATACTTTAGAATATTAAGTAAAACTTAGTACTTCATGACACCTTTATCTACCTCATTGAATTTGTACAACTTAGTGCTTAGTAATTAAATGCAGTCTAGTGATAATGAATAGAAAGTTAAAATTAGGTTCAGGTAGACTTGAATTCTAATCCTGTCTCATACACTTATTTGCTGTGTGATTCTAGGCAACTCACAACTTCTCTGGGACTATTTTCTTATCTTCCAATTAGAGAGAATAATAGTGCCCACCTCATAGGGTTGTTAGGAGGATCAAATGAGACAATGTCCATAGAATATATTCATATATGAGTTATTATTAATTACATATTTGCTTTTATGAGAATTTCTATCTAGCACATTTTAGTGCATGAACATCCTAAAGCTCTTAGTACCACATTGTATTTGGTATACTTTAGAGCTGTGTAATGGTAATAGAAATGGGAAGATCTATCCCATTCATTAATAGGCCCATGTGAGCTGCTTAAGTCACATGGAAGCCTAAATCACATAAGTTTGAATCACATGAAGCCTACGGTGGGAGAAGTTTGCTGAACAGGTGGAGCACAAAGGGTGGAGCAGAGCCCAGAGGAAGTTGGTCAGAGCAGTTAGAGCTGAGGGAGAGAAAGGAAACAGGCAGTGAGCTGTGACTGTGGAAAGGCCCTAGCAGGGGGAAGGCTTGGGGATGGCAGTGCCCTCTGCGTTGTTATTGTGTTTAGATTTCTTTGTTGCTATGATGGATTTGGCTTTCTGGTGTTGGGATTTGATTTCCTGGTGTTTGAATAAATGTTTTGATTCTGTTTTGTATGTGGAGAGTTTGTTATATTTTGCGATTTAGAATTATGCCAGCATATTCATAGCTGCTGTAGGTGCTGTGAATAATGTGTTGGTGCCACAAGTGGAAGCTCTATGATGCAGTGATAAGAGATCTGGGTTTGAAGCCAAGAAACCTGGGTTCAAATTTTGATTGTTCTACATGTGTGTGGCTTTGGATAAGTTACTTCATTTTTCAGGTCTTTTGTTACTTAAGCTGCAAAATAAGTAGGTTGGATTCTTAACCTGGGGTCCATGAATGGTCTCAGAACCTTATATTCCTTCCTTTTCTCATAGAATAATAAATCATCAGAGATATACATTAATCGATATAGGGAGGACTTTAGTAATCATCTAAACCATTCCATTCATTTTTCCTGAGAGGAAAGAGAAACAGGGAGAAGTCAAGTCACATGTTTAAGTTCACATAGCCAGCAAGTTGTCAAGCTGAGGTTGAACTGAGATTTCCTATGCCCAATCTAATGCTCTTCCCATCTCAAAGTTACTTATAAGAAAACAGTGGGAAAGGAAGGCAGCCAATTTACTAAATAGTATTTGTCAAGCACCTTCCATAGGGTAAGAACTGAGAATATAGACAGAAGTGAAATAGCTCCTGCCCTCAAATGGCTTTCATTCCAATGGGGGAGAAAATATATCTATGGAGAGGCACATAGAGGACATATACAAAAGGAATACAAGGAAGTTTGGGAGTGTAAAGAATAAGATTGGGTGGCACACAGGAAAGTCTTCATGTAGGACATAGTGCTTGACCTGAGTCTTGAAGGAAACCATGGATTTCCAGGTGGCAGAAGAGAATAAGGAGTGTGGGATGGCCAGAGCAAAGGCAGAGAGATGAAACATAGAGCATTGAATGTACAGAGCAGCAAGTGGATTTGTGTGGAAGAAAGAAATATGTAAGAAGACTGGAAAGGTAGACAGTGACTTGGGTTGGGAAGAATTTTAAATGACAAATAAAGATTTTCTATCTGATCCTGGACTGGAAACTGCTAGATTATTCTGAGTGAAGGTAGGTGACAGTGATTTGGACAGCAATATGGTATACTCTAAATAAATCATTCTGGTGTTTGTATGGAGAATGGAATGGGTTGGGAAGTCAATTGCCTCCTAATTAGGAGACAACCTCCAAGGTAAGACATAATGAAAGTCTGAAGTAAGGTGGTGGCTGTCTAAGTGGTGAGAACAGGAAGATAGATTATGGAGATAGAAAGCACTACATTTTGTACCTGAGTGGATATATGGGGTGAGTGACAGTGAGGTGTAAATAATGATGCCATAGTTGAGAATTTGGAGGATGCTGGTGGACTTTACAGTAATTGGGAAGTATGGAAGATGGGTAAGTTTTGGGGGAATTCTGTTTTGGATATATTGAGTTTAGGATGCCTACAAGACATCTAGTTCAAAACGTCTAACAAACCATTGGACTAGAACTCAAGAGAGGGACTGGAGAGACACACACATATATATAACATAAGCATAGAAATTATTCTGAAACACATTGGAGTTTTTGAGGTCATTATGTAAGATAATATAAAGAATACAAAAGGAGTGGGTTTAGAACAGAGCTTTGGGGACTACCTACTTAGCAGGCATCACCTGTATGATGAATCAGCAAAAGAGATTGACAAGTAGTGGTCAAATAAGTAGGAGGGGAACCATAAAAGAATAATGTCATAAAACCCAGATGAGGAAACTGAGGCAACCAGAAGTTAAGTGACTTGCTCAGGTTATACAGCTAGTATCTGAGACTGGATTTGAATTCAGGCCTCCATGACTGCAGGCCCAATGCTATGTCCATAGTACTACCTAACTGACTATAAGCCTATGAACTGAATTTCATCCCTATCCAGAATCTCAATTTGCTGAGTCCCATGTTTGTCCCTGGACACAGTCATTTCCCATAGCTCTCTAAGCAGAGAGACTGGGTTTATGTGGATGATGGCCTACCTCCATCATTTTTCCCATCTTTGGAACTTACTGGCCTTTCTCTTGTCAATTCAAGATTTGTACAGGATTACCTGCATTATTATATATTGCCTTCTTGGGGTCCAAGTTGAACTGGAATCTGTCAGCTCCTAAGGGTTCCCACTCTTCTGTGGATTCTGCTTGATGACTAGGGCTGATGACATATACCACTGAATGGGTATGAATTCCTTCCATCACTTTCCCTTGAAGTCTTGGTCTGGTGTAAATTTAAGTCTAGAGATGACAATTGAAAAACCCTGAGAGCTATTGAATGGTAACAGGTAAATATCTAATCCAGTTTTCTTCCTTTTCACCCCAGCATCTACCATACCTGCTGCTAAGAGAAATTGGTCCAAGGCTTTATGGCAAATATTAAAGCACTACATAAATGCAGGTTATATAAATGTGTTGGGAGACCAGGGGTCTTGACACCTTTGTTCACCAGCAAAATTGAATATCATAAAACAAAGACTGAATTGTGCTCATGGAAAAAATTCAATAGTAATGAGCAAACACATGGACTATTACAGGAAATTAAATCAATACAGAGCTACCGTCAAGCATATGGAATATTGGGGGGAACACTGAGTAATGCAATATAAAACTAGCCCAAATGGAATTGCATGATTAAAAGACAATAATTAATAATAATCCTAACAATGTCAAACACTCAGTTACTCCTGGAAAAAGATGGAATTGATTGAAAATCAATACTTATCCTGGACCCAACATGGGGGGATGCTGTCTAGATTAGAGGCCAAGTGGATTTCCTTCAAACTCTAGAGAAGGAAAAAACCCATGCCTGAAAATAGGACTTAATCTCTTATTCTCTGCTCAAGATTGTAAAAAAGAGGGAATGGGGAAAGAGCACAAGAAATCTTCTCTCAACCACCCAGAATAAAGGAAAAATAAGAACAGAGTCAAAAGGTTATTGTCAATTAGAGGGGTAAAGAGACCTGTAGGGTAAACCAACAGTTGTTCTTTTGACAACAGCAAGAAAAAAAAACTCAACATGGAAAGACTCACATAGTCCAGTCTCTTGAAATTTACTATTTCTTGTCAAGTTAGGTCACAAGTTTTTATCTCACTAATAATGCTCCTTAACTCTAACCCAAAGCTGATGCAAATTCTCATAAAAGCTGTGTTAGGGAGAAGTCATTTATGAATCTGGATATCTCCAACCCTATTAATGTGCGGAGAGTGACATCCTTAATGTAGTATGCATGAACCATTGGGGATGAACCTTATTTATGCTAGGATGATATCATGACTCCTTTGAGGGCTATACCTGTACTAGGGGTATTTGGAGAGTATTCCACTCTTCTTCCTCCCCAAAAGATAGAAAGTGTCAGTTGTAAACAAAGTCAACAGTAATATTACCAATGATGGTGAATCTGGGTTTTCCTGATAAAAATTATAAGGATCAGAATTCCCATTTTAAAGATGAGGCTCAGGGAAATTAAGGGGCTTGCCCAAGGTCACACAGATAAACAAAAGACACTGAATTCAAAATGTGGGCCTCATAGTTCGAAATATAGTATTTTCTCCTTAAAACACACATCCAGAATTATCATCATAAGAAATTCCGGGGGTAGGTAATAGCACAAGAGGCATGGAGGCAGGAAATTGAGGGACATTATTTAGTGAATGCTTAATAGTTTTGAGTGCATGCATCAATTCAATTATTTTATTTATTGAATGCCTTTATTTATTAAGTGCCTACTATGTGCAACAGACTTAGTATGTAAAGAAACAAGTGGAACAGCCCCTGATCTCAATGAGTTTACATTTCAATAAGGGATATAATATGTGCACAAATTTGTTGACAAGTTAAAATGAGAAAGAAGAATGCTAACTAATGGGGATATTCAAAAAGTCTTCATAGGGAGTTAACAAGAGTTGAATACTTGCAGAAGTCGTCTAGAAGAGCTCTAGGACATCTGGGACTTTGGAACCCTGATCAACACAATGACCAATCATGTTTCCTCTCCAGAGAGCTGCTAATGAAAAATGCTACGCACATCTCTCATATCTGAGAGAGAAGTGATTGTCACAACCTGTCAAACACACACACACACACTGTTGTTCATTGTTCATTTTTGGTTTTTGGTATTTTTGTCTTTTTTTTTTTGGAGGGGGGAAGGCAAGACATTTGGGGTTAGGCGACTTACCCAAGGTCACATAACTAGTTAAATGACAAGTGTCTGAGGTTGGATTTGAACTCAGATCCTCCTGACTCCAGGGCCAGTGCTCTATTCACTCTGCGACCTAAGTGCCCCCAACATCCTTCATTTTTGAAGAGAACTAATGACATTATGGAATGATGTCTTGAATTACATGCGAATTAGATTTATGTGAGATAGAGTTCTACAAAGTCATTATTAGCCTCACTCTCTCTTCCTGAGTCACTGAAGTCCAGTGGCAAGACAAAACTCAGTACAACTGGTGATAGCCCAGGATGCAGTGGATGACCTTGGCATCTTTGATATGTGACCAAGCTCTAGGCACTCCACAGTCCCTGCTTCAACCACCTTCATGGACATTGGAACAAATTATTCTCATTCAATCATTCACCTTCAGGAAGACTTCACATGTTTGGGGAGACATCCTCCTAATTCACCAAAGGGTTTGAGGCCCATTGGTTACTCTCAACCTCATTTAGTCTATTTGTTGAGATGATTTTGTTAAGTTGTGGCCACTATACATGCTATAGGTTTTTGTATAATTGTATACATAATATGAAGATATATGCTATGCTATGCTATGTTATTTCTTCTTTTTTTGCCTTTTGGAGGGCAATTGGTGTTAAATAACTTGGTCAATGTTACATGGCTAGTTTTTTTGTGTGGGTACTTATTAAGTGTTTGAGACCAGAACCGAACTCAGGTCCTCCTGACTCCGGGGCCGGCACTTTACTCACTGTACCACCTAGCCTCCCCAATGCTATGCTATTTCACTGATGGCTTCATTAAGATCCTAGAATCCTCTGCACCCTTGAATTTTCCCCTCTTCTCCATAGTGTCAATCCTTAAATCTAGGAACCTTTCACCATATTATCTTTCTGCTTCCACTTCTAGGCAGCCACATTATGCTAGAGAAAGTCACAGAACTTTAGTCATTGGGTCCACCACAGATATATGCCATTTAACCCCAACTGGATCCTCACTGCAGCTTGGAAATATATAAATTATATTATACTAATATATTATTACATAATGTTTTAAAATTATTATTATTATTATTTACATAGCATTTTAAGTTTTACAAAGTGCTTCACAAATATCTCATTTTGACCTCATAACTCACTAGAAAGAAAATGGAGAGAAAATGGGAAAAGATTAGAGGGTAGAGATCAAACAAAGCCTTGGGAGAACTTATTAGAAGGCAGCAGAAGGAAGAGAAGTTTCTCCAGAAGACAGTCAGTGAGATAGGACAAATAAAGTGCTATATTTTTTTAACAGAAGCCCAAGGAAGTTTGAGTATCAAGAAAAAGGGTAGGGTCAACAAAATACTGCATAGAAGTAAAGGATGAGGACTTGGGAGGGGCCATGCCAAAAAGATATGTCTCATTTGACCTTAAATAGGAAGCATGTTTTGTCTTTGGTCCTTTGAAATTGGCAACTACATTGATCAGAGTTCTTAAGTATTTCAAAATTGGTTGTCTTTACAGCATTGCTATTATTGTTTGAGTTGATCTCCTGGTTCTATTCACTTCACTCTGTATCAGTTCATACAAATCATCTCAGATTTCACTGAAACCATCACTTTCATTATTTCTTAGGGTATAATAGTATCCCATTACATCCATATACTGTACTTTGTTCAGCCACTCATCAATTGATAAGTACCCCCTTAGACTCTATCTCTTTGCCACATAGCTACCTCTGATACCAGGAATAATGGGAAGCTGGTCATTAGCCAGATAAATCCTTCTTGGGGCAAGTTAGAAAGCACCAAGTATAAAACAGTCATCATTAGCCAGGTTAGTCCATAACTTCAATGTCTCCTTATTTCATCTAGGATAAAATGAAATTTCCCCCAGTTCGACATTTAAAACCCTTTGCAATCTGACTCCAGCCAAACTTTCAGGGCTCATTGTACGTTACTGTTCTTTGCATACTCTACATGGAAGACAAATTGGCCTCATTGTGATTTCCTGAAATCAGCACTCTGTCTTTTACCTCCATATCTTTGCATAAACTATTTCCTGTACTTGGAATGCATTCCATCCCTACATTTGCTCCCTAAAATCCCTGTCATCTCTCAAGGCCCAGCTCAAGTATAATCTGCTGGAAGCCTTTTCTGATCCCCTTGTTAGTACTTGAATCATCCTACCCTCAAATTATCATGTATGTATATACTTGCCTGTTATCATACTGTATTCTCCCTTCCCTCCCTCTCACACCAATAGAATGAGAAATCCTTGAAGGAATCTTTTTTTTTTCATTTTGCACACAGAAGTAGTTTAATAAATGCTTGCTGGATTAGATTGCTAAAAAAAATGAGTAAGAACAGAAAAAATCAAAAGGTAACAACACAGACAGGGAACCAGGGTTAGCTTAGTGATTAAGGAAACAAAGCTATTTGTTTCCTGGGGCTCAGAAAGGGAGTTTGAGGAATGTGTTAAAGGTTTGGAAGTGACACCCTGGAGAGACATGGCTTGTCAACTAGAGATGAATAAAATGATTTCTATGCTGCAGTGAGGACCCAACTGGGGTTAAATGGCATATATCTGTGGTGGACCCAGTGACTATTTTTCTGTGACTTTCTCCAGCATTGCTTGGCTGTCTAGAAGTAGAAGCAGAAAGATAATATGATGAAAGGTTCCCAGATTTAAGGATTGGCATTATGGAGAAGAGGGGAAAGGGGGAAAGTTCAAGGGGGCAGAGGATTCTGGGATATGAACCAAGTCATCAGTAAAATGACTGGACAATGAGGTCCTCAGCCAATTCACATAATAATGAACTACATTCTCATGTAAGTCTATTGCATTTCTTTTTTGATCTTCCAGCTCATGATTCAGTCTGATATTAGGGCTCAGAAAGTATGGCACCTATGAGACCTTTCTTCCTCCACTGAGTGATAGTGATAGAACAATAAATTATTTTATGGCCGGTAGTAATTAGAAGAGGGGCTTGCTAGCAAAATCCCACTCTCAACTCCCAGTGAATTTTTATGGTGCTCTATAGGGCAGTCATTTACCATTTCCCCAGCACGTGCATTATTTTCAGTCTTCATTGGCCTCCCTGGATGTAGGACAGAGAGAGAATGGATGCTTACTACAACTTCTTTCATTTGATAACTCAAAAGTTCTCTTTTTAAATCTTTAGCATTTTGAGGATGTGAGATTCTATCCATGTGGATCTCCTTCCCTTGCTAAAAGACTAAATCTTTTATGTATGCTTTAGAAAAGAGTTTCATAAGTTCCCCTGTCACTAAAACAAAATTCACCCCTTAGAGGCCAGTCTTAGGGACTGGCTCAGTCTCTCAGCACTTTTCTAAGGTGATCCTGATATAATAGACATGCTACTCTTGTCTACTTCATATATTTTCTAGAGCTTCTGCTACAGTGGCACTGTCTTTTAGTATCCAACGTCACCTTTATCCCATGGTGGGGCACTGGAGGGGGACCTTAGGCAAAGTCTCATTCAACACAAGGAATATTTTCTTTTTAAATTGCCATGGATGGTAATAAATCAATATAAAACATTTAAAGGTTGATAGGAACCTTTACATTAGGGAGTATAAATATTTTTCATACTCATACAAGAGGAAATAGAGTGGTACACTCACACAGGCCTGAAAGTGGCAGAACCAGGATTCAATCTCAGGTCTCTTTATGCCAAACCTAGCTCTCTTTCCAAAGCACCATGCTTCTCTTCCAGTCTTCTTTCCATATCCAGGTGGGGATGGATTTTACTCTTACGGACAACCCCTGGGGTCAGATCCATTTCTCAGTGTGTCCTCTCACCCAACTGCTAGGCATGATCAATTTAAAAGCTCTGGGCAGCATATGCAACCTTCTGATTGATCTGATAATATTGTCTCTCTCCATTTTTAAGCTACCTGTTCTTTAAATTGCATATAAAAATGCAGTCAATGAAATATTAATATGCCAATGAATAATACACTAACAATTTAAAGCCGGCAAACGTACCCAAAGATTTCATATCTTCTGCTTGCATCATCTGAAGCACTTGCTATAAGCTGAAGAATGATAGAAAAAATGATAATAAGGATAAAATAAATATAGAGCAATATTAACATTGTAAAGAAGTATGGAAATTCTCAATAATAAATGAGAGGAAAGCTGCTGGCGCAGAAAAGGCTCCTGGACTTGGAGTCACAGTATTTGGGCTAGAATACAGGCTCTGTCTTTTTACTAGGGCAAGGCAGTCTGTATCTCAGTTTTTTTCTTCTGAAAAATGGGTACTCATGAGTTTTTTCTGAGAAAGAATTTAGAAAATGTGTTTTGTACCTATAAAGTGCAACCTAAATGTGAGGTACTGTCCAAGGTACTGTCCTTAGAGAACTATGAGCAAGGGCTCTAAGAGAAAATGCACACATGGTTATGCATTGCCAAAAGCTGAGTGTGCTTATGGAGGAAAATGCCAATGGTGTCACTGAGGAATTCAGTCTTTAAAGAAATGAAAAGGCAATTGTCATGGGGAGAGCATCTAGTCAGATGATGTGGGTTCAAATATTTGCAACTTAATACATGTGCAACATTGAATTAAATCTTAATTTCTCTTAAGCCTTATTTACTTCACCACTCACATGGGAATAAAAACATCTTCATTTCTCACAGAAGTGTTGTAAGAATCAAATGAGAAAAAGTTTGTGAAGTGCTTCCTAAATTATAAAATAATATATAAATTATTATTATTATATTATTGAGGTGCAATATAATCTAATGGATACAAAGCTCTCTTTGGAGTCAGAAAGACCTGGGTTCAAGTCCTACCTTTCACACTGTCTACCTAGTGCCCCAAGCAAGTCATCTCTCTTTTCAGAGTTCCCTCGTCCTCCTCTCTCCCCCACCCCACCTTGACCCAGTTCCAGGTAACTCTCTAAGATTATAAGTTGTAGAAGAGTTGACAACCTTCATCAGTGGAGGGAGTTGCCTCATTGGGCATAATAATCCATAACAATGACATCAAAGATCTGGATACCCAAATATATGTATGTAATTATTATCATTTCCAGATTATTGGAGTTATCCCCATAATTACATAGAATAGTGTTTTTAAATTTAAATTTTCTTTTTTATTACGAACTTAAGCATCACCAACAAATTTAAACATTTCAATATGCAAAGAACAAGAAAGATGCTTTTAGAAGATACTTTGAACTGCTTATATACCTTTTGTAAAAAGAAATTTATATATTATACATTATAACAAGATTGTATTACAACTGTTCTATGTGTTCTATGTTCTCTTCTCTACTTTTTTGTTTCTTTCTGCATTTAAAAAATGTTTTAATGATTTTTTTTTCATTTTTTCCACTACCTTTTAACCTATCATTCCATCCCTCCTTTGTGAGTGGTAGGTTTCTTTGTAATGTAGACACCAGGAAAACAAATCAACACACTGGTCATGTCTGAGAATGCATATTTCATTCTGTATCTTGGGTCTGTGACCTTCCTGTCAATAGGTAGATGCTCTGTTTCATGAGCACTTTTTTGAAGTCACTACAGTACAGTGCTTTGGTCAGAGTTCTGTGGTGTTTCAGAATCACTTTTCTTCATGTCACTAGCGGTGTCATCATGTAAATTGTTGTCTTGGTCCTGCTCACTTGACTCTGAATCAATTAATATCACTCCTCTCATGCTTTTTCAGAATTCATCATATCCATCATTTCTTACAATGCAATAACATTGTATTACTTTCATGTACCATAGTTTGTTCAGCCATTCTCCAATGGAAAGGTGCCTATTTCATTTCTAGTTCTTTATTACTTTGAAAAGTATTGCTATAACTATCCTTTTACATATGAGTCCTTTCTCTTCATCCTCGATCTCCTTGTATGCCTAACTGTAGAATTACTGGGTCAAAAGTATGTACTATTTAGTGATTCTTGGGATGTAGTTCTATTTTGTAAAGAGAAGCATCTTTATTAAAGAAGCATCTGTAGTAAAGACTGCATCACATATCTTGGCCAACTTTCATATAAACACATATAAATAAGCAAGAGAGTGTAGATGGCTTATTCTCTTCAATTTCATTGCACTATTATTCAGTAAATGATAATCACAAAAAGAAAAAAGAAACATTTTTACATAGTGTTTTACAAAGAACTTTCTTGGCAAGAAAGCTTGCCTTGAAATTATTATCCCTATTTTCCAGATAAGGAAACTGAGGTGTAGTGAACTTTAGCACCTTGCTCAAGATGGCAGAGCTAATAAAATACAGAATAATTAGGGATGCTAGGTTCAAGTCTTGACTATTCTAACTACTATGTGATCTTAATCACTTAATTTATTTACATAGATTTTACACATGTCTTTTACACAGATTTAGATTTATTGTGTATTAAATGAGATGCTTAGGTTATTTGGCCTTGATGGTCTTCCTCATTCTATCATTCTATATTTTAACACTGTTCTAAGATCCCTCCAACATTTAAGGTTCTGTGTTTTAAAAGTTCTATGTTCTGTGATAGCTAGCTCCAACATTGTCTCCTCACTTCCACACTGTAAATTTTGTATTCTAATATATAATATCAGATATAGTCTAATAATGGTATAAGATATCCCTTCTAAACTTTCTTTTAGCACTAATGTTCTCCCTTATAAGGTTTTTCCCCAGGTCATATGTACTAATTTCGAAGGTTCCTTCCAACTTTGATATTTCATTCAAGTCACTTCAACTGACCTCTGCTGCCCTACCCATTTTCAGCTTCATGTAATAAGATGCCCTTATCACCTCTAAACTCACCACCATGCTGCTAACTGAAGCCTTGATTGACTTCATTGTCCTTAGCCTCCTTTCCTCTCTGCTTGGAGGGCAGAGTATCAAGCTTCTTCCAATGTCTTCCTTTACATAAGGTGGATACTGAACTCTCAGCTCACTGCATGTTGCATCGACTGCCCTGCCTGGTTTCAACTCCACAATACAAGATGTCTCTATGCCTGGGAATGCTCTGGTGTCCCATCCCCCTATTTGCTTTGGGTAGCCCTTAGTTTCCCATCTCCTTCCCTACCTTTTGGGTGTTGTCTCCTCCTTTAGACTGTAAGCTCATGGAGGGCAGGAACTCATTTTCTTTTTATTAACTGTGTCCTCACTGCTTGCCACAGAAGCATGTTATAGGTGCTTAATAAACATTGATTGGATTGGAAGTAATAGCATTTATTACACATCTACTATATGCCAGGCACTGTGCTAAGCACTGGGGATACAAAAAGTCTCTACCCTCAAAGAGCTCATAGTTTACTGGGGGAAACAACTTGTAAACAGTTAAGTACATATAAAATATATATAGGATAAATGAAGGAAATCTCAGAATTTTTATGTCGTTCAGTTATTTTTATATTGTGTCAAACTCTTCATGACCCGATTAGAGGTTTTCTTAGCAAAGATATTAGAATGGTTTGCTATTTCCTTCTAGTCCATCTTGCAGATGAGGAAACTGAGGCAATCAGGGTTAAGTGACTTATCCAGGGTCACACAGCTAGTAAGTGTCTGAGGTCAGATTTGAACTAAAGAAGATGACTTTCCCTGACTCTAGGCCCAGCACACTATCCACTGTGCTACCTGGCTGCCCCCAAAATCTCAGAAAGTTCTAGCATAGAGGGGGCGGGGGAAGTTTTTTATAAGGTGAGAATTGATCTCAAAATTGAAGGAAGTATTATATAAGACAGAGAGAACTGAATTTGGGGTCAGAGGACCTAAGTTTGGGTCACAGTCCTGCTACTCACTACTTAGGTAAACTTGGAAAAAAGACTTAATGTCTCTAGTCCCCAGTCCCTCATATAACATGAGAGTGTGGACTAGAAGTTCTTTTAAGGTCTCATACACATATGTTTCATGGAGTCTGTGGTTTAAGGCCCCTTCTGGCTCTGCTGTTTTAAGGAGTCTGTTTTAAGCAAAGGTAGAAATTTGCCCCTAAATAACTTTCTAGGACTATTCCAAAGGTACATGGGGTAAGAAGAAAAAGGATTTTGAATTTGTTAAAAGAGAAGTGCTCCTTAAAGCCCAGGGATCATTACTGCAGTGAAAAATGCTAACTTAATTACTTAAAACTCCAAAAAAGTGTCATTCCAGGAGGAGAGGCACTGCACCCTGAGAAGGTAGCCCTAGTAGATTGAACACTTCTTGTGACAGGTAACAGCCACCATGATGAATTCCCATTGCAACAATACTAATCTGACACCCAACTCTTATAAATGGTGTTATTTAGCACCTTGGAACCAAAGAAAGAGCTACTGATGCCTGCCACTAACATGTCACCCTTCTGATATTAGGCAAATTTATGTCTGCACAGCAAATTAGGAGAACCACTTTCCAATTCAAACTCTGTAGCTAATGAGCTGCATAACTTCAGCCAGGATTCTTTCTGGGTCTCAGTTTCCTCTTATGTAAAAAGTGAAGATTGAATTTGAAAAACTCTCAGGTTCTTTCTAGCTCTAACACTAGGTTTTACATTCCAACATACCATAAGATTTCCTATAACTTGAAAATCCTGTGTTTTAAACACCTATCCAGTTCTAACACCTAGCTTTCTATGTTCTAAGAGCCTTTGAAACCCGAACATTTTGTATTAGAGCATGGATTTCCCAATGTAGCATTTTTTAGCCCACACAAGGATAGTGGGTTTTGTTTGTTTGTTCTCTTTTTGGCTTTTTAAAGAAAAAAATATTCCCAGAGCTTAGCACAGTGTCTGGCATATGCTAAATACTTAATAATGCTTGTTGATTGACATTGTATGGTGGGAGACTTAAATCATTTGGACGTATACTGATGGTCTCTCTCTGAATCAGAGAAGCTGATACACTTGTGACTGCCTTAATGCAAATGTAATCCTTCAAAAGGTGAACTTCTATCCTGGACCTGATTCTGACCAATAAGGTGGAATTACAGACATGTAGTTGCAGGAATAACAGGAAACTTGGAGGCAAGTGACCACTCCATCATAGAGTTTATGAGAGAGGAAAGTAATGCCAGGTGCAAAATGGCATGTGATGTAGATTTTGAGAGAACAGATTTAAAGAATTCTGGGAAATGATAGGCAGTATTCGATGGAAAAATATTTATGGTGGAAGTTGGTCCAAGATAGAGGGTAAGCTTTCAGAAATGAAATTTTGAAGACACAAGACACAAGTAGAGTTGAATATAAAGAGGAAGAGAATAAAAGAAGTGTATAAAAAGACAGATGCATATGCCCAGTGACCTCATAAACCAAATTAAACCAAATTTTTTTTTAAAAAAGAAGATTTTCCAGGTACTATAAAGAAGAATGCTTTTAGAAATATATGAAACATGAGACTAAGTATGACACTTTGAAAATTAAGACAGTGGGGAGAAGTGAAAAGTGTCCTGAACTTGGAATCACAGGATTTGAGTTGAAATGCTGGCAGCCACTTTTTGCCTGTGTGACATTAGACAAAGTAATTTAATCTCTCTGAGTTTCATGTTTCTCATTTGTAAGAGATGATGCGAAAAAACTTAATGGACTCTTATGGTTCTAGCCCTATGAGAAGTGTTGTCAAGACAACTCCAGGAATAAATATGACTATGGGGAACTGATAGGTGCTCATTTCTATTCCCACAAATTTTTTTATTTATTCCACAAGATTCCTATACCATGAAAACTTTTGATTTCATGCACTTTGGAGGTTCTGAGTGATTGCCATGGCAATCTCTCTCTCTCTCTGTCTCTCTCTGTCTCTCTCTCTCTCTCTCTCTCTCTGTCTCTCTCTCTCACTCTCTGTGTCTCTCCTTCTCTCTGTCCCTCCCTCCTTCCCTTCCTCTCCCAAAACAACTTATCTCTTAAATTTTTAGGGATCAATATTATGTTCAAGAGATTAAAAATGATAGTTTTATCTTTCAGAATTCTCTGGTTCCATGAGAGTTAATTAAATGCTCAAGGATATGCTTGTGGGAATGTTTGATGAGTAGAGAAGAAGAGCGAGGTTCTGCAAAGAATTGTGTCAAGAACACTACTGGGACATGGGGGGAATGAATGATAAAAGCAAGAAGTAGTCTTTCCTTACTCCCTCTATTGGTGGCACAGGGCTGTGAGACTACAGCTGAGGGTGGATAGGATGAGCACTGACAGCAGAGAGAAATCAGCACTTCTACATTCTTATTTTGTCAGCATTTATTTTGCTACTTCTGTTTTCTCTGCTAGGAAAAATGATCTTGGGGTAGCTAGGCAGCTCAATATATAGAGAGGGCTGGACCTGGAATCAGGGAGACCTGAGAAGAAATCCAGACTTAGAGACGAATCTGCTGTATGACCCTGGTCAAGTCACTTCACTTCAATCTGCCTCAATTCCCTCAACTGTAAAATGAGGGGTAATAATAGTGGCTACCTCCCATAGTTGTTTTGAGAATCAAATAAGATAGTATTTGGAAAGCAGTTAGCACAATGCTTGGCATATAATAGGCAATTAATAAATGCATATTCTTTCCACTGAGAAGCATAGAACAAAATGGTTAACAGGGAACTGAACAAAAAAGTGTGAAGTTCTCCTCATAGGATATAACAATAACAACAATGGTTGTTGACTTTGTCCTTCATTTTCAAAGAGGAACATAACATCAGAGAGATGATGACACGACTTGCAGTTAAACTTGGATATGAGTGAGGGAGGGCTGTGCAAGGTCATCAGCCTCACTTTCTCTTCCAGAGCCATCTGGGTCTAGGGGTCAGATATTCATCAGGATGACTAGAGATGACCTGGGATGCCATGGGAGCCCCTGGCCCTTTAAAGCTAAGGCCTTTTCAGGTTCTCATTGAGGGTGAGGTGACACCCATTCAGGGAATAGGCTTCTTTAAGAAGTGAGTCAAGGGATGGCCCCTTTGATTAAAAAAATCAAACTGGGAGGGGAAAACCCTCAGGTTTCTGGTCAAAAGAGAAACAGTTACTATTGACTTTCCCTCTGAGTCAGAAGGGCCCAAAATATAGCTATTAAGTGGTGCTTAGGCAGGGACCTATTGTGGTCCAATCTATGAGCTGCAGAGTGAAATGGGTTTAAGGTTTGATCTTTGAGAAAAGAGAAAGGAAGTAAAGATGCAGGAAAGAAGGAGGGAAGGAGGAAGGAAGGGAGGAAAGAAAGAAGAAAGGAAGGGAGGGAGGGAGGGAGGAAGGAATCTAGCCAGTAAATACCAAGTTAACTGGGTAACTTCCAGTCATCAAAATTTACCTTCCTTTGGAGAGGAGGAGAGGGAGAGTGTGACCTGAGTACCCAACTGGCTGGGTGCTCATTCAGGCAGCTCAGACTACTCACAGGAACAACAATGGTAAAAACAAGGAAATACCTAAATAAACAAATGAACGAATGAATAGATGAATGAATAAATGAATGAATTAATTAATAAATAAACAATAATAAATCAAGTTATTGCAACTGAAAGCTATATAAAACTCATTCTCAAGGACTGATTGATTCAGAGTTAGCAAAGAAATGGTGCAAAACATGTAACATATTACTATGATTTGTAAAAAAATATTGCAGTGGACTTTATGTATTTATTATAAGGGGTTTCTTTTTCTTCTGTCAATGGGTAATGGAGTGGGTAAGAGGAAGAATGGGGTTAGGATCTGGATCCCCTCCAAAAAAAATTTAGTAGAGAGCAGAAGTTAGGTCAGAAGGAATCACAAACAACCAAGATGTTCTAGAGACTCTAGAAAATTACATGTTGAATTTATTATTAAAAAGAAAAGCAAACTTTATATAATAAAGAGTTGAAATTTCATGTATGATTCTCACCATCTTAAGTGGTCAAATGGTAAAAATAATCTTTGTGCTAGATTTCTGAGATATATAATGATATCTAACCTTTTACATAAAGCTTAGTATGTGTCAGGCACTGTGCTAAGCACTTCACAATTATTATCTCATTTGATCCTCATGACAACCCCAATAGGTTGATGCTATTATTACCCCCATTTTACAGATGAGGAAACTGAGGCAAACAAATGAAGCTACTTGCTAAGGGTGACATAGCTAGTAAGTATGTGAAGCTGAATTTGAATTCAGGTCTTCCTGATTCTAGGCCCAGTGCTCTACCCACTGTGCTACCTAGCTGACAAAATATCAACACAAGCAACTGAATATATTTAAGACAAAATCCATTCCCTAATATATAAATGTTCAATGGATATGAGTTGTCCTTGTTGTTGTTGTCTGTCCTTCCTTCTCAGAAAGGACTAGTGACATCTGGGCATGATGTCTTGACTTGCAAATGGTTTGAATTGTATTGAGGGAGTGCTGTGCAAAGTCATCATTCTCACTCTCTCCTCCAGAGTCATATGAATCCAGTGATAAGACATAGGTCAGGACAACTGGAGAGAACTCCTGATGCAGTGGGAGACCCTGACCTTTTTAAGCTAGGGTCTTTTAAGCTAAGTCTTTCCCAGGTCTCAGTTTATCTGAGGCAACATCCATTCAGATGTTAGAGGGTAGGTAAGAATTGAGGCAAAAGATGGCATAGTTTGCCTTCACAAAAGAATTGATCTTGGAGAGGAAGATCTTCAGGGTTTCTGGCCAGAACAGAAACAACTGCTATTTACTTTCACTTGGAGACATCAAAACCCAAAAAATGGGCAAGTGATTCTCAGGCTGGAACCTTTTATTGGCTAATCAGTGAAAGCCAGAGTGATCTGAGTTTAAATGCATAGTCAAATAGCTCCATTTGAATCCCAAAGGGCCAGTTTTCCAGAATTATATTTCAAGAAATCACTAATGAAAACTACATGAGACAAAATAGTTAACTGCCCCAGCTTTTTTTTTGGGGGGGGAGAAGCAAATGATGGTAGAATAAATAAATAGGGAAGAAAAAAAAATCTAGCTTCCAAACCCCAAGATCCCTTATAAAGTATAAGTAATCAAAATTTGATCAGATATGAGTAAACTGTTCTCAAAAGATGAGTTGCAAACTATTAGCAACAATTACTAAAAATGCTTCGAGTTGCTAATAATGAGTGAGAAAGTCTAAACCATTGTGAGATTTTGCTTCATACCCAGCAAATTACTAAAGATAACAAAAGATGGGAAGTCAATTTCAGAGAGGTGGTAGAAAGGAAAACACACTAATGCATTGTTGGTAGAGCTGTGAATTAGTACAACTATTTTAGAAAGGGATTTGAAGTGAGCTAAAGTGGCTAAAATATCCATACTAGGCATCTAGCTTTAGTTACTTATATCTCAAAGAAGTTACTATTTCTTAAAAAAAAAAAAAAAAGCCTCGGGGTGGCCAGGTAGCACAGCGAGTAAGAGCACTGGCCCCAGTGTTGGGATGACCTGGGGGATCGAATCCAGGCTCAGACACTTAGCACCCACCCAGAAATAACTGGCCGTGTAACCTTGAGCAAGTTACTTAACCCCAATTGCTTTAAAAAAAAAAGCCTCATATATATAGCAGCGCTTTTTGTTGTAGCAAAGAATTGGAAAGAAAGCAGATGGACATCTACTGGCTAAAGAATGGCTAGAAAAATTATAGCACATGAATGTAATGGAATACTGTGGAGTTAGAAATGATGAATATGGCAACTGCAGAGAAACAAAGAAAGATTTATTTTAATTGATGTACAGTTAGGTAAACTAGGCCAGGAAAATAATATACACAATGATTACAAGAATCTAAATGGAAAGAACAACAAACACAAAGTTTTGAAAATGAACATTGCAAAATTACAAATAACAAGCTTGGCCCCAAAGAAAGATACAAGAAAACATCTACTTCCCCAATTTCTTTGAAGAGCTGGTGGTGATGGTGGATGATGGATGATGGTGATGGTGGATGGATAGGAAACATTGGATATATAACCAAATTTTTCTACATATTTATCAGTCTCATTGATTTTTCTCTTTTTTTGCTTTTCTTTTTTTTTTAATTCTTAGTTATTTGGTATGGCCCTCTGAGAATTGGAAGAGATAGATGTGGAAATCTAGGTGATATGAAACAGAAGATATTAACAACATTTATTTTTAAAGATCATCTATTTCATAATATATATGAAAATGCTCATTTCATTTGGTTTTGGTAAGTTTACAATAAAAATATGTATCACCAACAAAGCTCTAGAAATACATGACAGAATTACAAAGCTTGCTATTCTTCATAAGTTAACAAGACAAATACAAATTTCAAAATATCCTTGACAATTGAAGAAATAAATTATACTGGAATGAGAACATCATCCTAGAAAAAAACCATCATCCATAATCTCTTAGACATAAAATTGCTCCATAAAAATTCAAGAATAAAATTTTAATTGATGTGGTCATAGCAAACACTGGAAATACATGGAATGGAAAGCTTTCAAAGTATAGAAGCCTTTCAGAACAAATAAAAACCATGTGGGAACAGAATAAAGCATCCCCACAATTGTCCATTATGGAAGTTGTTTCAGTGATGATTTCTGAAAGCCTACAAAAGGCTACATCCTAATACCTTTATCCAATACCAAAACCAATCATTTTATCCCCTTGCACATTAGTTCGATGAATATTAAGCCTACAAGAATAATAACAGGACCGTGAATTGCCTCAGGACCATTTCTATCTGAGCTCTATCGAAGATAAGGATGAGAATGCAATTATAATAATATTAACAATAGATATTTGCATAACACTTTAAAGGTTGCAAAGTGCTTTACAGATATTGTCTCATTTGAGCCTCATGACAACCTTGTGAAATAAGTACTATGAGGAAACTGAGGCTCAGAGAGATTAAGTGACTTGTTCAAGATTATACAGTAAATGTCTGGGGACTTGGTATCAGGAATTCCTTGCTTCAAATTCCAAACACTATCTACTGCACCATGCTTTCAGTAGTGAAGCCTGGCTAACCTACAGTTTTGAAAAGGTTGGTAGATGTGATTTCTAAACTTCTGTTCAAAGATCTTGGAAAACGGGGAAAAGGCAAATGTGCCAGGTTTTTTTAGCTTTTAAGAGAATAATATGTGTAAACTCTAGAACTATTAGCTTTTGGTTTTTTTTTTCTATTCCTAGTAAAAATCTAAAACACTATTAAGGAGATGGTCTGTAAACACTTAGAAGGGGAAGCAGTTATCAAAAGCCAAAATGACTTCGCTAAGAAGTCATATCAGACTAGCCTAATAACCCTTTCTTAAAAAATAAGTTATTGGACTGGTAGATCAAGGGAATATTATAGACATAGGATACCTAGATTTTAGTAAAGGATTTGACAAAGTTCTTCATGTTATGCTTGTGCTAAAATAGATGGATAAGAGCTAATTGGTGGTGTAGTTATATGAATTGTGATGCATTTGAATGAGAAAACCCAAAGATTAGTCATTGAAAGTTTGATGTCGAATATGAAGGGGAATCTAGTGGAGACCTGTGTGCTTGGTCTTGTATGACTCAATGCTTCTATCAATAATTTGGATAATGACATCAATGATATTTTTGTCAAACCTACAGAAGCTTGGAGGGATTTCTGACACATGGAATGATGGGTTGGATATGATACTCTTAAAGGCTAGAATAGTGCTTTAAAGACGATATTTAATAGTGATAAATATAATGTTCAACATGTGGGTACAAAAATCAAGTTCAAATGTAGAATGAAGAATGGTTAGGCAGTAATTATTTTGGTAAAAGAAATCTATGGATTTAATGAAGTAATGTTATGAGTCAACAATTCAACATGATGACCAAAAAGGGCAATAATAAAATGGGCTGTATCAAGGGAAGAGGCATTATGTCCAGAATTATAGTGATATGTGTTTAATTATATACTACACTGGCTACCTCATATCTGGATTACCATGTTGAGTTCCTAGAACCACATTTTAGGAAATACATAAGACCTACTGGAACATATTTAGAGGAAAGTGATCAACATGGTTAGAGAATTAAAAAAAACATATCATATGTGAACAGTTTGTAGGAATTGAGGATAAAATAGATAAATGAAGGCTAATGAGGGACTATCTTTGAAAAGTGAAAAACTTTCATGTAGGAAAGGGAATCAATTTGTTCTGCTTGGTCCCCTGAATCAGAACTAGATGGAATTTCTGAGAGGCAGGTTTATGTTTGATTTAAGGTCACCTTTACTCAAAATTGAAACTACCCCAAAGTTGAATGGGCTATGTTGGGGAGCAGTGGGTTCCTTCTTTGGAGATTTTCAAACAGAGACCTCAGTTTCCTCATCTGTACAACAAGAGAATTGGACTCAATTGCCTCTGGGGTCCCTTCCATGTCTACATCTATGATCCTACAATCTTATGAACCGAGTTTGGGGCTGTGTAACTTACAGAAGAAAGACCTAGGAATATGATTCACTGAGATTAGCTTCTTTGTTCCCTCCCAAAATATGCATATAGACACAATCAAGATCCCTACCTAGGGACTCTACTTCTGAAGAAACATTCACAAGAGACATAGATTCCCTACACCCTAAGTCAAATGGGCAGATTCTAAAGCTAACACACTGAGAGATGCAAACTAAAAATAAGGGTAAAGAATCCCAGGACAATACATAAAAAGTTCCTGGTTTTATTATTATCCCACCCTTAAAGTTCCAGTATGTCCTCCAATAACAATTTACCTTGTGGCACCAGAGGCAAGCAACCAGTTCAGATAAGCAGTGTTGAGCTTTGCCTGACATTTAAGAACATCTTCCAATTGCATGACTCCTATAGCTCCTCCTCCCTGTTTGTAGTTGTGCATTGATGCTTCCTTTAGCCTAGCATTTTGCATTTGCATCCAGGGTAGTGTCTGTGATGACAGAAGGCTAGTTTTGCTCTAGCACACAAGGTTCTTCTGGACTGCCTCTTCCTATCATCAGTCAGGGTGTGCTCAGGAAATGAAAACCTGATTTACATATTAGCCTAAGCAAAGCATAATTGGGCTGCAGAGTAATCGCAGCACATTCCAAAGCCAAACACAAGTGATTTGGGGATTATCCACTGTTTAGGCTTATCCAAGCCATGGATCCCCTCCATTGGTGCAGATAATTGAGTTCAGAACTTAATTCATCCAATTGTCCCTACTGAGTTTGGAAGGACACAGGCAGCACTCTGCCTTCCTTCTCCTGATTCTATGTAGTGGCAAGGCTTATGACTGACAGCATCTGGAGAATTACCCAGTGGTCATGTCAATTAGCCTTGGGTACCTCAAAAGAGCCATTCTTCTCTCCTAATATGACACACAAGACTGCTTGGCAACACAGGTAGTATTTTCATCCACCTGCATGGTCTGATTTGCAGGGTGATGGAAAGGTGTTTCTCTCTAGCCCCCAAATCCTTTCCCTTCACACTCCCTGTAGACTTGCCACTTGTCTCATGCTGACATTATAGAATAGAACGTTCAGGCTAGCTATAGCTTGACTTGGAAGAGGGAAGCTCCCTTGACCTCAAAATTAGTCCAGAGTTCTCACTACAAGGGAAAGGAGAAGGGATGCTAGAAAAGGGAGCAAAGATTAAATGGATGTTGGAAGTACTCATCCAAAGTCACATAGCAATATTCTTGGAAAAGAGTGCCAAGTCAAATAATAGCAGAATATGGTAGAATCGGCATGCTGGGAAATACCTAAGTCAGATTTTGAGAGCCCCCATATCCTGTCAGGTATTCATGTCACAAATGGAGTGTTGTGTTCTCTTCTGGGCATTGAATTTTATGAAGGACATTAGATAATATAAAACATGTCCTAGGGAGGGTGATGGGACTTGAAATCTTGATCAGTAGAAAGAACTGGGAATATTTATCTTGGAGATTAAAAAAAAAGGATTGGAACAGAGCAAGGGAATGATAACTATCTTTAAATAGCTGAAAGCTTGTTATGGTCTCTTTATATATCTGAAGGGACAAGACAATCTACTTAGATGAAGGGAAAATAGGTGCTAGTGAGTAGAATTTATGAAAAGGTAGGCCCCTCTCAACTTAATATAAGGAATAACTTTCTCATAATTAGAGCTATCCCCTAAATTAAATGGACTGTCTCATCTGGTAGTGCATTCTCCATTACTAGCAATATTTACGTAAAGGTTAGGTGACATCTTTTTCAGGATCTTGAAGTGGGCTGGAATTTCTTGTATGGTATAATTGGTGGTGGTGGTGGTGGTGAGTGTCTGACTCTTCATGACCTTGGGGACCATACTGCAAGTCTGGGATTTCCTGGCAAAGAATTGGAGTAGTTTGACATTTTCTTCTTCTCCAACGTATCTTCTAATTCTAATACTCTGAAAACCCTAAAAACAATGGGATTTGGGCATAAACCATTTCTTCTCCCTTCCTTATAAGTGCTTTACTTAGAAAAATAAAAAGAGTAGAAGAGAATCAGAACATTATCAGGAGATCAATAAATATCCTTTAAGTAGATATATGAATGATTTTATTATAATTTAAATTTATACAGCTTTTTGAAGCAACAAATTGCTTTCAAATACATCATTTCTCTTCACCCTTTGCTGAGGCTAGTGGTCACAACAGAGCTATGAGCTTGGTGGTACAGATATTATTTCCATTTTAAAGATGAGAGAACTGTGACTTTGAGAGGGCATGAAACATGTCCAAAGGCACATATCTGTAAGTATCTGACTAGCATTACAAGCCAAGACTATGCTGAGATTGTTATAATTTGCATATTAGCTAGGGGAAGCAATGGAGCCAAGAGCTGATGAACTGCATAGCTAATCATGGTGCTACCATCACCAGAGTGCACGGGTTGAAGGGTTTTGCTGGAATAGCTGAGGAGGAGCAGGACAATGACTACAGCTGGTGGATCATTACTGTTTCTAACCCCTTTTCCTTGTAGTATTTTTGGCCAGTTGTAAGGTGATGATCATAACGGAAGCAAGCCTCTTTGGATTTAGGAAGGGTATATGCCTGCTTCCCCCAATGGGGAATTTCTTGTAGATAATTTTTCCACCAAATTTCCATGTAGGTACTGTCATATCATCAGTTCTTATTATCAGTTTGCTACATTACAGCAAGTGCAGGGTTAATCTAGTTCATGCTACCCTCATATGGAATGTTAAAGGTGGGAAGGTCCTTTAAATGAATAAACAAATAAATGAATCAATGAAAAATTATTAAGCAATAATATTTTTTTAGGTTTGAACTCAAGAAGCTCCTATTTCAAAGGGGAAGATAACACATAGGAGAGTGGCAGCCAGGGAAAGGAATTTTGGTCTGGGAAGTCAGGGCAGTGGACCAGCACACTTTCTGTCACTGAAAGCAAAGATTTGCTTTTTGAGTCCAAAAGAGGAAAGGAGGGAGAGTAGGGAGAGAGGAGAATGCAAACAACAGCAGGAAAGATGGTGAGATGTCTATAGTGAATGGCTAGATGGGATGTGAAATCCAGTCTGGCACAAGTCTGGCAAAATATAGCGAGCTAGGTAAATTTGCATTCACTTCCTCACCAGGTAAGATAACTCATTCTCTGAGAGATTGAAAGGATCTCAGTAATTATCAATATTCAGCTAGTCCCCCTCATTTTATAGAGGAAGAAACTAAAGTCCATGGTGCTCAAGGCTTATATCAGTCACAATGTAAATTAGTAGAGGTGTCAGGACTACAATCTAATCACCAACTCTATTATTCTCTATTACATCAGGATACCATCTAAATGGCTGTTATCATTTGGAGCCGGTCTGTATTTCCCATATTTCCAACATCTTTTCCCCAAATCCTGCTCAGCCCTCCCTCTCCCTCTGTACTGTTCCTATTTTTTCACTACATTACAAAAATCAGGGGAAGTGAGAGAGTGTGGCAGCCCTCCAAGCTGATGAAACACAGGACCTTGTTTTGAAAGAAAGAAAGAAAGTAGGAGTGAGGATAGGAGCAATGCTGATGAGTGAGCATTTGCCTTCCTATTTAAAAATCACACAGCCCAAGCTAAGGTGCCTGTCCCATTGATACAATATCCCAAGAATGTCATTATATTTGTTGAAAAGGAACAGGTGGGAAGAAACACTGAGAGGTGCCATTAAGACCCATTTTTTTCCCTTAGAGTAGAGGAGGGAGAGAAACTGGTGCACACTGTACTTCTAAACATGCCAATCAGGGGTCATTTGTGGAATTATAGACTCCCACATACCAGATGGCAGCCATTCAACTCTCACCTAGATGGCTGCCTAGATTTAAATAGGGGTGTTTAGGCCGCTTCTACTTAGTGCCAATTACCTGAATAATTCTGGCAAAATATGTTCTCCTTGCCTTTGAGGAACAGTTTAAAAACAACAACAGAAAAGCAGGGGGATACTGTAAGCTACAAAGAAAAGCAGTGGTGTATTGGAAAGAGAATTGGGCTTGGAGTAGGGTGACCTGGGTTCAAATCTTGGCTCTGCTGCTTAGGAGTTGTGGAATCATCGCAGTATCCTGGACTATAACATGAGAGAATCCAAGTTCTCTTCCCTTCCTCAGTCTTACAATCCAATTATTCACTTGACTTTTCAGTTCCTTAGTTTATTCATCTTTAGAAGAGAAATACTAATGACTGCCCAACTGCTGGAGGGAGTCTATTGCTGAATCTAAAGGGGCTTTGCAGAAGAATGAGATGAGGCAGTCAGTGCTGAAAGCCATTAGTCCCTTTTATTTGGCATTCTCAAGGGCAGACCATATAGTTTAACTGGAATTACCAAAAAGAGAATGAAGGGAAAAGCAAAGGTAAGAAGGGGAATGTACTATTGTCCCCATCCTGGGGCCAGGACTAATACCTGCCAAACTGGATTGAAAGGGGCAGGGGAAGGGATAAAATGGCAGATGATGTTGGGGCACCCTGGTACAAAGCATATCAAAAAGGATGTCCATGGTACTGTTGGGGAGAATGTTACCAAGAATTGGTGTATTGTTAGGGCTGGCTCTTTTTGGCATCCCTAGGGACCAGGTAAACTCAAGGAAACTCTGGTGTTTAAGGGGAAAGATGCAAATTTGACTGTGGATGGGTGGGGTTCTGATCAGAAGGCTTTCAATGGTTCTCTCCTCTAAGGTCATAGGCAGAGAAGAAGCAACAGTTATATTTTTCTAGCATAAACAATTCTGAAGTGTATGGGGTCTGTTTCACATGCAGAGTGCCTCAATAATGTCTCTCTGTGTAGCAGCAGCTACAGAGCATATTTCTGGGAGAGGGAAAGCCATAGATTGGAGGTGCCTTAGAGAGACTGTGGGGCGTGTATGTATGGACATTTAACAACTAGTTTCAACTGGCTATGATGGCATTCTGCTTCAGGCACTTTCTTGACCTGATTCAAGGATTCTTTCATTTATGGTGTCTGGTGAAAAACAATGTTGAAAAAGTAGGGGCTGTGGGGCCTTCTCCCTGCCTGAAGTCATACGCCTCTATGCAAAGTTCTTGGTCCTTGGCCTTTGCGTAGGTTCTCCTTTACTTTTTATATAAAGGACATAGGAGCTTCCATGAGTTCTAAAGGCCTTCCAGAATCTTTTTTTTTCTTCCCAGAGCCAGGACAGTATTGATGTTCCAAGAAACCAGAAGTATGACTTTCAGGAATGACCTCTGGAACCCTCATGTCAGAGCATCTGGAAGTCATGATTCATTGGGACATGAACTTGGTGGGACTACTGTTATGTAGGAACAGCTAGGTTGAGCCTAATCCCTCCCAGACATTGAAATAGCATAGGAGAAAATATGCTTCTGAGGTATTAGGAGACAATGTTTGTATGTTTGTTTTTGCTATAACTTTGATGTAAATATCTCTGTGTATAAGCCAAGTGATAATTAAGTGGTTAAATGGAAATTAGGTACCAATCAGTAACAGAAAACTCTAACAGTAGAGGGAACATGGCCAGTGAGGGCTCATACAGATGGCAATGGGGAAAGAGACACTCCAACCTCATCAGGGCACCCTAGAACCATGGGGGTGGGGATATGAAGCAGACCTGCCCTCAGAGAGAACCAGATTAGTCTCACTACAGAAGTATAGCTGATACTTAAATATGGAAGGTTCCAGAGGAGAGGCAGGGAAGCAGAGAACACTAGGTCAATGTGGGGACTTTAATGCACTTCCCTTCTTACCTTTGCCTTCCTCTCCATATTCTCTCTTGGGTGACCCAGTTAAACCATGCAGTTTTCCCTTAAACAAGTCAAGTAAAAGAACCTGGAGCTTTCAGTATTGATTGCCTCATCTAATTCTTTGGCAAAGCCCCTTTCAGACCCACCAATAAATCTCAATAGTAAAGAAGTCATTATATCTCCATTTTAAAGGCAAGGAAACCAGAGCCCAGAAAGGTTAAGTGACTTATAGGGTCAAAAGCCTGAAAGTTGGGAGGGACCTTAGTCAGACCCCTCCACTATATAATGGAGGACATAGACTGGGACTTGGAGAGAAGCTAGAAAAAATGAGATTTTGGGAGTATTACAACAGTTACTTATCTCACAGGGTTATTGGAAGGGTAAGAATCAAATCAGATGATGATAGGGCCTGGAGTTGCATAAACATAAACTATCATAATTATCGGAAGATGCTATAATTAAAAAGGAAGAAGGGGCTATTTGGCTATGATTTTTGTTGTTTAAAAACAAAGATATTGCTACTCATTCTTCATCATCAGGAAAATATTTTGCAGACTTTCCTTCAGTAGCGGTGAGTTCTTACATTTCTGTGCAAAACAAAATGACAAATATCAAGAATTCAGACAAATGGGTCTGTATAAACTGACGTAGCACAAAATAAGCAAAGCCAAGAGAATAATATATACAGTGATTGCAACAGTGTAAATGAAGAGATTCACTAAAAGAAAGCTGAACTCTGAATAATGGAAAAACCAAGGAAGGCCCTGGAGAAGAGAAAATGGAAACCATCATCTCCCTTAGGGCAGAGAAGTAGGAAATGACCAGGACAGAAAATGGTGTACATTGATGGACACAGTCTCTGCATAGGATATTTTTGCTCAATTATATATCCTAGCCACGAAGGAGGGCTCATTTTGGAGGTGGGGGTCAGGAATTATGGTCATTGAAAGACAAAAAGCATCAGTTAAACATTAAAATGTGGGAAGACCAAGTAGGATGATAACAGAAAAAAGGCCAAGGATATTGGTAGTTAAAAAATCATTAATAACAATTGATAATAATGTTTATTAAGCAAGAATTAGGAGAGTAATTTCAGTATAATAGTGGGCTTTGAAGTCAGATTTGAGTGGGTCCAGACCTGAGTGGGAAATGAGTGAGTAGAGGCAGCAAAGGTAGATGACTCATTGTTCTAATATTCTAATTTCCCTAGCAAACCAAAAATTCTGTGTTCTAACATTCCATATCCTAAGGTCCCTCCCAACTCTGACATTCAATGTTCTAAGATCCTTCTGGTTCCTTAAGCTTCTGTTCCAAGACCGTTTCCAGGTTTATATGCTACAATTCTGTGAGTCCAAAGATATTATGCAGAAAAAGAAATCAATTTCATATGAGTGAATTTCAGCTACTGATATTATTGCTTAAAAAGATCTTCCAAATCAACATATTCATTCAACTTCCCTCCTCCTCCCCCTTCCTCCCACTCCTGCCCGGGAAGTTTCTTACCTATAGCAAACCTGAAAGCTTCTAGAATTGGCAGTTACTTCTCTGGCTAGATAATATTTCCTGCATGCTAGAGTCCACTTAATTAAATTCAATGTGGGTTTAACAGAACAATTCTTTCTGAACAAAAGCTAGTTTCAGTATCAAAATCTGCCCTTGGATGAAACCTTGTTCTGATTGAGCTGTGCAGAAATAACTTCATCTTAAACTATTCTTGTGACTTGTCTACTGTTTAAGGTATGGAGAGGGTTACAAGAAGTGATTCCTGGTGGGACTTTTTTTTTTTTTTTAGAGGAGAGAGGGAAGGAATGTGAGTACAATGCTTATTGGATGTCTGGCTATCCATCTTACAACGCAGTGAGGAAGTCTTGAGAAGGATTCCAGGGATGGTTTGGATAAGATGATACCTCAGGTCTCTTTCAATCCTAAGACTCTGATTTTCATACAAGATGGTCCAATAGTTTTAGCATGAAACTGCACTAAGACTTTTGAACCCCCCGTTTTTTAATATTTCAAAGTTCTTTCCAGCTTTAATACGCTTTGCTAATATTACACTTTCTAAGCTCACCTCCTGAACAAAATCTTAGAATTCTATAGTCCAAATGGATAAGTAACTTCTCCTCCCTGGGACGTGGTTTTCTTATTTATAAAAGGATCAGATTAGCAGCTGACCTCTAAGATATTTCCCAACTCTAATATTCTATACTGTAATTTTATATTATAGATACATATGTGTATATATGTATGTATATACACATATACATTTATAGAAGCTTCCATATTCACGAGATCAGGATGAAGGATCTATAGTTTTGTTGCTGTAAATACTCCCTGACTCAGATAATAGCTCTTTTATAACTTGGGCAAACACAGAGTTTGAGAGTTTGAAGGAATTTTAGGGGCCACGAAGTTCAATTCATAACTCAAAGAGAGTCCCTACTATTGTGCCTACAAGTGGCTATTCAGGCCCTGCTTGAAGACATCCAAGGAAGCCAAGCCACCCCTACTTCTTGAGGAAGCCCATTTCTCTTCTGGAGAGTTGCAATCACTAGCAGTTTTTTTTTTCCCCGAAATCAATCATAAAATGGCCTCTTTACATTTTTTACCTGGTGCTCTTGGTTTTTGCCTTCTGGGATCAAGCAGAACAAATCTAACTCTAGGTAATTTCTAGGTGGTGGTAGTGGATAGAATGCTAAGCCTGGATTCAAGAAGACCTGAGTTCAATTCCTGCCTGAGGCACTTATGAGCTGTGTGACCTTGGACAATCACTTGACCTTTGTGTGACTCAGTTTCCTCAACTGTAAAATGAAGGCAATAATAGCACCTACCTCCCAGGGTTATGAGGATAAAATGAGATATGTACAAAGTGTTTATTAGCACAGTATCTGGCACATAGTAGACACTAAATAAAAACTTATTTGCCATGCATGCCCTAAAAATGAGAAAACAAAAATTGCTAATAAGGACTAACTGCTAATAAGGACTCATTAGGTGGACACAGATTCAAGACTGAAGGTCCTTTACCATCCTGGCTGCCATCTTCTGGATTCATTCTCTGGCTTATCGATACCCTTGTTACACTGTGTTACTCATTCTAATACTCCAGATAGAATATGGTCCACGCAGAGTACAGAGGGAATTACTACTGGAACTTATGCCTCTCAGTGCTGCCCCAAATCATATCCGTTCTTTTGGCTTCCATATCGACCTTCTGACCCATATGAGGCCACTAAAGTTCCTAGATTTTTTTTAATACTAATGCCTAACTGTAGTTATGATTTTGTCTCATTAGATTAAGTACAATAACACAACCTATTTAAAACTTCTTATAAGGATCTTGATTCTGCAATCCAGGTTGTGAACTATTCCTCCCAATTATAAGACATCTGTAAATCTGATGGTTGTGTCATCTGTTCCTTTATCCAAGTCACTGATAAAAATATTAAACAGCACAGGGCCAAGCACAGATCTTTTGGGCACCCCACTGGAGACCTTCTGACAAGTGGCCATTGAACCAATAATGACTATTCTTTGAGTGCAACTATTCTTCAGGCTCTGAATCCATCTAGTTGGAAATTGCTAACGTCAAGGTCAACTATATTTCCAGTATTCTCCTGTTATACCAGTTTAATAAAGTTAGTCTATCATGATTTATTCTTGATGAAGCCATGCTGGGAACCATCATATCCTTTTCTAGATACTTGCTAACCATCTTTTTAGTGATTTGTTTTAGAATTTTTCTAGGAATTAAGGTCAAGCTCCTTGGTATATAGTTTGCAGTATCCATTCTCTTTTTTCCTCCTCTAGTCTCATGATGACTTTTATTTTCCATGAACTTTCAGTTATCACTGACAAAAGTAATTACATTTGCCAATTCTTATAGTACCCAAGAATCAGTCATCTAGGCCACATGACAGATTCATGGAGGGCAACCCTCTGCTTTCTATCTCCCCTTGGACCTTGGGTGCTTTTTCCTTATTAGGTTTTAGGGCACAGAAAATAGAAGCAATGAGGTGGCTATGTGGTGCAGTGAATAGAGCACCAGCCCTGGATTCAGGAGGACCTGAGTTCAAATTTGACCTTGGACACTTAATACTTAAGTGACTTTGGCAAGTCACTTAACCCTAATTGCCCTGTCTTTTCCCCCTCCAAAAAGAAAAAAAAATAGAAGTAAAATAAAAGTAAAGTAAACAAAAAAACTGAATACCATGTTTGCAATGGATAGAATGTTGGGATTGGAGAGAGAAGATTTGAGTTCAAATTCAGCCTCAATACTATCTGTGACCACGGGCAAGTCACTTAACTTCTGTCTCTTCTAATTTCTTCATTTGCAAAATGAGGCTAATGATAGTACCTGCCTCCCAGTGTTGGGAGGATAAAATGAGACATCTGTAAAACATTTTTCAAACCTTAAAGTGATATGCAAATGCTACCATGTTTCCCCGATAATAAGACACTGTCTTATTATTTTTTTTGGACAGAAAAACACCAGAGGGCTTATGTTCAGGGGAGGGCTTATTTTAATGAACATTGACAGCAATTTTAATAAACAGGTAAATGTGAACAAAAAAATGTACCTTTATTCAATAAGCAAATCACTGGGGAAGAACAGGATGATGCGCTCACTGCTGCAGCTCTGATTGGATGCAGCTCGGAGCGCGGCGTGCGTTTCACTGGGGGGGAGGGGGGAGGACGGTGCATACAGAGGGTACCGTAATGTAGCGTGTAGCGCAGGGGATCACCTTCACTACAGTAGTAATCTCAATAGGGCTTATTTTCGGGGGAGGGCTTATTTTAGAGGAATCTTACACAGTAAGGGGAGGGCTTATTTTCGGGATAGGTCTTATTATCAGGGAAACATGGTAGCTATCATTGTCATCCTCCATATTCGTCCTTCTATTCACCTCAAGAAGGGAGGAGCTGGTCAGCACATCAGCAGACGACTCTCAATGGGGAAAATGGTATGCAACACATTCTTTTAAGTTTAATCTGCATTGTTTACATTTTAAAGTCATTTTCTTAAGCCTTAACCATCAAAACAATCAATCCAGCCCTGATCTGTAGCATTTACATATTCATACATGAAATATAAATGTTCACACTGAAAATTTAATAATGGGCTCTCAGAGTTGGTAGTAGGTAGCTCCAGAATACCCCTGCTCCTCTTCCTTCTTTGATTCTCTTTTCTCCAATATTGCCCAGAAAGTTTTCTTTGGGAACCTTAGCTTTCTTCACCAGTCATAGATCATTCTTCAACTGATGAAAACCATTCCATTATTTTTATTGTTATTTAGTTGTTTTCAGTCATGTCCAACTCTTTGTGATCATGCCATTTTGGTGTTTTCTTGGCAAAGATACTAGAGTGGTTTGATATTCTCTTTTTTGGTTCATTTTACAGATGAGGAAACTGAGGCAACAAGGGTTAAGTGATTTATCCAAGATCACCCAGCTATGAAGTGTCTGAGGCCAAATTTAAATTCAGGAAGATGTGTCTATCTGACTCCAGGCCCGGCGCTCTATTCACTGTGCAACCTAGCTGCTCCCCACCCCATTCCATTGTACGTAAACATATATACAAAATGTGTATTTACATATTGTGTACTTATACACGCACATTTATGTATAATATGACTCGTGAATATAATTCTAATATCATATAGATGGTATTCAATAACTACTGTGGCTAAAATGTTCATCACCTTTTCAGTCAACCCAATGAAGCTTCTTGAAAGCTAATCCTTGGTAAATACACAGTCTATCCCTGGTCCCACACTTAAAGTCTCTCTATCTTGTTAGGACATTGTAGCCAGTCTTTTAAGTAGTGGTTTGGAAGTAAGATTGCTAAGGGTCAGGAACCCAGCGAGGAATGGAGTCAGCAAGTGAAGATGACTGCAAGAGACCCAGTGACACTCTGGGTCACAATTGGGCATTGGAAGAAGATGGTTACAGTTTCGTCATTCTAAATGATAAAACCTAGAGCTAAATATGCAGCCAAAAGAAATAAAACCTAGACAGTTTACTCCTGGTGAGTAAGAATAGTTATTGTGTTCTATGGCTGCTCCATGCTTGAGATCCTTACTCATATATTTCCAATTCAGCCCACTAAGATATATCTTTTATCCTCCTTGGCAATGCAAATTAACTGTTCTTTGTGGAAGTTGATGGGAAAATGAGATTTACTATAGAGAAATTTGCTTTATGAACCATTCATTTAGAATAACAATCAACTTGTCAATTATTTAGTAAATATCTAATATATTCTAAGTACAAGGGGAAACATTCCCTAGCCTCAAATAGCTTACATTCTTCTGGGAATGTATAATTTGTGCAAATATGGAAATAAAAACATATATTAAAAAAGGAATTTCAAAACTGAAAAATAACTGAGGGAAGGAGAGGGGAAGGACAGGAAGGGTTGTGTAGGAGGAAGCATCAGATATGAGCTTTGAAGAAAGCTATAGAATCTATAGAGCTAAAGTAAAAAGAGAATATAGGCAGGGAGCCATAGTGCAATGTCATCAGAAGAGGAGAGAAAATGTTGTATGTGAGGAAGAACAAGCAGTCATATTTCATAAAGGGAGGAATCCTGGTCATCTGTCTTTAATTTCCCTTTGGCATCTAAAATCCACAAGGTTTCTCTGCCTCTTCTCTATGTCCCCACAGGCTCCTGTTCTGCCTCTGAGAAGTCCCTACACCATTAAATCTCTTAACTTCTGTTTCATTCTTCTCCCTTCTTTATATCTCTTCCTTACCCTTGGAGTCCCTAGGTGCCCTAATGCTTGTCTGCTTTCAAACAGAGGGTGCA
The DNA here is from genome assembly GCF_028583685.1 of Petaurus breviceps papuanus. Taxonomy (NCBI): domain Eukaryota; kingdom Metazoa; phylum Chordata; class Mammalia; order Diprotodontia; family Petauridae; genus Petaurus; species Petaurus breviceps. The sequence continues at coordinate 11,280,468 of NW_027187352.1, forward strand.
ATAGGGAGAATCAGGTTCTTCCCAATTAGCCCATTTTAAGTGGATTACACTGTGCATTTAATGAAACCTTTTGCTGATTATAGTCTCCAAGGGTATTTTCACACACAGAATTAGGCATGCACATAAATAAATGTCACCAGACTGAAATATTCATTATGCCTCCATAGGTGTGGGATTATCTGATCTACCCTGTCAATAATCCCAAAGCCTATAACTGAGCATTTCTCCAGTCTGCAATCCCTCCTTTGCCCTCTCCAGCCATCAGGCAAATAGCAAAGTTATCTTATTATGTATGACATTAAGCAGTAGGGTAGGTGGTTACTGCTTTCTCCAGTATTCAGGACCCACAAAGTCTCCTTAGCTTTTGCAAAGTTTAGACCAATCATATTCAGGATTAGCACTGGATAACCCAAGAGACCAGCAATCAAAAGACTTCCTTTGGTAACCAAGGACCTCCTCAACCTGAATCTAACCTAATGTTGGGAATCTATTTGCCCACTTATAAATGTTATAACTACATTTTATTAATTTGTATGTAATATTAATTAATTGTATATAATTATACATTATATTAACTTATAATTATTATAATAATACCAAGACATTCTCGCTGTTTGGAATGGTGGTAGTGAATAATAATTTACTCCTTCCTAATACTGTTCCATCCAGAAAAATAGAAAATGGTATTTCAATATAATTTGTTTCCTTTGTAATCTTATGTATTTTATCTAATCATTTAAAGATACTGTTTTGGGATGGGGTCCATAACTTCATTAGGGTCTACCCCAGGAACAAACTGCTGTATAAAACCTTCCATTAGAAACTCTGGATTTTCCTGTCTGTGCTCTAGCTGATCTCTTTCATCAATGTTGTATTCCCCAGTTCAAAAGTGAGCTCCTCCGGGGGGCAAGGTGCTGCAGTGAATAGAGCACCAGCCCTAGAGTCAGGAGGACCTGAGTTCAAATGCGGCCTCAGACACTTAACACAAAACTAGCTGTGTGACCTTGGGCAAGTCACTTAACCCCAATTGCCCTCCCTTTCCCCCTCCAAAAACAACCAAAACAAAACACACACAAAAAAACGAAAAACAAAAGTGAGCTCCTTGAACTGAGAGATCTCCCTGCTTTTCTGTTTGTGTTCCAGCTCTTAGCAGAAAAGTATTTGGCATAGACTTGCTTAATAAATTCCTTTCTATTAATTTATTAGTTGATTCCTTGATTTCCCAATTAGAAGGAATCTTTCCCTTTTCGTATTTTCCTATAACAATGTCAGGACCTATCCTCTGTCCCTTTCACATTCTCCCTTATAATAAAAAATGCCTGTTGTGCATATTTTAACAATATGATTAGATTGTTTGATGAAAGTGAAGGCACATAGTATAGCCACTGGAGGAAGCCTGCTTGTTCTGGGCTATGCTAGAGCACAGGGAGGTCTGCTGCTGGCTGACTCCAGCCCACCCAGGACTGGGTTAAAGCATGGGGAAGTGCACTGCTGGGGGACTTCTGTTCACCTTGGGTTGTGTTGAAGCAGAGAGGAGGCTAGCTGCTGGAAGGTGCCTGCCCACCTGCCTAGAGGTACACTGTAGCATGGGGAGGTCCAGCCTCTGCCGGTTGCCTTCCTCCTCTGGGCTGCTTCATGGTGGGTCTCCAAACTGGAGTCTTCCAGTTCACCTGGCTATGCTAGGGCTCACAGCATTGTGGGGGGGAGGGGGGAAGGGAGGTTCCTGTGTTGGCATTTGGCATCGAAAATCCACTGGCTCTGCTATTCCAGGATTTTTCCTGGGGCACTATTTTCTGTTTCTGTTTTTTTTTTTTTAAGAGGTCAATAAGGAAAAATGATAGTGATGTCACCAATGATATGCTTACTCCACCATCTTGACTCCCATAAGTCCCCAAACCTTAATTCTCCTCCCCTCTCCCCCCCCTCATCTCCATGCTGTGACTCCCAATTAAAACCTCAACTTCTTTAGGAAGCTTCCCTAAATCCTCTTAATTCCAGTGCCTTCTCTCTCTTAATTATTTCCTATTTATCTTACATTTAGCTTGCCCTGTATATATTTGGGAGCAGCTAGGTGGCACAGTGGATAGAGTGCTGAGCCAGGAATCAGGAAGACTCATTTTCCTGAATTCAAATCTGGTCTCAGACACTTACTAAGCTGTGTGATCCTGGGCATGTCACTTAACCTTGTTTGCCTCAGTTCCTCTTCTGTAAAATGAGCTGGAGACGGAAACAGCAAATCACTCCAGTATCTTTGCCAAGAAAATCCCAAGTGGAGTCAAAATGAGTTGGACACAACTGAAAATAACTGAACAACAGCAACAAAATTGTATATATTTGTTTGCACATTTTCTCTCTCATTAAACTGTAAGTTCCTTGAGGGCAGTGACTGTTTTTGCCTCTTTTTCTATCCCCAACACTTAGCACAAGTACATAGTAGGTTCTAAATAAATGTTTACAAATTGATTTTATTACTTATAATGTAAATAATATAATGTACTATCAAAAAACATTTATTAAGTGAAAAAAAAGAACTGAGGTAGAGAGGAAGTATAAGTCGGGAAGGACATTTATGCAAAGTGACCACAGTAGGAGATAGAATGTTGTATCTGGGGAAGAATACGCAGTCATATTTCATAAAGGCGGAGATACTGACTATGTGTCTTTAATCTCCCTTTAGCATCTAAAACCTACAACATTTCTCCCTTTCTTCTCTATCTCCCCACAGGCCCTCCTTTCCTGCCTCTGAGAAGCTCCTAGCCAACTAAATCTTCACCCCTATTTCATTCTTTTCCTTTCTTGTGCATCTTCTCCCCACCCTTGCAGTCCTCAGGCACCTAATGCTTGTCTGCTTTTAAACACTATGTTTGTATCCCCAGGATAGTGTCTTACACATACAGAGTGCATGTTTAAAATATCTGTTGAATTAGAAAACTGCATTCTAATTGTGGCTTGCACTAACTAGGCATGTGACCTTGTACAAGTGATTTTACCTTGTTGAGCCTCAAGCAATCATCTGAAGGAAGGCTATTACAAGGCCTGCCTTGTCCCATACTGGGTCTTTGTGAAAAGCATTTTTATAAGCTGTCAAACACTAAAATGAATCATTACAGCCGAATCAGGACAGCAATATACACAAGGCCACAATAAAGAGTTTGTGCCTTCATCAGTAAGCAAGGGGGAGCTGCTTTAGCATTTTTGAGCTGCGGAGTATCAGGATCAGAATAGATGATTTATATGGGGCCTTCTTATTTTAAATCCTATTGTCCTATCATTAAGCACTGCATTAGGAATATTATGTGGAGAGTGGGATGAAATGCCAGGAGAAGCAGCATGAAGAACTAGTCTTGGGTTTAAGAAGGTCTGAGTGAGGCCCACTTCTGACACACACTGACTGTGTTACCTTGGGCAAGTCACTTAATTCTTCATTGCCCCCAGGCAACAGTCTCACATGATAAAATGAAGAGAAGTATCATATCAGGATTGGTAAAGGAAATTCCTAAACCAGCATTCCATAGATGGATGAAATTATAGGTCTGGGGAAAAGAAAATAAGTAACTTTCATAAACTGTTGAACTCCAGAGGCTTCATATTACTTCTAGGACCAAATAGGAACTTCTCTTTTGGGCATATAAAAAAAAAAACTTTCATTATCTGGTCCCTTCTTCCCTTTCCAGGTTTGAGACATACTGACTTATATGCTATTTCTTGCTTATAATACTTCATCCCCAATTTATTTTTTTTTCCTTTTTGGAGCAGGGAAGGCAAGGCAACTGGGGTTAAGTGACTTGCCCAAAGTCACATGGCTAATAAGTTTTAAGTGTCTGAGGCTGGGTTTGAACTCAGGTCCTCCTGACTCTAGGGCCTCTATTCACTTCACCACCAGCCACCCCTTCATCCCCAATGTCTATACCTTTTCACTGATTCTTCCCCATAGCTGGAATATCTGGAAATGCTCCCCTCCTCCTTTCTTCTTCCTGGAATCCCTGCCTTCTTTTAAGAATCAGCTTAAATTCTACTTCCTGTAGGAGGTTTTTCCTTGTCTCCCCCAGTCTAGTTCCACTCTAAGGCTGCCTTGTATCTCTGTATGTATCTTGAACTTATGCATAAGTTATCCCCCTCATTAGAAAGTAAACTTCTTGAGAACAGGGACCAAGTTTTTTAACTCTCTCCCTCCC
>NW_027187352.1:11284742-11393856 GCF_028583685.1 Petaurus breviceps papuanus
TCTCTCTCTCTCTCTCTCTTCCTCTCTCTCTCTCTCTCTCTCTCTCTCTCTCTCTCTCTCTCTCTCTCTCTCTCTCTCTCTCTCTCTCTCTCTCTCTCTCTCTCTCTCTCTCTCTCTCTCTCTCTCTCTCTCTCTCTCTCTCTCTTTCTCTCTCTCTCTCTCTCTCTCTCTCTCTCTCTCTCTCTCTCTCTCTCTCTCTCTCTCTCTCTCTCTCTCTCTCTCTCTCTCTCTCTCTCTCTCTCTCTCTTTCTCTCTTTTCCCACTCCATCTCTCCCTCTCTTCCTCCTCTCTTCCCTCTTTATATATATAGATAGTAAAAATGGTATGGATGATGTCTTTTGACTCATGCATAAATTGGATTTAAGTGAGGCAGAGTTGTGTGAAGTTGTTGACCTTACTATCTCTTCCAGAGTCATTGGAAGACAAAAGTCAAGATGGCTGTCAATGGCTTGGGATGGAGTGGATGACCTTGTTGCCTTTGATGTCTGACCAAGCTCTAAGTCCTCCTTCAGCCGCCTTCATGGCCCTTGGAACAAATTGTTCATATTTGCCCATTCTTCCAGAGGAAATCTTCAAATGCTTGGGATAACCACCCCCACTCCCCAACTCACTGATGGGTCTGATACCTTTTGGTTACCCTCAACCTGGTTTAACCTGTCTGCCAGAACAGTTTACCAAAGTGTGGCCTCCATGCACACATCCTTCAGCTTTTTGGAGTCACAGGTGCTAGTTGAGTGAATCAAGTGGACAACAAAGGTGGATGGACCCAGCAAGCCCTCACACTAGATGTGTTAGCCTTCCATGAGTGCCCTACACCATTCCCTCTCCATCTCTCTCTCTCTCTCTCTGTCTCTCTCTCTCTGTCTCTCTCTGTCTCTGTCTCTCTGTCTCTCTCTCTCTCTCTCTCTCTCTCTCTCTCTCTCTCTCTCTCTCTGTCTCTCTCTCTGTCTCTCTCTCTCTGTCTCTCTCTCTCTCCACCCATATATAAACACATATATACACACAGATTAGACAGACAGACAGACGGTAGGTAGGTAGGTCGATGTCTCTAGTGTTTAAGACAGCACCTGACACAGAACAGAGTAAGGTCTCTGTGGCTACTGTGATGATTTTCCCAGTGACCGTTTGGATTCTGTTGAGGATAGGGACTCTTCTTGTCTTTCTTCATACCCCTAGGGCTGCACATTGCCCAGCACAGAGTAAGCAATTAAGAAACGCTTATTGACTGACTGATGTTGCTGAGTTCTCTTTAATCTGTGAAATTGTATTATTCTCACCTATACCAAGTCACACAATGAATCTGTAGGAGAGACAGCACTAGAATTTCAGTCCAATAAAAAGCATCCTGGTTTTAAAGGTAGAGTCCTCGTTCTGACGCTTGCTATTGGCATGCCATTAGGAAAGTCACTTCGCCTCCAGTGTGTTTCCTCCAAGGCCTCTCTTTCCTCTCTGTTAAATGAAAGATTGAACTAAATAGCTTGGGGGGTCCTTTCCAGCCCTTTAAAATGGGCATGATAATACACCAAACACCTTGTAGCAACACATGAAGTAGCATAGTGAAAGTGGTTTTATTCTATAGCTATCTAATTAATGAATTGATCAATTGATTCACTGTGGGTGTCCCATAGGGCTTTGTGCTGGACCTTCTCTTCTTCCTCTGTACAATTTAACTTGGAGATCTCATCAGCTCTCATAGATTCAATTACCATCTCCATGCAGATGATTTTAAGATCTATTTATCTAGCTCTAACTTCTCTGTTGACCTCCAGATTTGTCTCTGTGATGTCCCGCAGACATCTTAAACTCTCCCCGTCCAAAACTGAACTCAACATTTCCTTCCCTAAATTATTCCCCTTACAAACATCCCTATTGCAAGGAAGGTAACACAATTCTCCTGGCCCCCAAGGCTTGCGATCTAGGTAAAATCTGAGACTCCTCAGTCTCTCTCACCTCCCACATCCAAGCTGTTGCCAAGATCCATTTTGCCTTTGCAACACTTCTCCCATATAAAACCCTTCTGCCCTCTGACACTGCAAACTCTCATTGTCTCATATATGAACTGTTGCAAAAGCCTGCTGGTTTATCTGACTGCCACAGATATGTCCTCACTACTGTCTGTTTTCTCTTCAGCTGCCACATGGAACTTCCTAAAGTGAAAGTTGACTGTGTCACCATCATCCCTTCCTGAATAAACCTCACTGGCTCCCTATCCCCTTTAGGAAAAAAACATAAAATACTGCGTGGCATTCAAAGCCATTCATAACTGGCCCCTCCCCATCTTTCAGTCCTCTTATACCCTACATCCCATTACTTCTGCAATCTGGTGACTCTGGCCTCCTTTTTGCCCCTCACACAAGACCTCCACCTCCTGGGGTTTTCAGTCTGTCCTGGAGGCGTGGAATGTGCTCCATCCTTATCTCTGCCTCTTACTTCCCTTTATTCCTTCAAATCCAAGCTAAAATCTCATCATCTAGAGGAAGCTTTTCCCAATCCCTGTCAATTCTTGTGACTTCCCTCTATTGATTATTTCCAATGTTTCCTGGATATATCTTATTATACATATTTGTTTGTGTGCTTTCTCTCCCATTAGATTGTGATCTCTACCTTCCTCTTTATTCCACATGTGTGGCACTTAGTAGGCGCCTAATAAATGTTTGTTATTGTTGTTGTTTGTCCTTTTAGAAGAGGATCATGATGTCAGGAAGGTGATGTCATGACATGCAAGTGAATTGGATTTAAGTAAGGCAAGGCTGTGTAGTCGCCAGCCTCACTTTCTCCTCCGGAGTCATCTGTGTCCAGTGACCACATACAGATCAGAACAACTGTACATGGCTATAGCAGCAAGCACCCCGGCGTCCCCAGGGTGGCTGCTCACACAGGTTCTTGGATCTGCTTTGTTAAAGGAAAGCAACTCAAAATGGGTCAACAAGCTTACTTTAATCAGTCAGACATATATCGTTTACCTTGTTCAGGGGAAAAAGTTCAGCACCCCGAACTTCAAAGCATACAGGCAGAATTATCAAGACAGAAACAGATCAAGTAGACAGATTTCCAAACTGTCCAACCATTACATCCATACCCAGTCAACATCTGGGTTTTTCAAAGCTGGGGGGCCTCTGGACAATGGCTTTTCAGAACACAGATCAAATCACAGAACACTTCTCAAAGTGAGCCCCCAAAACAGAGCTACACATCAGGGCTTATATAGCCTTCTCCTGGCTCAGAGAATGTAACAACCTTATTGACTCACTGGCCAATCAAGAAGTATCTACTGAAAAACAAGCCTCCCACCCCAGGCTTCAGGTGCACTTTAGCCTAGGGGCAGGGAAGATCTTCCAAATTTGCATTCCCATTACAATGGCCTAGGATACAGTGGGAGAACTTGGCCTTTTCAAGCTAAGGTATTTAACAGGCTTCAGTTTGACTGAATGAATGATTAGAACCATTTACTGAGTACCTACTATGTGTCGGCACTCTTCTAAGTGCTGAGGATAAAACAGAGAAACAATCTGTGATCGCAAGGATCTTACCCTTAGAGTGGGGAGAAAGGAACTTATAAGACATAGCTGAATAGATGCAAAGTAATTTAGGGAGGAATGGTCTTGATCCTAGTTCATAGATTTTTCTGGCATGAGTGAAAATGGCTGACAGTTTGGTGCCTCTTTTCTTCTGATCCTTTGCATGTTTGAACCTAGATGTAAACATAGACATGTATGCACACACACACACACACACACACATCCCTCCAAATTCATTAGATAACAAAAAATCCTTTTAATTTTACTCACTAATGGCTGGAGGCTCTAGGTTCATATTATGAGGGGAAAAAAAGGGCTGTTTCCAGGGAGCCTCAGCTGGCCAGTGAAGCAGAATAAATTATTCCCAGGCGGGGATAAGATTTAGTAGACCCTTTGAATTTAGAAATATGTCTGAAAATTATTATTATTGTTTCACGGCCAAAGCTGTAGGCCTAGGCCCTCCAATTAACCTGCAGAGTGCCCTGCTAATAAATAAGCCTTTTGACTTCCCATTGTGTTATGAAGGAAAAGAAAGACCCAGCTAGGCAAAGGGCTCATGCTGAGACATGCCCACAATTAATTTTTAGGGTTTGCCAGTTTCATGATTTCTTGCATGAATTGCTAAAGAAGGAGCACAGATTCTAACTCGATTGAACCATTTTCAGTAGATAGAAAGATTCAGGAACTACAGTATTCTATTTGATTCAGTTCAATCCAATTCAATTCATTCAATATGTATTTCCATTCGATTTGATTTAACTTAATAAGCATTTATTAAGCACCTATTAAGTGTTGGGCCCCTCTAGCTTTCTTTGATTGTGAAATCTAAAGCATGCCTCTTTTAGAGATTGTAGAGAACTCTGTAGCCAAAGTTTTAAACTAGGAATTCCATTATGAGGTTCAAAGTCTTTTGAGGTGAGATGGAAAGGAATAGAGAGACATAAAGGCAGCTCTGGGGGAGGCTGACACCTATTGCCTTTACCACTGATCATGGGCATCCCATGTGGCACTGGTTCCCAGACTTGGTAGCACAATATGGGCTATCTGTCTAGGGTAGATATATCGTGTTTCCCCGATAATAAGACCTATCCCGAAAATAAGCCCTCCCCTTACTGTGTAAGATTCCTCTAAAATAAGCCCTCCCCCCAAAATAAGCCCTATTGAGATTGCTACTGTAGTGAAGGTGATCCCCTGCTCTACACGCTACATTACTGTACCCTCTGTATGCACCGTCCCCCGCCCCCGGGTGAAACGCACGCCGCGCTCCGAGCTGCATCCAATCAGAGCTGCAGCAGTGAGCGTGTCATCCTGTTCTTCCCCAGTGATTTGCTTGCTGGCTCCATTGAGAGCAGTGCCGCGGAGGAGAGCTGAGGCAGGACAACATAAGCCCTCCCCTGAAAATAAACCCTCTGGTGTTTTTCTTTCCAAAAAAAAATATAATAAGACAGTGTCTTAATGTCGGGGAAACACGGTAGTTACAGAATAAAGATTTAAAGCTAGAAGGAATTCGATCTCCTTTTACAGATGAGGAAACTGAGGACCAGAGTGGCTACACAAAACTTACCCTATGTCATCCAGGCAGAAAGAGGCAGTGTCCTAGATTAGATGTCAAGACTTCTGACATCAGATCTGTCTTCTGTGTCATTCTTCCTTTCACTGTATCAGTGGGAAAAGGCAATTCCTAAGTGGGGGAACAAGCAGTGAGTTCCTGGAGCCAACAAAAGACTGTGAAGTTCAGGAAAGAAACGTGGTGGTCAGGCTCTTCAGAACAAGCCCTGGTTGCCACATACTAGTCATGAACTCAGTTTATCATCAATCAGGAAGGAAGCAGAGGGATCTTAGGCAGCACAGGGTGTTGGAAAGAGCCATGGAGTTAGATTTAGGGGACCTGGATTCATATCCTTGCTCTATGGCTTATTAACTGCCTAATCCTACCTGGGCAAGTCATTTTCCTTTTCTAAGCCTAATCTACCTGCCAATGTTGTTACTGTTGTTGTTTTTCAGGCTCAAATGAGATAATAGATGTAAAAGTGTTTTGTAAAATGTGTTGCTGTTTTATGATTTGATAGCTCATATCCAGGTTCTCACTTTGAGTGAGACAATGTCCATTCAATGAATAGGCCTCTTTAAGAAGTGAATCAAGGGATGGCCCGTTTAATAAAATATGTATAAAATAGGAAATATGTAAAATGTATGTGTGTGTGTGTGCATGTGTTTAGACCCTCAGGGTTGCTGGCCAAAAGAGAAACAGTTACTATTTACATTCACTCTGAGCCAGGAGGGTCCAAAAAATAGCCATTAAGTGGTGCTTGGGAAGGGACCTATTGTAAATCTATGAACTCCAGAGTAAAATGCGTTAAAGCCTTGGTCTTTGAGAAAGAGATCTAGTCAGTAAACCCCAAATTAACAAGGCAGCTTTTGGCCATCAAAATGTATCTTCCTTTGGAGAGGAGAGGGAAAGGGAGGGGGAGGGGGAGAGGGAGACTGAGACAGAGATGGAGATGGAGAGGTAAAGGATGAGCTGAATTACCCAAGTGGCTGGGTTCCCATTCAGGCATCTCGGACTACTCACAGGTTCGGTTTGTCCTTCGTTCTCTAAGAGGACAATGACATCAGGGGGATGATGACATGACTTACAGTTGACTTTGATTTGAGTGAGGGAAGTCTGTGCAAGGTCACCAGCCTCACACTCCAGAGCCATCTGGGTCCAGTGGCTAGATATTCATCAGGATGACTGGAGGCGGCCCAGGATGCAATGGGAGACACTGATACTTTTAGGCTAAGGTCTTTTCAGGTTCTCACTTTGAGTGAGGCAATGCCCATTCAGTGAATAGGTCTCTTTAAGAAGTGAGTCAAGGGATGGCCTGAATGGGGACCCAGTCAGTTGGGTAACTCAGCTGAGTGCATCTGCCTTTGCCTCTGCTCTCCAAAAGAAGGAAAATTTTGATGGCCAAAAGCTGCCTAGTTAACTTGGGGTGTTAGCTAGATTTCTTTGTCAAAGACCAAGCTTATACACCCATTTCACTCTGGAGCTCATAGGTTGCACAAAAATCAGTCCCTGCCCAAACACCACTTAACTGCCTATTTTTTGGGTCCTCCTAGCTCAGAGTGAATGTAAATAGTCACTGTTTCTCTTTTGGCCAGCAACTCTGAGGGTCTTCCCCTCCCAGTTTTACACATACACACACACACACGTACATATATTATATATACACACACACACATATATATATATATATATATACATATATATGTATATATACACACATTAAAAGGGTCATCCCTTGACTTACTTCTTAAAGGTGCCTATTCACTGAATGGGCATTACCTCACTCAAAGTGAGAACCTGAAAAGGCCTTATCCTAAATGTCATTCTGATGAATATCTGGCTGGCCATTGGACCCAGATGGCTCTGGAGGAGAGAGTGAGGCTGGTGACCTTTCACAGCCCTCCCTCTCTCAAATCAAAGTCAACTGTAAGTCATGTCATCATTTCCCTGATGTCAGGGTCTCTTTCAAGAATGAAGGACAAACAGCTCATTTCCAACTGTTACTGTATTGATATGAATAAATATAACAGTAGTTATGATAAGCTTCAATTTAATTTGACAAACATTTATTAAACTCCTACTATGCACTAGTACAAGAAATTTACAGATACACACACACATACACACATTAAAGTGGTCTAACCTTTAGACAACTCTCTTATGGGGAGTATATTACTTGTGGCCTGATAAGTAAATACAAACATAAAGCTACATGTGGGAATGGGAGGGAACAAAGGTGTCAGTAGAGCGGTGGGTAGGCAGAAGAACCTTGTTTAGTCAGTGGTACCACTTCTAAACCTTGACTGAAACTAGGGATTCCAAGATGGGAGGTAGAGGGAGAGCATTGAAGTCATGTAGCACAGCCTGTGCAAAGGGTCAGAGGCAGGAGATGACATGGGACAGAAGAGCAAGAAGGCCAATTGGGTTTGGAAATAGAATATGGGAGGGAAGGGCAATGCAAATAAGTTGGAAAAATAGGCTGGAGCTATTTGCGAAGAACATTTAGCTGAAGAGTTTGCATCTTATCTTGCATACCAGAAGGAACCACTGAAGCTTCTGAAACAGAGGATGATTTGGTCAGACAGTTAGATCTGACTTTAAAAGTTCCAAAGGATATTTTCCCCAACAACCATGGAGAGTAAGTAGTGCAAGTATTATTACCTCCATTCTATAGATGAGCAAATTGAGGCTTGAAGACTTAATGTGACTCGCTCTTGGTCATACTGTTAATAAAGAGCTGACACCACAAATGTTATGAATAATGGCTGTGGACTGAGCCAGTGCTGTGCAATACTTAGTATATTAGGCCTGAATATATAAAGTCTCTCTCTGCTACCCCATATTAACTGTGTGACCATGGACAAATAACTTCATCTCTCTGAGCCTTCGTTTCCAAAGGGTATAATAATAGTTGGACTCCTTTCTTGACTACTGTAAAGACCAAATGAGATGAAGGTTTTAAAAGTGCTTTTTAACCTGCTATATAATGAAAGGGAATATTATTATCACTATTATAATTATTATTATTGCTCTTCTTATAATCTAGCCCTATCTTAAATATTTGGTCTGGACAAGAAGTTTCATTGGAGTAGGTAGCTATTGGTTAGGAAGTCATCAATGAAAATGGCTAACTGTTTAGCAGCTTCAGTCTGAGACCATTGCCTCAGGATCCCAGCAAGTTAAATGATTTGCCCTGGGGGTAACAATGTGTATCAGAGGCAGGCCTTAAATCCGTGTCTTTGTGACATCAAGGCTGACTCCCTGTCCATTATATCACACAGCCTCTCAAATATGTCCAGAGATGAATCCTGCTATTATTATGGAACCAACTATCAGGCACCTCCATGAAACCTGACTTCACAATGCAGCCAGAGACAGAATACCGGCTGGGTCAGCCTAGTTGAGGTTTTCTTTTGTTTCTCAACTCTCAACCAGCCAGAGCAGTGATGACACAGCTGAGACAGCAGCTGGGGCTCCCTGTTTCTTTTGTCCCATCCTTTGTCCTGCTTTATCCATTTTCCAACTCAATAAAACCACCAAAAGAAGGTTGATGACAGAAATGAAGAAACCTTACAACCTAGAGTTGAAAGGGATTTCAGCAATTATCTAATCCAACCTTAAGTTAACTTAAATCGTTTTTATGACACCTCCAAAAGAGTGATTATCCAGGTGCTGTTTTTATGCCTCCAATAATCAGGCACTCATGACTCCTTGTAGTTCTCTTAGGTAGTTCTCTCTACTGAATCAAATTCTTCTTCCTGGTAATTTCAACCTAGTGTTAATAGGATCCTAGATTTGGAGCTAGGAGGGACAGAAGAGGTGAAGTCCAACACCCTCATCGTGCAGATGAGGAAACATGGCAAGAGAGGTGTACATGACTTGCCCAGTCACACAGAAGCAGAAGTAGGATCTGAACCAGGTCCTCCTGACTCCAAGTCTAGTGCCCTATCCAGTAGGGCATACTCTCTTTTCTTAGTTCTACCTTCTAGAGGTTAAGCAGAATAAATTTAATGCTGACTGCTTGAGAACATCTGTCATGTTTCTCCTTACTCTTCTTTGGAGTAAACATCCCTTTAGAAACTCTGAGGGTCATCTTTTTTTTTTTTAAGCAATTGGGGTTAAGTAACTTGCTCAAGGTTACACAGCCAGTTATTTCTGGGTGTGGTGCTAAGTATCTGAGCCCATATTCGATCCCAAGGTCATCCCGACACTGGGGCCGGTGCTTTTACTCGCTGAGCCACTGGGCTGCTCCTAAGCAATTGGGGTTAAGTAACTTGATCAAGGTTACATGGCCAGGTGTTTCTGGGTGGGTGCTAAGTGTCTGAGCCCAGATTTGATCCCCAGGTTATCCCAACACTGGGGCCGGTGCTCTTACTTGCGGTGCTGCCTGGCCACCCCGAGGGTCATCTTTTGGCAAGTCAGACTGGGCCATATTTTTCCTCAATTCTTACCTAGCCTCAGACAATCTGAGACCTGGGAAAGGCCTTAGCTTAAAAAAGCCAAGGTCTCCCACTGCATCCAGGGCCACTGTCAGTCATCCTGACGTGTCTTGCTACTGGACTCTGGAGGAGATAGTGAGGCTGATGACTTTGCTCAGCCCTGCCTCACTTAAATTCAATTCACTTTGCAAGTCAAAAAACCTCACCCTCCTGATGGCATTGGTCCTTTTGGAAAAGGAAGGATGAACAAGAAGAAGAAGAAGAAGAAGACACCTCCCTAGGCCATGAATGTCCTTCTTAAAATGTGATGTCAAGAAATGACCAGGGCATAGGATAAAGGACCATGACCTCTCCCACTCCGAGTAATAAGAGTAAAATAAGATTTAGCATCTCAGAGTTTTACAAACCCTTTGACATGTATTGGCTCATTTGGGTCTCACAAGACCTACTGTAAAATGAGTATTGTGGGTAAGGAAAGAGGAAGGGAATGTGCCTTTAGATAGTGCCTGTTACATGGCAAGCACTGTGCTAAGCATTTTTACAAACATTTTCTCATGTGATCCTCACAACAACTCTATGTTATTCCCATTTTACAGTTGAGGAAACTGAGGAAAACAGAAGTTAAATGGCTTGCCCAAGGTCACCCAGCTATTAAGGGTCTGAGGCCATATTTAAAGTCATATCTTCTGACTCCCTTCTTGGTACTCTTTCTCCTCTGTTACCAGTTGCCTTGGGATAATATAATCCTTGTTTTCCCATGAGAAAACTGAGGCTCCCAGGTGGTGTGACTGATTCATAGTCATCCAGCTGGTAAGTGTTGGGGGTAGGATATGAACACAGCACTGTGCCTCACAATTTATCCAGACTAAGCCCGGGTAAGCTGCTGATTCACCATCATCTGTGAGGACGTGTGAGCTTTGTTTTTCTAAGATGTTAAGTTAGCCAGGCATGAGGCTGGGGGGAAGGGAAGGAGAACTGTTTTTCATCCTGGAGTTTCTGGCACCATTCTCCCTGTTGTTCCACCACCCCTACCTCTACCCACCCCCACAAAGGGCTCTGCAGTGGAATCTGTCCTCCTGCTAAATGGCATGTGCTGATACTGATTGGGCTTTGCCAGATAACTTTATTAGATGAAGGGTCAGATACAATAAAATGCTTGGAGGCTTTTAAGAAAACATTAGGAACATTTACCCTGACATTATTGACAATCAGGTTAATAAGCTGCCCTGACTAGTGTGGTCCTACAGGGTATTGGCCCTCCTAATCTTTCTTGCTCTCCTCCTTCCCATTCACTGGGGATCATTCTCAATACATTATATTTTAGCTCAAAGATTTTCTGAGTATTTTCTATCCCATCATTCACGGTTTCAATCACTATCATCCCCTGGTTATAACCCCTTCTTATAACATAGGTATCACAGGATTTAAAACTAAAGGGGACTTCAGGATTATTAAGTTCATACCCTTTGTAGAATAAATACTTAAGACCCAGAGAGGGGAAGAAAGGACCTTCCTTGGTTACCCAGGCAGTAAGGACTTGGATTCAAGTTCTGGTCTTCTGACTTGAGATCCAATATTCCCTCTGCTATACTGTGGTATCTCTTGGGGGCAGGCGGAACCACAGAATTGTACTTGGGAAGAATCTCAGGTGCCATCTACTCCTACATATATGTGGTACATTGGAGAGAGCACTGGTTCTTCAATCCAAAACCCTGAATTCAAATTCTACCTCAGACACTTTGGCCAGCTGAATAGTTTCATCTGTAAAATAGGGAATGAATGAATTTATAGTGAGGAGAGTTGGGTTCAAGTCTTAGCTCTGTCCATAAATTACCATCCACATAACCTTGGCCAAGTAACTTCACCTACTTGGTTCTGATGAGCTTCTAAGGGCCCTTACAGTTTTAACAATCTGCCTTCTAATGAGCCATGTTTTAAGATCCTTTCCAATTTTCACATTTTTTTGGTGAAAGACCTTGTCCAGCTCCACCATTCTAGGACAGAGGGAAAGAGCCAATGCCTCCTCTTTCTCCTTACTCTTCTGCCTTTTGGAGCTGGAGAAGGTATGCCTTCTACCTTCACTACTTTCCTCATATAGGCTCCACTCTAGCTCATCCCAGATGTTGTCATTAGTCAGATAGAAAAAGGCTTGTCTAACATATGTTCCATCTGAAAAGGAGGTGTTGCTTCAGCCCCCTTCAGTTCACACCAGCTTTTAATGAGCACCCACTGCTAACTGTTTAATTATCCATCCATTTATTCACTAAGCAAATAGTTAGCACTTACTGTATATAAGAAATTGGGCTAGCCATAAGGGACACAAAGAGAACACAATAAATAATTTCCTGCCTTCAAGAAATTTATATCCTGTGTAAGGGGATATGGCATTTATAAAGATAAGAAAAAATAAGATATATACAAAATATATATTCTCACTCATTTCTTGATTTATTTAGCAGACAAGTATTAATAACCAACTACTGTGTGTGTATAATATGGTGTTGGCACTTGGGAAGTTAAAAAAAGTCATTAAAAAGGTCCCTGAAACCCTTTTGGTTACTTTCTGTTTTATGTATATTTATATAAGTAAATTTTGTCTTTTCTGTTAGACTGTAAGGTCCTTTCAGGGAATGACTGTTTGACTTTTTTCTTTATATCACAGTTAGTAGTGTAATACCTGGCACATAATAGGCACATGGATTATATACATGCTTATTTGTCGGCTGCTATATATACAAGATATATGTAATATATATAGGAACAGTTATAGTCATGACATAAAAATAATACCTTTGGATGATGGCGTATTTGCTTCCATTTGGAAGGATAAGGGACAGATTCAGGAAGAAGATGACCTTAGAGCAGGGCTTTAGAATATGGGTGAGGGGCCAATGGACAGAGAGGAGTGGGCAGAGGGCACCCTCATTGCTGTTTTTGACACCAATCTCTGCTTATGTCATCTTAAGGAAGGTAGGGGAAGTAAGATGGGAACTGGAACATTGGACCTAATTCTGACCAATGAAGAGCAGTTACCTCATGAAAGGGAAATGACAGGAACCTTGAAAAAAAAGTCATCATGTCATCCTGGGATAGGGAAAGACAAAAGAGGAGGATGATGGGAACAATTTGCTCGCATTCCTTCCTGTATCTCTGATTCCCATTGCTCTCTAAGGAGCTATATATGATGCAATCAAGAGAACAATGGGTTTAATGCCAGAAAAATCTGAGTTCAACTCCCACCTCTGTTTCTTGCCACCTTATGTAAGTCACTTCCTCTCAGTTGGCCCCACTTTCCATACTTCTGAAAAGAGGGGTTGGACTAGATGATCTTTAAAGACCTTTCTGAATTGACCTATGACCTGTCTAAGGTCACACAGCTAGAAAGAGGCAAAGTTGGGTTTTGAATCCAGCATTTCAACCATCAAAACCAACGCTCTTTGGCTGTACTGCACTGCCTATTGTGACAGCCACCTCTGATCTCTGCACTATTATAATAGCCTTCATTCGTCCTTGCTGTCTCAGTGTCTCCCCCATTCCACTACACTTTGCTTTTCCTAAAGTGGAGGTTTGACCACATCACCTCCTCCATACTCCCTGCTTGTCCCATTTAATAAACTTCAACAGCTTCTGTTTCCCCTTGGATTAAACATAAAGTCCTTTGTTTGACATTTAAAGACGTTTACAAACTGGCTCTTCCCTCTTTCCAGCACTCTCACACTCTTCTCCCCTCTTCGGACTCTATAATCCAGCCATGTGGGCCTCCTTGTTGGTCCTCACAGAAGACACTCCATTTCCCATCTCTCTGTTTTTACACTGGCTGTCCCCCATGCCTGGAATTCTCTCCTCTCACCTCAGCCTCTTAAAATATGTAGCTTCCTTAAAGACTCAATCAAATGCCACCTTCTGCTGCAGTTCTTTTCTGGTCCAACCAACTGCTGGCATCATCTGATGTTGCTTTCCATTTACACTTATATACACCTTGTATATACCTATTCACAGACATATTGTCTCTCCCTTGGAATGTAAGCTCTTTGAGGGCAGGGGCTGTTTTTGCCTTTCTTTGTCCCACTAGCAAAATACTTAGCACATAGTCAAGTAACAGAGATAACTTAATAATTATCTGTTGATTAATTAACTAATTGACTGACTGAGGCAAAGTTTGAAGGTTCCATTTGACTTTAGTGTTTCAACAGGTGATAAACTCAGTCTCCTCCCTCCGTGACTCAGCTATTAGTGACTTCTCCTCTGAGATGCTATGTTAGGGAGGGGGTGGTTGCTTTTTTTCTCCTCCAGTTTGTTGAACTCTCACTAAGAGAACTAAGGAGTTGAAAACCATTTTTCAAAATATGTTTTGTCATTTCATTATATACATACTGCTCTTTAGTTATAACTTTGCTTGTCATGTCTATAACAAACATGGGCTTTGATCTGCCCAAACAGATTTCCTTCTTAAGGCTTACAAAATCTTATCATGTAACAATTAGTTATCAAGAAAACATAGCCTGGACACGCAGGCAACTTAATTATCTCTCCTTTTCACATCTAGAGAATTAACAAATGCAACTCTAGTTTTCTGGGAGCAGCTAGATGGTGCCATGGTTAGAGCACCAGAAAGTCAAGAAGATCTGAGTTAAAATTTGGCTTCAGGTACTTACTAGCTGTGTGACCCTGGGCAAGTCATTTAACCCCTATTTGGAGAAGGAAATGATGAACAACTTCAGTATCTTTGCCAAGAAAACCTCATGGGTAAGTCTATGGCATCAGGAACTGAATGACTAAACAACAATTCTAGTTTCTATGGGTTAAAGAACAAATGAAAAGTATCATGGCACAGTGGGTTGAGGGCTAGTCTTGGAGTCAGGAAGACCTGGGATGAAATTTTGGATCTGACTCATGTGGGACCATGGCAAATTCTCTCAACTCTTCAGTGACCTCAGAAAGATCTCAAAGACTCTAAGTTACAGATATGTTGTTTATCTGCATTGATGGAGAGAATTGGCAAACTGGAATGTCTTCATTCTTATGGAATCACAGGTTTGTGATGAAAACAAATAAAAGTAACAACCATAAACAGATATGGGGTATAGAGCTTTTCCCTAAGGAGTGAAAATTAGAGGATACTGGTCATCTTTTCAGTCCTTTAGCTTCATAGAAATAGTGCAGTTTAAGGAAAATAAGTGCAAGCTGGAAGTTAGCAGAGGGTTGGTGACTCAAGAGTTTCTGCCTCACTGCCATGGGTTGTATCCTGTCCCCAGCTTGCGACTGAAGCTGAACTTTATGCCACTTATTTAAGGTACACAAATTCCTAATCATGGATCCAACCAGTGCCCTCTCTTTCTGACCATATTTAATCTACAATGAATTTGACCTGCGAGTCAAAATAAGCTAAGGGGAATGATTACTACTTGTTCAGTCTTATCAGTCATATCCAATTTTTCATAACCCCATTTAGGGTTTTCTTGATAAAGATACTTTTCTTCCTCCAGCTCATTTTACAAATGAGGAACTGAGGCAAAACAGTAAGGTTATGTGACTTGCCCAGGGTCACACAACTAAGTAAGGTTCTGAGGTCAGATTTGAACTCTTGAAGTTGAGTCTTCTAGACTAAGGCCCAGTGCTCTATCCACTGTACCATGTAGCTGTCCCTAAGACTATCACAGCAGCTAGATTTAGGTCTTAGGTTCTACCTAGTTCAATCTTTTCCCTCATTTTACAGATGAGGAAACTAAGGTCTAGACAGGTTAAATAATTATGCCAAAGGTCACACAGGTAGTAAGTGGCACATTAGCGATCAAAATACAGGCTATTTAATTCAAATATCCACTGTTCTTTCCACAGTACAATATTAATAAGAGAGAGGAAAGAAGTGAATGCTATAAACTCCAGAGTCTCCCTATTACCTTCAGGGTCCACGATAAGGTCCTTAGATTTGTGTTGGAAGCTCTTAGTAACTTGTTCCCTTTTTGCCTTTCCAGTTTTCTTAAGCTTTGCCCACCTGCATACATTCTCCAAGCTTCTCTACGTCCTGTTCCTCTCATGCTATACCAGTAAGGAGCCTGTTCCTATCAATTTGCTTTTCAGGGTGTTTACATCATGGAAATATTTTTTTGAATGCTACAAATCAAGGGTTTATTTTAATATTTTGTTGATTGTCTAAACCTTAAAAAGTGATGGAGAAAATGTTGATGCAGCTTAAATTTTATAATGTGTCCTGGTTTGGGAGAACCAGCTGTAAAACACTTATCTGCACCATACCCTTCCTTGGAATACTTTGCACCCTGACCTCTACCTTTAGTTTAAGTGGTTTCTTTCAACTGTAACCTTAAATCCCACCATATATAAGAGGTCTTTCGCAGTCCCTTCAGCTGGTAGTGCCTTCCTCCTGAGAGTACCACCCATATACTTTTCCTATATCTTTCTATGTCTATCTTTCACAGTAGACAGTGAACTCCTTGAGGTCAGGTACTGTCTTTTTGTCTTCCTTTCTATCCCCAGCCCTCAGCACAGTGCCTGACACAGAGTAGACACTTAATAGATGCTTTTTTAAAAGATGCTTTTGATTTGATTTGTAAAGTGAAGTATTGAGATCAAGGGCACAAGTGGAGAGATTATCTTAAGAAGAAGAAGAGTCACCACTTCCTTGGAGACAAAGCTATAGGAGCATAAATAAAGAGGGAGAAGGGTTTGGGGTTTCAGAATATGGTAGATCAGAGACTTAACCATGAATAGACTGGATTTCCTCAGGCAAATCGGGAGTGAAGTTGTCTGCTATAAGATGGAGGGATGAGGCTTCAAGAAAAAGGAGGTTTGGAAAACTTCCTGCTAGTAGGGGGACAGTGAGTGAATCAGGAAGACATGAAAGGACTGTTATGGAGCAGCAAAGGCCCAATAAAGGTTAGATATCATGAAGACGGAGTGAACCCAGTTGGTGTGATTGTGTGACTTATTCCAGAATCATTTTATAGATTAGAAGTAGCACCAGAGAAGTCAGATGCTTGGGGTGAGCTAGAGCTGAGGGCTGGTAAGACATGAATGAAAGGAGGAAGGGGTATGGGATGCAAAAGTAGAGAATACAGCCAGGTCTCCATTAGGAAGAAAAATGAATTCCTCTAAAGTGATGAATTGTATTCAAATGCACATTATTCAAAGTTAGAATTATGTAAAATAGTCATTGGTTATAGTCCAATGTAATTATGCACTATGATTTCAAATAAATAAGGAGATTCCTTGTTCTTACTAATTAGGACCTAACTACAGTGCATTATGGAACTGGTTAACAAGAGGCCAAGTCTATAAATGGAGGAAAGAAGGACCAGAACAAAGGTGATAGATGGAGTGGGAATAGAAGGAGGCAGAGATGGAAAGGAGGAAAGGAGTTCATTGCAAAAAGTAAATCTAGAAGGAATGGAGTGAGGCACTAGGCCAAGTAGATGGACAAGATTCTCTGATGGAGGGTGGTGGCAGGGAGGGGCATATTTCAGAGTTGCAGAAAATTTAGGTGCAATAATTTTGCTAGATATTGAGGTCTAAAAGGATCTTGAATCATCACATCACCTTCTCTGGTTGTTCTACCTCTCCGAGGGCCTCACTCTAATACATGGAGAGGTATAATGCATTTGGTATCAAAGGACTTTGGTTCAAATTTAGAAAATAATAATAAGTAATATAATAGCTAAGATTTATATATAACACTTTAAGGTTTGTAATGCACCTTAAAATATATAATTTGATCCTCATAATAACCCTGGGAGGTGGGTAGTAGAAACAGTAAAAATAATTAATAATAATAACCAGCATTTATATAGAGCCTAATATGTGCCAGACATTGCGCTAAATGCTTTACAAATATTATCCCTTTTGATCCTCACAATAGTTCATGGAGGTTGCTGCTATTATTTTCCCAAATTTTACAGATAAGGAAACTAAGGCAGGCAGTGATTTACCCAGGTTCACACAGTTAGTAAATGTCTGTGGCAGAATTTGAAGTCGTCTTCCTGATTTTCCAGTGCTTTCTTCTCTGTACCTCCTAGCTACTACTTATTCTCTTGCAATCTTGCATAAGTTTTATAGAATCATAGAATTTGAGAGTTGAAAGAGTATCTGGAACAATCCACACTTAAAAGGAATCCCCACTCTAACACGTCTGACAAGTTGTCATCCAACCTCTGCTAGAGAGCACAGAAGAATCATCATCTCCCAAGGCAGCTCATTCCACTTTCAGACACCTCTAATTGTTATAAAGTTTCCCCCTGTATCACATCAATCCCCAATTTGTTTCTTTGCAATTTTTACCCATTTCTCTCTAGGCCGAGCTTTGCTCCTTACTCATCCATTAAAAAAGGAGGTGAGATGACATGATCTCTTAGGCATTTTCCTGTTCTCAATCCAAGAAGAGCTGTGCAAAGTTCTAAGTGAGGTCCTGGTGTGGGGGTTGGAGGCGGAAGGTCCTCATATGACTTTTTCTCTAATCCTTTCATCATCTCATTGCCCTTCCCTAGGTACTCTTGAGCTAATCAAAGTCCCTCCTAAAATATTCTCCCTCTTCATCTTTTACCATCTAGCCAAGAGGAGCAGGGTGTGGAAAGGCCTGGTTGGAGGTGAACAGCAATAGAGATTTGTCAGGAATTAAACTGTATACTGTGTCAGATCCTATCTCAGGCCTTTGATGGATGGAAAGAAAGGGTTCTGGGGAGGCAGTTCTAATGTGGAATTTCTGTATTGTATTGTAAAAACTGTTGAGGTGTGGCTTAGCGGCATAGCTAAACCAGGTGGGGCACTCTAAAATGTGGGGGTAGAATGAGAAAGAGCCAGGAAACTGTGGGGGAGGTTATGGAAAATGTTGGTGTCCAGAAAAGAAACCATATGCCGGAAATGTCAGTAACTAAGTCCCTATAGACTCTAAACTTTCCCAGTGGTTCTACTGGGCCTGTGTCTCAGAGCCAACTGTGCCACCAGGTGAGTGACTTTAAATAACTTTGAAGATACATTGTTATTAGTCATATTGGTACTGGTAATTATACCCAAAGGAAGTAAGATATAAGTTATCACTTGTGACATACATTTCATCTTTGGCTGAATGCTAATTTCTCTTAATTTCCTAAAAGTGTTGACTAATTTTCAGCAAATCTGGCATAGTAGGAAAAAAAGATTAGGGAAAAGTAGAAGAAGCTCTGGTTTAGCAGCAACGGCAGTAGTCAATAGTCATTAAACATTTATTAAGTTCCTGCCTTGTATCAGGCAAGGTGCTAAGCACTGGGGACCCAAATAAGAAAAAAAGAAAGATAGACTCTGTCCTCAAGGGGCTTACAATCTAAGGGGGAAAGACAATGCCCAAAAGGGAGGAGAAGGTGTCAGACGATGGAGAGTGGTGGGAATGTCAGAGAAATCCCAAAGTACAGTAGCCAGGTGAGAAATGAGATGTCTAAGCTGAGCTACCTCCTTCAGTGAAGGTTGGGAGGTCATGGCCCCATTCTCCCATCAGAGAAGTGGAGAGTAGTGGTGAGGTGGAGAACCAAAGAGTATGAGATCTGACAAAATGAGGTTCCTGGGGCAGGGTAGAGAAATTAGTCAGAAAAGTCTCAAGGAATGCAGCAGTGAGAAATTAATAATAGCAGTAGTAATAGTCCTAGTAGCAGTAGCAGGGATGGTGGTGGTAGTAGTAGTAGTAGTGGTGGTGATGGTGGTAGTAGTGGTAGTAGTAGTGGTGGTGGTGGTAGTAGTAGTGGTGGTAGTAGTAGTAGTAGTAATAGTAGTGGTAGTGGTAGTGGTAGTAGTGGTAGTAGTAGTGGTGGTGGTGGTGGTGGTAGTGGTAATAGTAATAGTAGTTGTTATTGTTGTTAGAGGAGAAGGATAAAGAAGGGGAAAAGGAGGAAGATGAGGAAGAGGAAGAGAAGTAACTAGAACTTATAGAGAGCTTTAAGGTTTGAAAAATATTTTACAAGTCATTTTTACAAGTATTATAATTCATATTATTCTCACAACAACCCTGGGAGGTAGGTGATATTATTATCTTCATTTGCAAATAGGGAAATGGAGGCAGACAGGGTTACCTGAGTTTCCCAGGGAAACACAGCTAGTAAGGGTCTGAGGCCTAATTTGAACTCAGGTCTTCCTTATTCCAGAGCCACTGCTCAGTCTAGTTGCCAGATTGTCTGGTAATTAGTTTCATATCACTTTCAAAGACCTAGATTGATTTCTACCAATTGTGGTAGAGCACAAGAAGGTGTCGAGATAATAGGCACCTGAACTTCATTATGTAGTTTAGTCTGACACCTGGAAAATAACTAAGAATTGGCAAATATTTCAAAGGACCCTAACTCTTATAACTGAAATAAATTTTGTGTTGTAGAAGAGACAATTAACTCTCTGTCTCTTCTCTGACCCTGCCTCCCCCTTTCTCCTTCTTTATGAGATGCACAAGTGGCTTACATTTATATTGTGCTTGACGTTTTACAAAGTACCTTCTTCACAGCAATCCAAAGGCTCATTCACCTTGAAACCAGAAGCCCTATTGTGTGCAACATTGATTTTTTTTAAAAAAATATTCCCTTGCCTAGATAGGGTGGTTTGTTTATGGAATGAAAGCCCTAACTAAGACAGAGCAAAAGGAGTTTTGTTTAGGGAGCTGGAATTTAGAGCGCTGATAACATTTGTACTCCAGAAGGCAGAAACAACCGAGCTTAACACCTATTTAGAAGAACAATTAGTTTAAAAAACAGCATTACATCTAGGGTTGACTTGCTTATCCTTCATTTCTTCACCACTGCCAGCTGCATCCTAGATGATCCCCAGCTCTTGGATTGTCCTGCTTCCTCATCCCAAAAATCTTTCTAATACTATCTGGGTTTTTGCTTCTTCCTTGCTCCCCTCCCCCTCTTACACACACACACACACACACACACACACACACACACACACTCTCTCTCTCTCTCTCTCTCTCTCTCTCTTTGTCTGTCTGTCTGTCTGTCTCTGTCTCTGTCTCTGTCTCTGTCTCTGTCTCTCTCTCTCTCTAATTTCCCAGGGTCTCTCTCTGCAAGGGACAGTGTACATTGATTTATGATGTCCCTCACTGCTCCAAAGTTGATTTCAGGGTACGACTTTGTACTTTTGGTGTTTGCTCTGGGCATCAGAAGTTGTTTCTTATGCAGTTGCCCTGAGGCATGGCAGAAAGTCTAATTTTCTCAATTTCATTCATCATTGAAATGGTGACTCCCCAACACCTCAGAAAGAAGGATTCATTTACATGAGCTGAGGATAACAAAGCAACCTAGAAGGATATCCTTGAAAAAGATTGGGTTGGACAACTTCTAGACACTCATAGCTGAAAAGCAACCTAGACCTTGTCCAACACAATCTTCTTCAGGTAGGCTTTCCTCATCCTCCCCGGCCATATTCAATGGGATTTTCTCTTGCCTTACCCTGGACTTGTCTCCTAGCCTGGTTGCATCTCTCTTAAATACTATCCATGTATTATTTTGTAGTAGAGTTATTTGTGAGTATATCGCATATCAGAAGCAGACCACATGCCTCATGAAGGCATAGACTGCCTCTTATAGGTCTATTTATAGGATATCAAGTTGGAAGGGATCTTCTGTGGCTTAAGCCCTTTCTGACAAGGAACCTGAGGGCCACAATGGGGACTTAGTAGCATGTGATGGAACCAGGATGTGAATTCCATCCCCTGACTCTCAGGACAGTGTGCAGCTCACCAAACCACTCTCCTTCATAGAATTTAGTTCAGTGCTGTGTACACAGGAATATAACAAATGTCTGTCAAATTTAATTTAATTATGTTTCTAATCTAGTGAAGAGAAGAGAAGAGAAGAGAAATATAACTTTAGAAGAGGGTTTAAGCTTATTCTATTTGGCCTCAGAGGGCAAGACAAGAACCACAGGGTGGAAATGATAGAGTAGCAATTTGCACCTCAATGTAAGGGCAATCTGCCTAGCTCTTAGAGATGTCCACAAGTGGCCTCTGGCACTTTAAGAGGTCATGGATTCTCCCTTCAGCCGGAGGCTAGATTGTCACTTGTCACAGATACAGTAGAAGGGCAAACACATTTATGTTGAAGGCTGGGTTAGATGATCTCTGAGTTTCAAATCTGGGATTCTATGATTCTTTAAATTGCCTGTATAGTCTCCGAGGCAGGTGGCCATCTAACTTGACCTTCTCTAGATGGGGAGATCACTACCTTGTCAGGCAGTCCATTCCAGTGTTGGATAACTCTAAACCGTTAGGAAGTGATTTCTCATATTAAGCCAAAACTGGCTGCCCTGTACAGGGCCAACTTCAGTCATTCTGATCTATATCTCACCACTGGACCCAGATGGCTCCAGAGGAGAAAGTGAGGTTGGTGACTTTACACAGTCCTGCCTCACTTAAATGGAATACTTGTAAGTCATGACATCACCTTCCTGATGTCATTGTCCTCTTTGAGAATGAAGGACAAACAACAACATATTCCCTGTAATTCCACTCATTGGTCCCGGTTGCATCCTCTAGGGACAAACAGGAGGGGGAAAATCTAATCCATTTTCTACATGTATCTTTGAGCATAGAGATCACAGTTTCTCCTGAAGTCTTGGTAATGAGATAAGTCTTCTAATGCTCTTCCTTAGCATGACATCTTAAGGGGCTAGAATAATACTTTCAAGAAAACCAAGATTTCGACCTAGAAGAGATCTTTAAATAATCTAGTTTATTTCTTTCATTTTTCATAGGAAGCCATTGAGGACAAGAGAAATGAGCAATTTTCTTGAGGTCATGGAGCTAGTAAGCAACAGAGCTAAGACTAAAATTAGTCTCAAGTGAGAAGATGCCACAAGCATGTCCTAGTTGAGTATCTCAGTCCTGCTTAGAGATGTTGCTGATGTTGATTGCTGTTTGTATTGGAGGGTGAAGCCCTAAGTGAATGACTGCATTTTCCCTGCACTCTGTGTATAAGTGGGAGAAGCCTTACCTTGGTTTGTTTCTATGGCTGTCAGATATCTAACCTGTGGATATTGCATGGCTCTCCCTCTTGGCCTCCTAGCCTGCCAAAAAAGAGCCAACCTGTTCCTGAACATTGCCCTACAAGCCAATAGAGCTGGGAGAAGAAATTCTTGCCTCTGTCACTAATGTCCCGTGTGACTTTGGCCATCACTCCCCTCCCCCGCCAGGTGTCTGTGTCCTATGTGAAATGAGGGCTGCCTTCTATGGAACTTCTGATCCTCTTCAGTTATAAGACTAGGTGTCTGAATGCTGCATTGACCAGGAGGGCCTTAGTTACTGATCAGTAATGGTCCCTGGTTTTAAGGTCATTGTCAAAGGTGTCAGTCTGCTCAAACTCTTCAGCTCCCTGAAGCAGTTGGGGAAGTGAAGGAATTGGGCCCTTTCTCTGCTCTTCTCTTGTATGAGTCCCACTCCAGGCTAGTCCCAACTTATTGCTCCAACATCAACTTCCATTAATCTTCTCCACAAATCCCACTGGTTCATCTAGAAAAGAGAGTGGACACCTAACCCACTGATAGAGGATGAAGCAGCAATACACTTAAAAAAAAAAAGTTATGGAGTCAAAGGACTGGGTTCAAATCCTGCCTCTGACATCTGTGTGACCTTGGGTAATGTTATATGACTGTAAATTTTTAAGATCTTCCCTGCCCCTAGGCTTAAGTGTACATGGAGGCTGTGGTGGGAGGCTTGTTTCTCAGGAGATACTTTGTGATTGGGCAGTGGGTCAAGAAGGTTGTTACATTCTCTGACTCAGGAGAAGGCTATATACACCCTGATGTGAAGCTTTGCTTTGGGGCTCACTTTGAGAAGTGTTGTGTGATTTGACCAGATGAGACTCTGGGCAGCCATTGAGAGGCCCCTGGCTTTGAAAACCCAGATGTTGATGCTTTCCTCTCTGGTAACTATGATTTGGTGTGGATGGATGTAATGGTTGGACAGTTTGGAAGCCTGTCTGTGGAAATGTTCTTGTAACTTATGCTTGTAACCTCTGTATATTCTGAAGTTCACGGTGCTGACCTTTTCCCCCTGAACTAGGTAAATGACATATGTTTAATTGATTAAAGTAAGGTTGTTAACCCATTTTGAGTTGCTTTCCTTTAGCAAAGCAGATCTAAGAACCTGTGTGGCAGCCACCCTGGGGATGCTGGGGTACTTGCTGCTACAGGTAAGTCACTGAAACTCCCTGCACTTTGACCTCCCCAATGAAGGGGTTGGATTGGGTAGTCTGTAAGATTCCTTCTAGCACAAGATCTGTGATTCTGATAGTGACCTCTTCTGAAGGTGTTCACAAAGCACATCATTTTGCACCTCTCCTCTGAACTTAACAACAGATCACTGTGCATTACAGTTGTCTGTCCCTGTTTTCCCCAACAGGCTGTAAGTTCCTGAAGGAACTACATCTTATCAAAACTTTTCATGTCCATCTCCCCACCTCCACCCCCACCCACCTCCTAGCACAGGAGACTCCAGGCATATTTACCAAAACCACATAAATGAATGTTTATGGGGGGGAGGGGGGTTAAAGGTTCATTAAAGCCTAGAAAGGGGAAATTCCTTGCCCAATGCAATTTCTCTACCAAAGAGACAGGTGTGTGCAAGCATCATCATTCCTGTTGTCAGATGAGGAAATGGATATAAAAAGAGCTGACATTTGCATGGCTATTTAAGGTTTCTCAAATGCTTTATATACTTTATCGTGGGAGATCTTCACAGCCTTTGGTCATGGAAGCTGTGGATCTTACTCCCATTTTACAGATGAGAAAACTATTTTTCAGGGCAATTCACTTCCTTATTCAAGCCATGGTTTCAACTGCTTTAAAAATGAGGGAGTTAGACTACATAGCAATTTACATAGCATTTAAAGGTATACAAAGTACTACAAGCTTACATATGTGTATATGTACATACACATATAACATGCACACATATAATGCATATATATATATATATATATAAATACACATCAAGTTGATCCAAAAGTCTAAATGAAGTCTAAATGAAGTCTTATGTTTTGATAAACTGTACTAATACTTTTGGGATACTATATATATGTGTGTATATATCTATGTCTAGATCTACACATATATGCACATGTATGTATGTATGTATATGCACATATATGTATAAACACATAGGTGTAAGAGGTAGAGATAGACATAGGCTTAAACATAGTATATATACATATAGTATATACATATGTATAGCATATACATACAGATGGTATATATAGTATACACACATATAGTATATATACATATACGTACACATGCATGCATGTGTATAATGCCAACATATACACATATAGCGAGTATGTATACATATATGTATATTATATGCATTGTATATGTACATTATTTATTTACTCATCTAGTCTCAGTTGCCTCCCACAACAGATAATTCTGTCAGATAACTACTACAGTTTTTATTATTCTCACGTTGAAAATGAGGCACGATGATCTTCTTAGGGTCACACAGCTATTGAGTATTTAGGGAAAGATTAGGATCCAAGTTCTTTGACCCCAGAGCCATTTCTTTTTCTACAATGTCAGGCTGCCTAGAAAATCTCTAAATTCTTAACCTGGGATCTATAAAGTTTGAGCATTTTTAATATACTTATTTTGAAATAATTCATTACTCATTCAATCCTATGTATTTTGGGATATGCACTTGAAAGCCTTATTCTGAGAAGGGATATGATGGCTTCACAAGACTGCCAAAGGGGTCCATGACTCTGAAATGGTTGAGTTCTAAGGTCCTGTCCAGTAGGTTATCATCATGTCAGACCAGAGCCAACCACAGGTCTAGAGATGGAGGCCATCTAGACACCCAGGCTCCCTCTGGTTCCTATTTTATAAATATTGAAGGCCAGAGAGTTTCAATGAAATGCAGAGATAGTAATCATGAGAGGCAGGATCTGAATCCATGTCCTCTCACTCTACTATGCATGCATGCCCTTTCCACTTGATGACATTGCCTCCCTATATAACCTTGAAAGTCCAATGCTGCTCTAAAATTCTCTGAGACAATGTCATGGCCAATATTTCATGATACCAGAATGCCATTCTCCTTTTTCTACTTATTCCTATACTGATTTCACATGCTGTTCTAGGAAGGTGCTTTTCCTGAAAGGTCTCTTTCCTTGCAGGAAGAGAAACTCCCCACTCATAAGTCATAAAAAGCTGTTGCCCTCCACAGGATTTAGCTAATTCAGCTCACTGTTTTGTCTTAATGGTTCACCAAGTGGTGATTTCTTACAGTAATGACAGTAAATGCATTTGAAATGTAAGTATCGACCGAGGCTACAACCCACACTCTCCTCATCAAATTTTCATGTTAAAATTAAAATCCTTATTTTTGATTGGAGGAATCAAAACAGAATGATTGATTCTAATTTACCACCCAGTTTTTTTTTATAGAACAGCCCCCTCCCCCAACAATTCACTCTCAACCCCACAACTCTCCAAAGAAGAACTAGAAATACAAATATGATCCACATTTCCAAGTTGGTTAGGCACAATTGCAGAATGCCAGGGCTGGAATTCTAGACCAGGCCTTTTAACCATGACCAAAGGGGTCACTGACCCTTTTGGCATTGTGTTAAAGCCCATGGAGCCCTTCTCATAGTAGTGTTTTTAAATTCATAAAACAAACAAAAACAGAGTTGCAAAGAAAACCGATTATATTGAAATGGTTACCAATTTTGCTTTTAAAGCCAAATTGATGGACTACAAATTAAGAACTTCTAGTCCAAACTATACCTGACCAAGAAACCCTTTTAGAGCAGTATCTACCTTCCTTTAGAAGCCTTCTCATGATAGGCAATTCACTACTCTCTGAGATACCCCTTTTTCAATTTGGGATAGCATTAATTTTTTTTTAAGAAAACTGATTTTATATTAAGTGAAAATGTTATTCTTCTGTATTATCTTATTTTTTTTCTTTTTCAAGCAAAAATTTGCCTCCCTAAAATATCATTGGACTTCATAGGATTTAAAAATAACCAATAATAATAACTAGGATTTACATAGCACTTTAAAGTTTACACAACACAAGTTAACTCATTTGACTTCAAACTAAAAGGAACGTGAAGGTGTCATCTAATCCAACCCCCACTCTCATTTTGCTAAGGGGGAAAATGAAGTGGAAAGGAGTTCTGTGATTTTTTTCAAGATTACCCAGCTAGAAGGTTGCTGAGTTGGTAAAAGGATCTAGATCTAGAAATCCTCTGCCCCACTAGAGTTTCATCTCTGTGAGGTCAAGAAAGGTGTTATTTTCTAGCTTTGTATCTCTATTGCAACTGGAGCTTTATAGGCAACTTCATGACATACTGGATAGAGAGCAAGGTTTTGAGTCAAGAAGACATAAAGTACTTATACTTAGACACTGACTAGCTGTCAGTACCCTGGACAAGGTACTGCTTTCAGTATTATTTATCTCATTTGTAAAATGGAGATAATAAGCTTATCTCATCAAATTGTTGAAGGGATAAAATGAGACAAGATAGGAAAGCCCCACTTTAAAGTGCTTCATACTATCATAGGAGGACTTTTCACTGTTTGACCTTAATGTTTATCGACTTGACTTGACCTGACCCTTTGGACTCCCAGGCTTTTCTCTTTCTGCTAGATCAGGTTGCCTCTTGTAACTTTGCTTCTTGTTTCAAAACTTAACAAAACAACTTACGCAAAGTCGCTTGGGACTTTTCTGTTGGCCTACTTAGCTTTTGGACTCTGTGTGTGTGTGTGTGTGTTTTGAGATAAACAGGTTCTGTGTGCTAAGCAGGCCTTTTCTTTCTTCAGGAGCATCTCACAGGTATAGAACCCCATATATTTAGGAGGATACTAGCTGGGAAACTCACCTCAGATCACCACGGCTAACTCAACTTACAATTCTTGTCCCTCTTGTAATACATGACCCAGTCTCCTCACTTCATCCCACCCTGCCTTTCCTTGTCCTGCTCTCACAAAGATAAGATCTGGTCTTGGGAGTTACCCTGAGATAGAAATATTTTTTTTTACCTTCATTTCCTTCACTCAGAATTTACTTTGGAAAGATGGCATAGCTTAGGTTTAGGTTTCCACAGATATGGCAATAAAAGGGATCCCCAATCTAATCTACCCAAGTAATCTAACTAACTTTCTTAATCTTTTGTAGTTATATGAATAATAGTGATTATAGCCAATTAAAACATATATGTAGTTTATATATATAGCAATTTATATATAGTAATAGCTCTCATGTCCTTAGCACCTCAAAGTTTCCAAATAATTTTCCTAACAATACTCAATAGTGCCAGAATTATCACCCTGATGATAGAATCAAGGCACAAAGAGAAGTGACTTCTCCAAGGTCAGAGACAAGAGACTAACAAAGCTGAGACTTAAAGGGAGTCCATAGGACTTACAGCTGGGGTTCTTTCTATTCCCCTTAGGTGTCTCTTTGATTGTCATCTGCATTTGAAAGATGGGAAAAGAATGAATCAAATAGAAATGACAAGCAACTCACTGGAAGGTTATTACATATCAAGTTAGTGCCAGGAAAAGAACCCAACCCTTCAGATTCAAAGGGGAATGAAGGGGATAGGGTTGGGGGGGAGGGGCAAAGGAATGAAAAAGTTAATTCTAGGAATAGACGATAGTTTGAGCACAGATAAAGAAATGGATCCAGATAAGTATGGTTAGAGCACAGAGCATATGGCAGACACTATTGGAACAAATGCTTGAATTACAGATTGAAGTCATAGAGTAGAGGACCTTGAATGCCAACATAAAGAGTTCCTGGTAGAAAATGAGCAGCTACTGAATTTTATTTGAATGGGCAAATGACAGAGTTTGCATTAGATTAGATTAGACAACTAAACATTATGCTCCTATGATCAGAGCATTGCATTAGAAAAATTATTTGAACAGAGACTGATATGAGATGCCAAAAACAATTTGGTATAGTGGATAGAGAATTAGGCGTGGAATCAGGATGGACCTGGGTTTAACTCTTGCCTCTGGTACTTACTAGATGTTGAACTTTGCTTCTCTGAGCTTCAACTTTCTTTATCTTTAAAATGGAGATAACGATTTCAGTAGTACAGGTCTCATGGGTTGCTGTGAGGTTCAAATGAAATAACATAAGTAAAGTTTCTTTCAAAATTTAAAATGTGATATGAATATCAATTATTAGTAAGGGTTCAAGTGCTAGCTCTGCTGTAGTTTGGGGGAAGTTATTTAACTTCTCTGTGCCTGTTATGGTAATGGGATTTGAAGATCTTCCATGCCCCTTGAACTTGCTCACATAGCAGGAAGAAGTGGGGCAGGGAGGAGCTGGAGCCCCATAGCAGCTGGACTGGAGCCAGCACAGTGACTAGAAGCAGTGACTGGAAATGGCAGCAGTGGTGTGCCCACTCCTTATTTTTGAGCCAGCAAGAATTTCTGCTAAGGACTCCTGCTGAGGACTGCTAGGGATAAGAATTGCAGGGGGCCGGAGCTGCTGGGAGCTAGCTGCATGAAGACTGAGCAGTTACTGTGAGTGAGGAGAGGAGGATCTTTGCCTGAAATAGCCTGTTCTGTTTTGAAGGCTTGAGAATGTGGGTGTTTACTGCATTAACTATGTGTGCCAACTCTGTGGCTACTGTGATGGCTTTGACATTCTGGTTTTGGGACTTAGTTTTTCTAAGGTATTTGAATAAATATTCTAGCTATCTCCCCCATGTAGATAGTCTGTTATATTTTGTGACTAATAAACATATCAGCATATTTATAGTTATTGTAGGCATTGTGAATACTGCATTGTTGATTACAGTGCCTCGGTTTTCTCATCTGTAAAATGACCTTGACAATTCCTTTTATTTCCTAAGAAGTTTTTGTTTATCTACTCTGTATCAAGAAAGTTCTACAGTTTTTCATTTCCAGCCTAAACTGATCTTTGTTGTGACCTGTTCTCAGGTCTCTGAGGAAAAAAAAAACTGGTCCTATTTCTATAGTACTTCAAAGTTTACAGAATGCTTTCCTCACATCCATGTGAGAAAAGCAATGTGCATCCTATTATCCCAATTTTTAAAAAGATAAGACTCTCAGAAAAGAAAAGTGCCACAAGCTAAGTAAATGTTTGGCTGGGATTCATACTCAAATCTCTTCCTGAATCAAAGTTTAGGACTTTTTTCTGTGTGTGTTTTTTTCCCCTTACATGTATTAAAAATAATAATTAGCAACTAGAATTTTTATGGCGCTTTCAAAGTTTGCAAAACATGTTTAGATATTTTATCTCATTTGATCTTCACAACAATCCTGTCTACTATTATCCAATTTTTACTTTCAATTTTACAGAATGAAACTGAGACTGAAAGAGGGTATGTGACTTGCCTACTCTCTTGGTAGGAAGTGCTTAAAGCAGTATTTGAACTCAGATCCTCCTGAAACCAAGTCTAGCACTCTATTTACTTTACTGCCTAGTTGCCTCTTATTATATTAACTTCCCAGCATTATTGGATTAGGGAATACTATAATTTATCTATGCAAACACCAAATTGATACAAAGCATGTCCCATACGTCTTAGTGCAGTTTTAAGTTGTTGTTGGCCCTTTGTTCTCAAAGAAGACCGTGACATCTGGAAGATGATGTCATGACTTGGAAATGAATTGAATTTAAGTGAGGCAGGGCTGTGCAAAGTCATCAGCCTCATTTTCTCCTCCCAAGCCATCTGGGTCCAGTGGCAAGATATAGATCAGGATGAATGGAGATGGTTTTGGATACAGTGGGAGGCTTTGACCTTTTTAAGCTAAGATCTTTGCCAAGTCTCAATATGTTTGAAGCAATGTGCATTCATTGATTAAAGCCAGGTGAGAAACAAGGCAAAGAATGGCCTCTTTTACCTAGTCAAAAAAAAAATCACTGATAGGTGAAGACTCTGAGGTCTTCTGGCCAAAACAGAAACAATTGCTATTTATACTCACTCTGAGTCATATAACCCAAACAATTACCAAATGAGGCTTGAACTAGGACCTATTGTTAGCCAATCAATGAGAGCCAGAGTGGTTCAAGTTTTAAGAAACATGAGGACAACATATTAATAGCTTAAAATGGTACTGAGACTTCGGGATGCCCTGTATTGGCTTAATTTCATTCATTAATGTAATGTATTAATTTCATCTTTAGTCCAAGAAAGGAGGGAGGTACTAATGTTCCATGTGACTTCTTTTCACAATGAGCCAGAATCTAATTGTAGACCTCCAGTGATGGGAGCCCATTGTTCCAGAGAAAGACAATTCCATTGTTGGACAGCTTCAACTATTACGATGGTCTTCTACTTTGCAACCTACATGTATAACTCTTGGTTCTTCTCTCTAGGGTCAAGCAATGCAAGCCTAATCCTTCTTCCATACAAGATCCCTTCAAATCCTTGAATTCAACATTCCTTCGACAAATGTCCCCTGGGTGCTTGCTATGTGGAAGGCCCTGTGTTTGCATTCCTTGCATTCTCTCTTTCCTCCCTTCTGACTATCCAAATTCTTCCCATTCTTCAAGGCTCACCTCTGCCATAAAGTCTCCCTGATCAATCCATTCCAGAGTGATATCACCTCCCTTTGAACTTACTTTATACTTTTCATAGTAGGTGCTTATAAAAATTCATTTGTTAATCTATTTGATATTCATTTATTCATTTGCTAATTGAGAACCTCTGATGAGTTTATGAACTGTGATAGGCTCTTCAAGAAGGTATCCAGATCAAAACCAGTCTTCTCAAAGGTTCATTGAACTTATTGTCTATTAATGATAATATACATCTTTAAAGTTTTCAAAGGATTTTCTCCTTAAGAACATTGTGAAGTAGATAGTGCAGGATTGTTATTTCCATCTTATGGTTGAAGAAAGAGAAATTCCAAGAGGCTGTGACAGCCCCAAAGCATCAGTGGCGGGAATCAAAAATCATGGTATGTTTCTACTCTTTCCCCTGAATCACACTGCAGTGTGGTAAGAGAAGTAAAGATCTATTACTCATTTGATAAGCTGTTTTTCTTTTTGGTGTCTCAGTTTCCCCATTATTAAAATGGTGAAAATAATACTTATTTGATCTACATCATAGGGCTCTTATAAGGAAAGTACTTTGTAAACTTTAAATATGAGTTATGAGTGCCATGGCAACCATATGTCAACCAATATGTCCAATTTTCTCAGACAATCTTGATTTCAAATATAACCCATTTCCCATAAACCAATGAAATCACCTGGAAATTAGAAAATTTTGTCAGAATGACTTAATTGAGCAAACAAAGTGGTATGATAAAAAACAGGCATGTCACAAAAGAGTGAGAGATATAAAAGGTAGAAAATCAAAGGTTAAAGAAACCATAATTACTTGCAAAAGTGCAAAGATATGAAAAGGAATAAGGTGTGGTATGTGGGCTTATGAGTCAGGAGATCTAGGTTTGAGTTTTCCCAGTTCTGGTACTATCGAGTGCTATGATAGTGGTCAATTTGTACAGGGGCGGGATTTATTATCTTCCAGGATGGATTAAGACTAGGTGGTCTCAAAGGGTACTTCTAGGGCTGACATTCTATGCTTTAAGATTCTCTTTGTTCTGACATTCTATATCTTAAGGTCTATTCTAGCTTTGACATTCTATATTCAAAAATTCCTTCTAATGTTGTCATTTTATGTTCTAAAATTCCTTCTAGATTTGACATTCTATATTCAAAAATTCCTTCTAATGCTGCCATTCTATGTTCTAACATTCCTTCTAGATTTGACATTCTGTGGTCCAAAGGACTTTCCTGTTTTAACCTTCCATATTATAGGGTTAGGATCATGGGATCATGGATCTAAATTTGAAAGGTAACTTAGAGGCACTCTAATTTAAAATCTTCATTTTGACAATAAAGTACCTCAGTTTCTCCATCCTTAAAATAGTGAAAGCTTATTTAAACTATTTCACAGGGCTGTTGTGAGGAAAGTACTTTGTAAACCTTAAATTGGAGCTATTATGAATGCCCTTGTAAAGGGGTTAAATGATTTTCCCAGGAACACAGTGTCAGAAAACAGAATTTGAACTGAAATCCTCTGACTCAAACTGATGTGTTCTTTCTTCCATAGCACCATTTCCTCTAAACCCTGGCATTTTACATTCTAAGCTCCTTTCCAGTTCTTCTATTCCATATTCTAAGGTCCCTTCCTACCTCACAATGCTCTGCTATAAGGTCCCTTCAAGTTCTGACATCCTCTACTGTCAGGTGCTTTCCTGTTTGAACATTTTATGTCCTATGGCTCTTTTTTTTTCTTTTTGCTTCTTAGAGGGCAATTGGAGTTAAGTGACTTGCCCGAGGTCACACGGCTATTTTTTTTTTTTTTTGTGATAAGTGTCTGAGGCCAGATCCGAACCCTGGTCCTCCTGACTCCAAGGCCGGTGCTCTATTCACTGCACCACGTAGAAGCCCCGCTATGGCTCTTTCTTTAGCCCACAGGATTTATATTGACAATAACGCATATAACATATATACATCTGGTTTAGAGGGCCCAGGTGTCAGTGATTGTCATAAAGGCCAAGAACAATAGCCTTTGAGATGGAAATGAAAACCTGGAACAAATGTGACATCAAGGCAGAGCTGACTGACCACGTGTCTGAGTTTTGTTTCAGGAAGTAGAGTCACCATTGTTATGGCGTGGGGGTATCCCCCAACTTCAAGAAAGTGGTAAGCCTTGTTAAGGAGCTTAGAGATGAGGGGACTGCTGGGTTTGAATCTGCCCTAAAACTCTGATTCACTAGATGATTATGGATAAATTACAGTTTTTTTTGCTCCTTAATTTCTAACTTTGTAAATGGAGGGAGAGAGAGAATCCTAATAATAGTACTTTAATTACTCAAGGCAACTATGGTGTAAGAGAGGGCAGTATCCTTGGAGTCAGGAAGACCTGGGTTCAGATCCCCCCCTCAGATGTTTACTAGCTGTGTGATCCTAGGTAAATGACAACTTCTCTGTGCCTCATTTTCCTCCTCTGTAAAATTAGGGTATTGAATCCAATAGCCTCTGATGTCCCTTCTACCTCTAAATCTGTGGTCCTGTGATCTTTGTTCCTCACATGCAACATGACATCTCTCATCTTTGTGCCTTTAACCTGGTTATCCCACAGGCCTGGGATCTTCTCCTGCTTACCCCTGCCTCTTAGGTTTCCTGTCTTCCTTTAAGATGCAGCCCAGTAGATACCTTCACAAGAGATTGTGACTCTGCTGTTGCTTCTATGTGTTGTGTTCATTTTTTTCTGCTTTTAGGTAAAGGGGATGTGAGATGGCTATGACCTTGAAACCTTCTAAAGGTCAGGAGAATGGACCATGATGAGGTCCAGGAATGGAGTACATGCCCAATTATGTGGCCCACCAGTCCAGTGTTGAAGTCCCTGGGAATGATTCTGGGGACCTAGACATGTAGACCCACTCATCCTACAGTCATGCGTGCCTACTTAGAAATGAACTTGGTAGGCTTATTATTTTTGTAGAAACTTCATTTAGTCTGACCCCACTCTCCTCAGAGATGAAGTGGAAAGGAACATTATACCTACCCAGGTCGTTGAGGGGTGGGAGGGAACAGCAGGGGCAGAAATGGTCATTTACCTCTTTTCTTGCTATATCTTTGAAGTAAATAGCTCTTTGTAAAAGCTAATTGATTTTAATTGATTCAATAGAACTGTGTCATTAATCACTGGCAGTTAAAAGTGGGGAGAACACACTTAAGCTGAAGGCATTAAGGAAAGATAGTTTCAACTCCTCAGGGATACTCATAGAGACCCAAGGGGCTGATGTAAGTGGCCTCTCTCACTCCAGAGAGCAAGGCCAGAGCGATACCTACACAAGCCTTACAGTGCTAAATGTGAGTTATTGTTATTACTACCCACAAGGGTGTTTAATGAGCATCTCTCAGTCCTTCCTTTCCCCTGGATTCAACCAATGGCCCTGTAAATGGATCCTCCTCTGCTGAGCTCTAGCTCCTGATAAAGTGACTAGTGAGAGAGAAGATGCCAGGCCTGAGATACCTCAGATAGAAAAAGCTTTCCTCTGCACCTGAGAAGCAGGAGGGCAAGCTGGCACATTTTCCCCAAGCCCTTGACCTCTGGGGGCCAATTGCTAA
This sequence comes from Petaurus breviceps papuanus, assembly GCF_028583685.1. Taxonomy (NCBI): domain Eukaryota; kingdom Metazoa; phylum Chordata; class Mammalia; order Diprotodontia; family Petauridae; genus Petaurus; species Petaurus breviceps. The sequence continues at coordinate 11,319,348 of NW_027187352.1, forward strand.
TCCTCAAACTGCTCGTGCTCCCTGTGTTTACTCCCAGTTTTCATGCATCTGTTATCAGAAACTAAGGCCCCTCTGGACCATAGCCCATCTGCCTACCCCTAGTTTGATTTAAAAAAGAAAAGGAAAATGGACCAAAGTTGTTTATTACATAAAGATGAAAAGGGGCCCTCTGATTTCCTGCTGTTACTTGAACACTGGGGAGGAGCCAGGCAGTTGACAACACAGGGGACCCCCCTCATATTCAGGGGCTCAGGGCATCAATAGTGGCAGCAAACACATCCTCATCCACACCCACCTAGCAACAATCCTCCGACCTGGAATCCCCCAAGTTTGGGGGTGAGCACAGAAGGTAACATGTAGGAAAATTAAATTAGTAATGCTACATAACCACAGATTTAGAGCTGAGGGAGATATTTGAATTTACCTAGTCCAACTTTCTCATTTTGCATATCAGGAAAAAAGATCCCAAAGGGCTGCCCATTGTCTCATTCTTTATATTTATATTTCCAACACTCTGAACAATAGTTGACATTACTAAATACCTGTTGATTAATGGACTTTCCAAGTTCATCATTACTAAGTGGTAGAAGCAGAATTTCAACCCAGGGCTTGTGACTCCAAATTAAATTTTCTTTTACTTACAACACCCTGATGTAGAGTATTTGGGTAAATATCAATGGAAGGAGAAACAGGAATGATATTGTCACAGGGCTATACCCCAAACCACCTGGACAGAAGGAAAAGTTAGCTAAGGATTCTGGGAAAGTGGCCTCAAAGCATGGTACTGCAGATCATCCTCAATCATGTGGACAGTTGGCTGTGTTCTCTGTCTGCCAAAAGCCAAAGAGATGCCACATCTGTGACTTGCCTTCATGAAAATTCTGCCCTTCAAATATAGGAGCAGATATTCATTTGGATCCAATGCTGACCAGCCAGGAGAAAATAGATGCAGAAGTAAGCATTGAGAGAGTGTGGAGAGCAAGTGATTATCAGTCTATCATCAAATTTGTAATAGAGCAGGAGGGGACAGCATACATAGGTTGATGTGTGGTATACATCTGAGGAAAGCAGATTTAAAATAATTCAAAGGAAAGCTAGGTAAGACCCAATGGCTTTATATATTTTCCCTCTATCCTCACAAAAAAAGCTCTTAAGAATGAAATTCAGAAGACAAAATCAAAAATTATTCTCATAAGAAGGAAAAGGGGAGTGGGGGAGCTATTCAAAGGGACCAATGTAGATCCAAATTCAATTAAGATAAAGAGAAGGATAGAGGAAAAGAAGGGCAAATAACAGAAAATGAATATAAAAAAGAACATAGTCCTTTAATAATTGTATCATGAATATTGAAATCTGTGATGATCTAAGACTGGTAAAAAAATGAATGCTAAGGACCACAAAAATAAGGTTATTTTTGGGAGATGAGAGGTAAGTTATGCTAGGGACAAGGGAAGAATAATAGAACCAGAGATTTATAGTTGGATGGGACTTCAGGAGCTGTTGAGTTCAACTCCCTTATTTTACAGATAAGAAACCTGAAGGACAGAGAAATGAACTGATTTGCTCTGTGTTATACAGTTAATGAGTGTCTGTAGCCGGATTTGAACTCCGGTCTTCATGACTCCAAATCTAATTTACTCACTATTTCACCTACATAGAAGCCCTAATCAAGAGGGATGTGTGTAGATGATAGAACACAACAGGAAGGTTGAAGTATTCAACTTTTATTTTCCCTTGTGTTCTCTTCCAAGGAGAAAATTAAAATTAGGTAGGACAGGAAAAAAAAAAAAAGATTATCAGGGGACTGAAAAGAAAAAATAAGAGAGGAGATGGATAGCCTTTAGAACCTCTCAATGAGTTCAAGTCACAAAGCCTAGATGAACTGAATCCTAAAATACTTAAAAGTAGCACAATATGATTTCTGAGCTCCTGTTGGCTATCCTTGAAAGATCACAGGGAAAGTGAGAAATATTGCTGAAGAAGGGCAAATGTCATTCCAATTTTCAAATTATTGGAGAGTAGAAGCCTTACAATATGGACTGAGGATCTTGACTTCAATTCCTTGCAAAATTCTAGAGGGTATTAATAAAGAAATGGTTTGTGAGCATTTGTGGGACTTTAACGGGGATAGGTCATGTAGACTAACCTGATTTCCTTTTCTGATAATTATATTGAGAATGCAGTAGATAGCGTACATTTAAATGTTAGGAAAGCATTAGACAAAGTCTTTTGTGCAATATTTGTGTTCAAGAGACAAGGAAACGAGCATTTATTAAGTGCCTACTATGTTCCAGATGGAAGAATATGGGCCTTGGATGTCAGGAAGAAGTGTGTGGTCTTGATAAAATAGGGAGACAATGACAATGTATGAGTGGGAGGTGTGGCATGATGAAGGTGTTGCTTCAGAAAAACTAGTTTTACTATATGTAAGATAGATGGAAGGAGAATAGTGGGAAACTGGTAGCTAGGAAAACTAAGAAACCATAATTTGGGTGTTAAGAAATGAGGTTCTGGACTATAATATTGGCAAGGGAAGTAAAGGAGGATGGAGAGGAGTCATTTCTATGGTAACTTTTGGGGGGGTCTAGATTTGTGGGAGCAAGGTGGTGCAGTGGATAGAGACCTGGGCTTGGAATTAGGAAGACTCATCTTTATAAGTTCAAATCTGGCATCAGACACTTAGTAGCTGTGTGACCCTGGGAAAGTCACTTAGCTCTGTTTGCCTCAGTTTCCTCATCTGTAAAATAAGCTGGAGAAGGAAATGGCAAACCACTCCAGTATCTTTCCCAAGAAAATCTCAAATGGCGTCACAGAGAGTCAGACATGACTGAAACAACTCAACAGCAACAGAGATTTATGATTTTATCACTGTAGGGACCTCCTAGTATGAAAACTCTCTCCATCAAAGCAGACTGGCAACTATTTCTAATTCAGTCTTAAAGAATTTCTTGGGAAAATGGACAGGTTCTGTGACAAGGTATTACACTGGAGAAAATCGAAGGTTTTGGAATCCGATGACCTTGGCTCAAATTCTAACTCTGTTACTTATGGCTTGTGTGACCATGATCAAATTACATAACCTCCCTGGACCTAAGCCCTTAACTGTAAAATGAGGAAGTTGGGCTAGAGGGCCTCCAAGGTTCCTTCTGATTTTAAAATCTAAGACACTATGACTCCAGGTAGGGTCACAGAGATAATATGGGCCAGAAGAAGGACTTGAATGCAGGACTCTAAGGCCAGCCCTCTGTGCCTACATACTATTTCTAAGGTAGAATAAGCAGGGCTAAAAAGTGATATGTGCAAGGGATAATAGCTTACATTTCCATAGTACATTTCTACAGGTTCACAAAATACTCTCCTTATAAGAACTCCATAAGTTAGGCAGTGAAGTGTGTATTATGACCATCCCCCCATAACAGGTTAATTCATGAGGGGAAATCTCACCTGGGGAGGAAGACCTGGGTTTATGTCCTGCCTCGGAAACATACTATGTGACCCTGGGCAAGTCAACTTCTCGGTGATCTAGGCCACAGATTTCAAACACAACCCATGACACTCCCATGTGAAGCCCAAACCAGATTAAAATGCAATTGGGAAATATTTAACAAATAAATAAAAACACACTAAAACATAGATAATATTATATCTTAAAATTAAGTTAATACTAGGCCCACAGAGATCCTCACGTATGGAGCTGTGGCCCCCATTTTTTTGTGAGCTTGACACCACTGCTCCAGGGAACTCCCAAAGATCACAAATTGCAGTCAAGGTGTTGATTTGCAATTGGTAGAGGAAGCTCCCTCACGTGATACCAATGACATCCCAGGCATGGTGTCCTAAGGACACAGGCATATTTCAAGCTAGACAATCCCATTGATCATAATGTGAAGGGAGTTATTTTGAGAAAAGTTAAGTCTGCTCCACTAAAGTCCTCTCTGCAGCCTCACTGCAACATGACAGTCATCAAGGTTTCTGGAAAACTCTCTGATAGATCCTACCAAGCAATACAGACTTTGACAATGGGTGCAGTGACTGACAATGCCCCAGTCTGCCTAAGTGTGCACTGTCTATCACCAGAATATTGTCCATCAAGGGATGAATTTTGTTTCTAGTTCCCTTAATTCACAAAAACTTATTTATTAAGCCATGATATAAGTCAGTGAAAGGAGCACTTGCATGTATGCAATGAGGTATCCCTTTAAATATGGAAAGAATGATGTTTCAGATTTTAAAGTGAAGACAAAGTCTCCTGTGGGTTGAATAATTTAAAAAAAAACTTCCTTAAGGGATGCAAATACTTCATTTTCCCACTATTTAGTGGTAAAATTATTTGCACCAAGTCACAAAGTATTCTGTTTCCATGTCTCACATTTTCTACTGAAGTAAATGTGATATAATGGATAGAAGTCTGGCCTTGAAATCTGGGAGAGTGTAAAGGTTTTAGTAGCTTCTCAGATCCTCTTAATAGCAGAAAATTCCTTTTTCCTCTTTTGGTTAGTTTGAATATCACCGAGTCACCAATTCCCAAGGTGTTTCACCTAGATTGAATAAGGCATCATTCCCTACCTCCAGGATCCTCCTTCCCTCCTCTCAATGCAAGGTCCTGCTTGGCCCAGATAAGAACCCTATAAAAAACCATCAGACTATAGTGGCTTTGGTACCCCATCCCACTGGGACCCAGTGGAGCTGACAGTATTCCACTGTCCCTAAATGCCCTTTCTTATTGTTTTCACTCAGTAAAGCTGACTTGCTTCATTTTCTTTATGCAGACAAGGTCTTATTTTACTCTGAACTTCCTGGTACCAAACCTTTCAATCCAAAACCTAACTTAAAGCATTAAGACTGAGACTTTTGTTCAAGTCTTGCCCACTGACATATTAACATGTGATCCTAGACAAGTAACTAAATCTCTCAGTGCTCTAGACAATTTATTTTTTTTGCTTTTAGGAGGGCAATTGTGGTTAAGTGACTTTCCCAAAGTCACACAGCTAGTAAGTGTGTCAAGTGTCTGAGGTCAAATTTGAACGCAGGTCCTCCTGACTCCAGGGCCGGTGCTCTATTCACTGTGCCACACAGCCTCCGCTCTAGACAATTTTCTAAGGCTATAAAATGAAGAGAAGGTACTAACCTGTATTAGTAGAAAAAGGTTCTTCACCTGGGAGTTGCCTGCAATGATGAAATGGGTCCAGTCTCTCTTCCTATTCCTATTCCCTATCATCTTCTAGACCATGAGCTCCATGGGGACAGACACCATGTCAGATTTTAGCTTTATGATCAACACTCCTCCCACTCTCCCTGAAGTGCCTACGTCCTTACATTTAGTGGAAGCTTAATAAATGTTTAACAAAAGCCACCAACATTTATTAGATAGCTATTGTATACAGAGGATTCTGCTGGGCCCTGAGAAGAGTTATTATTTTAACATTATTAATTACAAAGTTAGTTTGAGGGCATATTTCTCACTCTTTTTGCCAGTCTTTTTCCTTTCCTTTCCTTTCCTTTCCTTTCCTTTCCTTTCCTTTCCTTTCCTTTCCTTTCCTCTCCTCTCCTCTCCTCTCCTCTCCTCTCCTTTCCTTTTCTCTTCTTTTCTTTTCTTTTTTGTGCTGTATTCTCAGGGTGCCAAAAGTGCAAGTTACTGTTCTACAAGATTGTAAATTCCTTGAAGTCAAGCTTATTTCACTTGTCATGTCTCCCTCTGACTAGCACCAAATATCTAGTGTATGGAGTCAATAAGGATTTAAGTTAAGAAGGACAATTAAGCTCCTATTCCATGGCAGGAGCTGTGCTAAAGTACTAGGTTCTCAATAAATATTTTGGAATGCACGTGGGTTTACATTGTGTTACATTCCACATTCTATGGAAGGAGATTTGTATTGGTAGCCAAACTGTCATCCATACAGTCATCCTGTGGTGGACAGAATCATTTTAGAGGCACTTTCAGATTTTGTGAACTTGGCCATGGTTTTCAAAACTCAGCTTATTTTCCCAATATAAAGAGGCACTGTGTCAAACTGGAAATAGCCCTGGACATAGACACTGAGGATCTTGATTGGAATCTGGCTTTGCTACTTATGGGCTATGTGACTATGCAGAAATCTTTTGGCCTCTCTGAACCTCAATGTCTCCATCTGTAAAAATGAATCTCTGATTCCTAACATTATATGACTCATGGAACTGTCATGATGTAAGTGGTGGGTAGAAATTTACAACTCTATAAAATATCTTTCATAAGCTATTACAAATATGGGAGTACCCCTATGACTGTACCTATCTGTTTCCAAACATGTCCTCCCTACCCTGTAAACCCCTACCTGCAACCAGGATCTATCTCCTTGTTGGGAAAAGTACAGTGGGAAAGATTTAACTTTATTTTCTCTGCTTATTGGGTACGGCTATGTATATGGTGAAGCAGCTAGGTAGCAAGTGGTTCTGGGCCTTGAGTGAAGAAGATCTGAGTTCAAATCTGGCCTCAGACACTTAACTACCTTTATAATGTTGGACAACTCACTTAATTTTGTTTGCCTCAGTTTCCTCATCTGTAAAATGATCTGGAGAAGGAAATGGCAAACATTCCAGTATCTCTGCCAGGAGAACCCCAAATGGGGTCACGAAGAATCAGACATGACTGAACAACAACAGATGTATATGTGGTAAGTTTGCCAAGGGTCTTTGAGGGAATGGGGATCAGAGATCCAGGAAGCACACAGTGAGATAGCTTTGGAAAAATCCATGTGTCAGGGTCCTCCAACCACCACCACCTTCTGTGCCCACTTAAGTAACTGTTTTCATGTCAAGCATCCCAGAGCACTGTGCATCCTCTAGCTCCAATCAATTAGGCTCTCCAGTTATTACTGCAAACTCAGCCCATTAAAAAGAAAAGCTTCCATCAAAAGGTAATGAAAGCATGCCGCTGACTTGGTGTTTTTAGTATATCAGGCCAAGGGAAACCAAACCCCTCCTCTCATAGAAAATAAAATTGTTTAAGGGCATTCATAGCTGAGATTACAAGTACTTTGGGTAAATACTTGCTACCAAAGCCTAGGGAGGAGCCACAGGAGTTAGGCTTAACATATCATCAGCTGTAGAGCTCATTAATTTATGGATTCCATAGGACTGGAGAACCATAAGGGACCCCAAAGAACATCTAGTTCAATCCTTTCCTCTTACAGAAGAGGAAACTGAGACCCAAACAGATAAGCTGATTAACTCTCCAGGGCTTCTTAAACTTTTTTCCACTGGTGACCCCTTCAGCACTTCTTAAATTGTGGGTCATGACCTCATGTGGGGTTTAAGAAGTACTAAGTCACACTGGTGACCCAGAAAAGCTGAGAATCAAACCTTAATTCACTGGCTCCAAATTTACTATTTCTTCCACTGTAACATGTTAACTCTTGCTATAATTCAATAAACATTAGGCTAGGGGTTCTTAACCTGGGATCCATAAACCCCCAAGAGGTCTGTGGAGAGATTTCAGAGAATTCATTAACTTGGATGGAGAAAAATCACTTTTATTTTCATTAATCCATAACTTAATTGAACATTTCCTTCCATTATGAATGTAGGCAGCAGAATATTATTCTGATGAGATGTCCACAGGCTTTACCAGATTTCCAAAGATATCCAAAACAACAATGTTTAGAAACTATTGTATAAACTTAAGGTTGATGAGGTCAGAGACTGTCCTGGTTAAACTTTGAATCTCTCCCTGTTGAAGTGAGATTGATGGGGTACCTGAGGTCTAGGTCAATTTGTGAAACCAACTTGTGAAACCAGTCTGCGAAATTGTAACTGCAATTTGTATTGTAAAATTGTTATCTGTAAAATTCCTTTCCCAACCTTGGACTCTGCCCCTTCTTCCCCTATCCTCACTAGGCCTAGGCAACACCTTGGGACTCCTTTGTTCTTACTTAATCCCTCATGTCTCCTCCAGTCTGGCCCAAATCTTCATGTCTCCTCCGGCCTGGCCCAAATCTTATCTAAACTATCTATGCATTGAGGTCCCTTCCCTCCAGTCAGCCCTCACAATGGCGGCCCTACCCTTTAAAGGTAAAAGCATGTACCCCTCTCACACGCAGGTCCCCTAAGGATTCTTGCCTGCTGTAAAGGTGTAATAATAAACTTTCTCAACTCTAACTCCAAGCAAGGGTGAGCTGAATTCTTTCCAGATGTCCTTGCAGGTTTCCTGGTCTTGGATGAGATCAGGGTTCCTGCTGAACCTATTGGGATTCCATCCCTCATCAAGATGACTTGCAAAATCTCTCTCAATTCTAACATCCTCTCCCCTTAGTCACTAATAACTAATTCTCCCCCTTTCTCCCATCAACATCTTCTGCTATGTTTCATGTGCCTGCTAAATTTTGGTGCCTGCCCCAAGTCTGGCTGTACAATCTAGTACTGACAAGTGGATATGAGAAATAAATGAATATAATCGGGTTTGTTATAAGCTCAAACTACGGAGAGATCATTTCCAGGTAGGAAGGATCTGGATATGAGAAATAAATGAACATAATAGGATTTGTTATAAGCTCAAACTAGGGAGAGATCATTTCCAGGTAGGAAGGATCTGGATATGAGAAATAAATGAACATAATAGGATTTGTTATAAGCTCAAACTAGGGAGAGATCATTTCCAGGTAGGAAGGATCTGGGAAACCTTCATGGAGTCAGCAGTATCTAAGCTATGCTTTCATGAATTGGGTAGGCTTTCAATAGTCCAAGATCATGCGGTACACTATTTGTGGCAAATGGAATATCATGAGCACTGGTTGAGAGTCAAAAGGTGTTTGAATTTTTAGTTTTACTAGATCCAGAAGCCAATCTCTCTTTTACTCCTTCACCTCCTTCCACATACAGCAGAATTCTTGTGCTTATCCTAAGGGATTTACTTACACAGAGAAAGAGAACCAACCCAAATGAGGCCCTGGAAATCCCAAAGTGGGTGGAAAATGTGGGTTTTAAACTCAGGTCAATAGATCCTTAATGGGTCCATGCATAAACTTCACAATTTAAACTTTAGCTTCCCATAAATTTGGATGGGAATAATTACATCTTTGTTTTCATTAATCTTAAAAATTCTTTGTAATTGTATGAATTTTGTTTTATGCATTTAAAAACCTTATTCTGAGAAGGAATCTATTGGCTTCACCAGACTACCAAAAGGGGTCATAATGGAAACAAACTTTTTTTTTGAGAAGCCCTAGTTTAAAATATAATTCCTTGAATACAGAAAGTATTTAACAAATCTTTTTTTGACTTGTTGCCTTTGGGACATTTATGTCTCATCTAATCTGTAGTGAATACAATCATATCTACTAAGGGCAAGATATTGTGTACTATGAACTAATATCTGAAAAAAAATCATGGCCTGTGCTTACAATCTATTAGGGGAAATGTAGTTATATATAAAGTAGAATTCTATAGAAACAAAGAGGGCCCTAGACAATATTTTAGGGAAATTTGAGGACAGAAAGCTCACTTTTAGCTGAGATGATCAGGGAAGTCTTCAAGAAGGAGGTAGCATTTAAGCTAAGCCTCGAAGGAAGGGGATAAAGAAACAAAGTCAGGGCAAGGTTGGTGATCACTTTCTGCCTGTGTGATCTTGGTAAGTTATTTCTCCTCTCTAGGCCTCAGTAAGAAGAAAGCATGGTGTAATTGACAGAATTCTGGGCTAAGAGGCAGAAAAACCTCAGTTCACATCCCACCGCAGACATCCAGGTTTGTTTGATTTACTGTGTGATCTTCAGCAAGTTGCTGAAACTTTCTGGGACTCAAGTTTCCTCATCTATAAAATAAGGAAGGTTAGTTTGGATTAGATATCTTATGAATTCTCTTTTAGTTAAAAATCTGGGAAACTCATCAGAAGTGAGGGAATTGGTATGGATATTTGATTAAGACACCTTCCAGCTCTCACCTGTGACCCTAATGACTTGACTATGGTCACACAATTTATTAAGCATCATAGACTAGGTCTGAATCCAACTTTCTCCTAACTCTAAGACCAGTACTCCTTCTACTTTATGATAGTGTCTCGGAATCGTGGAGAATTCACTAAAATCTCTTAAAGATCAAGAATCTGAGCAAATCACAGATTGGAGAATCAATCAATATTTATTAAGCAACTACTATGTTCCAGGAACTGTGCTAAGGGCTAGGGGACACAGAAAGTGGCAAAAGATAGTCCCTGCTCTCAAGGAGCTCATGATCTAACAGAGAAGACAACATGCAAACAAATATATAAAACCAATCTATGTAAAGGGCAAACATACATACACATATACACACACACACATAGATAGATGGATGGATAGATGATAGATAGATAGATAGATAGATAGATAGATAGATAGATAGATAGATAGATAGAGATATTAACAGAAGGAGGGCACTGGAGTTAATAGGAATTGGGAAAAGCTTGCTGCAGATGAGATTTTGTTGTTGTTTGTCTTTCAGGACATTGGGAAAGTGTTGTTATGATGTGCAAGTGAACTGGATTTAAGTGAGGTAGGGCTGTCCAAAGCTACCGGCCTCAGTCTCTCCTCCTGAGTCATCTGGGTTCAGTGGCAAGATATAAATCAAGAAGACTGTAAGTGGCTCTGGATGCAGTTGGCCCTTTTAAGCTAAGGTCTTTCCCAGTTAGAAGATGAGATTTTAGATGGGACTTAAAGGAAGCCAGGGAAGCCAGTAGACGGAGCTGAGTAAGGAGCGCCTTTCAGGTATGAGGGATAGTTAGAGACAATGCTCAGAGCCAAGAGACAGATAGAATGTCTTGTTCATGAAACAGCCACAAGGCCAATATCACTTAGTAATTTGTTCATTTATTTAGCATGCATTTAACACTCTTTTATAAAAAGTGTCTACTATGTGCATAACACTTTTGGGAACAGAGGAAGCTAGACAGATAATTAAGACATGGCTTTTTCTCCAAATGGAGATGCTGATCTACAAGTTTGTGGACCCATTGTGTGTGGGCTTTATAATGACTATTTAATGTTAATTAAAGAATTCTTCAAATGTTTTATTATGATGCAGAGGAGATATTGGGCTCTTAAAGGCTATAATAGAGGAACACAAAGTTTGGCAGTTCCCCCCAAATAGAAAGGTTTTAAAATGTGCCCAGTAATGGACTCTGTCTGTAATGGAGGGCAATTCTAGTTAAATTTAAAATCCCATAACAGATAGAGTTGCAACAGGTAAATATTTCAAGCTTCAAATCATTAAACCATTTTTAAGAGGGGCAAATGGACTTTTATCTGCCTTGGTGAAGGGAACACCCACACAGATGATGTTATAGATCATTGAAATATAAAAGCATTTTTATTTAACTGAATCAGGGTATATATGTGGTATCTCTTATAGCATATAATTCTTTAAAATCTATTCCCTTTCATCACCCAGTACAAAATTCTATAATCCCAGAATCACATAATTTTACATCTAGAAGTAACTCCTAAAGTCACCTACTCTAACCATATTTAAATAAGTATCCCCTGCAGAAGGTCCCAGAAAAAGAGCTAATTCCACTTTTTGATAGCTCTGATTGTTAGGAAGTCTTTCCCCCCTTCATAAAGGGACCACCTGCCTGTCTTGCACCCACTATGACAAGGTGAATAAAATCCAAACAAAGCATGGAAGATAATGAAGAATAAAATGGAGTAAAGTATAATTGCTTGAATTTTCAGGTGAGAAAAGCTTTTGACCTCATTCTTTTATGTTTAAAACAGTAAAAAAACAAAGGAATAAATGAATCTTCCTTTGAAATAACCAAAAATATTTTGTTTAAACCAAGGACTAGCATTATTTTCCATGGGAAAAAAACAAGACTAAAAGCTTTCTTTAAAAGGTCAGGGATAAAACTAGGATACCCACTGTTTCCTTTATCATTTGTCATAGCGCCATAGCAATTAGACAAAAAGAAAATGAGAAAATAAATTTAAGCAAAGAAACAAAATTTCCCTTCCTGCAGATAATATGATGATTTTAATTTAAAAAAAAAAACCACAAAGAGAATAATTAAAAAAATAAGTGAGATAAATAACAGCTTTAGTGAATGGCATTATAAAAAAATGCATCCACAAAAAACATAAGGTTTTCTATATGTTGCCAATAAATTCTTAAGGAAAGAATAGGAAATGAAATTCCATTTAAGATCACAAAATACATTTTAAATATCTCAGAATTAGTATTTCCATGAATACAACTAAAAAGAAAATCTAAATTAATAAATATAAATAACAGACCTGAACCAATATAAAAAAGGACGAAATTGCCTAAATTACTCTACAGATTTATTATGACACTAATCAAGTGGCCAAAAGGGGAACTTTACAGAGCTCAGGAAAATTATAACTGTAGTCATTTAGGAGGAAAATAACAATACCAATATTATGATATATAATAAAAAAATAGGAAGAAAGTTAAGAGGGCAAGATTTGGTGCCATCAGATCTCTATACCATAAAACTGTATTATCAAAAGTATCTCATACAAGATTGAGGGGAAAAAAAACCCAACAACAGATCAATGGAACAGACAAGATAACAGGAACTTGAAACAAATTTGTACATCTGTATAGTGTTTTATAAGTCCAGGAAAACAAATTATTGGGCAAAGGACTTTTCATTTGATAAAAAATTTTTGAGGAAATTGGAACACAGGGTCTGGGAGGGGGGAAAAGCTTAGCTCAGCATATTATGCTTTACTCCAGAATGACTTTCAAATGCATAAAATATAAATATAAAATACCACATTATAAATTATAAGAGAAAATGTAAGATTATATCTTCCATAATTTTGGATGGGGGCAGGAATTCATAAATTAACGTAGGATATGAAATGATATTAAATACCTACTCAGTCTTCTTATACTTTGCTCCTTTCCATGTACAATCCCATGTATGATCATGTATGATCCCATCATACTAGCCTACTTGGTGTTCTTCAACAGGACACTCATCTCTCATTTCCATGTCTTTGTACTGGCTGGCCCTCATGCCTTGCATGCTTTCCCTTCTTACCTCTATCTCTTAGTTACCCTGGCTACCTTCAACACCTGGCTCATAATCTACCTTCTTCTTCAGGAGGACTTTCCTGGTACCACCAGATTTAAAGACAAATATGACCAAATATTAATGTCAAATATTAGTCAAACATGATTATATGAAATTAAAAGGCTTTTTTTGCAAAAAGGAGCTGAAGTAATTAAAATAAGAAGAAAAGCTAAGAAATGGGGGAAATTTTTTGCATTGAATATTTCTTATAAAAGCCTGTCATCTACAATCTATAGGGAACTGATACAAATATAAAATTCAGAACCATTAGAGCCCTAATAGACAAGAGATCAAAGAATATTAACAACTTTTTGAAAAAGAAGTAATAAGAATTATCATGTGTTACCTAAAAATGTTCAAGATCACCACTAATTAGAAAAATGCAAATTAAAACAATTCTGAGGTATCACTTTATACCCATCAAGCAAGCAAAAGTGCTAAAAAAAGATCTGGAAATGAATTGTTGCAGGGGCTGCTGGAAGACAATCATGCTAATTCACCTCTAGCAAAGCTGTGAATTGCTTCAAACTTTCTAGAAAATAACTTGAAATTATGTGAGAAAGTTAGGAAATTTTTCATACCACTGACCTAGAGATTCCATCATATCCTTAGAAGATTATTGACAGCAAACAACAACAACAAAACAGATTCACATGTACAGAAATGTTCATAGCATTTTTGTGGTGAAATATAGCTGTAAACAGAATAGATGCTCAATGATTGGGTGAGGGGCAGTGGAGCAAATTATGGTATCAACCAACTAAACAATCAATCAAAAATATTAAATAAGTCCTTAGTGTGTGCCAAACACTGTGCTAAATCCTAGATTTGCAAAGAATGAGGAAAATAATCTTTAGCTTCAAAAATTTCACACCCTACCAGAGGAGATGGTGTGTGAACAATTAGGCAGACAATAAAGAAATAGACTGAAGAGATGGGAGATAATCTCAGAGGAGAAGGTAGCAGCAAGTTGGGGACTAGAACTTTCTGGATTAGTGTTCCTGAAGAAGGTGGGATTTGAACTGAGTCTTAAAGGATGTTGTCAGGGAAAAGGGAGAGCAGTAGAGACATCAAGAACAGCCAATTCCAAGACACAAAGATAAGAGACAGGATATTCTGTTCAAGAAAGTAAAAATGGGCCAGTATATGGAAAGGTATAAAGCTGAAAATAACTGGAAAGGTAGCAAGGAAGCAAGTTATAAATGACTTTAAATGACAAACTAAGCAATTTATATTTATTCCTGGAAGTAGCAGGGAACCTTGGGAGTTTAGTGAATGGTGGGGAGAGGGTCGTGTGATCAGACCCATATTTTAGCAAATCAATTAGGAAGTTGAATGGTGCATATGAATGTAATGCCATATCAGGGCTCCTCAAAGAAAGAAGAATAAGAAGAATTCAGGAAACCAAACAAATGTGGAAGATATCATCAAGTAAGGCATAGTGAAGAAAGCAGATCCCAAAGAACATGCAATGAACATGGCAAAACAAAACTAAAAGCAGAGGCAACAGAAATCTGGTCAAAGTTAATGGTTAAAATGAAAAGCATGCAATCTGAGTCAAAGGACACAAGGACACATCTCTCGTCTGTTAACAATGGCTGAATCAAAGGACACAAGGACACATCTCTCTTCTGTTAACAATGGCTAACTCTTTCTTGCATGTCATGTAGGTATTTGTTGGAAAGTAAATCTTGTGTTATTTGGTTGCTGTCCTTGGTCTGTTCTCGAAGAGGACCAAAATGACATCACTATGTTAGAGTCAAGTTACAATGTGTCCAACTGTGTCTGATCTGACCAATACGAGCTTGGAATGTTCTACCACAGGTAGGTAGTACATAAGAATATTTGGGGTGGATTCTCTAAATTTGGGCACTCACATTTCTTTTGAGTTCCTGTATAAAAACAACAGGTATCAATAACAACATGAATCAATAAACTTTAAACTTATTAAAAATTGATCTGCTAACTGTGAAGTGAATCATTAGATTTAGATTTAAAAGAAAACCTAGTATAACACCTCCATTTTATGAATAAGGGAACTGAAGTTCAGAGAAGAGAAATGACTTGGGCAGAGTCTCACAGCTAATAAATATCTATGATTCGCACTTTTTATTTTGTGCTCCACACTGTCTCTCCATTTTGCTTTTATATTGTTTGATTCAGTGAAAGACATATTAGTAAATGTTAAAGGAAAGTTTACTGAGTATTTGTTGAATTTATAAATAAGTGAATTTTCTGAATGGTTCTTTCATCTCCATCACATTCTTGTGAAACCCTAGAGAGAATTTAAATCTTTGAAGGGGTGCTGTGAAAATCAGGAGAGAAAAACACATATACACACATGAAAATGCCAAGGAAAATTAGTTTAAATACAAACATTTATGTTGATATTTGAATTATTCATAAACATTAATATATGCATTAAATTACATGCATTTAAACATTTCCTTTGGCCTTTTTTTCTCTTTGAAGTATTTATAAACATCCACAATTTAACATTTTCAGTGAATGTGGGATTTGGGGTAGGTTGTCAGGAAATTGAACAAATAGGGCTTATGCCACCAAAATATTAGGGAATCATTCTGCTGAAGTGATATCTAAATTTCAAATTACCATCTAGTACAAGGGTTTCCTTCCCCGCCCCCCCCCCCCAAAGTATTTATTTCTTGGCTTTCAGTAAACTTTCCAATACTTTCTAATCAGTTTGAAAGGAAACAAATTCTAGAATTACCATGCACATGAACATAAGAAATAAAATAGAACCATTAATTTTCATTTAAAAAGTAAGAATGGGAAATGTTTTACCAAAAGTATTCCATAGTTTGTAACTTACTTGACCAGAAATTAATTCAAAAATTCAAATAAAAGATTCTCCATACAGCCTTGATATGCTTGACACCTCCTGGAGATCCACATGACCTAGGTTGGGAATACCTAACCTAGTGAACATATATGGATGACAGAGAAAATTTGGACTCCTAAGTAACCTAAATGAACATATGGAAATAATGAGAGAATCATCTTAGATTTAGAAGGGTCTTTAGAAGGCTTCTAGTCTAATGTCATCCATTATGTAAGAATCTTCTCTATAGCTTTCCTGACAAATGGTCATCAATTCTCTAAGGCCCCTTTCAAGATTTCTAAGGTTCTTTCTGGAAAGATGGATACCTGGGGTAGAATGACCAGGATCTAAAATTTAAATGGCATCAACAACACTATTCTGGGGTATACCACTTGCCCATTCCTTGGTTAAACCCCAGATGAATTTTCTACCCCATTTACCTGCCCTATCTACTACCCTCCCTTCCTAGGTCTAAGGACAAAATTTCTTTTAAGACTTTGCTTTCAGCACCATTTTTCTTGAGTCTCATTTTGAATACTTTCACTCCTGGGGAGTTCATTAACTCACAGGATATCCTGTTCCATTTTTATACAACTGAACCTATTGTGACTAATAGGAATCATTAATAATAATGATAATAGCACTTATATAGAGCTTTAAGATTTGCAAAGCTTGTTACATATGTTCATTCATTTGGAATATATGGCAGGTGTTTCTACACTTTCATTGCTTCTCTGTTGGGAGTCAAGGGGCTCCCAGAAATCCTTAGAGATAAAACAGATTTGTGAGACACCTTAAAGTGATGAGATTGTACATGAACATGAACATTCTGAGTTTCCTAATTCTTTTTCCTTTGCCCTGGGGAAAGACTTTCTGCCAACCACACAGGGCACAGGGCACAGAGAATGCTACGGTTTGATTTAGGTTACTTATCTATTGTTCAGGTAATTTGGAGTTTTCTTTGAGAGTTGGATGCTTAGCTGGTCATGATATTCAGAAGGAACAGTATAACATCAAGAACGGGCCAAGACTTTGGGATTAGGAGTTACCAGGTGTCACTGGGCAGTAGTTTAACTCCTTATCTTCTATGAACTGACCAGAAGCACATGAGCATAAATCAGTACCCAGACCAGGACTGTGGTGACAACCCAGACTGAGCAGTAGAAGAGGGAACCAGAGAAAGAGATCCTAAGTGTCACAGACTAGTAACTATCACAAATCTTATAGATGGGTAAGTTAGTGGCAGAGATATGGATCTTCTTCCCTATTCTTTCCCTGACTTCCCTTATTTATACTTGGGGAACTAGAACATGCCTAGATATATATCCCTTCTCTTTTGTTCCACTTTCATGATCTTTGGGTGAGTATGGCTTGAAATTTTCCTTGGTTCACTAGAAGAATCAATATGTTGATTTACCTATATCCTTTGAATGTTCAACAGAAAGAAGAAATTCTGCATATGAAGAATGGTAGAGTCATAGATTTCCTATTTTAATATTTTTGAATG
The DNA here is from genome assembly GCF_028583685.1 of Petaurus breviceps papuanus. Taxonomy (NCBI): domain Eukaryota; kingdom Metazoa; phylum Chordata; class Mammalia; order Diprotodontia; family Petauridae; genus Petaurus; species Petaurus breviceps. The sequence goes on from NW_027187352.1 coordinate 11,336,742, forward strand.
ATATTTTATAGCATCCTCTAGACCAAGGGTCAACACACTATGACCTATGGGCCAAATCTAACCAACCATCTGTTTTTCCATTACCCTAACCTAAGAATAGTTTTATATATTAAAGTTTTATTAGATTTTAAAACTTAAAAACCATTCTTAGATCCCAAGAAAGAACACTCAATGGACTACATTTGACCCTCAAGCTATAGTTTACCTACTCTTGCTCTAGACAGATTTAGAACCTGGTTAACTTGGATTTTAAAGTACTGCACAGCCACATTCAGAGCTACATGGTGTGGTAGTATAGGAAGCTCCTTTATTCGTGTCAGAGAGTCTTAGACAAAACCACTGGGCTGGTAGCTTACACAGAGTACCACCTGGTGGACAACTAAGATTTTCTACTTCCTTGCTGGAAAATTATTATAGTATCATGTTACCTTTCTCTATTCTTAAAGAAGACAATGCAAACATTGATTTGGGCTGCTTACCTTATTGCAACACCATAAATTTCATGCAATATACAATTAAGAGGAAATAAAATATTTTCACTCTATCCATTTGTCCTAACCTTCTGGGAACAAGGAAAATAAATTTAATTTCTCTTCCCCAAGATACCCTTTTATAGGATCATAGAACTGTAGAGTAACATAGAATCAACTTTGTCGTATCATCAATGAGACTGTAGAAAAGCAAAGTGGTTTCCTAGCTATCACACAGTAACTAGCAAAGCTAGGATTCAAACCCAGGGCATCTGAATCTTAATTTAGTACTAGACTCCTGCAAAGAAACTCTGCCCTGGATATCTGAAGACAGAAATTAATTCTTATTTACATATTTTTTCTTCTTTAGCTAATAATAATAACAGCCAACGTATATCTAGAGCTTTAATATAAAGTGTTTTCTTCATAACATGCCTATAGGTAGGACATGTGTTATCATGCCCATTTTATAGATGAGGAAATTGAAGCTGGGAGATGAGGGGTGTAATGTCCCCCACAACTAATAAATATCAAAGGTGGGAACAGAACCCGTTTCCTTCTTATGATGTCAATTCCAGTTTTCTTTCCAATACACAAAACTGGTTAAAGTCTTACAGAGTATGTTTCATGAAGGAGGAAATGATTCTTACATTGCAGAAGATGTGTTACCTAAGGATGTGTTCATATTTCAGTGAAGATAATGTAAGCAGTCGGAAAAACTTCATAAGTGTAAGATGAATTAGGCAGTTAAATAGTGTGTGCCAAACTAACGGATGAGATGGCATCTTACTCTGTGTCCCACACTCATTAGCTGATTAATCTTTCTTACAAAATGGAGAAGAGTATATTGTAATTAGTAGGAGCCTATTTTGCAAGAACAGATGGCTGACCTGAGCCAGAGTGGTTTAGGTACCTCCCCAATGCCAGAGATAAGTAAAAGCCTGAACCTGCCATAACAAAAACCATAATAGAATGTTAGAGCTGGAAAGGACTCTAGGGACCTTACAAGTCAAATTCTACCTTTTTCAGATAAGAAAACTGAAGCCTAGAGTGGGAAAATCATTTAGTTAAAGTCAAAGTAATATGAGGCTAAGGCAAGACTCAGATCTTAACTCCTCTCGCTCAATGATTAAGCAAGTAAGCACCTGAAATGGTGGAGTGCTTCAGATCTGTGGGATGTGAGGACAGGTTAAAGAAATGGAGGCATATAACATGGGAAAGAGAAGATGAGTGTTGAGGGAGAGGGGAGAGTAGCTATATGACAACAATGTCAAGTATTTGGAAATCTATTCCATGGAACAAAGACTGGACTTATACCAAAGTGTAAAACTAAAGTTAGGGGGGAAAATTCTTTAAACTAAGGACTGTCCTAATAATAGAATGGGTTGCCTTTAAAAGTTCTAGTTGGCACAGTGGATAGAGCATTGGACCTGGAGTCAAGAAGATGAGTTCAAATATGACTTCAGATCCTAACTAGCTATATGACCCTGGGCAAGTCACTTTAAGCTCTGTTTTTCTCAGTTTCCTCAACTGGAAAGGAGCAATAATAAGACCTATATCCCACGGCAGATATAAAGATAAAATGGGACAATGTTTGTAAAGCACTTAGTGCCAACTTGGTACATAGTTTTTGTTTGTCTTTCATTTCAAAGAAGACCAATGACATCACAAGGTGATATCTCAACTCACCTGTGAATTGGATTTAAATGAGGCATGGTTGCTCAAAGTTATAAAAGTTCAGTGGCAAGACAATGGTTCCAGATGCAGTGGATGCCCTTGTCATCTTTGATATTCTTCCTCCCTTCCTCTATTCCTTCCTTCCCTCTTTCCTCCCTCCTTCCCTCTCTCTCTCTTCCTTTGTTCCTTTCTTCATTCCTTCCTTTTTCCATCTTTCCTTCCTTTTTTCCTTCTTTCTTTCTTTTCTTCCCCCCACTTCAGGAAGAAGCCTTAGAAGTGGATCATCTTGAAGGATTAAGTTCCCTCTCACTCTTCAAGAAGCTTGATCACCATTTTGTCTGGATTTATTTTTTTTTCAGTTATCAGCTAAATGGCCACCGAAATCTACCCCAACTTTGAAATTCTGTGGTCCTATGACTAGATTTTATAAACGCAGAATTGGAAGGGACTTCAAAAGTTGTCTAGCATAGACCAAACTTGAAGTAAGCATATACATATTTTTTTCTCCTGAGTGTACATTCTACAAGGTTCTGAACAAGTAGGCATTCATTTGACAAGTAAAAAAAATCTTGGGAAGAAGAAAAGGTGATGCTTCTATAACAATGATCAAGTGTTTATTAAGGGTCAAGAAATGTGCTAAGAGCTAGGGAAACAAGCACAAGAAAGGAAGATAGAGTCTTCCCTCAGGAATCTCATGTTCTAATGAGGGAACACAGCATATGCCTAGAAGAGGGGAGGAAATTTGTGTGCAGTGGTGTGGTGTGGTTGGAAATAGTCAAAGGTGATGTGGAGGTCCAGATCCAGATAAGATAAAGTGAAAAGCACCCTTACCTGAGCCCAAGGTATTTCCAAGAGTAGAGTCCTTGGATTTGATGTAACATAGATGAGGGGAATGAGGTCAACAGTTGGAATTCAAGGGACAGGCATGATTTGGAAATGGCCAGGAAGTGACCTACTAGCAATTCTTCCAAGCTAGAATTACACACAGTTAAATGTGGAAGGTGCTTTAGAGACTGATTAATCTAATCTACTAATATTAATAGGCAGCAAGGTGGTACAGTAGAAAGAATGCTGGAGCTGGAGTGAGGAAGACTCATCTTCATGAGTTCAGATCCAGCCTCAGGCACTTACTAGCTTTGTGACCCTGGGCAAGACACTTAACCCTGTTTGCCTCTGTTTCCTCATCTGTAAAATGAGCTGGAGAAAGAAATGGCAAACCATTCCAGTATCTTTGACAAGAAAACCCCAAATGGGATCACAGAGTCAGACATGACTGAAATAACTAAACACCAATAAACCTTCTAGTATTGATTAGGAAACTGAGGCTCAGGGAGAAATAGGATCCTACATAAGGAAAACAATCAGGAAGTGGCAGAAGAGAGCTAACTTGAACCCCAAAGCATAGATTCTTTCTTCTACACTCTCGTATTTCTCCCACCACCCCCTTCATTTAGCATTGAGGCAACACACAAGAGAAGTGGCTTGTCAATGCTTTTGTCATAATTTTGGAATCACTTTTTTTTCCCTAAAGGAGTGTACAACAAAGCAACTCCTACTAACCTGGAAAGAGGCAGAGCAGAAATCATAGCCCCTCTGGAAGCAGTCGGATGTGCAATTTGTTTCATATGGCTTCTTTTTATGTTCCAGTGCGAGGGAAACTTGCTAATTCACTCTAATGACAGAGACCAAAGTATTTGTACAAGGCAGAGTGTTGAATTGTTTCCAAAGGTTGATTTAATGGGGAGGATTAGATTCAGCAATCTGATCAAATGAGATGAGATATATAAAGCACATTGTAAACTTTCAAGCTCTATATATTGTTGTTATTGTTATTATTGTTGTTATTGTCTATGTGAATGTATCCCTAGTCAGTGAAGACCATACTGAGTTAGAGGGAAAAGAATCCCTGGTCTTGGGCTAAGCTTGATGCTGCATTTACCCTTTGACCTTGAACAGATCATTAGAATTCTCCATACTCTAGTTTCCTTATCTGCCAAATTCATAATAATTTACAATAAGCATAGAACACCTACAGAAACACAGAATCTCATTAGGGCCTCATGGCAACCAAGTAAGGCGGGCAGTATAAATACTGTCCATGCTTTTCAGGTGAGATTGACCAAAGGTTTGGAGGGATAAACCTTCTCACCTTCCATGACACAGCTACCGCAGGCTTCCAGAGACAATGATATGATGGTGGACTACATGAGTAGAATTTTAAGGAAGTGGTGGTGTTCTTCTTTGGGTGCCCTTAAATGACCTTAGGCAAATTCAGAGACCCATAGAACCATGGGTCTAGATCTGGGGAGATCCTTGGAGGCCATCTGCTTTCACCCTTTCAGCCCAGAGACATTTAAGTGACTAGCTCCTTCTCATACCCAGAGTGAGCAGCAGAGGCAGCATTTAAACCCAGGTGCTCTGACTGCAGGATCAGTGCTCTTCCCACTCTCTCCCCTTGTCATTTTTTTTTCTCTCTGAGCCTCAGTGTCCTCATTTCTATAATGAGAATAATACTAGTTATACTACTAACCCCTGTTAACAATAAATTAATAATAATTATTATTATATAATATAATAATTATTAATAATAAATTAATAACCACTGCTAATGGGGTTGTGGTGAGATTCAAATAAGATAATGTAAAGTAACTGTCAACTCTAAAGTGCCTCAGGCATATTTAAATTTTATGTCAGAAGATGCTTCCTAAGAACTGGAACCATCCAAAAGTGGGAATAGGCTGCTTCTTCAGTTTTACAGTGGAGGAAACTAAGGCAAATGGAGGTTAAGTGGCTTTTCCAGGATCACACAACTAGTAAATGTCTGATGCCATATTTGAATTCAGGTCTTCTTGACTCCAGACCCCAAATCTGGAAGAACATTTGTTGGATAGAGGCAGCTATGTGACGCAATAGACAAAACACTAGGTCAGAAGTCAGGGAGATCTGAGTTCGAACATAGTCTCAGACATTTATTAGCTTTGTGACCTTGGACAAATCATTTAATGCTGTAAGCCTCAGTTTCCTCATCTGTAAAATGGGGATAATAGCACCTACTTCCAAAGATAGCTGTAAGGATAAAATAAATGAATAATACTAAAGCACTTTATAGACCTTAAAATTCTACATAAATACTAGCTATCATCATCATCAGTAGTAGAAGTAGTAATAGTAGTAGTAGTAGTAACAGGGGCAGCAGGAGTAGGAGAAACAGCTGCAGCTTTTCTTCCTTCTTTTAACATATTCCACAAAGGGATTCTGGACTAATTGACTTGACTAATTGACTAATTGACTCATATAGCTGAGGAGGAGTAGTAGTAGTAGTAATAGTAGTAGTAGTAGTAGTAGTAGTAATAGTAGTGATAGTAGTAGTAATGGTAGTAATAAGAGTAGCAGCAGCAGCAGTAGTAGCAGTAGCAGTAGCAGTAGCAGCAGTAGCAGTAGTAGCAGTAGTAGTAGTAGTAGTAGTAGTAGTAGTAGTAGTAGTAGCTGTAGTATCACTATGTTGTCATTATCTTGTTCAGGTACAGGTAGGACAGGTTAATCTCTCAGGTCACTTCTAACTTTTACACTGCATGATTTTCTGATTTACCCTAAACTACACAGTAAATGACAGTAATGGGATTCATATCTCCATCTCCTGGCTCCTAGTCAAATGCTCTTTCCATTATACCATATACCATATACCACCTGCTCATACCCCTTGCCCTAAATACCACACCTAAGTCACTTCAAGGTTAAAATGGGTTCTCAATAAACATTTATTGATTTGATTTCTCCATTCCCCTTCATTTCAAATATGCTGTATTCACTCTTATCACCCACCACAAAGGGACTTAGATCTTTTTCTTTGCTTTTAGCATTTTCCACTAAGGATTTCTGGTCCAGCTGACCTGCCTTATCTATTTTATGTAGCTCACAGAATGTAAACGTGGGAAGAGGCCTTAGAACAGAAAAACGTTAGAACACCAAACATGGGAACAAAGAACAGAGAATGGTAGGGGCACTTCAGAGAGCACCTAGTTTAATCCTTTAATTTTAGAGAGCAAACTGAGAACTAAGGTCACACAGCAGGTAAATTGCTGAATGGAGACTAGAATTCAGGTATACAGAAGCCCAAATCTTTTTTCCATTATACCTTTAGAAAATTTCTCCTTGATTTATATATTTTTCTTTAAAAATGTTAGCTTGGTCTTTTATTTTATTTCTGTATTACCATTCTTCTCAATAATTCATTCTCCTCTTAGTAGAAGCTTCTCATAACAAATAGGTACTATGAAAGCAAATCAAAACATTGGTAATTTCTGAAAATATATGCCTCCTTTATCCACACCTTTAATCCATCACTGCTCTGCTGAAAGGCTCCTATCCCTTCCATTCCTACTAGGTCAACCTACTGTCTGTTTTACACTCTGAGTTCCTTACCCTTTCTCACTCTGCCCTTACATCTTTAGCATCTTTCTCCTTTCTTCCTTGCATCCCCTCCTGGAAAGACTTCCATTCTTCTAGGAAGAATTCCTTCAATGGAATCACTATGCCTGATTGCCTACTCATCTGATACAAAGAGCAACTCACACATAACAAAAGTGTGACCTTCAAAAGCTTTTAAAAATGTTTGTGAACTGGAGTCCTGGCTGTAAGTGTGTGGTATCATCACTGAAAGTGTTCATTTATCTGGGTGTTTGCTTACCCTGGAGGAGGAAGAAGGGGAGAGGGAGGAGGAGGGGGAGAAGAGAAAGGGGAAAGGAGGAAAAGGAGGAGGAAGAGAAAAGAAAAGAATCATTTATATTGAGTTTTAATGTTTGCAAAACACTTCATGTGTTATCTTACATGATCTTTATAACAATACTATGAAATAAGTGCTATCATTATTCATATTTTATTTATGAGAAAACTGAGACAAATAGAAGTTGTGACTTGCCCAGGGTAACACAGTTAGTACATGTCTGGTACTAGATTTTGAACTCTGGTCTTCCTGACTCTTAGTCCAATGGTTACTGTGCCACCTAGGTGCCTCATAATAATTTCTAGTATATATAGAACACTTTAAGGTTTGCAAAACACTATGCATATACTGTCTCATTTTATTTTCACAACAATTATTTGAGTTGGGTGTTATTATTATATGTATTTTATAAATGAGGCAACTGAAACTGAGAGAGATTAAATAGTGACTTGCCCAAGATCACACAATTAGTTACTAAGGTAGGATTTGAACTCAGATCTTCCTGACCCCCAGTCCAACTGTCTCCTGAATTGTGCTACCTTAATAGAAGATAATTAGATAAGAACTATCAGATCAAAGGATGAAGATGGTCATGAACATTACAGAAGAAACACATTGAAGGGCAAAGTCACAGCCATCTGTCTCTGTCCCACATAAACTCAGGCTTCCTCCATCTTCTACTTTCCCATTCATGACCCAAAACTTTTTCAGACAAACTATATCCTCTGTAAATGGGGACAACATATGCACTGACCTCACAGAACTTTTGTGAGACTCATGGGATGAAGTTAAGAATTAGCCCTGTTTCTTCATTGGTGTAGGGAGCTTCTGGGGGGAAATTTTTCTACTGAAACAGCCCTGTACCTTCAATGTAACTTATATTGTTCTCTGGGGCACTGAAAGGTAAATGACTTGCCCAGGGTCACATAGCCAGGATGTGTTTTCCTGGCTTCTTCCACCTTGACATTCATTGAGGATATAATGCTCTAATGTATGGAAAAAACTTTTAAGTAGTATATGTATGCGAACCGCCACCACCACCACCACCACCGCCACCACTACCACTATTACTACCACTGTTACCTCCTTCTCCTTCTTCTTTTCCTTTTCCTCTTCCTCCTTTTTCCTCCTCCTCCTCCTTCTTTTTCTTGTTCTACTACTACTATTATGACATACTACTTTCACTACTACTATAACTTCTATTTCTCTCCTTCCTCTTGGATTTCACTATTACAACTACCACTGCCACCACCACCGTGACCACCGCTATTGTTTCTACTGCTCCATTAATACCATTATTACCACCACTATTATTTCTTCTACTACTGCTACTACCACTCCTACTCCTGCTGCTTCTATCAATACGCATCCAACTATTTCTACTATAAGAACTGTTGAGTCCTTCTATTTCTGCTACTGCTTTCATTATTACTACTATTATTTTTACTATTACTACTACTATTTATACTACAACTTTTACTTCTGCTAATTCCTTCTACTACTGCTATTATTACTTCTTTTATTTCTACTACTTACTATTCTACTTCTACTATTGCTACTGCTATCACTACTATTCCTACTACATTCCCACTAATATTACTTGTACTACTACTATTAATTTCCCTATTATTATTATTGCTACAGCTATTATTGCTGCTAATTTACTACAACTATAACTATTTCTAATATTATAATTATTGCTATTCTTACTATTACTTCTATTATTCCTGCTCCAAGTACTATTATTACTACTAATTTGGCAACTACTTCTTCTACTACTATTTCTTCCCCTTCTCCCCCTATTCCCTGCCCCTCCTTTTGCCCATCCTCCACTTATAATTCTTTAGCAGAGGAGAAAAAAGGACTGATGAATGGTGAGAGAAACAAACAGATGGGATCAAAGGAAGATGGGAGTTGCTTTTAGAAATAGGAAAAAAGGAAGTAAATGAAGGAAGGAAAAATAGCTAAGGGGAAAGGATGAGGAAAACAATAGACAACATAGAATTTTGCATATTTTTGTAATGATTTGCAATGTTATAAACTTGTTTGTTAGTTAAAATTTGGTGCTTTAAAAAAATTCAGATCATATGAAAGGACGCAGACAAGAGTCTTCTATGATGGACTAACAAGGGTCAGCTGCAATCTGTCTTGTGGAAGATAATACCCTGGCCAAAGAGATTGTGGAGTCATTTAAGTCACTGAGTATTCAAATACCATAGGTGATAGGCATTACAACTAATAAACTTAAATTAGAGCAATGTTCTAGCGAGGCTATTTTAGTAAAGCTATCCTTTCTCAATACAACACATGGATTGTGATCAAGATAGAACCAGAGAAGAATCTGTAAATATAGAGATCTCTAAGTGTATAAATTCTTCTATATTTAGCATACAAGTCCCTGCAGAGGAAAACAGGTGAGAATAGCAGCAAGTGATTCAGATTCTATGCTCTACTAATAAAGGGTGAAGTAGTTTTTCAAAAGCGGAAATGAAACATTAAAAAAACATCAACTGGCTTTTTTTTTGTAATTAGCTATAAGTGAGAGGGTTGGCATGCCTAGTATAGTGTATAAAGAAGTGATTTTGGAGTCAAGCAATTCTACATTCCAAATCCTGCCTCTGACACACAGCTGCGTGACTTCATAGGCAAATTACTTAATCTCTCTGTACCCTCTCTGAGACTCTAAGCTAAAAAGGAGCAGTTGGTTACTTTGTGTTGATGGGGAGAATTTCCATACTGAAAATACCCTATACCTGATGAAGTCACAACTCTGGATCAAAAACAAAAACAAAATTAAAAAAGTCAAGAAAAATAACAACAGAAATTTGAATGTGAAATTATAAGAAGGTTCGGCTGAAGCACAAAGGTTTTAAATATCTATCAATCTCTCTATTTACACACATGAATACACAAACATATATGTATAATCCGTATAAGTTTCATTAATGACAACTTTATGTACATTTGTCTATTTTTTCAAAACTAATAAGGTAGTTTCATATACATTTTCTCATTGAATCTTCATAACAACCATGGGAAATAGGTCATTTTACAGGTGAGGACACTGAGGCACAAAGAGGTAAATCACCTTGGTTGAATCCCATAGCAAGTACATGACTAAGGTCTCCCACTGCATCCAGGGTCATCTCCAGTAGTCCTTATCTATATCTTGCCCCTGGGCCCAGATAATTCCATAGGATAAAGTGAGGCTAGTGACCTTGGACAGCTCTGCCTCAATTAAATCCAATTCACTTGCATGTGAAAGACAAACAGCAAAATGACTAAACCAGTTAGTGTGTGAACTTCAATCATCTTGTTCCATGTCCAGTGGACTTATTGCATCACACCGACTCACCATTTTGGTTTAATTCTAGATATGAAAAAAGGAAAAACACATGTGTATTTGTGTGTGTATGGGCTAGGGAAGGGGGGTGCAGAATCTACTGAGCCCTGACTCATTTTCCCCCATTGGGACTTTATGTGCCAACATACTTTTTACATGAGGTATATGTCTAGAATCCTGGTAAATTCTTCACTCTCCAGGCTCATTATCCCATTTTGCTATTCACAGAGGGAAAAAAAAAATACACAAACAAACATGGGAAACACATGTTCCCTACTGCATAGTCACATGATCGGGGGAAATTCCATATGGGAAGCAGATGTCTCGGCTTCCCAAAGGAGGAAGAAGGAATTCATTGGCTGAAGCTGGGGTGTATGATAAAGTGAAAAATTAGGAAGTGAGGCAGGGAGCTCTGACTTCAGAGATTCTGAGCTATTAGAGAAGTGCAGAATCAGACAGTACGATCAGTGTGTCCTTGAAAGCAGCTAGACCTAGGGAGAACAGAGTAGGTGAGGGTGAAATACGGAGGCAACCTTCCATTCAAATTAGTGAGAATCACATACTCTGAGGTTCAGGGTCTAGAACTCTAGTGATGGACTTCACTAATCCTTACCACCCATGGTGATTCCCTCCCCCCTTCCCCACCCACTTCCCTTCACCCTGACCCTAGGCCTAATCACTCAAAACTCTAGGTTTCCTTAAATGTCTTTATTTCAGGAAAACTCAACTTTCTGTGCCTCAGTCCCCAGGGTTTTATTAGGAAATAGCCAAGGGAATTTGACAAACTGATTACATCAATCAAGGAGTTCCTAGCTAACAATGATTCAATGTCCTATGTGTCCTAGATAACACCTGAATGTGAACAGCAGCCTTAGCTATGAGTTTAAATGAAAAGAACCACAGAATTTCAGAAGGACCTTCTGAGATGGTACAGTCAACACACCTGAGCAAGACAGAAGGAAGAATTAATAAAACCTAAAAAGGAAAAAATGTGGGGCAGCTCAATGGCACAGTGCCAGGCCTGGAGTTAGGAAGACTCATCTCCCTGAGTTTGAATCTGGCCTCAGACACTTAGCAGCTGTGTGACCCTGAACAAGTCACTTAATCCTGTTTGCCTCAGTTTCCTCATCTGTAAAATGAGCTGGAGAAGGAAGTGGCAAATCACTCCAATATCTTTGCCAAGAAAACCCCAAACGGGGTCACAGAGAGTCAGACATAACTGAACAACAACAATACTTTAAACAAATATTGTAGTATGAAAAAAATGAATGAACATTGATTGGATAATGAAAGATAGAATCCTGAGAATTCCTGACAGGTCATGGAAGAAAAACAAAAAAAAAAAAAGGTGTTTTCTCTTATTATCAATATTATTATCATCTCATAAGGCTTAGCTTCCTCTCTGCTTTAGCATTCTTGGCACTGTTCACATGAGACTTTACTTATGCTTTGTATTAACCCTCACTTAAAATTTTTGGCTTTTATCTTTTTTAGCCTGCATTTTAAAATTCTGAGATGTTTGACAAATCTCTACCTTGGTCCCTATAGCATTAAAAAAAAAAATCAGGATCATATTTGGATATACCACCAGAATTTCATTCTTTAGAATTTTCTACCCCTCTTGAGAGTCAACTTTCCTTATATAATCTTCAGCCATAAAATCCGACCTATCCTTTCTTTGAATTAAATTGGATTGAACTCTTTGACATTTGCTCTCCTAAAATCTAGGGTGTTTGTGTGTCAGAAGATGCTTGCCTTTTTTCTTCTTTTTTATCTATTCTAAATTTTTGGATCACGGACTCAGAAGGAACCTCAAAAGTTTTCTATTCTAAGCCATACCAGAACACAAACTCTCTCTACAACATCCCCAACAAGTGATCATTTAGCCTCTATTTGAAGACCTTCAGGGAAGGACAAACCATTACCAGAAAAAGGTGGTACAGTACAGCTTTTGAAAATTTGGGTAATTGGTTGAAATGCTTCCTTTTGGTGTGATGCATGCCTCTGCTCAGCTTCCACCTATTTCTCTTAGTTCTACATTGCAAAGCCAAACAGAATAAGTGTAATCCCTTTCCTAAATGAAAGCTACTTAAATACTTAAAGACAGCAATTAATAATTTGTTTAATATATACTTAAATATCTAGAATCTGTTTTCACCAATGGATTATATAAGTTCGTGAGGACAGAATCTGTTTCATTTTTTGCCTTTGAATCTCTTCTGTCTTTGAATCCCTTTACAATCCTCGTAAAATACCTGGCATAGAAAAGGCACTTGATATTTAACCTTTGTTGACTGGTTGATTCATTATACAATTCTCCCTCTTCTTTTCTCCTTTGCTCTATCCCAGGAATGATGTTAGTGATTTTCATTAGAGCAACATCTACCTGGAATTATTCTCAGTGAGGTTGTTATGGGACCAGGAGAGGCAGAGAGAATTTTGAAGCATTGGACTCTTCAAGGGGGAGTCTCTGGATCCTCCAAAGGGTGATGCCTTCTTGGAGGTCAAGGACATGTAGGAAAGAGGTGTGAGAGGCTGAGAAAGAATTTTTGGTAAACTGAGCTTTTGCTTGGTTGCTTGCTTGTGTACCCCTTTGATTGTCAGCTCGAGAAGGCTTCAGGGTACCATGACCCAGGTGGAGTGTCAAGTTTAATGTGGAAACTATAAATCCCAGCCTCTTACGATGGTCTGAATTAAATCACTTCCCTAAGTCTTGGTTTCTTCATCTCTAAAAATAAGAAAGTTGGTTTAACTGAATTTTAAAGTGCTTTCTAGCTCTATGTTTTTATCTTTTCCCTGCCTTTTTTTAAACTAAGTTTAATATCTCATATCTTTTCGATTATTCCTTAAATGGCATGACCTCTATTAATTTTTCATCAGGCTGATCATCTCCCTTCTAGCTAGATACACTTTAGTTTGTCAATGTTCTTCCTATGCTATAATGCCCAGGATAGAATACAATCCTCCACATGCGTGGTCTGATCAGGGCACAGTACATTGGAATTATCAGCTCCGTCTTCTGGACACTAGGCTTCTGTTAATAGAATCTAAAATGCTGTTGTTGTTGTTTTGATAGACATGTTGAATTGCAGAATCATTAAAAACCCCAGACCTTTTTCACAGAAATTACTGTAAAAGTCATTTTTCTCCTCAATGCACAGAAGAGGAGATTGAGGTACACAGAAGTTAAGAGACTTTCCCCAAAGTCAATGAGAGATAGCAAAGGCAGGATTGACACCTTATATCTTCTGATTCCAACTCATTTGTTTGTTTGTTTTTTCCCATTAGGAAGAATTGTAAATAGAGCAGCAAGATCAGACTTTGTCTCAAAGGAGGGGTTTCTCCAAGGGTGGGGATATTGGTCTATTGCTCCAGAAAAAAAATGTCTAGGAGGTAGATAATTGCTAGGGGAATAGGGGTGGGACCATAGTTTTCTGGAGAAGAATCAGGAGCAGACTACAACAGGGAAACCATAAGCTCACAGATCCAGATCTGGAAGGGATTTTAGAGGTCGTCTGGTCCAACCAATATCTCATTTTAGAGTTAAGGAAACAGACCTGGAGAGGTGGAGGGACTTGTCCAAGGTCACATATGTAGTAAATGGAAGTGCTAGGATTTGAACATAAGCTAATAAAAGCATAGGATCCTAGCTTTAGAACTGGAAGGGACCTCAGAGGTCATAAAATCTTACCCCTTTATTTATGGATTGATTATAAGTCACCTTTTCATGATCCTTTAAGACCTACAAAGCAACTATATACTTCATGTACATTTATATTAATCTTATTTATTAAATTGTATAATTAACTTAATCTTAGTGCTTTCCCTCTAAGATTATCCCCATTATCCTGTAGACATATAGACATATATAAAAAAATTGGTATATAGCTGTTTGCATATTATCTCTGTCATTAAACTGTGCTCTCCTTGAGAGAACAGGGACTGGATTTTTGCCTTTCTTTCTAGCCCCAGCACTTAACACAGTGCCTGGAATATAGAAGATACTGAAATGTTTGTGGAAAGATATATTCTATAAGCATTTATAACATATAATGTTTATGTGTGTACATATACATGCATACACATATATTATACACACAAATACACATACATGTTTTAGTGATTTCATTTGATCCTTACAACAGCTCTGGGGTAGGTAATATAAGTATTATTTCCTCCATTTAAAGATAAGAAAGCTGAAGCTCAGAGAGATAATAAAACTTTACAAGGGTCACATAACCCATAAGTGTCCACGTTGAGCTTGTATGATTTGACCTGAAGTCTAATGATCCACCAATAACACAGAACAGGGATTTCTTTCTGACATGGACTCATCTACGGTCACCCAAGAAGATCCAGGATGAATACATTTGGATTTTATCCAGTGGTTAAGATTCTTCTTTTGTTGAATCTCCTTTAGCCTTTAGTAGGTAAGGAGATGACAGGAGAATATCTCATCCAAATAGCCTGCCATAGTCTCCTATATAATAATAATAAATATTTATCAAGCTTTTAATATCTGAGGAGAACTCTGCAGACATCATTTAGTTTAAGCTTCACAAGACTTTATGAGGTAGGTACTCTACAGGGAATATCATCACCATTTTACAGATGAGTAGACTGAGTTTCAGAGAAGTCACATGACTTGCCTTTGGCCACATGGCTAATAAACATCAGAGGCAGGCTTGGAACCTAAGTGAACCTTTAGTTAATTGTTATTGTTATTATTAATTATCAAATATTATTATTAGTGTATTCTTTGGCATCAGGTAGATCTGGATTCAAATGTTCCCTCGGACATTTTTTACCTGTGTGATTTTTTCACACGTTTCTTACATTCTCTGAGGCTCTGTCAGTCTTCTCATTTGCAAAATGACACCTCATGGAATGGTTCTGAGGGTCAACAGAGATAGCATATTTAAGATCTTTGCACAAAATGACATATGAATATTACAAGTATTTCCTTTGAAATAAACATCTTGTTCTCAGATCACCCTGACTCCACAACTGATAAAATAGAATGGGAAAAGCCCTGCCTTTAGAATCCCAACTCTGCTACTGAGTAGATGCACAATCTCAAGAAAATAATTTTCCTTTTCTGGGCCTCTGTTTCCCTATTTGTAAAATAAGGGAGTCTGAAGTCCCCTCCAGATCTAAATGCTCTGAATCTATGAATAAGTTTGATAAACCTTTTTCTTCATGTCTCAGCATCAAGGCTGGAATACAGTTCAGAAAAAAATAGCTTGATTCCCCACTAATTCCTTGTCTAATCTAGCTGGAAATCTTTGGCTATTTTACTTTCTCTCCTAGCAGGCTTCCTATTGCCAGATGCACTGTTATGACTTGTTCCCTCCTGTTCCCTTACATTTTATTTCCTTCAGATCTCAGGCTGGTGGATTACTTTTTACTTTCTTCTTTTCTTTTCTTTTCTTTTTAAGATACAGATTTCAGCAACTCAATTCCCACTCCTCCCTGTTCCCTTTGGTGAAGTCCTCCTCAGTCTCTTCTTTTGGTAATTCTCAGGAAGTATTCTGTTTTTTTTTTCTTAGTCTTGACATGTTAGTTGGTGTGCTCTGGCCACAGTGATATGGAAGAAAAACAACAGACAAATCATCACCTGGAGGCAGTATCTTTGTCTGGGAGGCTAGGAAGCATGGCTACAATTGGGCTTTGGTCCGGGGCACTGACTTTGGGTGCCTGGAGGGGCCTCTTTCTCCCATGTGGCTTTGCTGGAGGCCTGGAAATTAATTCCCCTCTCCACCAAACTGAGGATGACTTTTCTGTGGTGCCAGCTTTCCCCCAAACCTCCACTAAGAAAAGGGTGGGGGGGGGGTCCCTGAAGCATGAGGAAGATAGGTGGTATAAAAGTTAAGACTGTGACCAAGACGTTTTACCAATTAAAGTCAAGATCGACAGAGTGGTTCAAGTTTGGAATGGTACATAGCCTGCTTGGAGGTCATACCTCAAGTAGCAAGCATGGAAGAAAAAAGGGCTAGGCATATAATTTATATATATTTATATTATAATTTATATAAACCAAACTCACTGGCTGCCTACTCTGTGCAAGATGTCAAATGAGAGGGGCTGGCTTCCTAAATGATACAACTTGAGATCTCGGCACATGCCTTCTGTATGCCCCCTCCTTATTGGTCAAGGCCTTCTTCTATTATTTATCGTCCCATTCAATCCCCTCCAACCAGCTCCACCTGTTGCTGCTGCCCTCCCCCTTCAGATACATCAAGGCCTGATTTTGTGAAATGGTCTAATATTAGTTACTTCTGAATTAGTATGAGTTTAATGATATCTTAGAACCAGAATAAAAGATGTAATAAAAGAAATGCATGTTTCAAAAGAAGATAGGCTGATCATAGGGTGAGAGCATTGGATAAGTGATAGACAGACTACATTCTCCACTGGTAACTTCATGATGTCAATCAATCAATAAAGCAAGCAAACAAGAAACCTTTATTAAGTTCTTGTCATGTTCTGGAACCATGTTAGGTGGTGGGGAATGCAAAGATGCATGTGAAAAAGTCTCTGCTCCCCCCAAAATGGGCATTCTACCAGTAGGGACAATAAGTACGCACCCAGGGAAATTAAAAAAAATACAAGGTAATTAGGAGGGGGTGGATATCAGGTGGAGAGATCAGAAACGGCTTCTTGGAGGAGTTGGCATTTGAGCTGAGCTTTGAAGGAAACTAGAGATTTACAATCTGGTGGAGTTTACTTGAAGCATGGGGCAAAAGCTTGGAGATCCAAGATGGAACATCATATGTGAGGAATAGCAAGAAGGTCAGTTAGGCTGAGCCAAAATGTGCATGAAGGAGAGCAATGTATAGCGTAAAGAGCCTCAGAGCCCATCTGCCTAATTAATGCTCTCCTCATTGGTGGAGACAGACTGCTCAGCATTCTGCACCTACTTGAAAGGTGGGGTTGAGAGCCTGGGACAGGAGAAAAATTTTTCTTCTGGATTTAATTTCAAGGTTCCAGATTCTTTTCAGTGTGACATCTCTGAAGGGACTAAAAGGCTAGGGAAGAAACCAGTAAGTAGAAGAGCTGGCACATGGATCATGTTCTTATCTCTAGATTATTACACTAGAGACTTAGGAAATTACCCTTTGGGTGGGTGAGATCTGATTCTCTCTATCTCTCTCTTTCCCTTCTTTGTCTCTCTGTCTCTTTCTCTCTCTGTCTCTCTGTGTCTGTCTGTCTTTGTCTGTCTCTCTGTCTCTCTTTGTCTCTCTGTCTCTGTCTTTCTCTGCTTCTCTCTCACCCTCTCTGTCTCTCTCTCTCTCTGTCTCTCTCTGTCTGTCTGTCTCTCTCTCTCTCTTTCTTTCATTGAACTGACATATCTCAGTAGCAGAGTTCATCCACTCTGAGCATAGTCTGGTATATTCTCATCTGTTTAACTTCTCTGATTTTTATGGGCTTGGATAAGTGGGAAGGAACTCCCTCACCTTTGTAGTTAAAGCTTGACTTTCTTCTCATTGAATTCCAGTTATCCAAAGAACACACATAGTGAATATCAAATATACTCTTTTTTCAAATTTCCCCATTAATATCAAAGGTACCACAATCCTTCCAGTCACCAGAATCTAAAGCCACAGTATCATATTTTACTCCCCACCTATCCAAACTGTTGCCAAGTCTTGTCCTTTCTGTGTTCATAACATCTCTTACAGACTATCTCTTATCTCTATTTGCATAGCCCCAACCCTGGTATAGAACCTCATTATCTCATACCTGGACTGTTTTAGTAGCCTTCTGTGTGGTTCTGCCCTAAGTCTTTTCCTACTACGGGCCATCCTCCAAATCAGGTGCCAAAGTAGTGTATCTAAAGCACAGGTCTGACAACCCCCTTATTCAATAAACTCCAGTGGCTCCCCATTACTTTCAAAATCAAATATCAAATCCTCGTTTGGTTTTCAAAGCCCTTCATAAGCAGCTATTTTCCTGCATTCCCAGTTCTCTTACATCTCACTATACCCGCCCACTCTGACATTCACTGACACTGACTTCCTCACCTATGTTATTCCTTCTCTCAATGGCTGCTCCCAATGCCTGGAATATTCTCCTTCCTTATCTCCCACATCCTAAATTTTCTGGCTTCCTTCAAGACTTAGCTTCAGTACCACCTTCTGCAAGAGGCTTTCCTAGGCTAAATTATATACAGACATATTTATATATCTATATATGTATATTATGCATGTATGTATATCTGATAACATTTATTAAGCATCTATTACAAGTCAGTCACTGTGCTAAGCCTGGGAATACAAAAAGGCAAAAGCCAGTCTCTGCTCTCATGTATTTTACAATCTAATGGGGAAATACAATGCACAAAAAGGAGGTGAAAAGGAGGTAGGGTAGGCCAGCAAAGGGGTGTGATGGTGATGATAGAATTGAAACCAAGCAGAGGAGCTGGTGACAAGTGAAGAATTTATTGGGAGTTTGAGCCCTTCATAAAGGGAGGCTATGGGAGCAGATTTTTGCTCCACCCTCCAATCCACCAGTCAGAGGGGCAGAAGCAAGAAAGGATACTGACTGGTATGAGTAACAAGACTGAAGCTATCTCCCTCCATGATGATGAGTTTCCTGGCAATGAGCTTATTGGGGGGCACAAGGAGGGTAAGAAGGGGGATATAATGATAGCAGAACTGAAACCAAGCATAGCAGCAGGTGGCAAATGAACACATATATATTATCTTAACTCAACTGATCCTTATAAATAGGTTCAATCATCCCCATTTTACAGATTAAGAAACTGAGGCTTACAGAGGTTAAGTGACTTATCTGTGGTCACAAAACCAGTAAGAGTCTGAAATGGAATTTAACTTCAGTTCTTCCTCAAAGGTATATCAAAGACTAGTCCAATTACATTATCTTACATATAAGAAAATTAAGAGATTAAATAAATTTCCCAAGATCATGGAGAAAGGGACAGAGCAAAGACTAAAACCTGGGTTCTCTGACTCCCAGTCTATTTCCCTTTCTTTCCTTGACCATAGAAAACTATTTTACTAAGAGGACACAGTTTGTTACAAAATGCTTTCACTGGGGGAAAAATGTAGTTTGTTTCTTTTTAATTCTCACCCTCCCTTTTCATATTTATCATCTGTTTATCCACTTGAGGAATTTAGGAAATATCCAGTTTCATAATAATCTCATTTTCCCTGTAAATTTTGATTTGAAAATGATTTTTGTCTTGACAAAAGTTTAACTCCTTTGTGCATCCATCAATTTGCATAATAAATTGGGGTATCCAGTTGCCATCCAATGTCTAATTGATTAACTGCTTGTCATTCTCTGACTTTTGCCTAGAGCTTGCTTTTTGGGTTTTCTCATTTTTACATAAATGATCCCAATTTCAGCTTTTATGGAGAGAAAGCCAGAGGGAAAAACCATACACACATCCATACTAATTAATATAGTAAAATATGATGTAACATAATCTATAACAGTATAATCTAATATATAATATGATAAATACTATATTATGTAGTATTTTATATGTGTCTATATACATATATTTAAAAGATGCCAGCTTTAGTCTTTCACACTGGGCATGAGCTGATGTGTTTGCCTTATAGTAAGTTCTTAACCTTTTGCTGTACACCACTTCAGCATTCTAATGAGGTCTAAAGACTCCTCAGAATTGTGCTTTTAATTGCGTAAAAAAAACACATAGGATTTCAACAGAAACCACTTATATTGAAATAAGAATGTCCTTTTTTTCCCCATGAAAATGTCTAAGTATATGAGCCCACTGAAATCTATCAGTGGCCCCTGTGGTGGACCCCAGGTTAAGGATTTCTACCCTAAAGAAAGGGAGGGTCTTAGCTCTGAGAGATTTGCAGCCAAAAAGTAACTGCAAAATATGACTGACAGCTCCCACATTATCGTCTTACACAATGCTTTTATTTCTATTAGGGAAGCCTTACATGCTCAGCATGTATCAAATGTGTATCAGTGTTGAATGTACAAGGAAGCCATCAAGAGAGTATGTGAACAACAGCTTCATAGGGGTTTTCCTGTGATTGCTATCTTTAGAGGGGAGGAACACATCCTCCCACACACCCTCACCCTCCATATCCAAATGCCCACACACATATCCCCCCACACCCTAAGAGGATAAGCAGACTTTATTCTGCTTTAGCTGAAACAGGTGTCTTATCTCCCCATCATGACTGAAGAAAGCCTAGAACCCATCAGTGGAGATGTTCCGCTGATAGTGGAAAAGAAGCCTCACCACCCACAGCAACTGACTTAAGCAACCTGGCTGGAGAGGAAACCCTCTCCTGTGTAGAAATTTGTTTGCTTCGGGCAGCTAGGTGGTGCAGTGAATAGAGCACTGGCTCTGCAGTCAGGAGGACCTGAGTTCAAATATGGCCTCAGACACTTAACACAAACACTAGTTGTGTGACCCTGGGCAAGTCACTTAACCCCAATTGCCCTCCAAAAAGCAAAAAAAAAAAAAATCGTTTGCTCCTTCTTCCAAGATCCCATTGTTTCCAAGGACTTTTCTCTCATATGAAAGCAACTACCATTTACAGGATACTTTATTATAGTGATTATTTTCATCAATGACATCTTTCCCTCTAATTAAAAAAAAAATTCTGTGAGCTCTATTTAACTCCTTCTGTAAGCCCTCTAAGGGAGAGTCAGGTTTGTGGTCTTGGAATGGCATGGATGGGGTATGTTTAAACTGGGGGAAACCACATAAAGCTCCCTTAGAGGCCTGGAAGGCAATGAATTAGGGGCTAAAGGAGAAAGGAGTCAAAGGTCCAGGTCCAATGTGTGTCCTTTTGCCATCTGCTGAGCCCCATGATTCCAGTCCAACCAGCAGTGGAATTGGAGCTTGTAATTTGGAAAATGTACAGAGAAGATGAGCAGAGGAAATTGAATGGGGGCTCTCCTTCTGGGTCAGTCTGAAAAGTTACACAATGATTTTTCCTCCTCTGTCTTCCCCTCTTTTCTCTTTCTTTCTGCTCACTCATCCTCTTTCCTCTTAACCTTCAATTCCTAGTTCCACCTTCCTTGTTTTCTTACTTGTAACACCCGCTGACCATAAGTGCCCAGCTACACACTCCTTACTTCTCTCTCTCTCTCTCTCTCTCTCTCTCTCTCTCTCTCTCTCTCTCTCCCCCTCTCTTTCTGTCTCTGTCTCTCTCTGATTGACCTGACATATCTCAGATATCTCAGTAGCAGAGTTCATCCACTCTGGGCATAGTCTGGTATATTCTCATCTGTTTAACTTCTCTGTGGTCCCTTCTTTTTCCCTCATTCTTCCTTCCTTCCCATGTGTTGTTGTTGTTGATCAGTTGTGTCAGATTCTTTGTGACCACATTTGGGGTTTTCTTGGCAGAGATACTGGAGTAGTTTGCCATTTCCTTCTCCAGCTCATTTTACAGATGAGGAAACTGAGGCAAACAAGGTTCAGTGTTGTGCCTGGGGTCATACAACTAGTGTCTAAGGCTGGATCTAAACTTGGATCTTCCTGACGTTAGGCCTGGCACTCTATCCACTGCTCCACCTTTCTTCCCCATCTTTATGCTTTTTCTTCCCCATATTTCCTGGATCCCCCTCTCCCCCACCACCCTTTAATGATCCTCCTTTTATATACATATCTCTGTGTGGTACAATGGAAAGATCTCTGAGTTTTGAGTCAGAGGACCTGGGTTCAAATCGCACCTTTGATGCTTACTACCTCTGTTACTTCACAGAACTCAACCTCCCTGGGCTTTCACTTAATCTGCCAAATGAGGGGGTTTGACTAGACTCCAATATCTTTTCCAGCTTAAGATCTATGATCTTTCCTTTCTCTTGATCATCTATTTGCTTCACTTTATCTTTCTTCTCTTCTGTCCCTTCCCCCTTTCTCCTTTTTGGCCTGCTACTGACCAGGTAAGACAGACCATTATGAGCTGACCTCTTCCATTCCAGGGCCAGGAGCATATTCTTCTCAAAGAACTCCTGAGGCTCAGAGTTCTTTCCCAGCCAAGGGGCAAGAGAGGGCCTACTGATCTACCAGGTTATAGCTTAGAAAACATCCATGGAAGTGACTCAGACCTACCCACTTCCAGCTACAGATGTGTTAAAACAGTGTTGAGGTTAAAATTACCTTATTTCTAGGTGAGGGTGATTGAAGGATAGAGTGGGAAATGGATTCTCTTCTTGGGGTGAACCTTGTGACATTTGCTGAGGACACTTGCCACTGTTTACAGAGAAAATTCATTTGTGGATGTCATAATACCACTATGGTTATTAATAGATTAAACAGAGAGGGGGGAAGAGAGAGAGAGAGGGAGAAAGGGAGAGAATGAGGGGAGAGAGAGAGAAGGGAGGAAGGGAAGGAGAGATTGAGAGGGGAGAGGGAAAAAGAGAGAGAGAGAGAAAGACAGAGAGAGAGACAGAGTGACAGAGACAGAGAGAGATTGTCATTGTTTCTCCTTTGTTCTGGAAGAGAACCAATGATGTCAGGAGGGTGATGTCTTAATTTGTAAGTGAATTGGTTTTATAAAGTCATCGACTTCACTCTTTTCTCCAGTCATCTGGGTCCAGTGGCAAGACATAGATCAGGACAACTGACCATGGCCTCAGATGCAGTGGGAGACCTTGGCTTTTTTAGCTAAGGTTTTTCCTAGGTCTCAGTTTGTCTGAGGCAATGAACATTCAGTAGTTAAAAGTAGGTAAGAATTAAAGGGTAGGTGAGGCCTTGGTTGCCTTCAAAGGAGAGCCAATTTGGGAGAGGAAGACAGAGTTTCTGCCCAGAACAAAAACAATCTCTATTTATTATCACTCTGAGACATCAGAACCCAAACAATGAGCAGACACCTATTATTGGCCAATCAGTGAGAACCCAAATGATTTGGGTTTAAAGGCATAGAGCCCTATTAGAGATGGAGGGAAAGATAGACAGATAGATGGAAATAGACTGACAGAGCATTTATTAAGGCATGCAACGTGCCAGGCACTGGGCTTAAATGCTGGGAGTACCTATAAGAACAAATAAGACAGTGTCTTCCCTCAAGGAGCTTACATTCTAATGGGAGAAGATGACATATAAAGGAGTGAAAAGAACTATACCCACAAAGAGCCATGACTGGGGGAGTACAGGAAGCAGCAATAATGTGGAGGCCTGGTTTCCCGTGATTTAAGATTAAGGTTCACTCATAGGGGGAATCCTAAATTTCTGGTGGGGTGAAGATGGTTGAAAAGTAGGGCCACGATAAGGAGACTTTTTCATTGTCCTGGGTGTCCCCTCTTGAATGTTTTTATTCTTCTGTTTTGAATACTAGTAAATATTGAATGTAGGTAAATACTGAAAATTAATGAAAAACATATATTCTTTAAAAAAAAAAGTAAAATGACTTGTCCAGGGCTACAAGGTTAGTGTGTTCAAGAAGCCAGACTTGAACCTGGATTTTTCCAATTTTAAGGACAGCTGTGTATCTACACTTGAAAAAAACAGTTTTATCCTTCTATTTCCCTGCTCAGAAATCTTCAAAGATTCTTTACTGCTTTTAGAAAAAAAAAATTCAAGTCTTGAGGACATCCCTAAACCTCTTGCCTGGAGGTACTGTGATATATTCCCAATTGCTTTTTCTCCCTCTCTCTTTCCTTTATAAATCTTTTAAGTGGTATAGTGAATAGAGTGTTGGAATCAGAGTCAGGAAGACAAGAGTTCAAATCCTGCTTCATACACTTATCAGGTATGTAACTTTGGGCAAATCAAGTAACTTCTTTTTTTTTTTTTTTGGAGGGCAATTTGGGTTAAGTGACTTGCCTAAGGTCACATGGCTAGTGTATTTGTGTGTGTGTGTGTGTGTGTGTGTGAATGTGAGTGTGTGTTAAGTATCTGAGGCCAGATTTAAATTCAGGTCCTCCTGACTCCAGGGCTGGTGCTCTACTCACTGTGCCACCTAGCTGCCCCTAACAAGTAACTTCTTTCAATCTCAGTTTCCTCATCTGTAAAATGGGGATAATAATAGCCTCTAACTCAGAGGTTTGTTGTGGGGGCCAAATCATATAGACATAAAGCACTCTGCATACCTTAAAGTGCTATATATATGCATATGTGTATAGAGTGTCTATGCCTATATAATATATATATATATTTATATGTATATATATTTGTTGTTCAGTCATTTTTCAGTCATGTCCAACTGTTCATGATCTCATCTGGAGTTTTCTTGGCAAAGATACAGAAGTGGCTCACCATTTTCTTCTCATTTTACAGAAAAGGGAACTGAGGCAAACAGGGTTAGATATTTGCCCAGGATTACACAGCTAGTAAGTGTTTGAGGCCAGATTTGAAGCTGTGAAAAGGAGTCTTCCTGCTTCTAAGCCCAGTGTTCTATCCACTACACAATCAATCTTTCTTTCTATGTGTACATGTATGTATATATGCATACATATATACACATCTATGCATATGCACATGTATGTATACATAAATATACATAAACATACAATACACATGCTATATACACAGGTGCATTTGTGCATGCATATATGGGCATACACATGCATACACATGTGCACATGCATGGATATATATATGTAGGCAATTATTAATACAAGGCTACCCAAGCAACTTTCCGAAATAATATACTACAATGATCCTATGACCTTCTATAACCTTATTTTTTTTGCTGTGACCATAAACTAGGAAGCCCACTGACCCTAATATTCAAAGGCCTTCACAATCTGTTTCCAACATTCCTTCCCAACCTTATCTCCTAATCATACAGGAGTGGTTAGTTCTGCTTGCTCCCTCCATAGTAATTTTTCCCTTCTCTGAAGATGGACTGAGGGTTTTCCCATTCATTTGGTACTTAATCATCAGCTGGCTTGTGAAACCTCCTGTTTTATCTTCTATTTTTAACATTGCTTCAATTCTTATATTGCTTATTCAACTTTTCGTAGGTGTATGTCTTGTCGCCCCAGGAATAATAATAGTTCACTTTCCCAAAGTGATTTAAGATTCTACAAAACACTTTCCTTATAACAGCCTATTTTTCCATATTTTTCACAGGAGGAAGACAAAACTGAAAGAGGTCGCTCTACTGACTTGCCCAAGGTGAGGTAACGAGAAGGAGAAGGTGACAGTACTGAGATTTGAACTCATGTTTGCTAACTCTGAATATGGTGCTCTTTCTACTATACTGAGCTAATTAAATAAATTATAAACACTTCAAGGGAGGGATCATCTCCCTCCACAATCTTCCCCCCACTGCCAAAAATGTCATCCTTACACTCTCCTCTGACCTACAGCCCTGCTTCTCCTTGTGCTGTTTGAGGCCAAGAAGCATCCTTGTTCCCTGGACAGCCCTTCTTCACAGCTTCCACATGCCATGACCCCAGCAGTCCTGTCTTGGCTAGGTTGATATGCCTTGGGTTCTTTCAACTGATCATAAAATTTTAGAGTAGAATGTGATTTTGAGATCATTTAACCCAAACCCTTCACTTTATACATAAGGATGGTGCAGCTCCCAGGGAGGCTGAACAATTTGCTCAGTGCCACATAGTTTGTTAAATGGAAGGGCCAGCTCTTCTGACTTTTCATCCCATATTCTTTCCATTGCAATTTTGCCTCCCCAGGTGCTCACTAAATATGCGTTTAATAAATGAATGACTGAATAAATAAATGAAGTGGTCCTGGTTATTGATTATAACACGAAGTGCTGTCCTGACAGTCCACCTTCCTAGCCCAGACCAACACCACCAGGCAAGAACTGAAAACTCTGACTCCACCATTGGTCAGCATCCAAGCATTCCTAAGTGGCTTTAGGGATGATTGATTCCTTTTCAGAGGAAATGAAAAGAGACTGGACAGAACGTTCTAGACCTGTGACTATTTGCAACATAGGAATCATTCTTGACTCTTCTCTCTCTTACCTCCCCTCCAATATGGCTGAGTCTGTCAATTTCACCTTGACCATATCTCTTGTATATGTCCCCTTTTCATTCTCTGCCACTCCTGCCGCTCTGGTGAAGGCCCTCATTACCTAAGGCCTTGACTATTGAAATCGTTTTTCTGAATGGTCTCTGGCTCAGAGCTCTCCCAATTCCAACCTAACCTCTATTCAACTATTAAAGTGATCTTCTAAATGTGCTAGTCTAATCCTATCACTCCCCTATTCATTGGGCTTTTAAATTCCTCCACAACCTGACCCCTTCCTCTCTTTCCAGTGTTCTTATAACCTAGTCCCCTCCATGTACTCTACTCTACAGTCAGTGACACTTAACTCCTTGCTGTTCTTTATATAAGAGACTACCTTTCCACTGCATTTTTCCAGGCTGTCTCCTGTGTCCAGAATTCTCTCCCTACTCAATTCCACCTTCTGGCTTCTGTAGCTTTCCTTCATTGTCAGCTAAAATCCCACCTTCTGAAGGAAGTCTTTTCCTGATCCTCCTCAATGCTAGTAGTATATTGTTTGTACTTAGGTGCTTACATGCTATATCCTTCATTAGACTGTGAGCTCCTTGAGGGCAGGTACTGCCTTTTTGCCTTTTTATTTGTATCCCTAGAGATTAGCACAAGGCCTGGGACATAGTAGGAACTTAATTAATGCTTTTTGATTTGATTTGAATTATAAATTCCAGTCTCAGAAAAGAAGATTCCTATCCAGATACAAAAAGGGCAGCTAGGTAGTGTAGTGGATAGAAGACTGGCCTTGCAGTCAGGAAGACTCATTTTCCTGAGTTCAAATCCAGCCTCAAACACTTACTAGCTGTGTGACCCTGGGCAAGTCACTTCATCCTGTTTGCTTAAGTTACCTCATCTGTAAAATGAACTGGAGAAGGAAATGGTAAAACACTCCAGTATTTTTGCCAAGAAAGCCCCATGTGGTGTCAATGAAGTGTCTGATATGACTGAACCAACTCAACAGCAACAACCCAGGTACAATTTTCTCCATTTTCACAACTAGCATTAGTTAGTTGGAGGAAGCTTGGCATAGTGCGACAGGTTTTAGACTTGTGGTGAGTCATATACCTTCTCCCAGATTCAGCTTCCTCATCTTTAAAATGGGGATAATAATAGTGTATACCTTTCAGAGTTATGAGAAGTCAACGAGAAGATATGCCCAAAGCACTTTGCAAACCTTAAAACACTATATAAATGAATCTATTATCAGCTAAAAACCATCACCAAAAATTACCAGATGGAAAAATATTCTGCCTGAGAGCATCTAGTGAGTGCCTGGTAGGTCTTGTCCAACTGGCAACTGACCAGAAATCCCCTCTACACCATATGGGCTCTGCCAGTCTCCACCTGAAGTCCTCTAATGATGGAAGACTCTCACATTTTGTTCCACATTTGGATAGCTGTAATTATTAGGATGCTGTCTTTTGAAAGCACTAACCTATTTTCCTTACACTATACTTCCTTATCCCATTGCTCCTAATTCTGCTGCCTGGGGCCTAGTGGAATCCCTGTTCTATCAACAGCCCTTCATCATGGTGTCTGCATTTGACCTCCATGAAGTCTTACCTTTGCTAAAATGACACATCTTTGTTTTTTTTTTTTCAATAGATTATCTTAAAGTGTAGATTAAAGAACCTTCATCAACTTGGTCAGTCTCTTTGGAAAAGGCCAATGCATGAATTATAGAGAGGAGTGTTGATAGAATTTCCGTCATTTAGTAATTACCTACTCTAACTAACTCATTTATATAGCACATAAGAGGCTTTTCCTACAACAACCCTCTGGGGTAGAGAATATAAATATCATTACCTTCATTTTGTATCTGAGGGCACTGAGGCAAAATTATTTGCGCAGGATTGGTCAATTAGTGATAGTGGGGCCTTAAGTTCCTTCTAGATCCAAGAGAAAGAGATACAGAAAGTTTACAACATGATAAAAAAAGTCCTTACACAATTTATTATAGATTCTAATTTCTTAGGTTTGGACTATGCCCATATTTTTAAAAATGATAATACAGAACAAAGATAGGAAGAAGTTCATTCCTATTGGCATAGGAATCATTACACATACTAATTGGGCGTTTGGAACTAAATACAAACAGGAATAATATGGAACTAGGACTAGGGCATGTAGTTCAAGACAGGAAATTCCTTGGAGACTAATCAATCATAGCAACAAATGATTGTGGTTTTTTCTTTCTCTGACAGGAATCTAAGTGGTGAAGTAGGTAGAATGTTGGGTCTAGAACCAGGAAGACCTGAGTTCAAACCCAGCCTCAGATACTAACTGTGCAACCCCAGGCAAAATCACTCTACTTATGTCTGCCCCAGTTTTCTCCTCAGTAAAATGAGAGATAATAATAGCAACTACGTTGTGGGGTTGTTGTGAGGATAACATGATATATAACATGATATATAATTGCTTAGCTCAGTGCCTAAAAGCTTTATTCCCTTCCTTCCTCTGTGGCTGAAACAATAATAGAGGTCAGCAACAAAGTGAATGTAGGTCACTCAATCCTGATCCTTTTGATTTCAAATTTGCAGGATACTCCTTGAATGGACAAAGCTGCTGTATACACCAGAGTCAAGCATTCTGGTACCCTAGGGGGAAGTTACGTGGTTAATGGGCCTGACAAAACTGCCTATCACCTATCTTTTCTCTACTATCTCTACTAAATAATTCAACCTTTGGAATAAGTGTGTCAAACAGTTCTTTTCCCAAGTCTGGAAAGAATCTAGTCTCTCAAGACTAATATATTCAGAAAGCCTTTTCTCATCATTGTAGAATACTTTTCCAATACTACATAGGCCAGTCTCTCCTATTTGAGACAGGTTCTCAAATATGTGATGGGGCCTATAGATGATAATGAATGAAAATGAATCAAACTGGTTTCTCTACACTTAAAACCTGTGACTCTTCACTATGTTCAAAGTGCCCATTCTGATTTCAAAACATGGTGTTTAGGTCATTATAAATGTCAATAAAAGGGAAAATAAAAACCCAGTAAGAACATCCATTATAAAGTTTCTGTTTAAATTTTCATTTTCAAAATTAATCATTCTGATGGCAAAGTCATATGTATCCCTGAACAAATGGAAATGTTCTTGAAATTTGGCATTCTTGTGTTTCATTTCACTCACTTACTGACACCTTTAATCAAGGCATAGTATCTGGGTCTGTCAAGGATAGCAGGTCATGAAATAGAACAATTTTTGAGACTTTCAGACATCAACTGGCTGATAATAGCAATAACTACCATGTTTATGGTGCTTAAAGGTTTGCAATGTACTTTACATACATTATTTGACTTACTCCTCTCAATACTATGTAATAGGTACTATGATTATTCTTATTTTACAGATTAGGAAATTGAGGCTTACAGAGGGTAAGTAAATTGCCCAGGGTCACATATCTAGTAAATGGCTAAGGCAGAATTTGAACTCGAGCCTTCCTGACCCTAGGCTCAGTACTCAAATGGTTGCCAACCTGTTGGAAGGAGTAGAAAAGGCTTCCTGTCTAACAAAGGCTTTCCCTGAATTCTGTGGTCATCTACTTTGTGTGTTATGTCTACCTCTACTCTCTTTACTAGTTACTATTGGACTATGATTTTCTATCTAATCACTGACCAATGTTGACTGTGTACACAGGGGCCTTTGATTGCTTCCTCAGGTTTGACCTTCTGCTCTCTGATTATCTTTTGTCATTCTGGATGTCTATTTTTCACTTTAGCATGACAAGAGTATTCCTGATCTAAGTCTTGTATTTTTCAACTGCCCATGGTTCATTCTGATTAAAGGACTTTAACTAAACAAGCAGGTGATTATTCTCCATTAGTAAAGTTTGAACTAGATTGCAAATTTTCTAATTATTCTTACCTATTACAGATACAGGATCGTTAGCTCTCATAAAAATATAGAGGGAAACTTTTTTTGTTAGAATCCAAGAAACATATCATGACATGGACTAATTCTGTAAAACAGTGGAAGAAGCCTTATACTTGGAGTCCAAAGGCCTAATTTGGAATCCTGGTTCCCCTTTTTGCTGACTATATCACTTTGGGCAAGTCACTTAATTTCACTGAAACTTAGTGCCCCTCAGTGTAAAGGTGGCAATGGTATTACCTATTCCTTGTGAGATAAATGGGACAAGTTTGAGTCAGCTGGGTGACACAGAGGATAGAGTACCAAAAATGAAGTCAGAAGAACTTAACTTCCTGAGTTCAAGTGTTGTCTCAGGCATTTACTAGTCGTGTAACCCTGGGCAAATCACTTAACCCTGTTTGACTCAGTTTCTTTATCTATAGAATGAACTAGAAAAGGAAACGGCAAACCTCTCTAGTATCTTTGCCAAGAAAACTCCAAATGGAGTCACAAAAATTGGGGCATGACTGAAATGATTGAACCAGCCTGAGACCCACAGAAGTAAAGTGACTGGGCCAAGGTCACACAAGCTGAAATTTGAATGCACATCTTCTGATTTCAAAGCTATCCTTTTCCACCATCTTATATTATACACAGTAATTAATCTGACTCTGCATCAAGAAACTTTTGTTTTGTTTTTTGTTTATTTTTTGCACCTGATTTTTTATAAGGAAGCATAAAGTAGGCTGATATCAGGAATGAATTCAGAAAAGCAACATCCAGGTGGTGTCCTTGGGTGCAGATAGATTCATTCCAATCCTCTATATCTTCTGTAGCTAAGGTCCTCTAAAATGAGAATTGATGTTCAGAATGATAACCCTGAGGCAGGATCTCTAATCAGTAAACAAAGATTAAATTGTGTCCTGTGCAGTGTACTTACAGAGGCTCAGAAAGTGGATTAATACATATTACACAGGTCTCACAAAGAGGGTTGAAAGTGAAAGGCGTTTACTGTTAACCCTTAGTAAGAGCTTTCCATGAACCAGACTCCCTCATCCCCAGACATCATAGTGAATGAATCAAGGTCTTTGGATCACAGTGTTTACGGAACATCTAGTCCATCCTTGTCATTTTATAATTAAGGAAACTGAAGTTAAGAAATTTATCGTCAGGACTCAGCCTCAGGTCTGGGTTTTATAGAGGATCTTTCTACTTTGGATATCTTCCTATGTTCCTTATTTCCTTTGAGTGGTAAATTGACTTGACCAGGTCACATAGCCAGAGAATGAATTTACATTCAAATCTAAGTCTTCTGGTCTAGGTCCAGTGTTTTCTGCTACACAGTGGTATGTTCCCAGCTTATTCTAAATTGCCCATGTCTTTAGCTGACCTCAGAGTACCCTTCCAACTCTGAGATGCCAGGTTTGCTGTGACTGTGAGGTCAAGACAAGAGGCTAATGGCCTGCCTCTTACCCTAGCCTTCAGAGAATCTGTTTCAGCATCCTTTCTCTTAAGACTTTGAAGTACCTTTGCTGTTAATTATCACCTCAGATTCTCACAAAGGGAGCCAACCTGGAGTCTTAGAATTTCCATTCTCTCCCAACCTGATCAATTGTTGTTGATCATGACTTGGTTGAAAGTTTTTTCTGTTCTCTGGCACATGGCCTGAATGAAATCTTATTTCACTATTTTTTTTAGGATCATTGCTCAATATTTACCTGCTTCCTCTCAATCCTTTGAATGGATATGCCTTTGTCTGACCCCCAGTCTTCAGGCAAAGAGGACCATGGTGTTATTACATAATCACCAAAATTTGAGCCAAAAACTGTCAAGTAAGGAACAAACTAGAGAGGATGGTAAGAGACTTTCAGACCAAGCCTTGGTGCTACAGGACTCTAACTTCCCAAGAACAATGTTTACTCCCTCTGCCTTTAGAATAAAGGTCTTTTAAATTCAGTCACAGCTGGGGAATGGTCGGACAAATTATGGTACATTAATGTAATGGAACATCACAATGCCATAAGATATGATGAATATGAAGAATTTAGAGAAACCTGAGATTTGCATAAACTGATGCAGAATGAAGAAGAATAAGTAAGAATAGAATAAAATACACAAAGATATACATGATGACTATGGTAATGTAAATGCAAGACTAGTAAAACAAAATCCCACTCTATAATTATAATGAACTATCTTGGGGAAGGGGACTTTCATGTTTTTAAAGCATAATAATGACACATGAATTGTTTATTTCTTACAACAACCCAAAAAGGTAGGTGCTATTCTTATTTCTCACTCTATAGGTGAGATATCTGAGATAAGAGTGTTTAAGTGCTTGCTTACGGTTACATAGATAGTATTTGGCAGAATTTCAAACCAAGTCTTCCTGATTCCAAATGCCACACACTAAGCAATACAACTATACCACTATATTTCACTAGAGAGGTGGAAAACTGTAGGTATGGAATACTTTGTGCACCATCAGTCACAGATGCTGAATTGGTTGGTTTTGCTTAATTGCTCATTGTGGTGGGGTCATGTGGGGAAGCATATCTGGCAACGTATGAAAAAATAAAAGGCATGAAAAAACTTAGATAACATGAAATTTAGTTATGTAGAGTAGACATGGATCCATTGTATCACACATTTGGAGTTGGAAGGGATATCAGAGTTCTACTCATCTAACTCCTTCATTTTGCAGGTTAAGTAAACTGAGACTGGGGGGAGGTACAGGTAGGTGGTACAGTTGATAGAGTCTGGGCCCTGATGTCAGGAACATCTGGGTTCAAATCTGGCCTCAGATACTTACTATCTGGGTGACCCTGGGCATGTCACTTAACCTCTATTTGCCTCAGTTACTCATCTGTAAAAATGGGGAAGGAAATGGCAAACCACTCCAGTATCTTTGCCAAAAAAAACTCCATGGAGTTTGTTCATGGGGTCACATAGAGTTGCACACAACTGAACAAGTTCAGAGAGGTTATGTGATTTTCCTGAAGTCACACAAGCAGAACTTCAAGTCAAATCTATATTTCCTGACTCCAAATTCATAAAACTATTCAACCATGACACAGTGATTGTGGTGGTTGGAACAGAAGGGAGGAGGTTTGGAAAGATTCCAGGCTTTCTCTAAATAAGAATCCATTGAAATTCAACCCTGGTTCACAAAGGAGGTCTGGGCTATGGTTAGAGACATTTGGTGGCTTGGGTGAAGGGATGGATTAGGAGGATGACCTGGAATGACCCTGCTCCCTGAATTTAGAATAAGGGCTTATAAAAATTTAGGTCTAACTCACAGAGATGAAGTAGGCCATGATTAGGTGATACATTCATGGAAAATGGGTCACTGACACTGTACCTATGGCTTATTTCGATACCTTTCTTTAGGAAGAGCCAACCTGCCAAAGAATCAACCAGTGTTGTGTGAGTTAGTGTTTGTACGCCACATCACCTTCTCCTGGATAGCCAGTGACATGACTCCTTGTCTTTACCTTTGGTCACCTCCCATCCCCATGGTCTAAGGAGAATTCTGGTCCATGCATTCAAACACCATATCACTAGTCTTGTCAGTGATTTCCAGATGCCTGACCTGACATCCCTTAGATGGATTCAGAGTCCTATTAATAGTATTTCCATGATTTTTGTTCCCAGATCTCTCATTTATTGAACATGTAACCTTATACAAGTTATTGAGCTCCAAGTATCTTATTTATGAAATGAGGAGATTGAACAAGATCATCTCCAAGGTTTCTTCCAGCTCAAAAAGTCTATGATGTGTTTGTTCTTTATTTTCAAAGAAAAGTTTAAGATTCGGAGTGGGGACTGGGGGTGGGAGGGTGGGGGAGGGAGTATCATTTTAACTCTTTTTTTTGTACTTGATTACATATTTAGTTTAAAGCCCAGGGCCAGGAACATAAACTCTTAAGGAATTTTTTTGAATGAATGAATAAATAAATGAGTAGCCATTGACTTGTACTTTTATGCAATTTTTTCCCTATGGATTAGCAGGCTGCTAGTTCCTAATCTAATGTCATAGGGAAAGAGAGGAAGGAATGCCTTGGGTCAGTGTGGGTAGACTGGTAGCAAGCACAAAAAAAAGAAGAAGGAAATTTTTGGAAACTGTCAGCCAGACTGCCTTGAATTAAAGTAAATTACACAGCTGCTTACAAATGTGATTCACCCTTATCCCTCCTTCCAGAAATTGCTTGGCATTTGCCAGAGGGAGTCAAGAGAGAAGGAGAGGGAGAGACATTTATGGGGAGGGGAGAGAAGGAAAAAGAGAGACAGAGAGAGACAGAAAGAGACAGAGACAGAGAGAGACAGATGGAGAGAGACATACACACACAGAAACAGAGACACAGAGACAGAGTTGGGGAGAAGGACAGAGCGACAGAGACACAAAGAGAGAAACCTAATCAATGAGATACCTCTACTGTCTCAATTTCCCACAATGCTAAATTCTTCTAGCTTTCTTATTGTTAAATAATGACCAGGCTTAGTGACCTCATTCATCTCCTCATTTCTTCTCTCACTTTTGATTTTGATTAAGGGTCAATGAACACACCAACTTCTGTAGAAAAAGTATAAGGCAACTGGCTTAGAAAGAGAGAGAAAGAAGAATGGAGAAAGGCCAGAAAAGACGATGATGACAGCTATGTGTAGAAAGGAATTAGGGGAGGGAAAAGAAGGGGAGATAAAGGGGAGTGTCATGGTAAGCATCATCAAGGATATGTGTGGAGAGAAAATGAGGCAGGTGAGTTATGGGAAAAAAAAGGAATAACATTTCCAGGCCCAATATTGTAGCAGTATGCCTGAAATGCTTTGAGAACCAGATAGGCCTTCGGTTCTTGGGGCACATAGGTGGTGCAGTAGATAGAGTCCCAGGCCTGCAGTCTGGAAGACTCATCTTCCTGAGTTCAACTCTAGCCTCAGACACTTCCTAGCTGTGTGATTCTGGGCAAGTCACTTACCCCTGTTGACCTCATTTTCCTCATCTATAAAATGAGCTGGAGAAGGAAATGGCAAAGCGCTCTAGTATCTTTGCCAAGAAAACCCCAAATGGGGTCATGAAGAGTCAAACACAACTGAAAAGACTGAGCAACAACTGAAATATTCTGTGGATCCTCTGAACTACCCTCCCTTTTTATTATTCTACTTTAATATATATTAAATAAATCAAGTATTTATCAAGCTCCTACTACATGGTAGGCATTATGCTTGCTGCTGCAGATGCAAAGAAAGGCAAAAAATCAGTCCCTGCTCCCAAGGAGCTCACAGTCTAATGGCAGAGAAAACATGCAAACTAGATACATACAGGAAAAAAAAAAATCAGATGATTAATAGAGGGAAGGCCCTCCAATAGTGGGGGACCTAGAAAAACTTCTTGTAGAAGCTGGGATATATCTGGGCCTTTAATAAATTAAGAGAGAGAGGGGTGGCTAGGTGTTGCAGTGAATAGAGCACCAGCCCTGGAGTCAGGAGGACCCGAATTCAAATCTGACCTCAGACACTTAACACAAATGTGTGTTAAAGCCTTGTGACTTTGGGCAAGTCACTTAATCCCAATTGCCCTCCAAAAAAAAAAAAAAAGAATTAAGAGAAGCAGATAATGAATAGGAATTCTCTTTTGTAAATTACAAAACACTTCTTAAAAGCAAATGGATTATCCTCCTTGTCTAGCTTCAAGTCATGGAATGCTACAGTTGCTGAACAAGTGAGATTGAAAATATCCCAATGGTCACTAGAAAGGCTTCTGGTGAGTATAAGTATGTTGTCACATATTGCAAAGAGTTAGGAATGAAAAGTGGACTAAATGGCATCTTTGAAGAAATGTATGAGTGAAAATGTAGATGGCCTGGGCATGTGGAGACAGCAAGGAATGAACCGATGGATACCCTCTGTGCTCCAACGGTATTGTATTGACATCAAGAGAAATTGAAGAAGGCCGCTGGCATCTTGGGTAGATCCCACTACCACTCCAGTGGTGAGCTTATGGAAAGACATGAATTTGAGTTGCATAAGATAAGTAGGTATGAGTGTTTTGTGTTCTCCATCATTGAAGAGAATACTGACTTTAAGGAGCTTGGAGATTCACTGAAGTATTCATTTATGCCTCTTAAAGCTTTTGCTAAATCCCATACATCTCCAACTCTTGCTTCTTATTTCAGGAGATGGAATACTTCTGGAATTCTAGTGATTTTTATGAGTAGGAATGCTTCTATCCTATTATTGTGTGCTAACTTCTGGTGATTGATTTATCAATAATCATGAATGCAGGCTGACTCTAGTTGTAATAGCCAACTACAACTGATTTTGGATTAATGGATCAATCAGTAATTGTATTAAGTTAAAGTGTGTTTTTTTTTCTCATTGACTCAAATAGGAATGTAGAATTCCAGTGAAATCTCTCTGTCTCCATGTGTTCCTATCCTCAGAGCCTCTTCTTACATACACCTATTGCTTGGCTTTGATCCCTGGACACATGGAGTTTCCTGTTTGGACTCCAGTTGTAAAGTTTGATTGAAATTCCAGACTTTGACCTTGGCTTTGCCCTCAAGGACCATATCTTTTCTAAATCCCATTATCTCATGTAGATAAGATTGCTAACCTTCATGCAATGCTTTCCATTCTATCTCTAGTCCTAGGCCTGGACTCCCTTGGATTGCCTTTTCCCCAGGCTACAAAATTCAATTTGCACAACACACCTTGATCAAGTTCACACTGTGCATAAGGCGGGGTTACAATACTGAAAGGGAAATGGACCCTATCCTCAGAGAGCTTACATTCTGCTGGAATTCTATCACATGTATGTAATAGATAGTTTATAATCCTGCTATGACTGGAAATATATTCAGAATTGAGACAGAGAAAGGCTATTCCATGTGCAGAATCATATTCACAGTAAATGGCAGAATCGTGGTAGTTTGTCTCTTTATTAAAGTCTTTGCTACTGGTAGTGAAAATACAAAACTGAACTGGGAGCCAGGAAATGTGTCTAACTCCAGCTTTTCCATTAACTTGCTGTGTGACCTTAACATACCTTAGCCTCATCTACAAAATAAGGTTCAAAGAGATCTCAAAAGCCTCTCCCAATTCTAGTATTCTTCTTTTCAATGCCATATTGCCCATAGAGCCTTGATCTTCACTTAGTTCCAATGGATAACAGTGTAAATGAGCTCCAAAAAGACAAGTTCCTCATCCTATATGACTTTCTCATCTCTCACTAGCATTCATCATGGTACTTTACTCACAGGTCTTCAATCCTTCAGTGGAGCAGATATGGCATCTCCCTCCATCAGCACAGATCATACTCAAAACTCTAACAGAATGGAGGAAGCTTTTAGGGGTAACTTTTAAAATACCCTAAAGAGAATTAAAGGGCAGGTAGGTTGAGCAGTGGATAGAGAGCCAGGCCTGGAGTCAGGAAGACAACTTCCTGAGTTCAAATCCAGTCTCAGATACTTAGTAGCTATGTGACCTGGGCAAGTCACGCAACTTTGATTTGCCTCAGTTTCCCCAACTGGAAAAGGAAATGACAAACCACTCTACCACTCTAGTATCTTTTCCAAGAAAACCCCAAATAGGGTTACAAATAGTCAGATATAACTGAAAATAACTGAACAAGAGAGTTAATTCACTTAAATGACTATTTAATCTGGCATTCATTTTCATTGACTCTTCTCCCTTTTTGCTTATATTCAATCAGTTGCCATGTTCTATAGTTTGTTTCTCTGTGACATCTTAAACTGTCATTACCTTAAAGGTCTTCAATATCATCTTTCTGGATAATTGCAATACCCTTTTAACAAGTTTCTCTAAGACCCTATGATCTACTTTTCACACTATTACCAGACATCTTATGCTTTGATAATGCTATAATATCTTTTATTCACAAATATTCAGTGGCTCCCTATTACCTGTCAAGTAATATTCAAACTTTTTAACCTAGCGTTCAAAGTCTTTCAAAATCTGGTGCCACTTTACTCTCTGTGACTTATCCCAAACAATTCTCCTATATGCCCTATTCTGCTCTAAAGACCCCTCTCTGAACATCCTCTCATGGTCATGCTTTTGCTCACTATTTTCCTTCCTGAGATATCTTCCTACCCACTCTTAACAAGTTGAATTCCCACCTATCCCTTGAAACAAATTCTAATTTTATCTTTACTGAAATTCCTTCCTTCATCTTACCTGGATCCCCTCTACTAAGTAATGAAAGCTCTTGTCCAATCTTACATAATACTTTTTACCCACTTTTATCATATAAGTGTTTTATAGCTATTTCTGTATTATCACCATATTCAAATTTAAGATCCATGAAAGCAGGGACAATGTTTCATTTCAACTTTCTATATATTCCCTTCTGTTCCCAGTGTCTGGAATAGTTCTCTATGAAGGGCTGGTAATTATACAAATATATCTCTATCAATATCTCTTTATATATCCTTATCTATATTTAAATACATATAGATATATAGTCTATATAGAGAGAAATCAAGCTAAACAAATCTATCTATCTACCTAATCATTTATCTCACAATTAAAGGGTCCCCAGAAACCATACTTTTTATTTGGTACCTGATGAAAAATCTTCATGATAACGTCCTTATTATTGGTCATCAAGTCTGTCTTGAAGAGAGCAATTCTAGCAACTTCTATTGTAGCTCATTCTACTTTAGGATAGTTGTACTTGTTAGGAAGCTTTATTAGGGATTTAACAGATAGAGAGATCGATTGATATTTAGATATCCTTATCTTTCTATATGATAGAGATATTTTATCTAGATTCATCTCTATGGATACCTCTATTTACATGTTAGATATATTAAACTGCTAGTAGACTTGAGAAGTTGTTGGATTTCCCCTCTTCAGGACAGGCTGGATGACCAATATTAAGGATGCCATCACAGGGATTCTTTGTCAGGCACTAAATGGATAGTGTGGCTTCTGAGGTCTCTTCCAACTGTGAGATTCTTTGATTCTATGATTATGTTTTGTGAGAATTTAAAACTGAAGAGAATTGGCTTTACTCAATCTTATTCACAGTAAGACGTGTAGAACAAAGAATGGTGTTTCTATTGCAAAGTCCCCAGCAGGGAGCCAAATTTTAGTTCTCACTATTTTCACCTCCCCCTCAACTCAGGAATGAGTTTTCAGTGGTCAATAATCATGTATTTTCATTTAACAAGAAATAGTTTCCAAAGGAAACACTTATTAATAGCTTTTTTTTTTTTACAGAACTTAGAAGACCTGTAGAATTTGAGGTTTCTAGATCCTGAAGGGACATTAGAGATGATCTATTTATAAAGGAGTAAGTAAGGCTCAGAGAGCCTTATTTAATGTCATGCAGCAAGGTGATGGAGGCATTTAACATGAGCCTGAATTTCCTGACTTTGCTGTCTCATAATTGTTCCATTACTTCATACCAGGCCTTCACTTCTAGATCATGAAATTATTTACCAGTGTAATACTGGTCACTTGTTTGGGAGTGGATCAAGGAATATTAAAGAATGGGATACATGATCCTTCTCAACAAAATGTTGGCATTTCTCACAAAGATATCAGTTTTTTATCTGAACTGGCATGAGGAAGGAAGTGGGGATGGAGGAGCAGGATGGAAACTCACCTTCCATGATTGTAACAAAGTGGCCTATGGATTCAGGCACACTTGACATTTGCTATCCCTACGGGTCCCCTACTAGTCTAGACTCTGGAATTATGAGTTGAGGTATTTGCTCAGGGGAATATAAATTCACACAGGCCAGCCTTCTTCCCCCTCCCCCCAACTCATGACCTCCTTCCACTTCACAGAATTTTAGATTTGGAAGAGACCACACAGGTCATCTAGTCTAACCCCTTTCCTGAAGTGTGAACCTGATATAAAAAGGGAAAGTCATCCAGCCTCTGTTTGCACACTCTAATAAAAATGAATGCACTATTTCCCAGAGTATCCCAATCTATTTTCAGACGGTTTTTAATTGTTAGGGAGTTCTTCCTCATTTTGAATGACAATCTGTCACCTTCTGTCACCCAATGGTCCTAATTTTGCCCTAACGCCCCAAGTGGAATAAATCTACATGCTTTAAAAAAAAAAAAGGGACAGATTATGCCCTGCCCTTTCCTTCCCTTTGCCCTTTTCCATGTCCCCACTCTCTGCTTCTCCTAGCTAAACAAACTCAGTTTTCTATATGCCCAAAGGGCTATAAAACGGTGCATAACCTTTGATCCAGCAATAGAACTTCTAGGTCTATAGGGAAAAGGATGTGTTTGCACCAAAATATTTATAGTCGCTCTTTTTATGGTGGCTAAGAATTGGAAATTGCAGGGATACCTATCAGTTGGGGAATGGCTAGACAAGAGATGATATATGATTGTGATGAAATATTATTGTTAAGAAATGACAAATAGGATGATTTCAGAAAAAAACAAGAAAGATTTACATGAACTGATGCAAAGTGAAGTGAACAGAACCAGGAGAATGTTGTTCACAGTAACAGCAATATTGCACAGTAAAGAACTATGATTGACTTATCTATTCTCAGCAGTACAATGATGCAAGATAATCTCAAAGGACTCATGATGAAGCATACTATCCACCTCCAGAGAAAGAACTTATATTGTTTGAATACAGATTGAGGCATGCTATTTTTCACTTTCTTTCCTTCTTTTTCTTTTATTTGAGTTTTCTTGTACAAAAAGTCTAATATGGAAATGTTTAATATAATTGTATATGTATAACCTATATCTGATTGCTTACCATCTTGGGGAGGGAGGGAAAGATAGGGAAAGATAACTTTAAAAATGTTAAAAATTGTTTTAACATGTAATTAGAAAAATACAATATATCTAATTTAAAAAATAACTTCAGTTTTCTCAACTAGTCTTTATATGACATGAATCTGAGCCTACTTACTATCTAACCTGGTTGTCTTTTTCTGGACCTAATAAATATTCTTCCTGAAACACGGGACCCAATCCTGAATACCTTATGCATATCTTTTTCAGGCTCTAGTAGAGAATGCAGAAGAACAATTATCACTGTCATTCTGGATACTATGTCTCTACAAATGAAGCCTAAAACTATTTCATCAAGGACTTGTAGAACTGGAAAATAAGTGAGCATGTCATGTAATATAAGGGATAACAAATAGACACCTTTAATGCTGCAATGTTTTGTACTAAATAGGCAAAGAATCAGAGGAAGGCCTTCAGGGTGATGGGTAGATTCTCCCTCCATGAGAGATTTATGGAGCAAAGTAGACAGAAATCACACAGGATGAGAGAACACATCTAAGTTGCCAGCACATTGGCAGAGGGAATGCCTACATAGTAGAATGACATTATAGCTCTGTAGAAATATTGAGATAAAATCACATTAGCATTTTGTGGCTGTAATGTCACTCCCCTGGCTCACTAGCCTTGGATTCATTAAAGCTCTCAATATCTTTTTCACATGAATTGATATTTTTGTGAAGTAACTTTTGTCTACCCATGCCTTATCCCTGTAGTTCTTGTGAAGTTGCTTTGTTTAACCCAAACATACTTTTATTCCTAGTCCTTTTCATCTGATTATTTGGCCCAATGTTCTAAGAGCCTGTTGAAATAATCTTTGATCCTGGCTCTTTTCATCCAACATGTCTTCTAACTGTTCCAATTCCATGCTATCCACAAATTTGATAAACATTTTCCCAGTAGCTTTATCCAAGTCATTGATAAAAATGTTGAACTGCATAAGGTCCAGGGCAGTTCCCTGAGGCACTCCATTAGAAATTAACCTCCAACTTGACATTAATCCATTAATCACTGATGTTCTGGAGTCAGGACATTCAGCAAGTTTTGGACACATCTAAGTTCTATCATCCATTTGTTCTATGCCCATCTCTCATCTCTCCAAAAGATATGGATATAATGAACATTTTTCTAGTGGTGAAACATTTACACATTCTGGATCATAGGATTATAGACTTAAACCCAGAGGCCATCTCATCCAACCCCTCATTTTAAAGATTAAGAAACTAAAATTAAGAGTAGGTAACTAACTTACCCAAGATAGACAAGTAAATGGAGAAATCAGAGATTCAACCCTTTGATTCCAGATTAAGCACCATGATGATAAAACCCATTAGCCTGTCAATGATACTGAATTGTTAAGCTGATTTCATTTGCCTACAAATGCTAGAGAAGGGAAATGTAAGGGACTGAACTCCATCATGCCCCCACAAGCCCTGTCCTCAGGAGACCCATTATCCTGTGATATTGCATCAGCTTTGGTATCCTTAGTACCCTTTGCCCCTGTGATTGGAGGGTAGAACAAAGACTTTCTCCCAAAACCTCTATTTAAATATGGCTCTTGGGCCAGCCATCTTCATTTCCCATAGGACTATACTTCTTGAGAATGAACTTCATCATGCCCCACACTTGTAGAGTATATTTCCTCTCAGAGGCCCAGTTTTTCAGTTTCCTTTTGTGTGTTGTCTTTTTCCATTAGATTGTAAACTCTTGGGGGTTAGAGAATGCCTTTCTTTTTCATATTTGTATCCCCAGAGCTTAACATAGAAAGTGGAATACAGCAGGCACTTAATAAATATTTATCGCCTGATTGACTGATGGAGTAAAAGGAGCCTTGAAGAATACTGAATTCAGACCTTCCATGCCCAGAGAGGTAAAGATACTTACTTAAACTGACACAGCTAATAAGTGGTAAGTTGGAGAACTGGGATCCGAATCCGGGTCCTATGTCATCAGATCCAGTGGGTGTTTTTTTTCCTTTTTTTCTCTTTTATACAGGAGGTTCTTAAACTAGGCTCCAATGATGGATATCAGGAAGTCCATGAATGTGGATTGGGGAAAAAAACATGTCTTTATTTTCATTAACCTCTAACTGAAATTTAGCATTTCTTTTCATTATTTAAAAACATGATTCCTAGAAGAGGTCCCTAAGTTTCATCAGATTGCCAAAGAGACCAGGACACATATAAGATCAAGAAACTCTAAACTATTCAGTATTTGTCCTCTTTCAATGCTTTCTGTGTGTCTCTAGGCCTTACATCCTGCTCAGGAAATTCTCTGAAGCATCTGTGATTAAGGAACCTCCTCACTCCCTATCACATTTCCTTTCTCTATCTTCTTTAAAATATTTTTCTCCCTCATTCCTCCTTCAACTCTTTCTTTATCTGTTCTCTTTCTTCCTCTCCACCTTTCTCCTCTCCTTTACCTCTACCTGCGCTGCCCCTGCCCTCCTGGCCTTAGTAAACCTGCTTAGAAGAGCAGTCACTACCAACTTCAGGGGAAAAATCCATTCTCATTTGGATGAGTTGAAGGGGTGGGAACATGACAGACAGAATCAGTGTGTGGTTAAGAAAATGGCCCAGGAGGGACTCAGCTGACACAGAACCTTGATTAAGAGTCCACAGTTTTCTTTCTTCCATGTCAAACCACTTGTTTAAAGGCGCCA
Organism: Petaurus breviceps papuanus; assembly: GCF_028583685.1. Classification (NCBI taxonomy): domain Eukaryota; kingdom Metazoa; phylum Chordata; class Mammalia; order Diprotodontia; family Petauridae; genus Petaurus; species Petaurus breviceps. The sequence goes on from NW_027187352.1 coordinate 11,380,202, forward strand.
TTTTGATGAGGTAAGTGAACATGAGGCAAGATCAACAGGATAAAGTTTGCTGCTTGGTGTATCTGAGCTTGACATGAAAGGAGGCTGGGGGCTTGGCAGGAAGAATATCAGCTTCTGCCAAACCCCAAACATTCGAAAAATACTTCAAGATGTTAAAGAAACCACACGTGAAGCTGAGTGCAGACCACTCTTACGTGGCTAATTCCTTCCAGCCTTGTGACTCAGTCACAACAGAGAGGTGATATCCCCCTTGGCAGCAGCAAGGAGGAGAGTGGGATGGGGGTCAGTGGAAAGGGGGTTGCTACCTGGAAGCTATCCTATGTCAGTTTCTGTAAATGCTATGTCTGTAGCCAACTGGCACAATGCATGGAAGGCTGATTTCAATATTCAGGGTGCACAGAAGTTTAATCTGATCACTTCCAAGTCTACCAGGACTCACTAAAGTTCCCTTAATAATAGCTAGTAGCTAGCTAACATTAATAGGTTTTAAAGTTTATGAGAGGTAGGTGCTATTATTATTCCCATTTTACAAATGAGGAAATTGAGGCTGAGAGTAGTTGAGTGCTTATAGTAAGTTTCAGAGACAGCATTTGAACTCAGGTCTTTCTGACTCCAAGCCCAAAACTCTATTCACCTAGCTGCTCTAGCTGCAAAGAAGTCCTAAATGATTCTGTCATTCATGTAAAATTATAACTTTAGAGACAGAAGGGACATCAAATATTACAGAATCAAAGCTTTTTGGAGTTAGAAAGGACTTGAATTATCATCAAATAAAACATGGACCCCAATAATCAGTAAGTTTTTCTTTGAAGACCTCGGGGGGATGGTACCAATAACTCCTGAGGAAACTCATTCAATTTCAGGATAGCTCTAATTGTTAGAAAATTTTTCCTTATATCAAGCCTAGATTTTCCTCTTTGTAATTTCTATCCAGCATGCCCTCTGGGGCCAAAAAGAACAAGTTTAATCTGTATTCCACCACAGCCTTTGAACCAAACATAATACAAGTACTGTTCTCCCTATTTTACAAATGAGGAAATGGAAGCTTTGAGAGTTAATTGCTCATAGCCACGTACCTCAGAAATGTCTGAGGTGGGATTTGAACTTAAGTTTACTGGAGAGATTAGAAGGAAAGGGTGGAAGAAAGATGGGAGGGGAAGCAGAGGGAAGAGAGAGGGGGAAGTAGAGGGAAGAGAGAGGGGGAAGGGAGATAGAGGGAATTGCATATACACACATATGTATATAGATTTACATATTTATACACAGTGCAAGAAATTGTGAGAAAAACACATGAGGCTGGGGTTGGGGGTACAAGGAAGTAGGCAAAGAGAGGAGAGATGAGGAAAGGAAGAAACTGAAGAGAATGAGAGGTGGACAGAGGGCTCTAGGAGGTTTTAAGTTAAATTCAAAACATCCCTATTGGTAGTTTTATTAACTTAATATAGTAGTTATAATAACAAAACTTAAGGCTTGCAAAGCATTTTCCACATGTTCTGCCCAGAATTTATTTGGGCAGTAGCTAAGTTCCTCTTGTTACATTTATTATTATTATTAACCACAACAACAATAACAATGTTTACATAGAAATGTGTCAGATACTGTCCTAAGTGCTTTGTAATCATCTCATTTGATCCTCACAACAACTCTGGGAAGTTGGTGCTATTATTATCCTCTTTTTACAGATGGGGAAACTGAGGCAAATAGGTTAAGTGGCTTGCCAAGGGTCACACAGTTGTTGTGACTGAATTTGAACTCAGGTCTTCCTGCAGCCCCCCAACTCTGTTTACTGAACCACCTAGCTACCTATTAGTTTGTTAAGAGCCAGTTACAACTCCTAATCTTCATATTTAGATCCTCTACCTTTGAATGGGATTCTCAAGCATCTAACCATGGTGGAAATTGTTTTTTGGACTACAGCAGTAGGGACCAGAGTCAGCAACTAGTTTATTTGGGAATGCAGTAGAAAGACTGAATAAAACATGGCCCTTTAACTGTGGCAGCACCCCATTATTTTTATAAGAGCAATAAAACTGTTGTGAAAAAATGAACAAAGTGTGAATTACAGAATTACAATCAGAAATTCCCATGTGAAATGGTGAAGATGAGAGAAAATAAAGACAGCTTGGTGGTAAAGTCTGGTTTTCTAATCTCTCAGCAGAGAATGAAACCCACCATTTGTTTCCCATGTCTGTTAGGAACTTTGTTTTTCCTTTCAAATTTGAGTGTCTCGCTCACTTTCACAAGCCAGACTTACCCTAAGACTTAAAAACCTTGAAAAGTCAAGCAGATGCCTGCAATGTGCTCTAGGCATTGATTCCCTCATCAGTAGTTGACTTTCTACTACCCGAATCATTGCAATCTCTTGTTTTGCAAGAGAGAGTTTGAGATGCCATTTTTCAAGAGTGTGCAGGCAAGTCTCTTCATCATATTTTTCATTAGAAGTCAGGGCAGGCTTCAAACAGTGAATATGCTTCTCCATGCCCCTGGCTGTGTGAACTACTGATCTAATGCTAGCCACTGGTCTGGGCACAGATACTAAGTGTTCTGATCAACACAGATGAATTCATATGGTTAATTTTAGACCCAGAATTTCAGATTCTGTGAGCCAGAGAGCACATTTTTAAAAAATGAAAATGAAAAGTACCTTTCTTTTTCTTTTCTTTTCTTCTCTTTTATTTCTTTCTCTCTCCTCCTCCTTCTTCCTTCCTCTTCTTCTTTCCTTCCTTCCTTCCTTCCTTCCTTCCTTCCTTCCTTCCTTCCTTCCTTCCTTCCTTCCTTCCTTCCTTCCTTCCTTCCTTCCTTCCTATGCAAGTGGGTGGCTTTTGGTAGGCATACATTTTTTTCCAACTAAAGGGAAATCCATTTTTTCCCCTTTTTTGCCAAAATATATTCTAGGTTTTCAACTCAATTCTATAAGCATTTTTAAAGTACCCACTACGTCCCAGACACTCTGACTGAGCAGTAAGGATATTTTCAAATGCATCTGTGATCCCAGTGATTTGGGATTTCTCTCCAGCAGTGCAGATTTCAACCTTTCTGTGCCTGTCTATCCTGTGGAACTCTTGCTCTGCAGATGCTCTCTTTGTAGTAGTGATAGTAATAACTAACATTTATGAAACAGCCACAATGTGCCAGGTGGTATACTGAGTGTTTTTATTTATTATAAATATTTATTTTACCTTAATTGTTATTTCATTTGATCTTCATAACAATCCTGTGAAGTAGGTGCTGTCATCTCTATTTTACAAATAAAGAAACTGAGACAAACAAAAATCAAGAGATTTGCCCAGGGTCACACAGCTAGTAAATGCCTGAGGGTACATTTGAACTCAAGTCTTCTGACTCAGGGCCCAGCATTCAATCGCAGAACCACTTAGTAGGTGATATTGCATCTGGGTCAAAGACATGGCAAAGCCTTCTGGGAAGAGAATGGCCATCCCCCAAAGGAGTCTGGCCTAGTCATCCACATTGCAAAGGATAAAGGACATCCATTGCTTATATTTCAACATGAATCTGAATGGATAGCCTGTAGAATGAGATTCTGAATTTGGAGTCTACAAACCCCCCAAGCTGTCTGTGAATAAACTTTAGAGGGAGTGGAATGGGGGGGAATCTGTGAACTTGGACAGGAAAAAAAAATGGCATATTTATATATTTATTTTTGCTGACCTCAAAGTAAACTTTACCATTTCCTTCAATTACTGATATAGGCAATAAATATCATTCCAAGAAGGAGTATTACTTAGGTTTCCCTACATTATTAGAGGAGTCTATGATGCACAAAAAGTTTAGGAACTCCCACAGAGTTTAGCCTACTTCACGTTCATCTGGGACAGATGATACAGATGGGCACCAAGAATTCAAAAAGAAAAGTGAAAACATCAGTCCGTGTACTCAAAGACCTTAAATTTTGCTGGATTTATGAATGTGATCATTCTTCATTTTCTGTGGGTTTTTTCATTGTTACTTTAATTAATATTAAGTTTATAAATAGAAAGTATAATTTAATTATACCTCAATTTAAAAAATATTACACACAGAATATGGACTTGAAAAAGAAGGAGAACTTGAAATGAACAAAATCAATCCGTTTTTGATCTATGGTACGTGGAACTCAGAAAAAGCTGAACTATCTAAAGGCAGAAATGAAAAAGGAAATAAGAGTATTGGTCATTGACATAAGTGCTATTACTCTCATTGGTGACAGGGATTACAATTGACTATTAGAGGCCAGTCAAGTATTTTATATAAACAAAGTGTCGTTTTTCATTTTCTTTCCCTTTTTTATATCCTACCATACTTCTCCCCCAATCCACCTTAAGATCTAGAGACACCGACCCCCTTGCTGTTCACCACACAAGACATTACATCTCCTGACCCTGTGCATTTTTCAGTGACTGTCCTTCATGTCTGGAACTCTCTTGTTCCTCACTTCTGCCTCCTGGACTCCTGGTTGTCTTCAAGTCTCAGCTAAAATCCAACCTTCTACAGGCAGCCTTTCCCAATCCTCCTTCATGCCATTGCTTTCCCTTGATTATCTCCTATACACAGCATGTACATAGTTGTTTGCATGCTGTCTTGCCAATTAGACAAGGCCATCTCCAGTTGTCCTGATCTATTATCTTGACACTGGACCCAGATGGCTCCAGAGGAGAGAGTGAGGCTGGTGACTTTGCACAGCCCTCCTTCACTTAAATCCAATTCACTTGCAAGTCATGGCATCACCTTCCTGATGTCATGGTCCTCTTTGAGATTGAAGGACAAATCACACCAAACAATAGCCCATTAGACTGTGAGGTCTTTTGGAGTAGGGAACATCTTCTGACTTACTTTGTATCCCCAGTGCTTAGCACAATGCCTGGCCCCTAGTAAGCACATAATAGACACATTAAATATTTACTGACTGACAAATTAATAACATTTAAGAAGGACTGAGCAACTTCAGATGCATAGCACATAGAATAAACTAGGGAGACACCCCACTTTAAGGAAACCACTAGATGAAACACAGAAAGTTCATATTTGCTAAAAAACAACCACCAGCAGCAAAAGGCAATTTATTCGCTTTATAAAAGTTCACTTTGCAACAAGATCCACTGGAAGGTTTGGTTAAAAAAAAACTTCTTGAGGGCATTTAAATATAGTTTTGTTGACATATTTTATTTGTATATAGCTATTTCAAGATGCACATTTTGCATTATGTTTGGCCCACATTTCTGAGCAGGGACCTAATTGATAGAAGTGAGTCGTCCCAGTAACATTGCTCAAGGCCTGTGCTCTAAAATTTGAGGAATAAAATCAAGTGACTCACCAATGCTGCCTGCCAGTTGAGCGTTGAATCCCTGCACCATATGCTAAATTGTCCACTGTCCTAGGGAGAATGATCCACTTTCTTCAGAGATGGAACATCTATAAAGAGAGACAAGAAAAGAGTGAGTCATTCATATGCTCCTAGGCAAGTTTTCGTAAATAAGGATTAGAACCTTGCCAATATCCACCAGAGAAAAACTTCAAGGCAGAAGAGGAGGAAGAGAGGAATGGACCATAAAGACCAGAGATGCAGAACTGTCAATGGCTTTAGAGATTAGCTAACGCAGTCATTAACTTTATAATTCCCTTTATAATTATTTACAAGTTGAGTTCCCATTAAAGTGTAACTTCCTTGAGATTTGAGACTGTGATTTTATCCTTTTTTGACTCTCAGAGCTTAGCATTGATGGAATCCTAATAAAGCTGCCCTCAGCCCCAATAGTCTAACTTCATTATAGGCCCCACTGAAACTACCTAGGCCCTCTACCAATGTCCTAACTTCTTCATATGTGCCTCACTGCTCACTGGAACAACAGGTGTGTCCCTGAAATCTTAGTTCCCAAAGAAACAACAGGTGTGTCCATGTGATGGGAACTGAGCTACTGCCTCTACCTGGAAACTGCCCCCAGACCCATTCCCACAGAAACAGGTATGTTCTTGTATTCAATCACAATCACTTCCAGCTAACCCAAGACAGGACCACAATATCCAACTATATATATTGACCAGACAGGACCACAATAGCTAGCCAATTGGAGGGTAGCATGACCAGAACCATAGATGGGACCCCTCCTCCATTACTTACTCCCTTGACAAACCTCTCCTGACTTTTTAACATTCATTATTTCTATTATGTAATTGCATCATTATGTTAAAAAATCCATCTTGCTTTCTCTGAAGTTGCTGGTTCCTCTTGGAATTTAGCCTGCTTCATGAGAAGTGCCAATCTCAGTAAATGCCTATATTTGGATTAGAGGTAGTCTGATTCTGAATTCTTTGAGACAGTTCCACAACAACATATCATGAAACTCCAAATGTTTTTGGGTAGGCAGAGCCCCCACCTAAACAGCATGATGCTTTGAATATAATAAGCACTTAATAAATGTTTGTGGATTAAGTGATGAGGAAATTGATGTACAGAGAATTTCAGTAACTTAAAATTTATATAGATAGCAAGTGAGTTGAGATGTGAACCCAGGTTTTCTGAGTCCAAACTCAGGGCTCTTTTTTCAAAGGATTTTAAAATTATTATTTTAAATTTTCAATTCCAAATTCTCTCCTTCCATCAATCCCTTGGCCCACCTACTGAGAAGGCAAGAAATATAATACCCATTATATATGTGAAGTAAGGTAAAACATAATTCCTTAGCTATGTTGCAACAAAAGTAGGAAAAAATAAAGAGACTGGAAAAAAATGCTTCAATCTTCACTCAGAGTTCATCAGTTTTTTCTCTGGAGGTGGATAGCATTTTTTATCATGAGTCCTTTAAAAGTCTTGGATTATTATCTTGATCATAAGTAGCTAAGTCTTTCATAGTTGATTATCATGACCATATTGCTGTTACTGTGTTTAGCATTCTCCTGCTTCTAGTCATTTCACTTTGCATAAGTTCATATAAGTCTTCCTAGGCTTTTCTGAAACTCTCTCCCTTACTGTTTCTTATAGCATGACACTATTCCATCACAATCATATACCACAACTTGTTAATCCATTCCCCAGTTGATAAGTATCGCTCATGGGAACTTTTGAGAAGCAGTCTTGTGTACTTGCCTGCTCCTTTCTACCTTATTGTTTAAATTCCTGGTTAGACTTTCAAAGACTTCCAGGCATTCCTTATTGAGTGGTTTCCTTCTTCTGGCCATACTTGATCCGTCCTGCCCTGACAACAAAAACAATGAAAAAACTTGCAATCATATATCACAATAATCCCTACAAACTACTTTCCTCTAAATAACCTTGTAACCTCAGCTCTACCTTAGAGCATGCCAATATGCACACACCATTTCATGGAGCGAGTTAAACAGCTCAAGTGACTTAACCCAGGTTCAGAGCGCTAGAACTCAGGTCATTCACACTGCTCTCCATGCCTGAAATGCTCTCTTTGGCTCTCCCTACTAGTTATTGCTGAACAGTTAAAGTCCAAACCAAAGAAAATCTTCTCTGTATATATCCACAAATGATAATCTTTCTTCCTTCTGACATTACATAGAACAGATGCTTGTATTTCTTAATTACCCTATCAATATTATTCTACATTATTCTGTATTATTCTGTTTAGTGCTTCTTAAACTGTGGGTTGTGACCCAATATGGGGTCGTGAAAAATTTGGAAACAGTTAAAAGGTTTCTGAACACCAATGACCAAAAATTAATTCAAAATCAAATGCGTAAAGAATCTGAGATGTTTCTAACAGTGTTGACTGGTGGTGTATCCCATAACTTCACTGCAGCCTTGGTTCTAAATACAAAGCATCCATACTTTGCACTGGGCATTACTTCAGTAATTCACACAATGTCAACTAACACTGTTAAAACCAAAAAGTGGAAAAAGTTCAAGAAGCCCTGCTCTATATTATCATTATTTGCTTCTGCAAATAATCTTATAGCCTTCTTCCTAATGAATGGCTGTTGAGACCAGGTCTTTGTGTCTTCCCTAGAGGATAGCACAATGTAGAATTGAGGAAAAAAAATAATTGATTTGCACCCATTTCAAAGATGGGAGAACTGAGAAATGTTAAACTGACTCAAACAGGACTTCCTAGATTATCTAGTCCAAGATGCATTCTGAAAAAGAAAAAAAAAAAGGTTGTTTAATCCCCAATTCCAATATGTCTTATAAAATAGAGCAACTTCCTTATTCTAATTTTTTGACGCTTATCCTTTATTATTTTATCATTGTACACACAAAAAAATTGACTTTACAGCTAAAGAAATACTTTAAGTTATACAAAAATCCTGGCATGAGACAATTTTTAGAAAATTAAATGAACAGGTTTGGCTCTTAATTTTTTTTCAGTATCTCTCTGCACTAACATGAGGCTACCTGTTTTGTGATTATCTCATCCAATGAGGCAACTAGAGACTCAAACAGTAAATTGAGTCACTGAGGTCAACAGTAGCAACATCAAGACAAAAGGCTAGGGACAGCTAGGTGAAATGGTGAATATAGCACCAGTCCTGAAATCAGGAGGACCTGAGACATTTGACACTTAACTAGTGTGACCTTGGGCACGTCACTTAACCCCAATTGCCACAATTCCTTCCTCAAAAAATGACTAAAGGCAAGACATAAAGCCACAAAACCCACCTCACTTTAACTGTATAACCTTGGGATGGTCATTTAATGTCTCTCCACCTCAGTTTCCTTATCTGTAAAATGAGGATAATAATAGTACCTGCTTCATAGGGTTACCATGAAGATCAAAGGAAATGACAAGTAAAGTGGTTGGCCAACATTCAAAAACTAGATAAATGTCAACTAGTCTCCCAATTTAGGAATCTTTCCATTTAGTCACACGCATGCACTTGTCCATTGCACTAGATAGATGAAATGCAAAAATCTTACAAAGAGGCTCAGAGGTGAAATAAAATAATTGATTGTGAAGATTCTTTCCATTTCAGTGATCCACAATACTAGGAGAAACACTAGGGGAGAGGACACATTTTTAAATTTGAAGGTTGCTATCTTGAGAGTATTTCTTTAATTACTTATAGCTGATGGAATTGCCCATTTTTCACCCCCAGTCTTCCCATTTCAGAAAGTAGTGTTCACTCCAATTTAGCATGCTATTATATATGGATTATGTGCAGAAACTCTTGGTTAATGGATAAGATTTGTCCCTGAAGCTTTGAAAATGATCCTTCATTTACCAGAATTGTTTTCAAATTAGAAACATTTCAGATGCTTCAATACACATGGACTTGGTGTGACAGACAGAGCATGGATACCAGATCCTAGAAGAAATAAACTGTGACTCTGCTAATAACTGAGATTGAGGAAAAGCAGGATCATGGGGTATAGAGTTGGAAGGGACCTATGAGGTCAAATAACCTAGCCTTTTCAATTCACAAGTGAGGAAACTGGGTACCAAAGAGGCTGAGTATCCAAAGTTTAAGGTAGGAAGCAATAGTGAGGTTTTAAATCCAGGATCTTTGACTCTGAATCAAGGGTTTTGTCCTATACCATCTTGGCCTAACAATTGGATGAAGCAAGGAACTTCCAATGTGGTATGGTTTGAGGGGGTACAAAAAGCTACACCAGATCCCAAAGTATCTCCCCCCATTAGATATAGGCATAGTAAAGCTACGGAGGTTCAGTTAATTGTTCTCACCTACCCATTTCACTGGGGAAAATCTTCACATGCTTGGGACAGACATTCCTCTAACCAACAGGATTGAGCTCTGTCAGTTACCCTTTTCACCTCAAAAATTTTCAGTGGTAGCACATTTCCCATAGGAACCAAACTAACTTTTCTTTTTTTTTTTTCAAGTTCCTGGACAGTATGGACCCAAACTAACTTGAGGCATAGCAAAGAGAGCACTGGATTTGAAGTCAGGAAAATCTATTCCCAGATATCATCTTTGGGACTTTGTATAAACATAGGTAAATCAGTCTCTCTGAGTCTCAGTTTTCTAATCTACAAAATGTGTATGATAACACCTACTTTGCAGTTTGCTAGAAGGCCTAAATGAAATAACAAGTGTAAAGCACTTTATATGTACTTCCAAGAGCTATTTAAATAAAAGTTTTGAATATTTCTCAGAAGTACTCTTCCAACATTCTATGATCCATTTAACAATGAAGGACTCCTTCATTAACACTGGGGTTTGGGTCCATCAGCTCAGAATTTATTTATCTATCTTAAAATTGAAGGGACAACTAAGTAACATAGTAGACACAGAACTAGCCCTGGAGTCAGGAGGACCTAAGTTCAAATCTGACACTTACTAGCTATGTGACCCTAGACAAGTCAGCTAACCCTGACTGCCTCCAAAAAAAATGCAAAAATAAAATAAAGGTGAATGCACCCAGAGAGAAATCATTTGTTCCCATCCCTGCTTGTAAAAATTATGAAACGTCACACAAGGGCCTTGGCATGCTTTGACAGTATTTCTCCTGAATATATATGATTCAAAGTGAACTGTCCTAGGTCTCTCTCAGCCTTCATTCCCCCCCCCCACCAAAAATGGGGCTGATAGCATAATAATGCTACCTTATCATACAGAAAGCACTTGCATGGTGGATGGAGCACTAGACCTAGGGTCAGGAAGACCCGAGTTCAAATCTGGCCTTAGATTCTTACTAGATGTATAACTCCTGAACAAGTCACTTAACTTCTTAGCCTCAGTTTCCTCATCTGTAAAATTGGGATAATCACAGCATCTACCTCACAGGGTTGTTGAGATGATAAAATGAGATAATATTTGTAAATTGTTGAAGTGTTAATATATGTTAATAATAAATTTTGAAGTGACATGTAAATGCTACCTGTCAATAATAATAATAATAATAATAATAATAATATATTATAAAGTACTACTGAGGGACAGCAAAATATAGTGTAGTCATATCAAACCCAAATGGAAATGAGGGCCATTAAATCTATATATAAAGATGTTTGTATGCTGAATGCTCACTTGGAAAGCCATGCTTGTTTATAAATTTATTTTTATTAACTTACTTGTTTTCTTAAGTGTTTCCTAGTTCTATTTTAATCTCAGGACTGTTACAGTTCACATTGGCAGAGTGTCTGACACCTCTGGTACAGTGCATAAGGAGTTATTTTGGAGTTGGGAAGGCCAGGACTCATGTGCATCCCCCCTGTTCCATGCAGACTGTGTGACCCTGAACAAGGTACACATGACCCTGACCAAGAGATATTTGCCTCTTCTGGTCCTAGGCAACATTCTGAGCCCATAAATTGCAGGAAAAAAAGTGTCTATTTGAATTAATAAAAGGCATTTCTCTGTTAGAAACACTACTTGGGGTCCTTAACCTTTTTTGTGTCCTGGACCCCTTTGCTAGTCAGTCTGGGGAAACCTGGGGACCCCTTCTCAGAATCATGTTTTAAATGCATAAAATGTAATACAAGGATTACAAAGGAAATTAGTTGTACTAAAATAGTTTTATATATACGTACACACACACACACACACACACACACACACATATATATGTATGTATTTGAAGCAGCTCATGTTTCCAAGGTTAAGAATTCCTGCTTCATACCAATGAAATCTTGGGTCAATTTTATTTAGTGCTCAATAAAAATGTAAGCTATTATTACTGTTACAATTTGATATCACTTGAGATTTTCTCTCAGCTCCTCATTTCTTTCCATAATAATTCTGTAGTCCTTTCTTCCTTCCTCACCAGACCAACAAAGGCTCTTTGGGAAATCAGAACAATTCTGGCTCTGCCACTAAGAAGTTGTGTGAATGCAAACTCCTTGAGGATAGGAACGGTTTTTGCTGTTACTCTGTACTCACAAACCTTAGGACAATGCTTAATAAATATTTGCTGATTAACTCATTGTGAATTTAGGAAAGTAAAATCATTTTGTATTACTCAGTTTTCTCTTATGTATATTGAGAGTCAGGACAATCTTTAATAAGCAACATGTCTTTTGGAGAAACTGCCCAAACATATTCAATCATGTATTTACTCAGATCAATAACCCAAGACTAAGAAATCTTGGAAAGTCATTTGAATTCTAAAGATTAAGATATTCCATCCTCCTGAATATGAATCTATTTTTAATTTTTCAAAGACATGAGTGTGGAACTTCCATGAATCCAGTATTATTTATGACAGGTCACAAGTTTCTCAAACATATCAAACAACATCATTGTTGTTAGGCTGTTTCAGTTGTGTCTGACTCTTTGTGAACCATTTGGCATTTTCTTGGCAAAGATACTGGAGTGGTTTGTCATTTCTTTCTCCAGCTCATTTTGCAGATGAGGGAACTGAGACAAACAGGGTGAAGTGACTTGCCCAGGGTCACACAGCTAGTGTCTGAGGCTGGATTTGAACTCGGGGAGTGACATTCTAAGTGTTTTAGTAATAGAGAGTCCAAAAAAAACATTGAAATAGTCTAGAACAAAGGTGATGAGGGCTCAATGTTATCCCTCTCCTATCAGCTCCTATGTATTTATAATCTTTCTCAATTTTATGCTATATTTGGGCATTTACCGATTGCTTAATGTTTGTCACTCCTTTGTTTCTTTAAATAGATTACAAGTCCTCGAGGAAAGAGGCTGCAGCTTGGCAATAGTGGAAAGAACACTGCTCTGGGAATTAAGAGACTTGGGTTCTTGTCCTTTTGTGCCATCTATTAGTTTCATGAATTCCCTTACCTGAGAATTTCTTCCTTGACGGTAAAATAAGGAAAGACGAACTCTTCTCTATTCTTGATTCTAAAGAGTCTGAATATTTTGTGTTCAAAGATCATAGATGTTATAAGGTGACCCTCTACTACTAGTATCTTATATTCTATAGTATAGAATTCTGTGTTCAAGTTCCTTCTGGTTTTGCTTCTAATGTTCCTTGTTTTGTACCTCTTTGAATTTTTAGCAAGTGATCAACAGATAACTACAATTTGGATTTCTAGATTCATGTTGCCTATGGTAAGCAGGTGACTTAAGGGACAGAGAATGTCCCCTGGACAAATCTAGCCCAAATATTTCTTAGAAGAGAGTTAGGCTATCCTTTCATGGAGGAAATGCTTCAATGTAATGATGATAAACCAGAGGGTGGGTAATATATTATTCTTGATGGAAGATTAAGAGAAGAATGAGATTGAGTGATAATCAAAGCCCAAAGCCATCAGGACTGGAGAGTTCATTCCAAGAGCTCTGCTAATCAAAGAAAATGGGAAAGCCACTTGAAGATGGAAATTTCTGATAAAATATGGGTTATTTTAAGCAAAAATCTTTCCAGATGTAAGATTTGATACTAGGCATGAATTTGAGGTATGACTAAAATGTAAGAGACTGAGATTTTAACAATCTAATCAGAAATCCTAGGTACTAGTGTGGGTAAGTCCTCTTCATATCAGGTAACATATGTAAAAGAACTTAGAAATTTTAATTGGCCATATAAATGCCAATTATTCTTGCCATGATTCAATGCAGCTAACATGAAAATAATAAAAATCATCTTACCCTTACATAGTGCTTAAATGTTTACAAATAACCTGATTCACAAGAACCCTGAGGGGAAGGCAATATAAGAATTAATATTATACCTACTTTATAGAGTTGGAAATGAAGACTCAGAAATATTAAGTGATTTCCCTGGGGCCACACAACTACTAAATGTCAAAGATCACTTTCAAACCTAGGTT
>NW_027187352.1:11393866-11445992 GCF_028583685.1 Petaurus breviceps papuanus
CCCTGGTCACTTGAGTTTGCCTCAGTTGCCTCATTTGTAAAATAAGGGTAATAATAGGACTTACCTCCCAGAGATGGTATGAGGATTAAATGAGATAATATATGTAAACTACTTGGCAAATCTTAAAACAAAATATAAATGCTAGCTATTATTACTACTATTAGATCGGGCTATTGGAGAAGGTAGTGAGTTCTCCATTAATAGGAAACTTTGAATAGAAACTGGATGAAAACTTGATGAGGAAGTTGTAAAAGAAATTCTTGTGAATTCTGAGTCTGGGCACCCTGTTTTCTTCATTTCCTCAACTGTAAAATGGAGACCATAGCAGCAACTATCTCATAGGGTTGTTGTAAAGATCAAATGCAGTAAGATTTGTAAAGCAATTAGTACAATGCCAGCTGGCACATAATGGGTGCTATACAAATGCTTATTCCCTTCTTTTCCCCTTCTCTGAACTTCTGAGATTCTGTCATTCTGTACTGCTATTGGCCAAAACAATTCTGAAGCTTGTGTTTAGGACATGGCTTTCAAGGCCTTTAACATGTTGTTTTGAATATCATCAGTGAAGACCATCAAATTTTCCACTTTAAGAAGTGGGTTTGATTTATGGAAATGTCAAAAGAAGGTCTGGATAGGTAGATAGGAGGTGCAGTGGATAGAGATCTGGGCCTGGAGTTAGGAAAACTCTTCTTCCTGAGTTCAAATCCAGCTTCAGACATTTACTATCTGTGTGACCCTGGACAAGTCACTGAATGCTATTTGCCTCAGTTTCCTCATCCGTAAAATGATCTGGAGAAGGAAATGGCAAGTCACTCCCATATCTCTGCCAAGAAAACTCCAAACTGCGTCACAAAGAGTCAGACACAACTGATAAAACAACTGAACAACAAATGAATTATGCTGGCTCTTTAGGATGACTGCTCACTTTTCAAAATAGTTTATGGTCATTTCAATGATACAATCTATAATTACACCAGAAGACTACACTCTTAGACAGTCATTATCATGCAATGGATCTGAAGTAAAAAGTCCTGAGTTCTTCTCCTGACTTGATCACTTGCTTTATGTGTGATGTATGACACTGAGCAAGTTGAGTGATCTTTCTAGGTTGAATTTTCTTTTTTTTTCCAAATGCTTTATTAATTTCTGATCTACATCATTCATTTCCTTCAGATTTTGAGTTACAAATTTTCTCTCTGTTTTTCTCCTACCCACTGCCTCAAAATAGCAGTCCCATAGGATATCCCCTCCTCCAATTTGATCTCTCCCATATTTTCTCCCATACCCCTTTCGACTTTTCCAGTGGATCTCTATGCCCCCAGTGCTTGTATATCTTATTTCCCAATTACATGTAAAATAGTATTAATCATAGTATACATATATATATATTTGAATATTTGATTTTAAAACTTTCAATTCCAGATTCATTCCCTTCCTCCCTTGTCACCCACCCTTACTGGGAAGATAAGTAGTTCAGTATAGGTTGTACATGTGTGGCTAATGCAAAACAATAACATAGTAGATATATTGTAAAAGACTGACTATATTTCCCTCCCTCCTATCCCACTTCCCACTTGTTCTACTCTCTACTTTGATCCCCTCCCTTTTCAAAAGTGGGTGATTCCAACTGCCCTCCCCCCCAGACTGCCCTCCCTTCCATCATCTCCCTTCTCATCCCCTTCCCCCCCACTCCCTGGAGGGTGAGATGCCCTATTTAGTGTGTATGTCATTCCCTCCTCAAGCCAAATTCAATGGGAATAAGGTTGACCCATTCCCTTTTGTGTTCCTATTCTTCTCCTCCATTGTAACCATTTTCCCTTGCCTCTTCTATATGAGATAGCTTACCTCATTCTGTCTCTCCCCATCTCCTCTCATTATATTCCTCTCACCTTTTAAGTATCATCCCTTCCTGTTGAATTGGTCCTGTGCCCTCTATCTATATATACCTGTAAACATATATACACACATTCACATATGTATCCATATGCCCATATACTCTCATACATAGACATATATGTATATATATTTCTATTCCCTTCAACTACTGAGAAAAGATTCATAAGTTACAATTTTTGTTTTTCCATGTAGGAATGTTAATAGTTCAACTTTGATAAGTTCCTTATGATTTCTTTTCTCTGTTTACCTTCTCACGCTTCTCTTGCTTCTTGTATCTGAATGTCAAATTTTCTATTTAACTCTGTTATTTTCATCAAGAATGCTTGAAAGTCCTCTATTCCACCAAATGACCATATTTTCCCCTGAAACATGATACTCAGTTTTGCTGGGTAGGTGACTCTTGGTTTTAATCCCAGCTCCTTTACCCTCTGGGATATCATATTCTAAGCCCTTCGATCCCTCAGTGTAGAAGCTGCCAGATCCTGGGTTATCCTGATTGTGTTTCCACAATATTCAAGTTGTTTCTTCCTGGCTGTTTGTAATATTCACTCCTTAATCTGGGAATTCCAGAACCTGGCTATAATATTCCTAGGAGTTTTCTTCTGGGGATCTTTTTCATGAGGTAATCAGTGGATTCTTTCAACCTCTATTTTACCCTCTGGTTCTAAAACATCAGGGCAGTTTTCTTTGAGAACTTCCTGGAGGATGATTTCTAGGTTCTTACTTTGATCATGGCTTTCAGGTAGTCCAAAAATTTTTAAATTATCTCTCCTGGATCTATTTTCCAGGACAGTGGTTTTTCCCATGAGATATTTCACATTGCCTTCTATTCTTTCAATTGTTTGGATCTGTTTAACAGCATCTTGATTTCTCATAAAGTCATTAGCTTCCATTCGCTCCAATCTAATTCTAAAGGAATGATCCTCCTCATTGAGCTTTTGAGATTCTTTTTCCATCTGGCAAATTCATCTTTTTCAGGCATTCTTCTCCTCATTGCCTTTTTGAGCGTCTTTTGCCATTTGAGTTAGTCTGTTTTTAAGGTATTATTTTCCTCAGTCAGGCTGTTGACTCTCATTTAGTAATTTTCTTGCATTGTTCTCATTTCTTTTCCCAATTTTTCCTCCACTTCTCTTATCTGCTTCTTAAGGTCCTCTATGGCCTGTAACCAGCTCGTATTTTCCTTTGAAGCTTTTGGTGCAGGAGTTCTGACTTCACTGTCTTCCTCCTGTTCCATGCTTTGCTCCTTTTCTCCCCCAAATAGTAGTCTAATGTTGGAATCTTCTGTCTGCTTTGTTTCCTTTGCCTGGTCATGTCACCCTTCAGTGACTTGACCCCTGGGCTTTTTGCCACAGTAGGACTCTGCCACCAGACAGGGGAGCTTCGTCCCAAACACTGGGGTGTTCTCAGCTGCTGGAGGTATTAGATTGGTGCCCTCTCTGAAGTCTCCACATGCTCTGGCAAGCTGGACACACACCCCAGGACCTCCACCCTAGACTGCAATCCAGATCCAAGAAGGTTAAAGCAAGAGTGATTACCCTTCAGACTGGTGCTTGGTCTCCCTACACTCTGCAGGCCAGGAGCTGAAGCCGCTAGGTGGCACTGGCTGGGTGTGCTGGTGTCTCAGTGGCTTCTCACCCCAGGCACTCCTACTTACTGGGTCCCAAAATCCAGACTGCACTGACCTCTCACTTTGTCCTTTGCATCTATGTGTTGATAAATCTGGAAATGGCCACAGCTGCTGCTGATCTGGAGTCCCTCCACCAGCCCCTGGTCAGGCCCGCCCTGGGGCTAAAGTGTGGGGCTGAGCTTGGCTCCTAGAGTACTGTGCTGCCTGATTCCTGCCAGCCTGCTGTGCTGTCCTCAGTGGGAGGTTAGCTTCTTTGTGTCATTTTGTGGGTTCTGCAGCTCCAAAGTTTGTTTAGAGTCCCCTTTTTACATGGATTGGGGAAGGTGGAAGCAGGAGCAGCAGGGAGGTCCTGCTTCTACTCTGCCATCTTGACTCCGCCCCCTAGGTTGCATTTTCTACACTTGTATAATGAAGGGGTTGGAACAGATGACCTCTTGGTTACCTTCCTGTTCTAGATCTATGACCTTTGATTCCCTTTTTGGGAAAACTGAGATATTTGCTTTTCTCCAATCCTGAGGCACCTCTCCCATTCTCCAGAGTCTTTAAAAGATTAACAATAGTTGTTTAGCAGCCAAAATTTGGTAGTTCTTTCAACAGCCCAGAACATAAGTTGGCCAGGTCTGGCTATTTCAACTCATCAAGGACAGATATTTATACTTTCCTTTTTCTCTACTTATTTTAGCTTTCGAATCTCTATTGTCTATTTATTTCAGCTTTTCTAGCCCAAAGAACAGTTTCTCAGCAGATAAAAATATGAGAAAAAAACTGTCCTTCTTCCCCATTCACTATTATTGTCCCATCCCCCCACCACAAAGCAGTCCTATCACTTCAATTCTCTGCTTGTTCCCAATAGGGTTAGAAATAATTCCTTTTGATGTCCATAGCATCCACCATTTTCAGATCATTCTGAGCTTTGGCACTCCTGCAGATACTTAGAGAGCTATACTTTTATTTATTTTTAATTCATCATTAATTAACTGCTTTTGTTTCCATCATATGTTTATATATGTTAAAAATCTCAGTTTGTTAATGACTTGCCTCTAAAACCATACTGATCATGCCTTCATTTCCCCCATTATTTGAATTGTTTCTCTGTGTATCATCAAAATTTCCTACTTGTGATCATTCCCTCTTTCTTGGGTTGACTTCCCTGGTAGAGTCATAGGCTATATATCCTACCAATTCTTTCCATGAAGCCTATGAAATTTGTTCTATCCAAATCTAGGGCACATCTCAGATTATTCCTTATTTTCTTCCCCTTAATCACAAATTTTAAGTTGGAATGTTTGTTTTCCTGTAAAGTTTCCATCATTTCTATCCTAGTATCTTTATTGGTAAAAAAAATTGGGTCTCTCATAGCAGTTCTCCTACCCTTTAAAAGATGAAAATACTATTAAGGAAGTCAAGAAATTATTGTCTCCTTTGCTTTTTAGCTAGAGATTTTCAGTAGCTATAAAGACAATTGAATTTCTCTACCACTACTGTATAATGTGAGGCTGGTGAAATTTTTCCAAAGTTCTTCATCAATTTTCTCTTCCTGTCCAAGTGGTCTGTAGTATACTCTGATGATAATTTTGCTTCTATTGTTACCTCCCCTGATTTTCAACCAAATGCCATCTACCATTTTGCCTTCCTACATCTTTTTTCTTCATGTCCTCAAATATATATATATATATATATACATATATATATATATATATATGTTCTGAATATACAATGATACTCTTCCAATCCTCCCTTCCATCACTATGTTACCTATCATGTTCCTTCAGAATAAGATATGTTTTTCCAAAAGTATATTTCAATTATGAGCCCTAACCTATCCAAGTCTCAATGGGTGCCTAGGAGGACAAATTTTACTGCTTCGGGTAAGATCATTGTTTTTTGTTGTTGCCTATATTCTGTGAGTTTGTGTATAGACATTTGAAGCAGAATTTTTTTTTTGGCTTTCTCTTACATTTTTCCTAGTGAAATTTTGGGTCTCTATACAACTACCTTTTATTTTAGATTCTAGTTACTCTCTTAAATATGGAGATGGAGCTAGATGAATCTGATGTCAGATATTTACTATCTGGTGACCCTGGACAAACCACTTCATCTCTGTATGCCTGTTTCCTCAACTGTCAAAAAAGAATAATAATAGCACCTAACTCCCAGGATAGTTGCGAAGATCAGAATAGATAATGTATGTTAAGCAGGTGCTTCATAATGCTTATTCCTTTCCCTTTAAAATATAAAGTCCTTTTGCTTAGCTAGGGCAAAACCTCAGACAAAATTATTTTTATCATTGCTTGTTAATTGTCTTCTATCTCTGGCTACAAGCCCATCATTCCTAGATTTAAATCCATGGTCCAAATATCTGAGAAGTCTTTCTTATAAAGTGTTCACTTCCCAATTTGCCTTTCCTTTTGACAGACAGTAATACATTTTTTTTTAAAGCAATTGGGGTTAAGTAACTTGCTCAAGGTTTCACGGCCAGGTGTTTCTGGGTGTGGTGCTGAGTATCTGAGCCCGGACTTGATCCCCAGGCCATCCCGACACTGGAGCTGGTGCTCTTACTCGCTGTGCTACCTGGCTGCCCCAGTAGTAGATTTCTAAAGCCTCAACTTTCTTGGCCAGCACTTTTTAGATCTTAGCAGTGCTTCTTAGGCAGTATCATTTGTACCCCCTGTAAATCACCAGAAATAAGTAGGAAGCCTCAGGCTTTCTCTCTGCAAATCCCCCTCCCTCTGACTCTGGTTAGAGGATTAGGAGAGGCTAAAGAGAAGGTATTCAAAGTACAAACAGTCAGGGATCCATGGTGTCTGGAGAAGCCTCCCCTGTGATTAGTCACTTGGCTCATGTTGCCTTGTGTACACTGTTAAAGGATGTTTTCAATGTCATACTAACTGTGCCTATTCCACTTACAGGGGCTCCAGCTGTGGATGCTACCGATTTTCTCTCACTAGCTACCCTGGGGGTCAAAATAAGAAGAGGTTCAAGCTTGTTTGGAAGAAGAGGACCTGTGGCTTCCTGTGGTTTCCTCACTGATTGCAGACTGAATCAAAGGGGGTAACTGGGAGGAAGCCAGCAACAAGGAAAGGTAAGTGAGACATGGTAAAAAAAAAAATTGGACATGATATAGGGTCTCTCTTGGCTTGGGC
Organism: Petaurus breviceps papuanus; assembly: GCF_028583685.1. Classification (NCBI taxonomy): domain Eukaryota; kingdom Metazoa; phylum Chordata; class Mammalia; order Diprotodontia; family Petauridae; genus Petaurus; species Petaurus breviceps. Next base: position 11,400,533 of record NW_027187352.1, read on the forward strand.
AGATATCTAGAAAACAGCCTAGTACAATGGCTTCCACTCACAAGCTAAGGGGGATGTCCACCAAAGGAAGAGATGAACTGATCGTATAACTGTACAATTCTTCATGCTTTAATTATCAGAACCAGTGGAATAAGGGAAATCCAATAATAATGATGATAATTATTACAAGGATGATGGTGATGGTGATGATAATAGTAGTCACTCACATTTATAATATGCTTTATGGATACAAAGTGCTTTACATACATTATTACATTTGATCCTTACAATTAACTCTGAGCCTTAAGTAGTTCAAGCATGATTATTCTCATTGAATGGAGATGGGAATGGAGGTTCCTAGAGGTCACATGGTTTACACAACGTCACAGCTAATAAGTAGCCAAGCCAAAATTCACACCTGGATCTTAGAACTATGCAGAGTTGTTGAGTCCCTACTACATGCCTAGGATAAGCCTAGGTCCTGAAGTGGTTACAAAATAACAACAATCCTAACAACAACAATAACAATCATCACCATTGGTGACATTCATAAAGACCTTTATGGTTTACCAAAAAATTGTGAGACACAATCACTTAAGGATATGCCAAGCTATTTGGAGAGGGAGCATGGATCATTGGATTATATATTTACAGCTGGAAAGAAACTGGGAGGCCACTGAGTACACCCTCCCCTTATTTTACAGATGAGGAATTTGAGTAGCAGAGAGGTTAAGAGATTGAGGTTGTGCAAGAATGATTATTCCCACGCTACAGATGAGGAGATTGAGATTGAGAGAGGGGAAGTGACACCCATGTCACAGGGCTTTAAGTGCTCTCATGGGAAGAACACTGGATTTGGAGGCAGAAAACCTGCATTTGAATTCAGGCTCAGCTGCTTAAAGTCTATGTGATTTAGGACAATCTGTTCACCTCTCTTATGATCAGTTTCCTCATCTGGAATATGTGAATAGTAATATTTATACTGCCTACCTCCAGGGCTTGCTGTGAGGATGATGCCCTGTAGACAATGAAGTGTTACAGAAATGAAAGTCACCAGTTTTGTGTCGGCATTATTCAAGACATAAAAATTAGCACTCAGAACACATGCAGCTCAAATGAGGGGTAAAGATACTAAATACTTTAGGAGCTCAGGTAAGAGAAAGATTATTGCGGATGGGTTTAAGTCAAGTCCCTTAATTTCCCTGGTCCTCAGTTTCTATGTCTGTAAAATAAAAGGGTTGGACTAGTTGGCCTCTGAGGTCCCTTTGAGCTGAATTTCTCTAATGGAGAAAGGAAAGGTATCTCCTATAGAGGTTAAATGATTTGATTAATTTCATACTAATAAGTAGCCATGTCAAGATTCACAACCAGATCTTAGAACTACTTGGGTAATCCTATTACCTGGTCAGAGGAGTTTCCTTGGACTGAAGGTAAGGACTGATCTAAATTGATACATGGGGAAGTTTTGTCTAGTCAGATAAGAAGGAGAGGTCACTCTAGTTTGAATAATCTAGGTGAGCAAAAATACAAAAGTGAGAAGATGGGCATCATGTTCTCTGCTATCTGGAAGAAAGTTCCTGGTGAAGAGGAGTGGAGGGTATGACTTGAAGGGTGGCCTGGAGCTTGACAGCAGAGGTCTTCAAATGCTAGCATTAGAAATTGAATTTCAATCTGGAAGAAATGGAGAGCTATGGAAGGCTGGAGATCAGGAAAAGGACCTGATGAGTAAAACATCAGAAGATCTCAACTTCAGCAAGATGGATAGGAAAGAGGGGGTGGAAGAGTAGACTGAAGACAGGGAGGTCACCTAAGGCCATAATTTTCAAAGTATGAGATAATGAGGGCTTGACTTTGACATTTATTTCCTCTCTGAAGATCAGGTGAAAGAATACATTCTTTGGGGAAATGAAATATTTCCTTTTCTCTGGTCTGCCTTCAGAAATAAAGTTATCTCTTGAGAGAGTATCCATGGCACAATATTGTCCTGTCTCCAGAATTTTGTGGGAAAGTTTCCTGCCAGGTAAACCTTTTAGGGAGCTGATATCCACTTCTATTCCCCACCAACTAGTAAAGGCACCAAGTCCTAGAAATCACAGGATCATATATTTTGAGAGTTGGGAGGGACCTTAAAGTCCATCTAGTCCAGTCCAAACCTGAAAGGAATCCTCACTATAACACATTGGACAAGTGATCATTTTGCTTCTGTTGGAAGAACTCCAAAGAGTGGGAACCTGCTATCTCTCAAAGCAGCACATTCTACTGGAACAGTTATAATCATTCAGATGTTTTCTTGACATAAAACCTGCATTCACACCTTTGTTCCTGTGTCTACCTTCTGGGACCAAATAGAATGAGTCTATTCCCTCTTCCATAGGATAGTCCTTCAAATGTTGGAACATGGGTCTCCTGTCTCCCCACACCCACCCAAGTCTTCCTTTTTTCAAGCTGAACGTCCTCATTTCCTTCAATATATCCTCATATGCTATGGATTTGAGGCCCTTTGCAATCTTGGTTGTCTTTTTATCATCACTTTTTAGCTTGGTGGTTCCCAAGCTTTTTGGTTTCATGACCCATTTAGAGTCTTCAGAATGATTGAGGACCCAAAAGAGCTTCTGCTTATATGAATTATATCTACTAATATTTACCAGATTAGAAATTAAAACTGATACATTTTCAGAAATGTGTATTAATCCATTTAAAATAAAAATTAACTTATTATATGTTAACACAGATCACATTTTAATGAAATTAACCATATTTTCTAAAACAAAAAAAAAGTGTGAGAAGAGTGGCATTGTTATATGTATTTGTGCAAATCTCTTTAATGTCTGGCCTAATAGAAGACAGATGGCTTCTCATATCTGCTTCTACATTCAATCTGTTGCAACATCTTGTTTCAGTTGAAATATATGAATAGAACCTGGTCTTACAAAGGTATGGATTTGGAAGAGGGAGAAACATTTTAATAGGCAAATAACTTCTTAATATAGTTATGAAATTCGTTTTGAATTTAAATAACTTCATGGGAGAGTTATAGGGACCTCTGTGCGTCCACAAAACATACTTTGAGAACCATTTCTCTAGCTTATAGATGTCCTTCTTCAGTTTTGGTTTCTAGACATGAACACAATATCCCAGCTGAGATCTGATGAGGGCAGAATACAGTAATGTGTCACCTCTTATTTCAGAAAGGCATGTAGGTTTTTATATCACATTGATGAATCATATTGGGTTCATGACTTCCTAAAATCCTCAGATCTGTTTCACTCCAGTCACTGAATAACCATGTCTCTCGCCATTTTATGTGGGTAAAACAGATCTATTTTTTTTGTGCCCACTTGTAAGATTTAATGTTTATTCTTGTTGAATTACACCTTATTAGATTCAGCCCAGTGGTGTCAAGTCCTTTCTGGATCTTTACTCTATCATCTATTATATTAGCTGGACCTTTGTGTCATCTGAAAACTGATGAGTACCCCACCTATGCCTTTCCCCAAGTCACTGATAAAAATGTTAAATAGCACAAGGCCAAGTACAGATCCTTGACACTTTCCACCAGAGACTTCCTGCTAAATTGGAATTGAATCATTAACAGCTGTGCTTCCAGTCTGGTTATTCAACCACTTCTTAATTCATTGGAATGTATTATTATTTAATCCGAATCTCTCCGTCTTCTCCATGAAAACAGTATCTGACATTTTATCAAAAGCTTTGCTAAAATCTAAAAAAGCCATATCCACAGCACGCTCCTCATTTTCTAACTTAGGAATCTTGCCATAAAAGGAAATGGGGTGAGTCTGGCATGACCTGTCCTTGCTAAAACCATGTTGGTTTCATGTAAACATTGCTTCCCTATATAGATGTTGTATAAATATATCTCTAATGATCAGCTCTATAATTTCCCTAGGTATTGGAGTCAAGTTTAGTGACATGTATTTTATACTCTCTCTATTCTCTTTTCTTTTGGGAAAATATTTTTGCCTTCTCCAATCTTATGATACCTTTCTTATACTTCCTGATTTTCTATATTGTTAAAGCTGGAGAGGATCTTAGAACAGAGAGTTCTAAAACTATAAGAATATTTAGATTCAAGAATTTAAGGAAAGAGAATGTAGAATGCCTTGACTAGAAGAGATCAGAACTTACAATATTAAAGTTGTAAAGACATTAGGCCATCTAACATTAGAGCTCAGAGAATGGACTATCAGGGATTGGAGAAAACATGGAGATAATACAATCCAGCTTCCATTGTAGAGATGAGAAAAGAGATAGTCAATGGGGCAAATGATTTGCCTAGTTGAATGGCATTTAGTAGGGGTGAACTGGAGCTAGTTTGAACCAGCACTTGAGAGCCAATTGTTAAATTTTCAATGTGGGGGGCTTTTATACCTCAGAAACTGACAAATGTTACAAATCAGTATTTTACTTGTTTTTTTATTATCTACACATAAGAAAATTATGGCAAAAATTATAATAATGCATATTAAACTAAAAATGTGTCATATGTACATTTTTTTTTTTACCAGAAAGCTGGTTGCTAAACATTTATCAAGTCATCCCTGGATCTGATCACTTCTAAGGTTCCATCCACTTCTAACAGTCCATAATTCTCTGAATTCCAGTCTCTTGATTCCAAATCCAGGTTTTTCCCTCCATCATACTATTCAATGTTAGGGTCATCTGTCATCAAATTAAAAAAAAAAACTTGAAGTGCTGCTTTAGCATTTTTCCTTAAGCAGGATACCTCCATCCACACCCAAAGAACTGTGTTCTGAACCTGTCTTTTCCCAGATTATGTTCACATGGATTAATACCAGAGAGGAGATGAGTTTTCATTTATTTTTTACCATGCTAACACACTGAAAAGACTTTATTATCCCCAAAGTCTCTACAGTCATCTAGACCTCAAATTCCAAATCACAGACTTCAGTTAAAAATTATTAAGCACCTGCTGTTTGCAAGGGACTCTATGAGATGCAAAAAATGAAAAATGGCATAATCCTTGCTCTAGAGAAGCTTCTACTTCAGTTCAGGGGAAAAGATACATATTCAAGTAAATTTAATAGAAGGAAGTATGTGATAAGGACAAAGGAGAAAGCCTAGAAAAGTGTCAAAAAATTCAAGGAAAGAAGGATCATTTTCAGTTGGGAAGAGATATGGGGATCAAAGAAAGATTAATGGAAAATGTAATAATTGACTTAGGCCTTGAAAGGAAAGAAGGATTTCAATAGAAAAAAAAATAGTCACTGGGGAAAGAAGAGGAAAAAAGCATGAAAATGGATGAGCGCAAAATGAAAATAGGAGTCAGCTGGTACTCTAGATTTCCTGAAATGAAGATTACATGAAAGTCAATGTCTAGAAAGGTGGATTGTAGACAGATTGTGTAGGATTTAAATGCTAAGATAAGCAGTTTATACTTTATTTAGCAGGCCATGATGAGTCACTGAAAGTTTGTGAGTAGAAGGGTGACATCATCAAAACAATGCATTGATTCATAGAATCCTAGAGTTTGAATGTCACCTTAAACATTGTCTAGTCCAGGCCCCTGACTGTGGAATGAATACCTTCGATAACATCCCCAGCAGGAAGTCATGCAGACTTTGCTTTCAAACTTCTAAAGATGGAGAATTAGCTTTTATTTTAAAAGCTAAGGGTGAATCATCCAGGCTCTCTAGACCTCCCCTTTCCCAAAGTGCTGTGAATTGCTATGCTTGTGGTATTTGGAAATGATCAGAAGTAAAGTAATATTACATGGGACCAATCGTCATTATTCCAGGCCTGCAAGAAGGTGACATTTACACATTTGGAAACGAAGAAAATAGAGGCAGAAGGCTGGATTCACCAGGGACGCCAAGTACCTGAAAGTTGATGGTAAACATGTTAAGTATTTCCTGTTTTTAATGAAATTCGACTGATAAATTAAAATTTCCCATTAAGTATTCAAATGGAAATGTTCTAGGCATTGATGATGATACCTTTGTAACCATATGATTGTGCATTTAAATTCACTCACAGAGGTCAAGTGACTTGTCCAGAAATGCAAATGGTAAGAAATAGAGCCATGTCTCATAAACAATTTTTTTTCCTGCATCTTAGTTCACAGTTGTATCTCACCTGTCACCTTTATATGCTTATGTGTATCTATCTATATCTGTGTGTGTACATATATGTGCATATATACATATATGCATCTCTCTGTATATAGACCTACAATATACATACAATATGTCCCCCCACATATATACAGACACATATACAAATACACATATATGTATTATGTACATATACATGTATGCATGTTTATATATATATATTTTTTTTTCATCACACTTCAGTTCACCAAATGTGTATCAAGCATTCACTGATGGGAGACAGTCTCTTCTGATTCGTTATTTTAGGTGAACCCTAGCCATGCTTTCCTCTATTCCTTATTCCCAGCTCATCTCATCAGCTGTGTTTCCCTTCTTCTTTCTTCCTTCTTTCCATTTCCCTTCTCCCCAGATCAAATCTGGATTTATGATCAAATCAAATCTGCTATTGTTCTTGGAAGGAGTGTTTCAATCTACCCCCTATGACTTCCCTGATGATTCCAGTAACTTTCTGGACTATAGTGACCTCCTTGCCATCCACTTCCCTATGTATGTTGTTTTTCCCATCAGCAAGTCAACTCCTAGACAGTAGGGCCTGACTTTTGCACTTTTGTCATCAGCACTTAGTACTTAGTACAATTGCTTTATCATCCATCCATCCATCCATCCATCCATCCATCCCTCCATTTATCCATGCATCTATCCATAACATGAGGACAATAATAGCATCTACTTCCTAAGGTTGTTGTGGGGATTAAATGAGATAATATTTGTAAAGCACTCTGTAAACTTTAAAATGCTATATAAATGTTAGCTATTATTATTATAACTAATTATTACGTTGTTATAATCACATAATATATTGATGATATATTATTGTATAATATAAAATAGTAATACTTATTAATCTATAATTGTTAACAATTAATTATAATAATTCAGTCAACCAAACTAAGTGCCAGGTCCTTGTTGAATGCTTAGGGTGCAAAGCTAGTTACTTTACTTAAGCATTTTATCATATAATTAGATGAGAACATAAATAACACTTACACAAAAAGAATGAGGTAAAGAGGTACATACTATGGACTGCAAATATTCCATAGAGAGAGAAAGATACTAATTCTTTGCTTGAAACAAAGTTCTTGGCCTTTGTTACAGTGACAAATATACATTAACAAAGGATAATATATTTAAATTTCATTAAGAATCTTTCAATTTTATCATGGGGATAGAGGTTCAGTTAACATAATTTTTATATGACATGTAACCAACAGGGTCAATTAAAAATTACCAACACTAATTCTCCCGAATAGAAGTAATTGAAAGCTCACATTTTTATAGTATATTAGTCTTTGAAAACTTTTCTTGACAAGAACCTTATGTCATGGTACTGAGTATTTATTCTCATTCTCAGGATGAGAAGGCTAAAGAGCTATAGTGACTTATACAAAGGCCTACGACAACCAAGGGGAAGAACTAGGTAGCAATCAAACCTAGACTTTTGGACTCCAAGTTCAGTGTTTAATCCACTCCATTATGCTATCTCTACTTCATACTCCCCTTTCTCCACATATCCAACTGAATGGTAGCTAGGTAGACCATAGCAAGAGAGCTTGGTCTGGAGGCAGGAAGATGAGTTCAAAGATGGCCTCAGACATTTTACTAACTGGGTAATGTAACAACTTCTGTGTCACATATAAAATGGAATAAAATAATAAACATTATTATAAGGATAAAATGACATGAGATTTAAGTGCATAGCACCATGTCTGGCAAATTGTAAATAAATACTTTTTTCCTTCTTCCCTCCCTTCCTTTCTTCTTTCCTTCATTCCTTACTCCCTTCCTTCATTCTTTTCTTCCTTCTTTTTCTTCCTTCCTCTCTCCTCCTTCCTTCGTTCCTTCCTTGCTTCTTTCCTTTCTTCCTCCTTTCCTTCTTCCCTGTTTCCAAGTTCTAATCTAACCCACATCCCATTGCTTCCATGAAGCCTTCCCTGATTATTCTGCTCTAGGGTGATTCACCCTTCTCTGAACTCCTGTTTCTGACTGCTGAGACCTTGCCCTGTTCCATGTAGAATTGCACACTAATCGTTTTCCCTCTGCTATAATGACTTCCCTTATTTCCCACACAGCATTGAGCACAGAGCTGGGGGGCATCACAGGTGCTCAATGAAGACTTGTTAATGCTAATTAGGGATTTTTCTAATTGAATCTCCCTGTTATAGGCGTTGACCTATATATGGTCTTTAGTCATGATGAGGAGAAAGATCCCTTGAAAGAACTAGGAATTTTTAGAGTAGAGAAGAAAGGTGTTGGGATTGGGAATGATAGCTGTCTTCAAGTACCTGAAGGACTGGAAGTGTAAGAAAGGAATGTTTTATTCTGACTGGCAAAGAAGGTGGGATAAGGAAAAATGAGTGGAAGTGGCAGAGAGGCAAAGTTAAGAAAAAAAGACACTAATCTTACAAGCAATTAAAGCTTTTCAAAAATAGATTTTGTGAGCCTAGTTAATAATAATTTTTGTTTAATAGATAATAATAACAACAACAATAATTTTTAGATAATATTGCCTCTTTCAGGGAAGTTGTAGAGAGAATTTTTCTTTAGGTAAGGAATAAATTAAATGGAAAATCTGTCCTTTCCAAATCTGGCATTCTGTGGTTCATAGGGGAAATACACACACACACACACACACACACACACACACACACACACACTTTACATTTTTATAAGAGTATTTTCATAGGTTTCCAGTGAAGACAGAATATATAGTCCAAAAGTTAGAGATGAAGAAATAGGCTCAGTGACATCATCATTGACTTCATCGTCATCATCATTCACATAGTGCTTTCAGGTTTGCCAAGATCATGCAATAATTCCATGAGGTAGGTGCTGTAATCATCTCCAATAATGCTCATCTTTTTATAGCCTCCATACAGAGCATTTTCCTCACAATAACAGTGTCAAGGGTTAGTGCAAGCATTTTGATTCCCGTTTTACAGATGTGGAAACTAAGACTTAGAGAGGTTAAAGACTTGTCCAGGGTCACATATCTGAACTAGGATTCCAAGTCAAATACTCTATTTGTTACATCATACTGACTATTGGAGATATGCTCAAGGTAAGATACCTAGGAAGTCAAATGTATTTTGTTGTATTTTTTCTATACCTGACTTGAATACAAGTCTTCCTGCCTCCTCTCTTCTTTCCATTCTGGCATATAATAGTATTTGACCAAATAATGGCATGTAATATGGCATTTCCATTCTTTCATATATATTCATGTTGTCATTCCTTTGTTTTCAGTCATGTCTGATTCTTCATGACTCCATTTATGTTTTTCTTGGTAGATATTCTGGAGTGGTTGGCTATTCCTTCTCCAGTACATTTTACAAGTGAGGAAACTGAGGCAAACAGGGTTAAGTGACTTGTCCAGGGTCACACAGCAAGTAAGTGTATGAGACCAGATTTGAACTTAGGAAAATAAATCTTTCTGACTCCAGGCCTGGTGCTCTATCCACTGTACCACCAAGCTGACTCACATATTCACCCACCCCTAATCTGAAAGTATCTGAAAGCACAGGTATTTGTAATTTTTTCCTTAGTTTGTAAGCAGAGAAGATCAAAATTTCTATTTAATATATATCACATAAAACTATAAAGTTCTACATATCTAAAATAATGCTATAAACCAAATAAATAACCAAGGACCCCAGTTTTTCCATTACTCAGAAGGGAAAGAAGGCCATGTTTAGTGCAAGGCTGTGGTAGCAAACTCTTAACATCCCAGTGATCTCCATACTTGTACTAGCATCTGCCCCCATGCAATCCAAAGCTGTCAAACGAGCACATCTTTTGGAGAACAGAATTGAATTTGTTAACTAGCTGCTTTAGGTGCTGGTATTGGACACTGAGCTCTGGAAATTAGTGGGAGGAAGAGAACTTTGAATGAATCTTAAGATTATATTTTGGTCAGTACTCTCTAGTTCAAAGTGCCTGAGGCTAGGAGTCACTGGCCTCAGCTTTACCATTAGCACTCACCATATCTCTTAGGGATCCAGTTTTCTTATAAGTCACATCTGTATTCAATTAAACAAAAATTCATTAAGTGCTCATTTCTTCCTTGCTGTTCACTCCATTGGGTATAACTCTTTTGTACAATTTGACTAATGTTTAATGCGAAGGTATTTGTAGAACCTATATCAGATTGGGATGGGGGGGGAGAAGGAGGGGTAGAAATTTGGAACTCAAGGGATTGTGGAATTGAGTGTTGTAAACTAAAAGTAAATAAATAAATTTTTAAAAAAAGAACTTATCATAGTGCCTAGTACATAGTAAGGGTTATATAAATTCCTTTTCCCTATTCAGTATTTAAAACAAAGAGGATGGATACAAGAAAGAGAGATAGTATAGGAAGGCTTATCAGGAACTTTTTGTGATCCTTTGAGCAGATGATAATAAGATGTGACAGTACCACCTATGACAGTGAGAATAGAGAGGAAAGAGGTAGGGAGGTTACAGAGGGAGAATCAAAAGGACTCTGTAAACAGGGGATAATTATCCTCATGCTGCTGATCTGCCAGAGAAGTGGGGAGGATGAAATGAGGCAGGCAGTGGCACGGGAAACAGTCCTGGTTTTGAGCCAGAAGATGAGGCTTTGCATCTTGACTGTGATTTCCTAGTTAGTGCCATTGTGATCAAGTGACTATCTTTCCACTACTCATTTTGCTCATTTTTAAAATTAAAGGGTTGGACGAGGTGTTCCCTATGGTCCCTCCTAAATCCTGTGTGAAAATGCTGGACAAAGTGCTGGACAAATGGCATAAATGACTAGAGGCGATCTTTGACTGAGGCTATTTGATTTATGGAGATTCATACTTAAGGCAGCCTGTCAGGTATACCCAAGAGGTTCATGATGATGCTCCTATCAGACAGCATGCATACTTTGTTGCATAATCAGTCTCATTGCTGACATGATACATCCAGTCAAATAAGACTCTGCCCCTTGACCTTTAGCTTTTAGTGGGACTCTCCTCACTCCTTTCCTGGGAGTTCCTTTTTTTAATGTTGGGATATCATACATACATTTAGGCTGATGGCAAAGATTCACAGACAAACATTGCATTAGACATAAAGCTGAAGTTGCCTCTAAAAGGCTTTCTCATCTTGGATTTGGCCCTTGTAAAAACCTTACCATGAGGGATTAAAATGAAGAATAATCATCATAAGATACTAGATGCCAAGGGAAGGGATATGCTTATAGGATCACAGAATAATAGATATAGAGGTCAAAAGGACCTTAGAAGTCATCAAGTCTGTCTTATTTTACAGATGGGGAAACTGAGGCTCAGAGAGGCTCATATAGCTAGTGTATGTCTGAGGTAGGATTTGAACCTAGTTCTTGATTCCAAGTCTAGTGCTTTTTCCATTATATCACAGTACCTAATCACAGGATAAAAGATCTCAGAAGTTATTTACTCTATTTTTATTTTTTTCATTTTTTCATATGACGAAGCCAAGTCATATAGAAATTGAGGTATTGTTTCCATGACCATAGACCTAGCAAGTAAGTGGCATACCAATTCTGATCCTTTGAATCCAAAACCATCAAACTTTGATATGCATCACACAATCATATGCATTGTCTACCTTGACTGTCACTTAATTAGATAAACAGTTCAATAAGCATTTATTAAGCTTGTACTATGATAATCACTTGGGATAATAATAATAGCTAGCATTTATATGGTACCTACTGTATGCCAGACACTATGCTAAGCCCTTTACAAATATTATCCCATTTGATCCTCACAACAAACCTGGGAGGTAGGTGCTATAATCATCCCCATTTTACAGATGAGTAAATTGAGGAAAACAGAGGTCAAATGACTTGCCCAAGGTCATAGAACTAGTGTCTGAGTCTAAATTTGAACTTGTCTTCCTAACTCTATCTAACTTTTAAAGGACTTTAGCTACAAAGGACATTCAAGGAGCTCACAATTTAATGGGAAAGAGAACATGCAAATAACTAGATACTTACAAGAGTATTACAAAGTAGATGGTTGGATATCTTAGTTACTTATCAGATAAATGCAAAGTGCTCTTGGGGGTGGGATGGGAAGGTATAGACCTTCTGCAGAAATTGTTTGAGCTGCATATAGAAGGAAACCAAGGTAGGTAGGAACAAGAGATAAGGAGGCAGAGCATTCCAGGCAAGGGAGATGGCCAGAATGAAGGCATAGAGGTGAGTGATAAAGTGTTGTATTTAAGGAACAATATATAGGCCAATGTGGCTGGATCATAAAATGCATAGAGGGGAATAACATCTCAGAATTTTGGAATAGAAAGGAGCCAACAGCAGGTTTTATATTTGATCCTGGAGGTAATAGGGAGCCATTGGAGTTCGTTGAGCAAGGGGTAACAGGGTATGTTTTAAGAAAATTGCTTGAGTAGATGATTAAACCATGGATTGGAGTCAAGAGAGACTTGAGCAGAAAGACCAATTAAAAAGTTATTGCAGCAGTTCAGGTGAGGTGTGATGAGGACCTCAACTAAGGTGATAGCTGTGAGAGTAGAAAGAAAGGATCATATGAGAGAGAGATTTTGTAGGTGAAAATACAATATTTGGCAAAGAACTGGAAATGTTGGAGGGAAAATAAGGAGTGAAAAATGACACCCAGGTTCTAAGCTATACCGTAGTAACTAGAAGGATAGTGGGATCCTCGAGATAATAAGGATGTTGACAAGAAGGGAAGATTTAGGGAGAAAGATAATGAGTTCTGCTTTAGACATATTAAATTTGACAGGTCTTTATCATGTCTAATTCGGGACATCTAAAAGGCAGCTGACGATATGAGACTTTGTTCAGGAAGAGAACTGGTTCTAGATTTAGATACCTGGGAATAATTTGCATAGAGATGATCAAGATTTAACTGAAGTAGAATAAAAGAGAGTCCAGATAAATGACTTAGGGAACACTCATGGTTAATAGATGGTCTGTGGATGAAGAACCATTAAAGGTCACTGAGGAATGGTCAGACAGATTGGAGGACCAGAACAGGTCAGTTTTATGAAAACCCAGAACAGTGAATATGCCTTCTAGAAGTAGGTTATCAACAATGGCTAATGCTACAGACAGGCCAAGAAGGAAAATAATTCAGTCATTAAATGTGGTAATCAAGAGACTCATTCATTGTTCCAATAAGTATTTTTTTTAAGTACCAGGTACTATGCTAAGCACCAGTGATAAAATCCAATGGGGAGACAGCATGTAGGAACATGTATACAAAGTAATCTACATCTAGGATAAATAGGAAATAATTTAAAGAGGAAAAGCACTGGAATTAAGAGGTATTAGGGAAGGCTTCCTATAGAAGATAAGATTTTAATTGCAACTTAAAGGAAGACAGAGAAGTAGAGGAAAGAGTATTCCAGGCATGAGAGACAGTCATAGAAAATGTCAGAGTTGAGTGGATGGAGTGTCTTGCTGGAAAAACCAGGAAGCTAATATCATTGGACCGAAGAAGCAATTTTGGGAATTATTGGGAAGCAATGTGTATGAAAACTAGAAAGGTAGGAGGCTAGGTTATCAAGGTCTTTGAATGCCAACTAGAGCATTTTGTATTTGCTCTTGGAAGTGATGGGAAGCCATTGGAGTTTATTGAGTAGGGGAAGGAGTGTGTGATGTAATCAAACCTGTGTTTCAGGAAAATCATTTTAATGGACTGAATAGAGAATGAATTGGAGTGGGGAGATACTTGAGGCATGCAAACCCACAAGCAAGCTATTTCAATGGTCAAAGAGTGAGGCAATGAGGGCCTGTGCCAGGGTGGTCAGTGTCAGAGGAGAGAAGGGAGCATATTCAAGAGATACTGCAAAGGTAAAATCAATAACCCTAGGCAATAGGTTGGATACAGTTTGTAAAGATAATAAAGAATCCAGGATGGCTCCTAGCTTGTGAGCCTGAGAGACTAGAAAAATGGTGTTGCCCTCTATAGTAATTGGGAAAGAGTATGTGCCTGTGTGTGTGTGGGGGGGGGGGAGGGGATTTAGGAGAAAGATAATGAGTTCTGTTTTGGACATACTGAATTTAAGATGCATATTGGACAACCAGTCTGAGATGGGCAAAAGGTAGTTAGAGACACAAAATTGGAGATCAGCAGAGATGATAAGGCAGGAAAGGTAGATCTGAGAATCATCAACATAGAGATGATAATTAAATCCACAAGAGCTGTTAAGATCACCATCACCACATGAAGTAATATGGAAAGAGGGCCCAGGCTATAACCATGAGGTATACCTAGAGTTAGACAGAGGGCATGATCTGAAGAAGAATCCAGCAAAGGAGGCAGAGAAGGAACAGCCAGATATGTAGAATGAAAACCAAAACTGAAAACCTATAAAGAAGAAAGCATCAAAGGGAAGAGAGTGATTAACAGTGTCAAATTCTGCAGAGAAGTCAGGAAGAATGAGGACTGAGAAAAGACCACTGGATTTAGCAACTAAGAGATCATTAGTAACTTTGAAGGGAGAAGTTTCTATGTAGTGATGAAGTAGAAAGCTGGATTACAAGGAATTAACAAAATGATGGGGGAGAAAGTGCAAGCCTCTGTTGTAGATAACTTTTTAAAAGACTTTAGCTACAAAGGACATAAAAGAAATAAGACAATAGTTAGCAGGGATGGAACAATCAAATGAGGGTTTTTTTCTTTTGAGGATGGGGATACATAAGCATGTTTGTAGATGGTAAGAAATGAGTTACTACAGAGGAAGAGATTGAAAACAAGTGAAAGAGGATACCCTTTGACCTAGCAATACCACTACTAGGTCTGTATCCCAAAGAGACAAAAAACAAAAAGGAAAAGGACCTTTATGTGCAAACATATTTATAGTAGATCTTTTCTGGGGGCAACAATTGAGAAATTGAGGGGATGCCCACCAATCAGGGATTGGCTAAACAAGTTGTGGTATGTGATCATGATGGAATACTATTGTACTATAAGAAATGATGAGCAGGATGCTCTCAGAAAAACCTGGAAAGACTTACATGGGCTGATGCAAAGTGAAATGTACTGTGTACAAAGTAACGGCAATATTATAAAATGATCAGATGTGAATGACTTAGCTGTTCTTGCAATGCAATGATCCAAGACAACTCTGAAGGACTTATGATGAAAAATACTTTCCATCTCCAGAGAAAAAAAATAATGGTGCTGAATACAGATTGAAGCATACCTGTTTTTTGCTTTCTGTATTTTTCTTTAGGTTTTTTTGTCTATGTTTTATTTCACAGAATGACTATCATGGATATGTTTTGCATGACTACACATGTATACCTATATCAAATATTTGCCTTCTGGGGGAGGGGAATGGGCAGGGAAGAAGGGAGAGAATTTGGAGCTCAAAGTTTTTAAAATAAACATTCAAAATTCTTTTTACATGTAACTGGGGAAAATAAAATACTAAATAAATTTTTAAAACTACTTGTAAACAAGAAAAAAAGAAAAGAAGTGAAAGAGTAAGGATGACAGGAGAGCAATCTGCTAGAGAGGATGGGACAGAATGGATTACTTGAACAAGTAGAGGGATTAGCCTTGGTAAGAAGCAAGGTCACATCTTCCTGTGAAACAGGGATGAAGAAAATGGTAGAAGGTGCCTGAGCAATAAGAGATGAGAAAGAGGGAAGAAGTAGTGCACAGTGAATGGACTCAAATTTACCTGTAAAATATGTGTCAAGGTAGACAATTTAGAGCATGGGAGGGGGGGAAACCATGAGAGGTTTGAAGAGGGATGAAAAAAATTGGAAGAGTGGCTGAGGAGAATGGGATAGTGAGTTGATAAGGCAGGTATAGTAGGATTGCTGAGCAGCAGTGAGGGTCCAGGTGCAGTTATATAGCATACATTGGTAGCAGACCCAGTCAGAATGGTTATATGATTTTCTTTACCTTTGTTCAGCAGCATATGTGTAAGAACAAAGGCAACAAATGGCAGGAATGGCCCCAGGCTGAAGTTTGTCTAAGCATAATTGGTGATATGATAATAGGGTTGGTTAGGGATTAGAGAGAGGAATACAATGTAGAGTTGAATTAGTTCACCAAAGAATTGAGACAGAAAGAAGAGGAGAAAGTGGCTAGTGATGGGCAAAGAATTTAGAGAAAATAGAGGGGCCAAGGGATTAGAGGTCACAGTGAGGAGAGAGTAGGATTATATAAAGGAAGTCAGAGGAAGAGATGAAAAGCCAATCTTTGATGAATAGACAGTTTCAACTGAATAATGAAGTCTGAAGTCAAATTACAGAGGTTTGAAGAACTTGAGAGACAAAGATAGAAAACTAACTATTTTGTCAGGTCCCAACTAGCTCTCATTTACCCATCAAAAGAGAAATTATGCATTAAAAACAGAACTGTAGCTATTTCCATAGGTCAATCAAACAATAAGTACAGGAAGTTAGCCCTTGGAATGAACAATGGAGACCTCTAATTCTTAAGGCACATTCAGCATCTTCTCTCCTTAGTTTCTGCAGTGATTCAGGGCCCAAGAAAGAACCCATAGACTCAGGCCAAGATCCTCATAGAGACTTCTTATTGTAGAAACTCTGCTTGTACTCCTTACTCTCTGTCCTCTTGTAACAGTAACAGGAGGCTTTGACTTTTTCCACCTAAAAGGGATGACAGTATTGGAATTCTTTCTCCTATGTCAAATCCTAGGTTAGGAAAAACCAAGGCTGCAGAGATTCTGCCCAAAATATCCAATCTACCCTCTCCCAGCTCTGTAGAAGGAGGGAGAAGCTGACTTAGTCCAGTCAAGAAGGAAAGAAAGAGCCAGGGATGGAACTGGAACAGAGGGTCAGATTATGTGACTGTACCAGGCTTGAAGAAAAATGACTGGAATCCACATTACACTAGTCTTGTCTGTAGAGAAGCTATTTAGGGAAATGATAGGTAAATTCCCAACAACAGGATGCTAAAACCACTTTATAGCCCACCACTCTGGTATGCCTGGGCTAGAAGGAGATAAGGAAAGGGGAAGAGACAGAAAATGGAAGACAAGGAAATTCTGTCCTCTCCCCTGCCCCCAATCCTCATTCTGAATTTAAAAAGTCAAAATTCTATGCAGAGGAATACACAGATCACCTGTGTGCAGGGTAGGGAAGGAGGCTATTGGGGGGAGGGAAACTCTACTCTTCAAACTCCAAGATGCATAGTCAATTAATTTGACAATTCCATTGACAAACAACAAATTCTATAAATGGTTTTCTAAAACCTCACCTTTGAATATAATAGAAAGGAAATTCAAATAATACAAGACCTATACTCACTAGATACTATAGAAGGAAATGAATGGAATAATATTTTCTGAAAAGCAAAGAAGCTCAAGACATCCCCAAATGACTGAGTCTTCAAACCTGAGTCTGCTTATTCCACATTAGAGAAATAATCTGTGGATATGGACAAATAATTGTCAAAATAATTGTAAACTGCTAAGAATCATATGAAAGACTACTTCAAATTATTAAAAGAAAATACAAATAAAAAGCCCTGAAATTTCACCTTAAAACTAAAAAATTGGCAAATATCATAAAGGAGGGGAACAATGATGAAAAATTGTGGAAAGACAAGCACATTAATGTATTATCGATGAAACTAGAAACTGCTACAATAATTCTGGGGGGAAAAATTAAATTAACAATCATTAAAAAGCCCATAACTTTTAAATCAGATATTCTGCTGGTAGGTATATATCCCAACAAGGTCACTGAGAAAAAGAAAGTTTCCATTAACACCAAATATTTTTGATAGCATTGTTCATTGAAGTAATGATGATTATGTCTAGAATTTTAGTGTTTTTTTTTCTAAGATTTGCAAAACACTTTACATGTATTATCTCATTTGATCTTTACAAAGTAGGAACTACCTAATAGATGAGGAAACTTCATCTGATAGAAATTAAATGCCTTCTTCAGGATCACATAGCTAATACATGTCTGAACCAGAATTTGAACTCAGGTTAATCTTCTTGACCCTAAGTTTAGTGCTTTATCCAGTGTGCTATATAACTTTCTGGTATCAGAGAACTACAAAAAAAAAGAGGGTCCATTAGTTGGACCAAAAAAAATTTGGTATGTGGGTATAATGGAATATTATTGTATTATAAGAAATTATGAATGTGATGTATACCAAGAACTATAAAAAGACTTATATGAACTGATATAAAGTCAGGTAAGTAGAGCCAAGAAAAAGGTACAAAAGGTAAATAGAAAGAATAGAAAGAAATAATTAAAACTAAATATTGTGGAATTATAAAAACCACAGGTGGCCTCTAGAAAGAGATATGAGAAGGCTCTTCTCTCCCACTCCTTTGTATAGGTGGTAGTCCAGGGGTTCAGAATTTTATATAAAGTGTCAGGATTTTTTTTTCAGTGCTGATTTTTTTCCTTTTTTGAAGTTTTTGTTATAAGGAATGACTCTCTGAGAAGAGGAAGGACATGAGGAGAAAATGTAAGTAGTATAAAACAAAGATAAGAATATAATCTATTTTTTAAAGAAGAGAGAATAATAGAAGAGGAGGCAATGAATGAAGATAAATTTTGCAAGTAGTTTTGTTAGCTGCTTATATGCTAATTGGTGTATCAGGCAAACCTTAGAGAATTTTCTCCTTGGGGCAAACCATACAAAGAAGATCATCCTTCCCAATCCCAGAGGTCCATATAAATCATACTCTGAGTATATAAAGTTACATTCCAAACTGCCTGATACTACAAAGTTCAACCCATTGGCCTTAAACATCCCTGCTAAGACTACCAACGTGTAGGGGCCCCTAGGTGGTGTAGTGAGTAAAGCGCTGGCCCAGGAGTCAGGAGGACCTGAGTTCAGTTCTGGCCTCAGACACTTAACACCCACACACACACACACAAAATCTAGCCATGTAACCTTGGGAAAGTTACTTAACCCCAACTGCCCTCCAAAAAGCAAAAAAAAAAAAAAAGACTACCAACATGCACTGCAGAAAAAGTGTCTAAGTGTAGCACTTCTGTAGAAGTTTCTGTTGTAACAGGTGTTACATCCTTGATCAAGTATAAAACAAAATAAAACAATACAAAATACTTAAATGGAAGTCTATCACAGCTGAAATATCGACCTATTTTGGGATCTTTTTAGCCTAAACTGCTTGCTACTTTGAGGACAACAGTACTAACACATTGGCTATATCCTTGGATATCGATGGCCCAATGTCCTGACCATCACATTTCTTGAATGAAGTTTTTTTTAAATGTGAAGGGTTGCTGCATTGTTCTATCTACATTTTAATTATCTTTATGAAGAATGGTTCATAAGAATATAATTTATATGTGATATAATAGAGTACCTGAGACTATTTCAAAGAAAATTTGATCACTGGGCTTTTGGTCAAATCAAATCAACAAATATTTGTTGAATGTCTGTGTATCAAACACTGCGCTAAGTTCAGGGCATACAAAGAAAGGCAAAAAACAGTCTCTCTCCTCAAGGAGCTTACAATCTAATAAAGAAGAGAACATTGAAATAACTATGTACAAACAAGAAAAAGAAAGGATAAATTTGAGATAATCCCAGAGGAAAATATTAAGGGGGAATCAAGAGAGGCTTTGAGTAGGAAGGAAGGATGATTACCTGAGATTTGAAGAAAGCCAGGGAAACTAGGGGGTGGAATGAGGAAGGAGAATATGCCAGGCATGGACAGACAGCCAGGAGTCAGGAAATGAAGAGTCTTGTTTGAAAAACAGCAAGGAGGCCAGTGTCACTAGATCAAAGAACATGTGGAAGAGAGTAAAGTCTAAGAAGACTGGCAAGGTACAAATGGGCCAGGTTATTAAGGGCTTTAAAATCCATACAGAGGATTTTATATTTGATCAAGAATGTCATGCCTATTACAATATTATTTCAAGGAGACAAAATCAATTCACATTTTTTCTTTTATATTTTTAAGCAATCGGGGTTAAGTAACTTGCTCAAGGTTACATGGCCAGGTGTTTCTGGGTGGGTGCTAAGTGTCTGAGCCCAGGATTCGATCTCCAGGTCTTCTCAACACTGGAGGCGGTGCTCTTACTTGCTGTGCTACCTGGCCGCCCCTCGATTCACATTTTTTTAAACTTACAGCACCTTTTCCAAGGACTGGCCCTCTTTGAAACCTGCCTGTTGTAAAATTTCTTAACTTTAAGTGTGGCAGATTACCATAGGCCTCAGGGAAAACAATGATAAAAACAGCACCAGCAGCAACAAGGGCTGGCATTTCTATAGCACTTTAAGGTTTCCAAAGTGCTTTTCATATACTAACACTCATCTGATTTTAAGAACCCTCTGATGTTTTATCAGGGTCTAAAATAATTCAGTTCAACTATTTGATATTTGGGGGAAAAAACAAAACACTGGTCTTAGAAAAAAATAGGAAGAATTTGTCATGGGACTTGTTCACTTTGATCAAGTCAGTTCACCTCTCTTGGCCTTAATTATCTTATTTAAAAAATTAGGGCTTTTAGGGGCAGCTAGGTGGTGCAGGGGATAGAGCACTGGCCCTGAAGTCAGGAGGATCTGAGTTCTAATCTGACCTCTGACTAGACACTTGACACTTGAAATTGACATTAGCTGTGTGACCCTGAGCAAGTCACTTAACCCCAATTGCCTCACTCTCCCCCCCCAAAAAAAATTAGGACTTTGGACTAGATTATTTCTAAGGTCTCTTCAAGCTTATCCCTATCTATTCTGTACTAGTGATCTTGCACCATCTGTTCTGATTAATTATGATTCTGGGATGAATATTTCTCGAGTATTTACTACTACTGTAAATGTTTTGTGCTTATGTGCACTAGGCATTTGAAAGTAATTTTTTTTAAAGTCTCTGTCCCTGGAAAATCTAGCAGGGGAAGAAATACAGAAATACAAATAGCTACCAAAAAAAAAAAAAAAAACCCAAACAGAAACCAGGGCAAGAGAGTCAACCAATATGTACTTATTGAGCAACTATGTGTGCCAGGCACTTTCCTAGGCACAGGGAACACAAAGATAAGAAAAAACAAACAAAAAAGACATTGTCCATATCCTCAAGAAGTTTACATTCTGTCACAATGAAGTGTAGAAGAGATTAGATGAGGCACTCATGGAAGAAAGCTCATCAGTATAGAAATAGGAAGTCAAAATGGGGAAAAAATCTAGAGTTATAATTAGAGATTCTGGGTTATAGTCCAAGCTCTGCTATTTATTAGTTTTATGACCTATAGAAGGTCACACTCCATTTCTTCGCTGATAAAATGGGAATGATTTATGTACTAACTACGTCACAGAGTTAAGGAGAGGATAAAATGGAGATGATGCATATGAAGATTCCATTAAAATGTTGATCACTGTTATTGTTGGTCTGAAAGAAATCTGCAAATTTTAACTGGGAGGATTGAAGAAGGGTTTTCTAACCTTTTTTTTTTTTTTTTTAAAGCAATTGGGGTTAAGTAACTTGCTCAAGGTTACACAGCCAGTTATTTCTGAGTGTGGTGCTAAGTATCTGAGCCCGGATTCGATCCCCTGGGTCATCCTGAGCCACCTGGCCGCCCCTCGGGTTTTCTAACCTTTGCTGCTTCAGAAGTATATTCCTGACATCTGATTACTTTTGTTGCAAGCAGCCTCGTTTTCCAAACTCTTTCCCTAGAATTTCTCATTCTGCATAGTCAGTTAATCCCAACTCTATCCTAATCTAGACACAGGAGGAAGATTGGTGTGGATTTTATTTCTTTTTAGTTGACTGCAGACATCTTTCCTTCTCTACACCATCTAGTAGATTTCTCCCTTGGAAAAATAGAGTAGGTTTTGAAAGTTATGAGAGGATAATAAAACCCTCCAAACTAATAAACTTTTGATATTCTTTTTTCTTTCCTTTTTTGACCTTCTAATACTTATATAAAAATGGCAAATGAGCTTTTTTTATTACTTTAAATTGCTTTTGTTAAAATACTACCATGCTGCCAAGTTTCAACCTGAAGCAAGTGGTTACAGCCAAGTTACAGGGAAGAAAGAGGAGACTGTGGATTTTTTTCCTTTCTTGCTCCCTCCTCTTTAGAGACCCATGCAGAACACTGTCTAAAACTAGCACTACAGGAGCTACCATTTCAGGAAATCTTGAGATAACTTTCTTTATCTCCAATTACTCTTTTAAAAGTTAGGGTTTTTCCCATGTCTATTATACCAAGTTGAGTCAATAAACATTTATTAAAGGCATGCTATATTTCAGGAATTATACTATAAAAATAGGCAGGAAGAAAGACAGTCCCTACCCACCATGAGCTTACCTTCTAGTGGGGTAGAGAGGCAGGGAATAACATTATAAAGGGAAGTTGAAAAGTAGGTGGGGAAGAGGGGGAGAAGTTACTTTTATCTTAAGGGCATAGCAGAGAAAGTCCTAGGGCAGCTAGGTGGTACAGTGGGAGCATCAGGCCTGAAATAAGGAACAAACACCTTTCTGAATTCAAATCTGACCTCAGACACTTACTAACTCTGTGATCCTGGGCAAGTCATTTGAAACTGTTTGCCTCAGTTTCCTCACCTGTAAAATGAGCTGGAGAAGGAAATGGAAAACCATCCCAGTATCTCTGCCACGAAAACCCCAAATGGGATCACAAAGACTCGGACAAGATTGAAATAATGAAACAACCGCAACCCTGATGAGTCCTGTGTCTTTCTTAGGTAAGGCACTAAAAGGTTGTTTGAATTGACATGAATGCAGTTTGAAAGATCTTGAACTAATTCTGGTCCAAACCTAGGCTCTAACCTGAGACTCATATGTATTTTGGGGGGCATCTGTCATCACTGTTTTTCTTTGACCAGCTATTGTACTTTTCCTTGCAGTTCTTCCTTCCTTCCTTTCTTTACCCTGAGGTGGGGGGTAGGTAACTCTTGTTTTTCTCTAACCCAACCACCAGAGCATGCTTTGTTCATGTATTCACCCTTTCTATTCTCTTAGCTCACCTAGAAATAGAACTGGGTTTTCATTAACCATGAAGAGAAAGGGGTAAAAAAAATACTGTAAATTTTTATAGAATATAGAACATTCATGTACCAGAACCTAAAAATCTTATCCAAAGACCCTCTTAAATTGGGCACAAAGCTATCCTGTTATAGTATAAAGTATGCTGTATTTGGAGTCCAAATTCTGCAAGATCTGGGTTTAAAATTCCAGCTGTGTCACTTTTAACCCATGTGACCCTCAATAAAATCACTTGGCATCTCCGGGCCCCCAATTTTCCCATCTATAAAATGAATGATTGGACTAGATGTGCTGCAAGATCATTTTGAGCTCTGAACCTATGATTCTATGATCGTCAGCCCTATACTAAGCTACTGACAACTCCTTTCTTACTAGAATCTTGCTGGGCAAGATTGACTAGGGAGTTACACTGGCTTTTGTACATGAGTCACATCACTTGATAAGATTATACAAGAGTCCTCCAGAGGGACTCTTGTGCTATGATACCCCTTCTCATACTCAAACTCCTGAAACTAGAATCAAGGCAGCTTGGGACAAAAATACAAAAGAGCATGGGGGTGAGGAGGAACATAAGGTTGCAAGGAAGGAAAGAGACCCCTGTCATCGGGGAAGATTAGGAAATGTTTCTAAAAGAAGGTCATTTTGGCATAAGTCTCGAAGGTTGGGTAAGATTGTATTAAGCAAAGATGAATGTCTGGGGTAAGATTCTAGTCAGACAAAATGAATAAGCAAAGGTAGGAAAATATAAGTCATAGCTGGGAAAGAGCAAGGAAACCAGGCTGGTTTGTCAATAGGATTCTGGAACAATAATCATGCTTAAAAGATTTTATCTCATTTTACCTTCATAATAATTCTACGAGATAAGTATTATGGACATTATTAAGCCTTATTTTACAGTTGAGGAAACTGAAGCCCAGCGACATCACACAGTCAGCAAGTCTGACAGTTGTAATTTGAACCCGGGGCCTCTTAATTTTGAATCCGGCACCCTATCCACTATGCTATGTGCCTCATTAATAACTACACATATTTTTATTATAATAACAATAACTCTTGCTCAAATAGAGTTGTCAAAAAGGTCCTTACATAAGCTCTCTGACTTAGCTCTGTAACTTAATATCTTATTCCCATTTTACAGATGAGAATAGTTTCAGAGAATCAAACAACTTGCCCATGGCTACACATATAGTTATGGGCAGAGCTAAGATCTGAACCTCCTGTCTCCAAGTTCATTGTTCTTCCCACTCTTCTAGGCTACCTCCTATGTGGAGGACAAAGTGGGAAAAGTAGCCAAGAAAGGTAGTTTGGCATCTAATTGGAGAATGTCAGGTAAAATAGTTTAGACTTGATTCTGAGGTAAATGTGGAGTCATTGCATGAGCTCATAGGATCAAAACCCTCCAAGATTCTTGAAAAATACAAGGGAGCTGGTGGTCAGTTTGTCCCGTCACTACCAGATATACCAGTCCCATCTTTACCATCTCTGATGGACAGTCCCTTAACCTTTTTCTGAACACCTTTTTTCCATAATGACCCATCAGAGATTTGAAGACACTGATAGTGAAGGGGGGGGGGGGAATAAGGGGAGAAAATATTAGTGATAGGTTTTTCCAAAGAGAAAAGAAAGAAAAGATGGTCACTGAA
The DNA here is from genome assembly GCF_028583685.1 of Petaurus breviceps papuanus. Taxonomy (NCBI): domain Eukaryota; kingdom Metazoa; phylum Chordata; class Mammalia; order Diprotodontia; family Petauridae; genus Petaurus; species Petaurus breviceps. The sequence continues at coordinate 11,425,251 of NW_027187352.1, forward strand.
GTATTTTTTAATTATTTTTATTTATTTTTAAAGTATTATTTTTCCAAGGGAAAAAGCTTGGAAAAATCTTAAAAACTCTGATCAATATGACAACCAATCATGAGTCCAGAGGACCAGTGAAGAAATATACTATTCACCTCCTGACATAGAGATGATTAACATAAGGAACAGGATGAGATAAACATTTTTGGATATGACAAATGTATGAATTTATTTCTCTTAACTATGCATATTGGTTAAAGAGATTATTTTTCTTTTCTTCTTTGGGAATGAGATGGGGCCATAGAACTAGAGATAGCAATGACAATTTTTTTAAAGAAGGAAAGAAAGAAGAGAGGAGCATTGATATATTTTTTAAAAATTCTCAGGAAATAAAAGGTCAGAAAAAACACAGAAAAGCAAGAGAGTTTTTTGAAGGTTATGTGTAGATTTCATGAAATATTTAAAAGAAAATACCAACTGTATATAATAGCCACTGTTTCATGTTAAATTCTCTTATTCTGTTCTACTTCATATATCAAAATGTTCTTCTATATCATGTTTGTTAAATTCAGAATTTTAAAAATAATTAAAATAAAAATGAAAGAATGCCAAACTGAAATAAACAAAAAAGAAGGCAATCTCTGAGAATGCTTGAGTCTCTGCTGCATCACTTACTATTTGGTGTGACCATAAGCAGGTAATTTCTCTTAGAATCTTCACTCTGCTCATCTGTAAAATGGGAATGATAATAGTACCTATACTAAGGTTGGAAAGGACTAAGGGAGGTTACCTAGTTCAGACCATACCTGAAACAACATCTGCCTCTATGGCATCCTCTCCAATGATGGGGGATCTCATCAGATCTCCACTGATGGGAGACTCAATGCATCTTCATGCAGCTCGTCCCATTTCTGGGCAGCTCTCCTCATTAAGGAGGTTTTTTCTTACATTGTATACAGTCTAACTATCTCCCAAGACTGTTGTGGGGATCAAATGGGATAATGGGTGGAAAGCACTTTGTAAACTATAAAGCCCCATACAAATGTGAGGGATTATTATTACAAATCAGATCTATACATAGGAGATTTTTGGCTTGGCTAGTGGGATCAAGGCTGCTTTGTTAGTTCCTCAACATTTTGACCCAAATGACCTCTTGCTGTTCTCCTTGCTAAAGAAAATACCCGGCCAAAGCAAAGAAGACAAATTTAGCACAGCTGACTGTTTAGTAATGACATTCTGTTAAATAAATGAAATTAATATCTTTTGTCACATTTATAAACAGCTCTGCTTAGAAGGCACTCAGGGACCATCTCTTCCACAATTATTTAGAAAGCTTATGTAAGGGGACTGAAAACTGTTCAGTGTATGTGCTCCAGCCTTTATCCCTCATCGACCAACTTACCTCGTCAGGTAGACATGACTCTGGAGAGTCTGTAGAAACATGACTCATTTCTTTCTTTCCTCCTCTACTTCCCTTTTGCTGTGCCAGAGCTGAGAAGGACATCTGACTTCATGGCATTTTCTTAATTCTTCTATGAAGTAGCTGGGTTTCTTTAGAGAATATATTAGCTTCTCTCTATCTCAGTTTCCTTATTTGTAAGAATAGAAAAAATCTGCTTGAAGCATTTTTCAGTTTCTTTTTCCTTCCTACCTGCCCCACAACATGGCTAATGTTTTCATGACTGCATATGTATAATGGGTATTATATTTCGTGCCTTCTTAATCAGTGGGGGAGGGGCAAAGGCAGAGAGAATTTGGAACTAAAAATAAAAATTTTAAAAATACTTTAAATGCCTCTAGCAGTTATCTTTTTTTTTTGTTTCCTCAGAGCAATAAAGAAATGTTGACACTTCTCCTATGAATACAAAAAGATTTTTGGTATATTTGAGGGATCTTCTAAGGCTTCAATTAATTTTGATTGCATAGTCATTTTTTTCTATGATAACCATAAAAATAAAATAAAATGCAATTATTGCAGAGATATAAAGAAAAAGGTAAGTAGGTAAATTATCAGGGTCCAATAGTGAAGTAATGAATCCTAGAATATCAGATCTGAAAGGGGACTTTGAATATGGAATATTAGACCTGGAAAGACATTAGGGCATGATTCTAAATCTGAGATTCATGGTCCACTTTAAGGTGGAACCATAGATTTCAAGGGATCCTTCCCTTGACAATTGGTACTCCACAGGCTGCCTGTTTTCCTTCCTAATTCACATCTGTAATGGGAATGCAAATTTTTAAGATCTTCCCTGCCCCTAGGCTAAAGTGCACCTGGAGCCTGGGGTAGGAGGCTTGTTTTTCAGTAGGTACTTTTTGATTGGCCAGTGGGTCCAAAAGGTTGTTACATTCTCTGAGCCAGGAGAAGGCTATATAAGCCCTGATGTGTAGCTTTGTTTTGAGGCTCACTTTGAGAAGTGTTCTGTGATTTGATCAGATGAAACTCTGGGAAGCCGTTGTCCAGAGCCCCCTGGCTTTGAAACCCAGATGTTGTTTGGTATGGATGTAATGGTTGGACAGTTTGGAAAACTGTCTACTTGATCTGTTTCTCTGTCTTGATAATTCTGTCTGTATACTTTGAAGTTCAGGGTGCTGACCTCTTTCCCCTGAACTAGGTAAACAATACATATTTGACTGATTAAAGTAAGCTTGTTAACCCATTTTGAGTTGCTTTCTTTTATCAAAGCAGATCCAAGAACCAGTGTTGGCAGACACCCTGGGGACGCTGGGGTGCTTGCCGCTACAACATCTCTGACCATGACACAGGACCATAAATTTCAAGCTAAAAGGGTCCTTAGAGGCCATGTAGTTCAAATCCATCACTTCCCAGAAGCTAAGTGACTTGCCCATTGTCACATGGGTCATAAGTGGTAGAGGCATGACTTGGATCTGGGTCTTCCTGACTTCAAGTCCTGAATTCTGTTCATTATGCCACACAGCTCAATTCAGCAAGCATTTATTATATGCCTACTATGTGCATGCACAAAAAAAATTGAAGAGTACTTGCCTTCAAGTATCTAACATTCTGGCAAATTAGAAACAACAGAAACAAGTCAGTAAATAGAACTTATGTGTGAAGTAAATATTCAGTCATTTCAAGAATGGATAGGAGGTAAGACACCAACAATGAGGGGTTCATGGCCTTACAAGGGCCTGTAATGGCCATAAATGGAGGCGACACTTGAATGAGCAGGAGGGATGAAGGGGTGCATTCTAAGCATGGAATACAGTGTAAACAAAGGCATGGTGGCAGGGAACGGCCTATTGTATGGGGAGAACAGCAAGCAGGCCATTTTGACTAGTCACCTCATTAAGTAGCAACTATGGGCCAGGCACTGATGAATGGACAGCTGCAATGTATAAAGAACAAAAAAGAGCAACGTGCAGTAAGCCTGGAAAGGTAGGCTAGAAGTAAGTTGCAAAGAGCTTCAAATTGCAAATCAAGAAGTTTTCGTACTATCCTAAAGGCAATGGGGAGCCATCGGATCTTCCTGAGCAGAGAAATCACACATGTCACATATGAGCATCTTTATCTACTGGGAAACAGAACAATAGTAAAATATGTTTAAAATCTTTGATTCTAGGGGCGGCCAGGTAGCACAGCGAGTAAGAGCACCGGCTCCAGTGTTGAGAACACCTGGAGATCGAATCCCGGGCTCAGACACTTAGCACCCACCCAGAAACACCTGGCCGTGTAACCTTGAGTAAGTTACTTAACCGCAATTGCCCAGGGGTGGCCAGGTGGCTCAGTGAGTAAGAGCACCGGCTCCAGTGTCGGAATGACCTGGATCAAATCCGGGCTCAGATACTCAGCACCACACCCAGAAATAATAACTGGCCGTGTAACCTTGAGCAAGTTACTTAACCCCAATTGCTTAAAAAAAAAAAAATTCTTTGATTCTAACCTTTAAAGGCTTTCACATTCCTTTTTTAAATCATAACTTTGTATTATCCTCTTAACAACCACAGCATTACAGTTAAAGCCACTCCTTTCTTTTCTCCACATAATCTCTATAATTTCCCACTTCTGAACCTTGACTCATTCTTGGAATGAGTTCCTAATTCTTGGAATGCCCTGACTTTCTCTTTTCTGCCTTGTTTATATATGTCTCATCCTTCAAGGCCCAGCTCAAATATCATACTTTCCATGAACTACATTTTCTCCCTTCTCTGATCTCATAGTACATTTTATTCTTCTTATGCACTTATATTTTCATTTGTATTCTGTGTATCTGTATAAATATATATGTACGTGTACATATATGTGCATGTATGTTTGTATGTATGTGTATATATGTGCATGTATATGTCTATATCTCTATATATCTATATCTACACTGTACATGTGTATGTATGCCTCCAGGACCATCTCCAGTCATCCTGATCTATATCTTGCCTTGGACCCAGATGGCTCCAGAGGAGAGAGTGAGGCTGGTAACTTTGCACAGTACTCCCTTACTTAAATCTAATCCACATGCATGTCGTGACCTCACCTCCCTGATGTCATGGTCCTCCACAAGAATGAAAGACAAGCAACAAACTAGCTTGTGACCTTGGGCAAGTCACTTAACCCCAATTGCCCTCCAAAAAGTAAAAAAGAAAAGAAAAGAAAGACAAACAACAACAAATGTACATGTGCATGTATATACACACATATACATATATATTCACATATACATACACACATATCTTTCCTATAAGAGTAGTTGTAAGTTCCTTAAGGGCAAGGACTGTATATAATTATTTATCTCGGTTATTTCTTTGAAAGCCCTTTAAAGCCTATCATAGGGCCTTCCATGACCATCAGCTCATTAAAGACATACAGTTCCTCAGTGTGGGGACTTCTTCCAACTAAGCAGATCACAACCTTCCTGTAACTTATGTATCTTAAGAGATTTATACAAGGAAGACTTTAATGAACTGATATAGAATAAAGTAAACCAGGAGAATTTTTGCAATAATATAAAAAATACAAAGACAAGAAACTTTGGAAGATTTAAGAACTCTTATCAATGCAATGACCAATCATGATACCAGAGAATTGATGAGCAAACTTGCTGACAGAAGCTCAGGGTTCAGAAGAGGCACACATTTTTGGACATGGCCAGTGTGGAAGTCACTTTGACTTGACTTCATATGTTACAAGGGTTTTGTCCTTTTAAATAGGAAGGTAGCATAGGAGGGAAAGAAAAAATATAATATACATACATACATATACATACAGACAGACACACATACATATATATGTGTATAGAGAGAGTGGCCCAGGTCTCAGAAGTGAAGTAAACTTGTGTAGTGACTAAATTTGAAGTCCAAGATTCAAATTCAGTGGTCATCCACTACACCACACAGCATCTGCAAAGCAGGCATTTGTTTGCAGGAAGGAAGGAAGGAAGGAAGGAAGGAAGGAAGGAAGGAAGGAAGGAAGGAAGGAAGAAGGAAGGAAAGAAAGAAAGAGAGAGATAGAAAGCTCTGTTCTGAGCTCAGCAGAATAGTCAAACAATTAGAGCTATTCAAGAGGTGGTTCAAAGGACAATGATCCCATTGGAGTTAGAACATCTCAGTCTGAGGCCTGGTTTCATCACTGGCTAGCTATCTTAATTTATCTGAACCTCAGTTTTCCCGTCTATTAAAAAAGAGATCCCAATACTGTACTAACTTCTCAGGTTGTGAGGAAAGTATTTGGCAAGTCTTACAACAGCATAGGGATACAAATTATCTTGAGGAGGCTGGATGACCAAGTAGATAGAACACTAGACCTGAGGTCAAATCCAGACGTGGACGCTTCCTAGCTGTGTCACTCTGGGCAAGTCATTTAATCTCTGCCTGCCTCAATTTCCTCACCTATAAATGGGGGTAATAATAACATCTATCTATGTTATGAGGATCAAATGATGATATTTGTACATTGCTTTGAAACTTCAGGCTTTATAGAAATGCTAGGTTTTATTATTTTTATTTATTTTATTATTATTATTATATTTATTATGATCCAAATGTTAGACTTTACACTGATTTAATTCACAATGGAAGATGCCCTAAATGCCTTTTTTCTAGTGTGTATGTGTGTATGCACATAGCATGCACATATAGGCACTTAAGTCACTTTCTGTGGCAGGCATCTCTCTTCCAAAAGGTGTCAAGATGTTTGATCCATCAAGCAATCTGCTCCTTTTAGTGCTCCTGAGCACTTTCTGCTGGGTTTAACACCAGCCTTCCTAATAAACAGAAAGTCAGAGCTCCCTGATCAATCACAGAGGGTGTCAGACGGGGAAGTCAGAGTTGAGAAGAGAGACAGCTTCAACCCAGGGCAGCAAAGTTTGCTGAGTCTGCCCTATAATGAAGCCATGCCAGACGTACTTTACCACTATCTGTCTTTATTTCTTTACCCCACTCCATCAGACATACAGCTTCATAATAGTTCCTACAGAGTCTGGAAGCATACTTTCTCTCTCAAACCAAAAAGACTCAGGCAACAATCCAAGACATTATTTCTCTATGTCGTGCCTAATTTCATTCCCCACTCCCACCCCTCCTCCAGGGTACTCCAGGCTGTTGGATTTTTTACTCATCTGATGTTTTGTCTCCAGGGTACTAGCCTTCTGGGGGAAGTGAAGAGCCAAAACTCAGAAGATGCCCTTAGGGGCCCTTTCCCATTCCTCCCTCCTCACTGTCTGGTAAGAATATAATTTTAGATACATGTCATCATGGATTTCATTTCTTCAAGAAGACAAACCACAAAGCATTTGCCCAAGTCCCTCTTGAAAATCTTATGGAAGAGATAAAGGAATCTGGAGTGAATGGTGGGTTTAGAACTGGTTTACTGAATAGCTATGAAGAATGGCAATTAATTGATAGATGACAATCTGTAAAGGAGGTCTTTGGTGGAGTGCCCCAGGGGTTTGTCTTCAGCTCTGTTCTATTCAATGTTTTAAAAAAATAAATTACTTAGATGAAGACTTAGAAAGAATGTTCATAAAATTTACTAATGATACAAAGAGAGCAAGAGCTAAAATGGGAAGGGAAGAATCAAGATCTAAAAAGATCTCTCAACAAGCTAGAATAACGGCCCATATTTATTAAAGCAAAAATAAGACGTACATTTATAGACACAGCTAATGTGGGAATTTGTTTTGCTTGACTACACATTTTTGTAGCAAGACTTTTTTTTTCCCCACATGAGGTATGGGGGGTATTGGTAAAAGAAGATTTAGGCATTATAACAGGCTGTTCCAGGGACATAGTGGCACACAGTGAGTCAGGAATACTATATTGGCCTGGTCACAAGATTTGAGGAATCAGTTAAACTGTAAAAAGCTGAAAGGGGGGAAGCTCAAATGATGATAGAAACATAAGTCATCAGGGTTATAAGGGAACTGTGATTTCATTTGATTTTGATTTAAGAACTCACAAAGCATTGTAAATCTGGAGTTGGAAGAGACCTTAGAAGTCATCTAGCCCAATTTTGTCATTTCACAAAAGAGGAAAGTGGAAGTTATATGATTGGCCCAAGGTTACAAGGTAAAAATTGTTAGAGGCAAAATTTGAACCCAGGTCCTCTGACTCTAGATCTAGTACACTTTTCCCACTTTACCACATTGCCTCCTAGAGACCAAATTTAAGGTGGGTTGAAAGAACCTTTAAAAGGGAGATGCAAGATGGAGGTATAGAGGCAGCCAGCTAGCTGAACTCTGCCAATATTCCCTTCCAAACAATATTAAAATAGGGACTCAAATCAAATTCTGAAGTGGTAGAGACAACAAAGGTCAGAATGAGACATTTTACTAGTCCAGTATGGAAGGTCAGCACAAAGGATCTATGATACTGGGATGGGGGTTGGCCTAGAGCATGTAGCCACAGGCTGCAGCAGCTTGGAGAGCTTTCAGCCCAGACGGGGTGAAGGGCTCACAAAACTAATCAGAAAGAGCTTACAGGGGACCCTTTTCTGGTGCAGGGGGCAGGACAGCACTGTTTTAACAAATCTGTTGTCCATAAGCAGTTCCGGGTCACAGCTCCAGGGCAGAAAGGAATGCTTGTGGTCAGTCACAAAGAAGCAGAGACCTTGGTCACTGTTCCAGAGCCAAGAGGAGCACTAGCACTTGTAGCTACAGGGGGGCAGAGGTCCCTCCTGGGTTAAGATCAAAGCACAGAACAGGACAACCATCACCACACCTCTTCCAGGACCACACCACCGAAGAATCAACAAAAGCTTGCAGACCTCTAGAACTATTTCTGAAAAGAACAGAACAAAAAAGTCTGAAGCTTGGGGCAATGCTGCACCACTCCCAGGTGAGCAGAGCCTAACTTTAATATAAAGTTCAAGGTTAATTAATAGGCTAGAAAAATGAGAAAACACCACCACCACCACCCACCACAACAACAGCAATAATAAATTCAACAATAAAAAGCTATTATGGTGGCAGGGAAGACCAGACAAGACACAAACTCAAAAGAAGACAACAATGTGAAAATAACTACAAAAAAGTATAAAAGTAAATTACTAATTGGACATAAGCCCCAACAAGAATTCCCCAAAGAGTTAAAGAACATGATGAGTAGGTGGAGCTAAAATTGGGAAATGAAATGAGAATAATGCAAGAAAATTATTAACAGAACAACTTGGCAAAAGAGGCACAAAAATGTTGTAGAAAATAAAACCTTAAAAACAGAACTGGCCAAATGGTAAAAGAGGAATAACAAATTCACTGAAGAAACTACTCCTTAAAAAGGAAAAAAAGACCAAATGGAAAAAGAAATTCAAAAGCTCACTGAAGAAAATAATTCCTTAAGAATTAGAATTTAGCTAATGACTCTACAAGACATCAAGAAACAATAAAATGAAGCCAAAAAATGAAAAAAAAATAGAAGAAAATGTTAAATATCTCATCAGAAAAGGAGCTGACCTGCAAACTATTTTAAGGAGATAGTTTAAGAATTATTAAGCTGCCAGAAAATTATGATAAAAAGAGTCTAAAGATCCTATTTCAAGAAATTATTGAGGAAAATTGACCCTATAGCTTAGATTCGAGGATAAAATGGAACTTGAAAGAATCCACTGATCACGTCCTGAAAGATCCCATAATGAAACTCCTAGAAACATTATAGCCAAATTTCAGAGCTCCCAGGTCAAGGAGAAAATATTATGAGGAGTCAGGAAGAAACAATTCAAATGTTGTAGAGCCAGAGTCAATATTGCATAAGATTTAGCAGCTTCCATATTAAAGAAGCAAAGGGCTTAGAATATAATATTCCAGATAGAAAAGGAGCTAGGATTACAGCCAAAAATAACCTACCCAGCAAAACCAAGTAATACTTCAGAGGAGGAAAAAGAATATTTAATGAAAGAGGACTTTTAAGGATTCCTGATGCAAAGACCAGAGCTAAATAGAAAATCTGACATTCAAACATAAGACTCAAGAGAAGCATAAAAAGGTAAACATGAAAGAGAAATCCTAAGGGACTCAATGAGGCTAAACTATTTACATTCCTACTTGGAAAAATAATACATGTAATTCCCAGGAACTTTTATCATTATTAGGGCAGTTAGAATGAGTCTATATAGAAGGTATAGGTATGAGTCAAATATGTTGGGATTATCTAAAAAAATGTAGGGGTAAGAAAGAGGGATGCACTGGGAGAAGGGGGAAGGGGCAGGCAGAATGGGGAAATTATCTCATGTCAAAGAGGTGCACCAAGGAAGAGCTTTTCTAGTGGAGGGGAAAATGGGGGTGGTGGTGGTAAGCAAGGCTTGAACCTAATCCTAATTGGAATTATTTCAAAGAAAGAAGAATAAACAGGAACACACACACACACACACACACACACACACACGGTTGGGTACAGAAATCTATGTTACCCAACAGAAAAATAGGAGGGAAAGGGGATAATAGAAAAGGAGGAGGGGGGAAATAAAAGGGAAGATGGATTAAGGGAGGCAGTGATCAGAAGCAATAAATAAAATAAGTGGCTGAAACAGAATCTATGATACTTAAGTTGAAGTAAAAAAAAAGTCAGGGGTAGCAATCTTGATCTTAAACAAAGCAAAAGCAAAAACTAGACCTAATTAAAAGAGATAAACAAGGAAACTACATTTTGCTAAAAGTGAAGCAATAGTAAATAAACATCTTTAAAGGAAGTTTTTTTTTTTTCTGATAAATGCCTTGTTTTTTCTGATATATTGGGAGCTGTGTCAAATTTATAAAAAAAAAAGACCCATTTCTCAATTGATAAATGATCAAAGGATATGAAGTTTTTAGTTTTCAGAAAAAGAAATCAAAGCAATTTTCAGAAGAAATCAAAGCTATCTATTGTTATATGAAAAAAAATGCTCTAAATTACTATTTGATTAGAGAAATGTATCACCTTATACCCATCAGAAATAACAAATGCTGGAGGGGATGTGGGAAAATAGGTACCCTAATGAATATTTTGTGGAGTTGTGAACTGGTCTAACTATTCTGGAGAAAAATTTGTAAAAGCACTGAGACTATGCATACCCTTTAACACAGCAAAAAACTACTAAGTCTATATACCAAATAGATCAAAGGAAAAGAAAAATAACATATATAAGAAAATTATGGGTAGCAAAAAAAAAATTCTTTTTAGGGTAGCAAAGAATTGGAAATTGAGGGGATGTCCATCAACTGATGAACAAATGAACAAGTTGTGGCATATAATTGTGATGGAGCTTTATTGTGCTATTAGAAATGATGAGCAGGGATAGTCTCAGAAAAACCTGGGAAGGCCTATATAAACTGATGCAAAGTGAAGTGAGCAGAACCAGATCATTATACACAGTTACAGCAATATTGTAATGATGATCAACTGTGAAAAACTTGACTACTCTGATAGATACAATGCACCAAATCAATTTCAAAGGACTCATGATGAAAAAATGTTCTCCACCTCCAGAGAGAGAAGTGATGAACTCTGAGCACAAATCAGAGTATATTTTTCTCACTTTCTTTATTTTTCTGGCTTTTCTGTGATATGAACAATATGGAAATATATTTTGTACAATTTCACATATGTAATTGACATCATATTGCTTGCCTTCTCAGTGGGTGGAGAAGCTGTTAGAGGTGAGAGAGAGAGAATTTAGAATTTAAAAATTTTAAAAATAGAGTGTTAAAAATAAATAATACATTAAAAAAGAGAAAAAAGTCACAGAGGAACATCCTTTTCTTGTTCCCCTTAAGAAAGACCAACTCAGTATATCTGCATCTAATACCTGTTTTGCTTCCCCTCCCCTCCTTCCTTTCATCCAGGCTATTCAGTATGACTCAAAGGAAATCCTTCTTTTCAGTGTTACCTCTTCCATGAAGTCTTCCCATCTAACCCTGACTAAAAGTAACCATAGAATCATAGATTTAAATCCAGAAGGGGTCTCTCATATGTCATTGAAAACAATCCTTTTGTGGGACAGATGAAGAGAAATGGAGTTTAGAGGTGTTATTTGTTCAAAATCACACAGCTAGATAGAATTTGAACTCAGGCATCCCTGTTCCCCAGTCTGGTGTTCTCTCTACTATGCCACTCTCCCATCCAATGTCACCCTTCTTAATTTTTCCTGCCATAATCCCTCTCTATCTTCTTGATGTTGTTGTTCATCTGATACAAAAATCCCGTGAGGACGGGGGCTGTGTCATTTTTTCAATGACCCAGCCAAACTGTAGATATCTTTGACCCATGAACATGCTTCTTTCACAAATTCCTCTGTTCTGAATGCCCTTTCTAGTCTACTGTGCCTTTTGAATTCCATACTAAGAAGTCCACCTCAAGCACCATCTCTTCTACAAAGCCATCCTTCAGCCTCTAGGCAGAAATGACTTTCCCTTTCTGATCCCACTTTGTTTGCATTTTTCCAACGCATTTCTATATTATTGTGCATAGCAGTCTTCTATGTTGGTGTCTTTTCCCCTTATTTAACTATAAATTTCATAAGGGCAGAGTCCTTGTCTTATCTAAACTCCCCCAATGCTGAGCTCAATTTCTTTTACTTAGGATTCACCTAAGGAATTTCTTGAATTTGATGAGAATCCTCCAGTACTGTAGTAATTGCAAGATTGTTTCTCCCTAGGATTCATCAAGAGGAATCTAATGTGTGAGGCTCTCATGGGCTTAGATACTGTATATAATAATTGGGTTCCAAATTTCAGAGCTGAGTCTTCCTTTTTAATGTTTCTTACATCTGAAATCTTTGAGATGCCTTTAAGGTGCCTCAGAGTTAGGCAATGAATAAGGTAAAGCCAGTAAGGGCAGCCAGGTGACACAGGGGATAGAACGCTGGACTCAGTCTGCAAGAACTGAGTTCAAATACAACTTCAGCTACTAATTATCTATGTGAGTCTGAGCAAGTCAATCTGTCTGCATCAGTCTCCTAATCTATAAAATGAGGTTAATAATGGCACCTATTTCCCAGGGTTGTTATAAGGATAAAATGAGATAATTTAACAATAAATAAGATAAAAATGAAATAATGTACTTTGTAAACTTTAAAACACTGTATAAGTGCTATTGGTTATGATTTGTTATTGTTAATATTATTATAGCAGAGACTCCAGATCAGAGCTCAGATTTTTCAATTTTAGAGCAGATCCATAACTAGAACATTTGGACTTAAAGTACTTGAGTTCAAATCTCAACTCTGCCACTAACAAGCTGTATAGCCCTGGACAAACTATATCCCTGCTTTCTGTTCCTCTGTTTCCTCATCTGTCAAATAAAGATGTTGGACTCTGTGACCCTTGGGTCCCTCATACTTCTAATTCTTATCATCTTATATAATTTGTAGATAACACAAAGCTAGGAGAGATAGTCAACAAATTGAATGACAGAATCAGGATCTAAAAATCTCTTGACATCAGACCGATCCAGAGACTCTGAAATAATAGGCAAAAACATCAAAATTCACCAAGAGTTTCAGAAAACAACTTTATTGTAATAGGATTGGGAAGGCATGGAGCAATATCTGTTAGTCAGAAGATAATATAGGTGTTTTAATTGATTCCAAGTTCAGTATTATTTACCAGTGTGAGGAAGCAGTCAATAATAATAATGCAGCCTTTGTTGTTACTGTTTAGTCATTTCAGTCATTTCTAACTGTTTGTGACCTCATTTGGGGTTTTCTTGGCAAAGATGCTAGAGTGGTTTGCATTTCCTTCTGCAGTCCATTTTACAGATGAGGAACTGAGGAAAATAGGGTTAAATGAATTGTCTAGGGTCACACACAGCTAGTAAGTGTAACCTTAGGATATAATAAGAGAGTCAGTGTTCATGACAAAGGAGGTGATGGTCTCATAGTGTTTTGTCCTGGCCTGATCATATCTGGGGTAATGTGTTTATTTCTGGATGTCACAGTTTAAAAAGGATATGAGATTGTTCAGAGCTGAGTAAATAGGATGGTGAAGAGCCTTCAAATCATACCATTTTAGGACTGACTGATTAAGGAAATTACTAATGTTTTATCTGTAGAAGAAAAAATTCATGGGGGACATGAAAGTTGTCAAGTATTTAAAGAGTTGACCCAGAGAAGATGATGACTTGACCTGAATTGTTTAGGTTAAGAGGACAGAATCAAAAGCCATAGATGCACCTTTCAAAAAGGCACATTGATGTGTGAGTCAAAACTTGCTACCAATTAAAGTTGCCCATTAATGAAATGACAGGCATCAAAGGATGGTATGTTTCCTTGCCATGGGTATCTTAAGCAAAGATTAGATGAGGACTTGGTGTGTGCATTTCAGAACCTATGTTGCAAAATCAATCAAGATAGTAGACAACTGGGGTGGCTAGGTGGCACAGTGAGTAGAGCAACGGCCCTGGAGTCAGGAGGACCTGAGTTCAAATCTGGCCTCAAACACTTAACACAAAAACTAGCCACGTGACCTTGGGCAAGTCACTTAACCCTGATTGCCCTCCAAAAAGCAAAAACAAAAAGAGATAGTAGAAAAGAAAGGAGGAAGATGCTGGCTTGCTCCCTGTTTGGGGCGCTGTGTAATACCACCCTGGGACAAACTTTACAATTTTCAAGTCAATTTCATATCTATGATGATAATAGATCACATTTCTAATACAATACCTCTTATTTGACAAAGGGCTTTCCTCACAATAATCCTGAAGATAATCATTTGCCTTCACACATCACCTTATGATTTTCATAGCACTCTCCTCACAAAGTCCTCTAAGGAGAGTAATAGGAGTGTTATCATGCCCACTTTTTAGATGAAGACACTGAGGCTGACAGAGATAATGTCATTGTCCATGGTCATATAATACATTTACAACTATTTGCTGGAAACAGGAAGCAAATACGACAGGTTCACTATCAGGGTTTGACCCTTCCCAATGCTCATATGGATTAAGTCTTTTTGTATTTTTAATTTTTTTACCTGAAAGGTGAGAATTCTGTCCCTGGGCCTGGATTAGTCCAGGGCAGTAAGGTTTAAGCTGTCTTTCCCATGACGGTAGATTCCTGGTAGACTCTAGCTGTGTTGAGTCAGTTAAGGTCATTAAAAAGTCCCACCTGCACTAAATCCCAGACCTTCAAAGCTGTTGTCATTTCTGGCGGAAGAGGACCAAAATGGCATCATTATTCCAGGGTCAAAGTACAATGTTACTAGCTGGGTGACCCTGGGTAAGTCACTTAACCCTGTTTGCCTCAGTTTCCTCATTTGTAAAATGAGCTGGGGAAGGAAATGGCAAACCACTCCAGAATCTCTGCCAAGAAAACCCAAATAGGGTCATAGAGGGTTGGACACAATTGAAACATCTCAACAACAACAGAATGGAAACTTCTTGAGGGCTAGGATGGTTTTAGACCTGGCTGCTCTTCCAAGCCTGTGTGAGTCTCCAGAGGGTGGTGATAGAGGCCCACATCTATCCAAACTAAGCACTATAGTATCGTTACTGAGTATCTTTTCCATTCTAAGGCTGTCAGCCTCCTTTCATTAACTGTTGAATGACTGGAATGGACCCCAATAAGGCAGCAACTTATTCAAGGGTTCAAAGGTCCCCCAAAGAAGATTTTAAATCAATTAAAATTTTATGCCAATTGACTGCAAGGTTCTGTGTGAATTGTTGGTGATAAAAAGCAAAAATAAAAGGGTTCCTGGGTAAAGATCTGATCATAGGAGAATACAAGAAATATTCAGGGGGCCAGAGAGTAGACCAGGTTGGCTGGAGCATAAATGTCAGTGAAACCAGGTTGTCAAAGGACTTGGATGCTGAGCAGGAGTTGGGACTTACTTATTTGCTTATTAGAGAACAGAGTATGGGAGGGTTGTCAGCAAAAGAATAAAAACCAGAGTCCTGAATAAGAAAAATTCCTCTGGCAGCATGGTGAAGGATAAATCACAGGACCAGCAAGGTGGCAAGAAGGCTCATGAAGAGACCATTATGATATTTCAGAAAGGGAATTAGGGACTACACTAGGCTGGTGGTAGTGGGACTAAAGAGAAGAGGATGAATGTGAAAGATGTAATAAGTTTGGTTTTTCTTCTTGAGCCTAGAATGCAACATTCCATGTGGGTATAGATTGTGTCTCTCATATCTAAGGCTTCCTTAGCATTGTTCACTACACCTAGTAGGCCCTTAATGAGATTGTTGAAAAAAAATGAACTAGGATTAATGTTCAAAATGTCCATTTTTGTCTCAATATAAGAGAAAAAAACAAAAACAAAACCCAAGGTACTAACAATTCAAGCCAACAAATAGAATGGAGATTGCTCAGGAGATAGTGAGCTCCTATTATCAATAGATGTCTCTAAGAGAAAACTGAAGAGAAGAGGTGGCTCCTGCTTCAAATTATGTACTAGGTGATCTCTGAGGCCCAGTCTGAATCTTATCATTATCTGACAAGTTGATGCCTGCCCGGTTCATATTATAGAGCTGCTCTGAGGATCAAGAGAGTCCACGAGGGTGGTGAATTTGGAGTCAAAGAACCTGGGTTCAAATCCCACCTCAGATACTTGCCTCAACGGTACAACCCAAGGCACGTCACTCAACCTCTCTCTGCCTTGGTTTCAGTAAGTGTAAAATGAAGATGTTGAACTAGATGACGTCTAAGGTCCCTTCCAGTTCTAGAGCTATTATTCTATGGAATGTGATAACACATTAAATTATTTTGTTAACATAAAGCTTGGTTTACAAAACTGCTCCTGTCACAGCGTATCTGGATAAAATGAACAAAATAGAATTAGTAACTATGTTGTTCCTATCTCCCATCCCCATGCCTGTCTATAGGCTATTACTCCCTCATGTCCATCTGTCTATCCACCGGTAGAATGTCTTTGAGTTGTTAACATGCTTTGTCAATAAATCATTCCCTTTTCCTGTACTCATATTCCTAGAGGCTGTTGTACTGTACTGGGTTCATCTTGAAAAATCCAAATGATGTAAGTAGCAAACATAAATAATAAATAAGCTTCTGGTTCCCAGGGGTCCCCAGTAGCTTTGCTCACAACTGCATTTTTTTCCTCTCTCTGTCCAGTTCAGTTTTAAAGGTCTCTGAGAATAGTGCTTAGAAATTTGATGAGCAAAGACAGACAGAGTGGAGTCCTTGTCCAATCGTGGCCTCTTTGGAAGGATAGTATTTTTTCAGATGGATCCATGGGGCTCTTTGTTCTCAGAAACAGGCTTGATTTGGTGACTACCAAAGTTCTGTTGGCATCATTTGGGAGAAAAGGACTGAATTCTAAATCAGAAGACTTAGATTCAGCATCTACTACTTTCTAAGTATGTGACCTTTGACATATCATTTTACCTATTCCTCAGTTTCTTTATCTGTCAAGTGAGGGGGCTGGACCAAATGATCTCTGAGACTCTGAGTAGCTTTGATATGCAATGATTTTCTCCTCTTAATGAGGTGGATTTCTATAGAGCATTATCATTTGCACAGAAATTTTTTCAGCACAGTCTTATGAGATCAATCATATATGTCTCCTTGTCTTCATACCTGGGCAAGGTGAATGACCATGTACTTAGAGAAGGCAGTTGAATTATTCAAACTCACCATGTTAACAAGCAACTGAGTTGGGACTGGCTTCCAGGTCTTCTTCCCCCAACCAGTACACTTTTCATAACACCAAGGAGCCCTTAGTTTGCAAATTATGAATGAAGGTAGAAGTATGAAGGGAAGCTGAGAAAGAAGAAAATAAACTTTTAAAATCTCCATTTGTATTTCAAAATAAAAAAGAAACTCACCAACAAAGAGAACAATGATCTAGTTGTGAATCTACCCAGTCTTGGCCCTGGGCCTTTTTCCTTCAATCAATTTGCTTTTATTTTTCTCCCTCTTATTCTTTTTTCTTTCTTAGAAAGGCAAGGCAATCAGTGAAGACAATTAACACAATTATCTCCTCTCAAGTGCTGGTGTAAACTAACATGTGCTGCATCTTATTCAGGAGAAAAGAGAAGAAATCCTGGTGGAGTGGGAAAAACACTAGACATTGTGCTGGGGTTCAAATCCAGTATCTACCACTTACTACAATCCATATACTCTGTGTGTATATCATTATTATCATGATAATTATACATAATTATTTACATGTTGCCTTCTTCATTAGATTCTGAAGTTCTTTATGCTAGAAACCATATTTTTGTTTTTCTTTCCATCCCTAATGCCCGACACGATGCTTGGCACATAGGATTTAATAAACGCTTGTTGGCTGACCCGATGTCTTTGGGCAAGTCCTTTCACCTTTGGGGCTTCTCAGGATTTCCAAGTTGGAAAAGACCTCAAACCAAATGAACTACATGACCATTATGTCATGTCCAACAAGACTTCCAGTGAGGGGAAGCTTACTCCTACTACCTCCTGAGGCCTCCTGTTCCACTTTTAGGCAGTACTAGTTGTCAGGAAGTTTTTGCTTTTTCCATTACCACAAACCTAAATCTACCTCTCAACAATTTCTGTCCATTGTGCCTAGTTTTGCCCTCAAGCAAAAAAAAAAGCCTAACCTCTAACCTATATTACAACTTTCCAATATGAGAAATCTATTTATAATATCCCCTTTATAAGGCAGCTAGATGGTGTAGTGGATAGAGCACCAGCCATAGAGTCAGGAGGACCTGAGTTCAAATTTGGTCTCAGATACTTGACATTTATTATCTGTGTGCCCTGGGCAAATCACTTAACCCTTATTACTTTGACAAAAAAAAAATTCTCTTTCTGTGTTTTCTACTCTGTACTAAACTTCCCTAGTTACTTCAATTGGTCTTCACATGGTATGGTCTTGAGGCCCTCTACAAACCTGGCTGCCTTCCTTCTCACAGGTTTAGACTCAATGGTCAGGAAGAACTATTTTTCCTCTGTTGTTCTGTGATTTTTGTAATTCTCTGAAGGTTTTTGCCCCAGTCTGGCCCTCACAAATACTGTGGAGGTTTATAAGATGATTGTGAGTATATGTACAAGATGCCCCCAAAGTCTTAATGCAGCTTTGAGCTTTACTAATTTAAACAATAGCTTAGTGCAGTTTTGCTCACTTTGAACTGCTATGTGTGGAGAGTGAGTGGAAAGGAAATGAGACAAAAGACAAACGACAAACAAAATAACAGTCAGGAGGATGACAATAGTGATATTTGGAGGAACAGCTGTGGTGCTGTGAAAAGGGCTATGACATTGGAGCCAGGGGAATCTCTGCTTAGTCAGTCAGTGAACAAGCATTTTCTATGTGCCAGGCCCTGTGTTAAGAACAGCAGATAAAAAGAAAGCCCAAAACAGTCCCTGGCCTCAAGGAGTTACATTGCAGTGCGAGAGACATTTCAACAACTGTATATATATGAGATGCATGCAGAGTAGAGGGGAAGGTGCTAGAATTGGGGGAATTTCTGCAATGCCAGCACTAAGACTGATGGGCTCTGTAATCTTTGTATCCACTCTGTAAAGTGAAACAATTCACTTGCCTGTTGAGACTATATTTCTTTCCCAGTAAAAGGAAGATAGTCTCATCTGCACTGCTTGAAAGCACAAGGCAGCTAGGTGGCTAAGTGGATAGAGCACTGGCCCTAAAGTCAGGAATATGTGAGTTCAAATCCAGTCTCAAATATTTCACAATTTCGTGACCTTGGGCAAGTCACTTAACCTCCCTTTGCCTCAGTTTCCTTAATTATAAAATGGAGTTAATAATGACGCCTAGTTCACTTGGTTGTTTTGAAGCTCAGAGGAGATAGTATTTGTGAAGTGCTTAGCACTGTTTGGAACATAGCAGATGCTACATAAACATATATTTCTTTTTCTTTATGCCTTCTTCTTCTCATTGTATATGCAATACTCCATCTCCTCTCAAATGTTAGATGATTATGGGTTATACCATTACATTTGACAGTCATTATCACTTAGAGGGCTTTGACTGTGATTAAGCCCTTAACCTGATACATGCCCAAAATGTTACTCTTGGAGATGGTCACACCAAGCAAGCCAATTTAATTGAGTAGACACTTATTAAGCACTATTAGCTGTAAAGTTCTGTCCTCAGCAAAAATTATGAAGTTGGAACCAAAGGATAAGCTCTGGAGTAAGAACAAGATGATGAAATATCAGCTTTGGACAAGTTGATATACAAGTTCTATTAGAATATTCAGTGTTGACATCCTGCTAGAGACTTAGGAGGGACATTGGGAGCTCTTTTCAAGTACTTGAAAGTCTATCACATGGATGAAGGGTTAGCTTTGTCTTGCTTGGCTCCCAAAAAGCAGAATTAGAAGTTATGAATGGAAGCTATAGAAGGTAGATTTTGACAAATTTGACAAAGAAAACAAAATGCCCCAACAATTACAGCCATCTAAATGTGGTAAGGGCTTGCTCTTATTGGTGATCTTCAAGCTGAGGCTGGAGAAGCCACTCAATGGATTTGTTATTTCTACTGAAGACACCACCATTCTCCCAATTTTATAGTCTCTGAGCCACCGCTGACTCTTCCATGTCCCTGGCCCTCTAGATGTCCTCTCTGCTTCCAATCTGCCTTTCTGACAATTCATTCATCCTTTTCAAATTCTTATTCAGGTATAGGTTATATTTGATGACATCCAAAATCCCTTCCAATTTAGATTCTGTGTTATGTAATTACTACTTACAAATATGGGAGTTGTTATTTGTCCTTCATTCTTGAAGAGAACCATGACATCAGGAAGGTGATGCCATGACTTGCAAGTTAATAGGATTTAAGTGAGGCAGGTCTGTCTAAAGTCACCAGCCTCATTCTCTCCTTCAGAGCCATCTGGGTCCAGCAGCCTGATACAGATAAGGATGACTGGAAATGGACCCAATATAGTGGGAAACCTTGGCCTTTTCAAGCTAAGATCTTTCCCAGGTCTCAGTTTGCCTGAAGCAAAATATGGGGGTAGTATGAAGTTGAATGGATAGAATTCTGGGTTTAAGGAAAAGATTTGAGTATCATCTGCATAGAGGTAGTAATTAATGATGAATTCACTAATGATAATGCTAACAACAATAATAGTACTAATAATAGGTAACATTTATATAGCTCTTACTATGTATTAAGTGCTTTACAATTATTATCTTATTTTATTCTTACAATAATACTACAAGGGAGGTGCTATTATTATCCTCATTTTATAGATGGGGAAATTGAGGCAAATAGAGGTGAAATGACTCTCTAAGGGTCACACAGATGGTTACTAACTGAAGTCAGATTTAAACTCAGGTTTTCCTGACTACAGGTCTTGTACTCTATCTGCTGGGTCACTTAGTTATCTCCCAGGAAAGTAAAGAGAAATGAGGACCAAGGATAAATTCTCAAA
>NW_027187352.1:11446002-11514335 GCF_028583685.1 Petaurus breviceps papuanus
AGTGGGATATCACATCAAGAAAACAAGTGGCTTAAATTTCCATCCCTTAGAGTCAAGATGGCAGAGTAGAAACAGGACCTCCTCCTGGATCCAGCTCCCACCACCTCCAATCCATGTAAAAGGGGACTCTGAATAAATTTTGGAGCTACAGAACCCACAAAATGACACAAAGAAACTAACCTTCTGCTGAGGACAGCCTGGCAGGTCAGCAGAAATCAGCCAGAGCAGCGCTCTGGGAGCCAAGCCCAGCCCCACACCAAGGTTTTAGCCCCAGGGCGGGCCTGGACTCCAGATTACCAGCAGCTGTGGCACTTCAGAATTATCAACACACAAATGCTAAGGACAAAGTAAGAGGACTTTGGCACCCAGTAGTGGGGTGCATTGGCTTTTGCCCCCAGGGTGAGAAGCCACTGAGGGCTGTGGCTCAGCCCCCACCACGTGGCAGCTTCAGCTCCCAGCCTGCAGACTGTAGGGGGACCAAGAGACCAGTCTGAGGGGTAATCACTCTTGCTTTAACCTGCTTGGATCTGGATTGTGGTCTAGTGTACAGATCCTGGGGTGCGTGACCAGCTTGCCAGAGCATGTGGAGACTTCAGAGAGGGCACCCAACTAATAACTCCAGCAGCTGAGAAAACCGCAGTGTTTGGAACAAAGCTCCCCTGTCTGGTGGCAGAGTCCTACTGTGGCAAAAAGCCCAAAAGTAAAGTAATTGAGTGACAACATGATCAGGCAAAGGAAGCAAACCAAGCAAAGCAATCCAACACTAGACTCCTATTTGGGGGGCAAAAAGGATCAAAGCATGGAACAGGAGGAAGAGAGTGAAGTCAGAACTCCTGCACCAAAAGCTTCCAAGAAAAATATGAACTGGTTACAGGCCATAGAGGACCGTAAGAAGCAGATAAAAGAAGTGGAGGAAAAATTGGAAAGAGAAATGGGAACAATGCAAGAAAATTACAAAATGAGAGTCAACAGGCTGACTGAGGAAAATAACTCCTTAAAAAATAGACTAACTCAAATGGCAAAAGAGCCTCAAAAATCCAATGAGGGGAAGAATGCCTTAAAAAGCTAAATCTGCCAGATGGAAAAATAATCTGAAAAGCTCACTGAGGAGAATCATTCCTTCAGAATTAGACTGGGGTAAAGGGAAGCTACTGATTTTAAGAGAAATCAAGATGATGTTAAACAGATCCAAACAAATGAAAGAATAGAAGTCAATGTGAAATGTCTCACTGGAAAAACCACTGTCCTGGAAAATAGATCCAGGAGAGATCATTTAAAAATTATTGGACTACCTGAAAGCCATGATCAAATAAAGAGCCTAGAAATCATCCTCCAAGAAATTCTCAAGGAAAATTGCCCTGATGTTTTAGAATCAGAGGGCAAAATAGAGGTTGAAAGAATACATAGATCACCTCCAGAAAAAGATCCCAAAAAGAAAACTCCTAGGAATATTATAGCCAGGTTCCAAAATTCCCAGATCAAGGAGAGAATATTACAAGCAGCCAGGAAGAAACAATTTGAATATTGTGGAAACACAATTAGGATAACTCAGGATCTGGTAGCTTCTACACTGAGGGATTGAAGGGCTTGGAATATGATATTCTGGAGAGCAAAGGAGCTGGGATTAAAACCAAGAATCATCTACCCAGCAAAAGTGAGTATCATGTTTCAGAGGAAAATATGGTCATTCAGTGGAATAGAGGACCTTAAAGCATTCTTTTTTTTTAAAGCAATTGGGGTGAAGTAACTTGCTCAAGGTTACACGGCCAGATATTTCTGGGTGTGGTGCTAAGTATCTGAGCCCGGGATTCGATCCCCAGGTCATCCCGACACTGGGGCCAGTGCTCTTACTCGCTGTGCTACCTGGCTGCCCCTAAGCAATTGGGGTTAAGTAACTTGCTCAAGGTTACACGGCCAGGTGTTTCAGGGTGGGTGCTAAGTGTCTAAGCCCAGATTTGATCCCCCAGGTCATCCCGACACTGGGGCCAGGGCTCTTGCTCACTGTGCTACCTGGCCGCCCCCCTTCAAGCATTCTTGATGAAAAATCCAGAGTTGAATAGAAAATTTGACATTCAGATACAAGAAGCAAGAGAAGCATGAGAAGGTAAACAGGGAAAAGAAATCATAAGCAACTTATTAAAGTTGAATGATTAACTAACATTCCTACATGGAAAAACAATAATTGTAACTGATGAAACTTTTCTCAGTTTGAAAATAGTTGAAGGGAATATATATACACACACCAGAGGGCATATGAATACATAGGTGAATGTGTGTATATATGTTTACAGGTATACGTAGATAGAGGGCACAAGACCAATTTAATAGGAAGGGATGATACTTAAAAGGTGAAATTAAGAGGTGAGAGAGGAATATAATGAGAGGAGATGGGGAGAGACAGAATGGGGTAAACTATCTCATATAGAAGAGTCAAGGGAAAATGGTTACAATGGAGGGAAGAATAGGAAGGCAAAAGGGAATGTGTCAACTTTATTCTCATTGAATTTGGCTCGGGAAGGGAATGAAATACACACTAAATATGGTATCTCACCCTACAGGAGAGTAGGGGGGGAAGGGAATGAGAGAGGGGAGGATGGAAGGGAGGGCAGGCTGGGGGGGGGGGAAAGTTGGAAGCACCCACTTTTGAAAAGGAATGGCATCAAAATAGAGAATAGAACAA
This sequence comes from Petaurus breviceps papuanus, assembly GCF_028583685.1. Taxonomy (NCBI): domain Eukaryota; kingdom Metazoa; phylum Chordata; class Mammalia; order Diprotodontia; family Petauridae; genus Petaurus; species Petaurus breviceps. The sequence goes on from NW_027187352.1 coordinate 11,448,683, forward strand.
GTAGGAGGTGGGATAGGAGGGAGGGAAATATAGTCAGTCTTTTACAATATATCTACTATGTTAATGTTTTGCATAGCTACACATGTACAACCTATACTGAACTGCTTATCTTCCAAGTAAGGGTGGGTGACAAGGGAGAAAGGGAATGAATCTAGAATTCAAAGTTTTAAAATCAAATGTTTAATATATATATATATATATATATATATATACTATTATTAATACTATTTTACATGTAATTGGGAAATAAGATATACAGGCACTGGGGCATAGAGATCCACTGGAAAAGTTGAAAGGGGTATGGGAGAAGATATGGGAGAGAGCAGATTGGAGGAGGGGATATCCTGTGGGACTGCTATTTTGAGGCAGTGGGTAGGAGAAAAACAGGGAGAAAATTTGTAACTCAAAATCTGGAGGAAATGAATGATGTAGATCAGAAGTTAATAAAGCATTTGGAAAAAAAAAAGAAAATTCAAACTAGAAAGATCACTCAACTTGCTCACTGTCATACATCACACATAAAGCAAGTGATCAGGTCAGGAGAAGAACTCAGGACTTTGTACTTCAGATCCATTGCATGATAATGACTGTCTAAGAGTGTAGTCTTCTGGTTTAATTATAGATTGTATCATTGAAATGACCATAAACTATTTAGAAAAGTGAGCAGTCATCCTAAAGAGCCAGCATGATTCATTTGTTGTTCAGTTGTTTTATAGTTGTGACCCAGTTTGGAGTTTTCTTGGCAGAGATACGGGAGTGACTTGCCATTTCCTTCTCCAGATCATTTTACGGATAAGGAAACTGAGGCAAATAGCATTCAGTGACTTGTCCAGGGTCACACAGATAGTATATGTCTGAAGCTGGATTTGAACTCAGGAAGAAGAGTTTTCCTAACTCCAGGCCCAGATCTCTATCCACTGCACCTCCTATCTACCTATCCAGACCTTCTTTTGACATTTCCATAAATCAAACCCACTTCTTAAAGTGGAAAATTTGATGGTCTTCACTGGTGATATTCAAAACAACCTGTTAAAGGCCTTGAAAGCCATGTCCTAAACACAAGCTTCAGAATTGTTTTGGCTAATGGCAGTACAGAATGACAGAATCTCAGAAGTTCAGAGAAGGGGAAAAGAAGGGAATAACCATGCCCTACTGGAAAAGTCAAAGGGGGTGTGGGAGAAGATATGGGAGAGAACAGATTGGTGGAGGGGATATCCTGTGGGACTGCTATTTTGGGGCGGTGGGTAGGGGAAAAACAGGGAGAAAATTTGTAACTCAAAATCTGGAGGAAAGGAATGATGTAAATCAGAAGTTAATAAAGTACTTGAAAAATGAAGAAAAAAAGTGATACATACACAGTATCTAAAACTATAGAGAAATCAAGAAGGAAGACTGAGAAAGAGCCATTGGATTTAATTTTAAGGTCAAGAATGACCTTGGAGAGAGCAGTTTCATTCCAGTGGTGGGGACAAAAGTCAGACTAGAAGGGGTTAAGGAGTGAGTGTTTGAGGAAAAGGCACCAAGGCAGTAAATGCAAACTAATTTTTTCAAAACTTCAAAGTTAAGCAAATTAAGGAGGTTGGAGATATAAGGGGGCGTCAGGGCCAAGGAGGTTTCTTCTGTTTTTATGTTCTTTTTAGGATAGAGAAGACACAAGCATGTTTGTAGGCAGTGGGAGAAGGAGCCAGTAGAAAGGGAGGGGCTGAAGAAGGAAAAGAGAAGGGGGAATGATGAATGGAGTCAAACTTGGCTGGTTAATGTTTATGGAGCCGGGAGCTCAAGCAGTCTTCATACACTCTGTGTAAAACTCAAATTTCTCCAGATACTGACAGAAACAAGATGCTTTGGGCACCAGATGGAGGTTGCTATAGATACAGCCCCCCTCTCCATCCTATCCTGCTTCCCCAATAAACCAGAAAAAAAAAAAAAACAACAACAATACAGTGCCAAAGAGAGAGATGAAGGGAGGGCAAAAGAGACACAAGGAGCAAAGGCAGAACTGGGGTTGTACAGACAGTAGAAAAAACTCCTGAAAGGCTCTACCCATGGAACTGGGATAATTGGGCAGGATATGGCAGCAACCTCATCCTCACACAATGCATAGTAAAGATAGCAAGGCTTTTGAGACAAGGGGATGGGGGTGGGGGATAGAGGGGGCCAAAGTCAGTTCTGATTTCTGAGGTCTGGTTTCCATTTATCTTTCTGAACCTGCCAAAGCCACAGTAAGAAAAAGAAAGGAAATTGGGCAAAGCTCCTTCCACATATTCCTTTGGGGTTTGATTTTTAAATGGCTGTCAGTTCAGTCTGGGTTTCTGCACAATGAACTTAGAGGCAGTTGGGTATAGTGGAATCCTGGCTTAGCCTCTAACTTGTCATGTGACCTTGGACAAAAATAATAAGTGACATTTACATATCTCTTTAGGACTCACCAAGGGCATTCCTCACAATAGGTATTGTGAATATGACTGTCCTCATCTTCCAGATTAGCAAATGGAAATTCGGAAAAGTTAAACAGGTAGAACAGTGCAGAGCACAGAGTTTTGGGCTTGGAATCAGCAGTCAGATCCCACTTCATGTACTTGCTCTGTGACTCTGAGCTATTCCCTCTCTCACCCTCAGTTTCTTCATCTGTAAAATGGGGATAATAATAGTCCCTGCCTGGTAGGATTGTTGTAAAGATAAAATGGGATCAAATGGATTAAATACTTTACAAACCTCAAAATTGCATACAAATGCTCTGTATTTTCTCTATTAAATGACTTTTCCAAAGTCACAGAGAGAATGAGTATCTGAGTTGAGATTCAAATTTTGGTCAACTCTAATAAGCTTGTCATGTAATACTGTATACCATAGTTATATGTGTTTCTGTCTTGTGCCCCCTCCTTCATGATCAACTGCATGAGAGAAGAGCCCTGTTTTAACAAAGACTTTGTTTTCTTTCCTAGAAAAGAAGCATGATAGAATGAAAAGAACCTTGACTTTGCAACCAGAACCTGGTTTAAATACTAACTCTTCTATATGCTAGCTATGTAACCTTGGATGACCTTGGGCTTCATCTCCCTGCAGCATATTTAAAATTAAGTGATTAGAATATAATTGCCTTATTTTATAGTATAGACAGAATCCTAATCAGAGTAGACTTAAAAAAGTCTGGAAAGAATATATTTGTCAGGGGTCTTAAAAACAAAATTAAATTAAAAAGGATCGGAAAAGAGAGAAAGCACTGCTTATGCATGTCCTTTAAGTTAGATACTATAGAGAATAGTGTCAAAGAAGGAAAAAGAATAGCTGAGACACTCAGACATTCATAGGACATGAAATCAAAGAAAGAAGACAATTATGACCTATGACCTCAAACATCCAAAATTAAAGCAATAGGGAAGAGGAACTAGAGTTCCTAATGCAATAGGCAAAAGTGATGTCATATATCTCACTGAGAAATGGTAGAATGGAACCAATGAACAGACTATGCTTTGGTTGGGTATAATTTATTCAAAAGAATCAGAATAAAATAAGGGAGTTGGGGGAGGGCAGCATTATATATTAAGAAGATATACTAATATGAAAAAATCTAGGAGTCATGGCTGCATAGCAGGATGGACAGCATTTGGGTGAAGGTCAAAGGAGGGAGAAACAGAAGTAACTTGATACAGGCAGCATACTATAAATATATTGGACAGAAAGAAGAAAGTGATCACAAGTCAAGCATGATATAATAATGATGAGTAACTTCAATTATTTGGACATCTGTTAGAATTTTCTCTACGTGCTTAAAAAAGTCCAGTGCATCCAATAACTTCTGATTTATGTCAGTGTTAACTTCATCCTTCAAAAGATGGGGAAAACAAGGGGACATTCTATTCAAGATCTGATTCTCATTGACATGGGGGAATTATTGGTTGCTAACATGGAAGCAATGGGAGGATTAAGGGGAAACAGATCACACAAACAAGAGTCTGTGACAGAACAGGAGAGGAAATCTAAGCAGTCTGATATCCACCATAGACCTCAGGAAAGTAGATTTCAAAAGGGCACTGAGGAAAGATAGGTAGAATCCAATGGAGTAAAATGCACCAGGGGATGTTAGCACAGAAGGAACAAGAGGTACTACCAAATGAAATTCTGAAGATATAAAAGGAAACAGTTCCAAAGAGGAGGAAAAGGGGACTTGTTGGAAGAGATAGATATGCATATATAGGATTTTACCAGCTAGATTTTTTAAATGTACAAAAAATGAAAGCAAGGCCAAGTAATATAGGATGAGTATGACATGGTCCTGTCAAAATTGTGGCAGGAATGCTAATACTTAGAATATTAGGCTGGGAAAGTCAGTATTAAGGGAAAGTCAGAACAATAAAGTTAAGTAGTTATTGTTGCTATTGTTCTGCAGTTTTTGTAGCTATTTTATGTGTAAAGGGGGGATTAAAGAAATAACAAGACAGTTGAAAGGTGGGATAATGATTACTGACAACAGGATTAGGCCGAGTTACAGAATTCTATTCTTCTTTTGCTTTCTCTACAAGGGAGAATGATTTTTCCACAGGAAATGACAGAGCAAAAATGATTTAGGAGAAGTTGATACCTCAGATAAGTAAGGAGACAGTAAAAGAACACTTCTCTGCCCTCCATGACTTCAAGTCTCCTGGCTCAGATGAACTAAATCTTTGGATCCTGAAAAACTAGCAGATGTGACTGCTGAGCCCCTGGCAGTGATATTTAAAAATTCATTGAAAACAGAAGACAGACCACAAGATTGGAGCAGAGTAAATGTCCTGATTTTAAAAACAAAAAAAGGAAAAATAAGAGAAAAATGTCTACAAATTCTAGGCCATTGAGGTTGACAATTCCTGGGAAAATTCTTGACAATCATTAAAGAAATGATTGGCAACATCAGGAATGGGAAGTAGTGATTACAAGTAACCTCATTTCCTTTTTTGATAGGATTACCAAATTAATAGATGAGGGGAGTGTTGTGGAGAGGGGTTTACCTAGGTCAGCAATTCTCTGTGGTTCCCAAAGTATTGTCTGTGAATGCCTGGGAGTCCCTGAGACCCTTTCAGGGAGTCTGTGAGAGCCAGATTGTTTTCATAATAATACTAAAATGCAATTGGCCTTTTTTACTCCCATTCATTCATTGACATGGTTTCAGATTCCACATTCCACCTAACCTTTAAGAATGCCATTTTTTTTTTAATTTTGGTGCATTATCAAAGAATATCCAGTTATCTGAAAAGGCCACTAAAATACTCCCTTTTCCAACTATATATCTGTGTGAGGCCATTTTTTCTTCATATACTTTAACTGAAAGAACATATTGAAACAGATTGAATGCAGAAGCAGTTATGAAAATCCAGATGTCTTTTATTAAATCAAATATTAAATAAATTTGCAAAAATATGTAAAACAATGTCATTCTCATTATTTTTTGTTTTGGAAAATAGTTACTTTTCAAAAATATACCATTTATGTTAACACAAATATGTAATGGACTTATTTTAAATAAACACATATACTGAAATTTTTTCCATTTTAATTTCCAATCCAAAAATATGGATAGATCAAATCCAATTAAACAAAAGATTTTGGGGGTCCTCAATAACTTTTTTTTTGCTTTTTTTTTTTTTTTTGGAGGGCAATTGGGGTTGTGACAAGCCCAAGGTCACATGGCTAGTTTTTTTGTGTTAAGGTGTCTGAGGCTGGAGTTGAACTCAGGTTCTCATGACTCCAGGGCCTGTGCTCTACTCACTACACCACCTAGGCACCCCCCCCAATAACTTTTTTTTTTTTAAAGCAATTGGGGTTAAGTAACTTGCTCAAGGTTACACGGCCAGGTGCTTCTGGGTGGGTGCTGAGTGTTTGAGCCCGGATTCCATCTGATCCCCAGGTCATCCCTACACTGGAGCCAGCGCTCCTACTCGCTGTGCTACCTGTCCGCCCCCCCGAAATAACTTTTAAGAGTGAAAATGGGTCCTGAAACCAAAAAGGATAAGAACATCTGACCTTGATTTTCACAAACTTTTGATAAAGTATTTCATACTATTCTCATGGAGAAGATGAAGATGGATGAGATTATAATATGATCACATGCTTTAGAAATTTGGGTGTCCAGATTCAGAGAGTAGTGGCTAATAGTTCAAGGTCAATGTGACAAAAGGTGCCTAGTAAAATAACACAGGATTCTGTGCTTGTCCCTATTCTCTTTAACATTTTAACAATGACTTGGATAAAAGTAGAGATGGCATGCTGATCAAATTCCCCAATTACTCAAAGCTAGTAAATGTAGCTATCACAGTGGATAAGAGAGTCAGGATACAAAAAGATTGTGGCAAGCTATGGTGCTAGGCTGAATGTAATCAGGTGAAATTCAACAGGGATAAATATGAAGTCTTTCACTTGGGTATTTAAAAAAGCCAAATAATTTTGTAAGCACAGTGTGGAGGAAAGAATGGTTAGAGACCAGTTATTCTGAAAAAAACATATCTCTATATATTTTTGTGTGTTTCAAGTCTGGTGTGGGTTAACTATGTGATACAGCAACCAACAAAAGTTAATACAATGTTGGGCTGCATTAAGGGTAATACAGCTTCTAGGAATAGGAAAGTCTTAGTCACCCTGTGCTTGGCCCTTATCAGGCTTCATCTGGAATACTGTGTTCTCTTTTGGGTACCATATTTCAAGAAGGACATTGACAAGTTATGGAGTATCTAGAGGAAGGTAATTAGGAAAAAGAAGTACCCTCAGGCTATGATACAGAAAGATTCACTGAAGGAACTGGGCATGTTTATTGTTGAGAAAAGAAACTGGGTATATTTATTGTGGACAAAAGAAGACTACAAGGTTGGGGAAAAGCCTTGACTGCTGTCTTTAAATATTTGAAGGACTGCCCATTAGATTGTAAGCTCTTTGAGGTCAGGGACTGTCTTTTGCCACTCTTTGTATGCCTAGTACCTAACACAGAGCCTGGAACATTGTAGGCACTTAATAAATATTAACTAATTGATTGCCATCAACAAGGGTTAGACTTATTGATTTTGTCTGACCCCAGAGATCTGAACCAGGAACAAAAGAGTAAAAATTGCCAAAAGGTACATTTAGACTTGATGGCATCTAAACATTCCTAAAAATTAGAGGCATCCTGAAAGGGAATGGTTGATCCTAAGAAGTGGTGGGTATTCAAGCAAAGGCCAAAGGATCCCATATCACATATGTTATTGGGAAATACCCTTTGGTTATGGGTTGGACTAAATGTTCATTGAGATCCCTACCAACTCTCAAATTCTGCTATTCCATGCCTCAGTGTCCTCTGAGGCCCTGTGATAGTAATGGCAATTAAAGATTCCCCTGTATTGGCTTGGTTTTCAAACTGATTGTGTTAAAACCCAGAGCTTGTTAATCCCACCTGTGGGATGGACTTTTTGATGTGAAAAGAAAGTCCTGAACTGGGAGGAGCGGGTGACGTAGATTTGGAGAGACAAGAGAGAGGCGGAAGACCTTTTTGGAAGCAGCACCTCGTGGAGAGAGAGAGAGACTAAGAGAATTGCTGGTGGCCGCTTTGAATTGCCCTGGACTTTTGAGACCTGCCCCCTGAGCTGCCAAGGACTGAGGAGACATGGCTGTTTTGCTGGTACTTTGTCTGTCTGTTTTGATGTTATTTTGCCAGATTTGTCCACTGGTGAAAGACAGTCCTTTTGTTGAAGAAGTCCTGGAACCTGGCTGTTCGCTAAGAAGCTCTGAGACTGTCCTGCAGACAGAGAGTGAATACTGTCCACTGGTGAGGGACAGTGCTGTTGTTGCAGGGGTCTGGAGACTGTCCTGCAGACAGAATGAATACTGTCCACTGGTGAAGGACAGTGCTGTTGTTGCAGGGGTCTGGGAGCCTTTCTGTTGGTTCAGAAGCCCTGAAGAAGGATTTTCTTGTTGTATGTTTACAGAAATCCTGGGAGAGGGCTTTGCTAATGTGTTCAGGGGTTCTAGGACTGTTCTACAGACCGAGGATGAATTCATGAAGGGACTGGCAATGTATCTTATGGCCTTGCTAAGCCTTGTCTCCCCAGGAACTAAGATTGCTGAGAACATGCCTCGTGTCAAGATGAAGAAAAGACCTCCATTTGGGTATTAAGTGCTGTGTTTAAACTTGATGTAACTCTGGGGTAGATTCAATTGTGATCCAGGGGTGGGGAACTTTTGACCTTATGTTTGGAAACTAATCTCCATTTGAGAAGAGGGGCTTTGTGGTGGACTTAATTAAGGTATAGCCTAGGGGTGGAGAAGTCTTTAGAACAGGGACTTTGTAATTGATTGAATGATTGGAAGGTCCTGGGGTGGGGTAGTCCTTGGAGATTATTTAATCACACTTAGTAAATGCTGTATTTTGAATGATGTCATGTTTTGATCTTCTCTGTTCTTGGTTTGTCACTGAATAAAATAGAGAGCACCTATGCTGGTATTTGGAACCTGGGAAGTTGCCTTTCTTTTGTCATTACATTACAGGCCCTTTCCAGTTCTAAGTCTATAATTTTCTGATACTAACACATGTGATACTCTGTGCTTATCAGATGCCTTATAAATCTCTCATTATGGTTTGACTTCTCACCGGTGTTATTTCTGCTTTATTCCAGAATTGCAGAAACTCTGAATCTTCCTAAAGCCCTCTATCCCCAGCACTCTATTTTTTACTTGTACAAGAATACCTTCTACAATTGAATAGAATTTTACAATTTACAAAATTCTACAAGAGGCCATTCAGCCTTTGTTTGAAGAGGGTATTGACCCTGTCCTATCAACCCAATAATAATGATAACAATAACAATAACTTACACTTATATAGAGCCTTAAGGTTTGTTAATCATATGTCACATATGTTACATATATTATCTTACTTGGTCCTTTCAACAACCCTAGATAGTAAGTGCTATGATGATTTCCATTTTGTATACAATGAAAGTAAGGTTGAAAGGGCTTAAGTGACTAGCTGAAGGTCACACACCTGGGCAGGGTTTGAACCCAGATTGTCCCTCCTCCAAGTCCATTGTATCACCTATCTGTTTGAGATAACTGCAGCCATGTAAGCAACTTTCCCCCTCTGGGCTGCAGCTTTCTCCTCCACAAAATGAACAAATTTAACTAAATATTCTGCAGAGGTGGGCTTGACAAATTCTAGACACCATACATGGTGATTTCATTGTGACAAGTTGTAGTTGCTGGGGGTTGGGATTATATGAAGGATGAAAAGATTGCTGAAGTCAGTAAATTCTTTCCAAGCAACACCTCAATATTTTGGGGTGCCTGAACCCTTAAAACCACATCACCTCCAAGATTAGCCTAACTTATCCTGTCTATATCTTGTTTGTACATAGGTACCTGCTTGGTGACTCCCCACCTTAGACTCTGACCTACTTGAGTTGAAAGACTATCTTTTGCCTTTCCTTGTATCCTAGTACATTTGTCTTTGTGTAGTCATTCAGCCAAGTCTGACTTTTCATGACCCTGTGGACCATACTGTCCATGAGGTTTTCTTGGCAAAGATATGGAGTGGTTTGTGAATTCCTTCTCCAGTGGATTAAGGCAAATAGAGATTAAACAATTTGCTGAGGGTCACACAGTTAGTAAGTGTTTGAGACCATATTTGTACTCAGGTGTTCCTGACTCCAGGTCCAGTGCTCCATCCACTAAGCCACTACCTTAATAAAGAGCTTAATAAATACTTGTTGACTAGACTTGCAGTTTCCTTCCAACTATAGGAACTAGAAAAGATCTTAAAGATCACCAAATGTGACTCCCTTGTTGGGAAAATGAGAATAAAAGAACATCTTGAGAGAGATGATTGTTTCACTCTTATATTGGTAGTAATTTCTGTTTTTTTCCCTTCCTGTTTCCTCATTCTCTATTGTATCTGATCAGTCCCTGAGGAGTGGGGCTGATAATGAGTTTGGATTTAACTTTCTCTATAATCTCATTCAGAGCCCACCAAGTGTGAAAATGCATTGTGTTTTGTTCAGGCTTGGGTGCAGGTGGGGGAGATTTAGATACTTTGTCTAGATAGCCTGGGGCTGAAGGTGGTTTCATAATAAAAGAGACTTGAGGGGGGCCAGGTGACATAGTAAGAGTGCTGGCCCCAGAGTTGGATCGGTTCCAGCCTCAGATACTTAACATCCACACCAAATAACTGGCTGTGTAACCTTGAGCAAGTTACTTAACCCCAATTGCTTTAAAAAAAAAAAAAGTGAATTGATCAAAGTCAGATCCCAACCCCTCATTAAAATGGGCCAACCTCTAATCATAATATTTATTCTCATTAATTGTTAACCAATTAGAGTTGATGGATACCTGCAGGAATATCTACTCTTCCAAGCTCATTTAAGCATCAAGAAGCCTACATGTTCTGTCTTTGGGCATTTGAGAATGCCCTGACCCCCTTTTATTAATTATTCACTTGTAATAATTAATAAAATGATCAATTACCCAGAAATTGTGTCTCTCAGACTTTTTATATGTCAAAATCTTAAGGTTTATTGAGATCTTCAAGGAGAACACGAATCTATGGAAGAACTGGGACTAGCATTACATTTGGCATTGGAGTAGCACAAGTTGATTTAATGTGCTCCTGGAAAGCAGAATATGTCCCTGAGGGCATAAACACATTGGAGGTGGGAATCTGAAACCAAACCACCACAGCTGAAACATATACCATCTTGAGACTGAGGCAAAATTTAGTTCATGTCTTTGGAAAACAGAAGAGAGAAGGGGTAGAGACAAATATGAGTATATATTTTTAGAACAATGCAATATTCTGAATAATCCAAAGATGGTAGGAGTCTCCTGACTCCTCGTCTAGGTGTTAGGTCTTGGACTCTCAAATACACCCCTATGGTAATTAGGGGCAGAATCTCAGAACAAGTATGACATTCAGAAGGCAACCTAAATTTTACCTGAAAGGTCTGATCATCCAAGACTCAGACCTGAATGGAGAACTCATGACCTACCATCTGGGAGTCTACCAAGTGTGAACAAAGTCAATAATCTGGGAAGGAAATAAACACATGTAACATACAGCTCCATCAACTGCCTTTTCACCAAAGAGCATACTGGGTAAGGCAGATGAAGACATACTGTGTCAACAAACCTCCTCTCAAAACCCAAATGATACAACCACATTTTTCCTAGACTGCAGAGGATTACTTGAATAACACTCTCATTTAACCTCAGCCTCCTTATCTGTAAACTAGAGATAATACTGCTTACCCAATCTACCTTACAGGGAGATCATGCTATAAACACATGATAATTATTTAAGTGAATGCAAGGACTAAGTGTGTTTAAAATAATAATTTTTTTTCTCTAAGCAACTTACTAGATGGATATTAGCCTTTACCAGTTAGATAGGAACATAACAAGTTAGTGGCAAAGTTAGGAATACATTTTATCCAATATCATTGGGTTATTGCTTTGGTCTTATCATTTAAAGAAGTATCAAGATTTATGATTTGTGGATTAAAATTTCAGTGGATTTCAGTGAAGACTAGAAGTCCCATGCTACTCAGGGATGAAGCAAGATGAAACTTGAATAAATTTAAGGTGATAAAATGGTCATATAATCACAGATTCTCAGAGGAATAAGGGACCAAAGAGGCTATAGAATCATGGGATTTAGAACTGGAAAGCAACTTAGATAATTATTCTAACTCCTTCATTTTATAGATGAGAGAACTAAGGTTCAGAGAAGTGATGTGGTTAAGGTAATAAAAAGCAAAATCAGAACTCAGACTGGTAACTCAGCTAATCCACTAGTCTTATACAAGAATCACCTTGAGAACATTCCCAACAAGTGGTCATTTTTCTTTCACTAAAGACCTCTAATAATGGGTAACTCTGTCTTCCAAGGTAAGCTGCTTTTTGGATAGTTATTATTGTTATTCTATTTTTCCTATAGATAACTTCTATGCATTGCTTCTAGTCCTACCTTCTGATTTTAAGAAAAATAAGTTGAATTCATCCTCCATTGTACAACATTTCAGACATTAAAATCTTCAAGTAGGCTTTCTAATCCCTTCACTTGAGGAAACCCTTGGATTTCTCAGAAAACAGACATATTCATTTCCCTCGAGTAAATGAAACACTTGTGTAATTTTTCTTCTGCATCTCCCATTCCTGGTGTAAGCGGCCATTTTTCAACAAGTGTCTAAATATGTTAGCTATGTGGTGAGGCTATGAAAAGGAATAAACATTGACAATCCAATCCCCAGGTAGGTTGCGGGTAGTGTTGAGAGTAGCCCTGGTTGAGAACTTCTAACCCTTTTAAATGGTAAATGAAGGATCTAAGAGGAGGAGGAAAATGTTATTATTTGACTGAGAAGCTCTAGCTTTTAACAGCCTTTGCAACTTTTGCTTCCAATTGGATTCATATGGCTTATATCACTCCAAGTCTGCAGAACCTAAGCAGTGAATGTAGGCCAAATATGCTCCATCTTATAACTCAAACATATAATGCTTCTCTCTCCAAATTTATTAAAAACTCCTACCCAGATGGAGACAAGCTATGGCAAACAAAGGTCAAAAAGAACTTTGTTCCCAGAATTCCCAGGGGTGGAAAACCTGAACTTTTTCTTTTCTCTACCTTCCCTCAACAGTTGCCTCCTTGTCTCTGAGCCTCTCTCTTGAACCCTCCCTTCCCCAGTTTGGAGTGTTTTCACACTGCTGAAATTACTTCATATATACTTATGTTTATTATTTGCGTATATATCATATCCATCAGGAGACTGCAAACTCCCTGAAAGCAGAGACTGTGGACTCTTTGTCTTCATATCTTGTGCCTAGCACAGTTACACACTTACCAAATGTTAATTGAATTGTAGCAACAGAGCAATGAAGCTTGATGTCAGGAAAGCCTAGGTTCTAGTCATAGCATAGGATAGGCCCTAATATGATCCTGGTCAAGAATTTACTGCCTGTATGACACTTTCCATCTCTTAGCCTTAGTTTCCTCATCTGTAAAATGAGGAGTTCAGTGTAAATGAACTCTAAGCCCCTTCCTGATTCCATGATTACCACATGCCACAACCTTGTTAAGGCTTCGGTTTTCTCTTGTATAGAAGGAGGAGGAAGCTCTCCAAGGTCCTGCCAACTTTGACAATCCTATGACTCCCTGAAACCCTTCAATAGAAGCATCAGCAGGCACAAGATACAATCAACATGGACTGGTGTTCACAGTAGAATATATAAGAGGATTATGCTCAAGTTCATTCATTTTATTTGTTTGATCCCTATTGTACATCCAGAACTAATGCTGAGATTCCAAAAGACAAATTCTACAAGGAATTTAGCATCCCAATAGAATGACTATATATTTACTTCGTTATTAAAGACACCAAATTTTACCAGCATGGGTCCTTTCTCCACCAACTACTCTATGCTTTAGTCATTAAGAATTTCAATGAATTAATTATGCAGAATACGGTATAGAGCTTTCCCTACCCCTTAGACAGGATACATTCCAACAGTGGAGAGATTACATCCAAAAATAAGTATATATAAGATATGTACAAAATAGTTGGATGATAACCTCAGTGGGATGGTATTATTAATGAGGGAAGGGAAGAAGAGGGGAGGGTAGAAGAAAGGTCTCTTGTAGAAGGCAGCATGTGACCTGAATCTTTAAGGAAGCTTTAAATTCTAAAAGGCAGAGGTGAGGAAGGAGAGCATCGCAGTAATAGGGAGATAGCCAGTAAAAAGGCATAGAGATGGAAGAAGTGTGTTGTGTGTGAAGAAAAGCTAATAGGCCAGTTTTACTGAACCACAGAATGGGTGAAAGGGAGTAAAGCATAAGAAGGCAGGAAATACAGGAAGGGGTAAGATTATGAAGAAATTTAAGCATTAAACTAAGACCTTCATAGTTTATCCTAGAAATAACAGGGAATTAATGGTGTTTATTGAATTTTTGTAGAATGGAAGAGGCTAGGTTGTGAAGAGTTTTAGATTCTCTGCCACTCTCCCAATCAAAACAAAAAGGAATGAAAATTTAATCATGGAACTAATTGGGAGTAACTGGTGTTTACCAGGAAGAGTGAGTAGGACATGGTTAGACATGTACATTAAAATATCACTTTTCTAACTATGTGGAGAATGGATTGGAAAGGAGAGAGGCTCGAGGCAGGGGGACAAAATAGGAAGCTATAATATATTATTTTGCAGTAGTCCAGGTGAGAAGTGATGAGGGTCTGAATCCAGGTATGATATGCTTGCCTTCCTCTACATCCCTTGTATTTAGCACAGTGTCTGGCACACAGTTAGTATTTAATAAATACCCGTTGAGGGGCAGCTAGGTGGTGCAGTGAATAGAGCACAGGACCTGGAGTCAGGAGGACCTGTTTAAATATGGTCTCAGATACTTCACACACACACACACACACACACACCTAAACTAGCCATATGACCTTGGGCAAGTCACTTTAATCCCAATTGCCCCTTCAAAAAAAAAGGCAAAAAAAATACCTGTTGACCGATTTAACTAGGGTGGTAACTTGGTAAGTGGTTGGAGGGGAAGGTAATTTAAGAGGGAGGACACTAACAATTGAGGGGTATGAGAGGGATGGAGATCCAACAAAGGGGACTAAGGAACAGTCAGACTCATAGGAGAATACCCACCTCTCACAATTAGAACATCACAGAGTATAGTTTACTATCCAACATTTATATGGTGTTTTTCCAATTTTGTAAAGTGCTTTATACTTGTTATCTCTTTGGAGCCTCAAAATCAGTTAAGTACTAGTGGTAGGTATTGTTCCCATTTTACAGATAAAGAAACAGGCTTAAAGAAATAGAATGATTTGCCTAAATTTGGAAATTTATTAACAGAGGATTAGGTTAGAAATTGAGTCTTTCTATCTCCAAACCTGGCACTTTCTATACTATGCTGTATTGCTCTCTAGCAGCTTGGGCAACAACTTTCTTCAGTATCTCCTCTTAGCACTTCTGAATTCCTCAGACTGTTGAAATATAGACTGACACACATGTATATGTTTCTACATTCCTTCTTCACTCTACTGTCTTCCAAGGAGATGAGCTAAACTGCCTCAAACTCAACATGGCACCTTGATTTCTTACATTTGTGGTAATTTGGTTTCAGATTCACATTTCCAATACCTTTACACCTCAGTGACATTTTCTGCTTTCCAACAGCACATTAAATCAACTTCTGCTACTCTCGTGCCAAATGCGATTTCACCATTGTGATTTTCTACCCTTTTACTCAAATTGTCATTGGTGTGATCATGGCATATTGCAGATGCCAACCAATGTGTCAGTGACTATGAAGCCTCCATGGTAGCTGACTTTGCCAAGCCTCATTCTAAGCTTTAGGGATGCAAGATATAATAGGTTCTCAAATGTTGTGGTCACACTCACAGGTTACCTTCTGTTCCCAACCCCAAAACAATAAGACTCATAGAAAATACATACTAGCACTGGAAATGTCTTCAGTGGAAATAGTCCTGATATTCTTCCTTAGTAATTTTGATAGTGGGTAATTACCCAGTAGGGACTGTGCATGAATAGAATAAGAGTATTCACACAAGAGAGGGTTTCCTTTGGATTCATTGCCTCCAGACCATAGTGGAGGGGGACACTGGGCCTGTTTTCCCTGGCACAGAATCCCTATCACTCTTTGTTTGACTCTAAAAGATAGGAAGGAGTTCAGGTAAGGGAAAATGGCTTAAATGAAAATGGATTATTGCACGTGGCAGCTGCTAATGAGAGCTGACCTGCAAACTAGTCTCATCAAAAATCATATCCAATAGTGCAGTTCTGAGTATCTAATAGAAAGTGAAAACTGGTAAGATTATACAGACGGCTAATATATAGCCTTGTCACAAAGTACAAAAAAGGATTACCTTTCTATCTATTGTTGTAATTGTTTAATTAACATTCAAACTGGGCATTAACATTTAAATGAAATGTCTTGGTGGGATGTGGAAAAAAAATTATGGGTATCTTTTGTTTTTATGTAATTTATGCACATACATATATACATGTATCCATCCATATATATATATATATATATATATATATTCATATTTATATTTGTGTGTGACCCTCTAAGATTAAAACAAACAGTTGAACAAAACTAGCCAACATATCAACCTAGCCCAACTTTACATGCCATTGGCCGTACATACCTGTAATCCCTCCCCTCTGCAAAGAAGACACATTTTCTCTTCTTCAGTATCAAGCTTGGTCATTAGAATTACACAGTGCTCAGTTCTGACATTTTTGTTTTTGGTTCTCTTCTTTCCACTTACATTCTTAGAGTCATTTTCTTGGTTCTGCTTACTTCATTTGACTTTAGTTTCTAAAAGTCTTCCTCCATTTCTCTGAATTCTCCATATTTGTAATTCCTTATGGCACGGTAATGTTTTGCTATATTTATATAACACAAATTACTTACCTATTCCTCACCCCATGGGCATCTACTTTGTTACCAGGTTTTTTTTTGGTACTATAAAAAGTTCTGCCATAAATGTTTTATCAGATACACAACCATTCTTTCCCTTTTCCGTCTTTTGGGTTTATGCCTCATAATGGGATCTCAGGGTCAAAGAGCATGGACATGCTAGTCACTTTCACAGCAGAATTCCAAATTGTTGTCTAGAGTGGCTGAAATACTGGTGTGCTTTTATTTCCACAGGCAGTCTGACATTTAATATGCAACTCTTTAGTAATTTTTCACGGATGTAATGAGTGTGATGTAGAACTTCAAGAGTGTTTTGATTTGCATAGTGATTAGGATCAAATTTTCATATGATAATTAATAATTTGTTATTTTCTTAGAGCCATGTGTTTATATCATTTGACCACCCATGCACTGGAGGATAGCTTTTCATCTTATATATTTATTAAATTTCTCTATCTGTCTTGAATATAGATCCTAATCAGAGATTCTTGAAGCAAAGAATATTTTCCTCAACTAACAGCTTCCCTTCTTATTCTGCTTTCATGATTCTGTTTATGCAAATGCCTGTCAATTTTATGTAATTAAAGTTATCTTTTATATTTTATAATCCCTTCTATCCCTTATTTGTTTGAGAATTCTCTCCCTGCCTTAGTCTGCTATTAAATTATTTGCCCCAATTCTGAAATGTGTTTCTCACATGTAATATATATTCAGAGGCTTTAGACAATTGGAGTATCATTAGGACTTTGAAGAAATGAAAGAAAGGTCTCAAGCATGGTGGTTGTGTCATTTATTGGGGTTCTACATAAGGGTGCAGATGAGAAATAAACAGGAAGAAGAGCCAAGCTGGGGTTGTGAGCTGTACCAGTGGAAGACACACCTGTCTCAGTGCATCTATCCCATGATTATGTTAAAGTATAGCAACCTTCCCCTCCCAAAGGGAATGATGTTTCCTATCTTTTAGGCTGAGCCTCTGTTCTACTTTGTAGTGTCCAACAGACAGACTATCCATAGTGGGCTCACTTAAGGTATCTACTATTGTGTATATTGACCTTTGAAGGATAAAATACTTTCTACTTTTTACCGTACTAGGATGCTGCATGTGCTCCCAGCTTATAAACAAGCACCAGGCAGACTTGAATTCCTCTATGTAGCTTTCTTTCATAGATAATTGGAAAAACCTACTCTTGTCATTCAGGCAGCTGAGTGGCATAGTGGATAGAGGGCTGAGCCTGGAATCAGAATGACCTGAGTTCAAATCCAGTCTTAGACAGTTTCTAGATGTGTGATCCTGGGCAAGTCACTTAACCCTGTTTGCTTCTGTTTTCTCATCTGTAAAATTAGCTGGAAAAAGAAATGGCAAAATTACTCCAATATCTTTGCCAAGAAGACTCCAAATGGGGTCATGAAGAATAGAATGTGACTGAAGAACAATAACAAAGTCCTGTCATTACCAGGACTTGTTTTGTGATCTCCCAGGATATTTCCTACTATCTCAAGGGGATGTTAGAAAACCCTCAAAAAAAGTCCTCAAAGCTCGAGGAAGCTTCATGTGAAAGTAAAAAAAAAAAATCCTCCCATTGCAATTTAAGGCTGGAGAGGTGCTTGGGCAGAATGGGGGTGAGGGGGTTGGGAATGGGCAGAAGCAGCTATAACTGCTATTACAAAAAAAGCCCTGGATTTATGATAAAAGGATCATGAAATCACAAATCAGGGGGCAGAATTTACCTCAGAGGTCATTTAGTCTAATAACCTTATTTCATAGCTGAAGAACCTGAGGCCCAAGGAAATGAAATGGTTTTCTCAAATGTCACACTGGTAATAAGTCTAAAAGTCAGAATTTGAACCCAGTCCCATTGACTTTCTGACTTCACAAGTCAGAAAACAAAGTAAAACTGCATACTTTAATCTAAAAATATCAGTGCACTGGTATCAGATGGGAGAGAGGTAGCTAGAAAATAGTCAATAGGAAAAATATGTAGCATGGTCCTTGTGGACCACAAAGTCCAAATGAGTCATGATGCATTAGGACATGGCAGTACAAATGGCTACTATCCATTAAATTGTAATAGCTTTATGAAAAGGGGACAGTGATTCAGAGAGGGAATGGTCCCACTGCTCCCTGCCCTGGTTAGATTGTACCTAGAGGTGGTAGTCATTTCTGAATATGACATCTGGAACATTGGAGAGAATCCGGAAGAAGACAACCAGGATAGGTGTGGCACTCTTGAAAAAGCCCGGGATGTCAATCTTGGAGAAAAGGAGATGGACACAGGGCAAGAGAACCACCTTCATATGCTGGTTGGGATATCACATGGATAGATCTGTTCTACTTAGCCTCAAAAGACAGATCCAGGGAACATGAATGGGTAGAAGTTACAGATAGCTGTTGACTTCATAAGAAATACTCCCTAAATTGGAACTGTCCAAAAATGGGATGCGCTGTCTTCCTGGGATATTGATATTCCCTCTCCAGGCTGAATGACTGACTCATCTCCTCCGGGCTTTCTCCATCATGCCGTAGAAATCTCTTCAACTTGAAAGCTCACTCTACCCCCACACTACTTCTCACATTGGAAGTACTCTCTGCTCCTGTCCTCTCTCCCTATAACTGGGAGGCTCCTCCTGGAAACTCCAATTTAAGGAGGAGGCCTAAGCCAAAGATAGCTTTATCTCTAGAGGGCTTCATTTCTCTCTAGGATGCACTGCTATCTCATCTCCACAGGACCTTCTCTATCATACCCCCATGCAGTTTGACTGCCACCCTACTTCAGCTCCCTTCTATGTGTCATCTTCCCCCTGTTAGAAATTTAAGCTCCTCGAGGGCAGGCATAGTTATATTTCCACACACACATGTACACATACATGTATAATGTATATGTTGGCGTGTATATTGTATGCATACACATATACACCCATGTGTTTACATGTATAAATATGCATGTGTGTGTGCTTATTTAGTTATATATTTGTATGACCAATGCTTACTAGAATACCTAGATCATAGTAAGTGCTTAATAAATGTGTACTGACTGACATGTTGATATTGAGTTCTGTATTATTGTAGGTCTTCAATTAAAGACAAGATGGACACTCATCACCATGTAAAGGGGATATCTATTTGGTTGTAGGTGAGACTGGGCAATCTCTCTAGTCTCTTTAAACTCTAGGGTTCTGGGAGCTCAGTTCAAATCCTATTCCAGATTGTTTGAATTCTGATACCTTGGCCAAATGAAATAACCTTTAAGTAGTTGCACCAGGTTTAAATCCCAGGCCTTCTGCTTTCAGCTCTCCTGTAGTTCATTACCTTTCTTCAAAACAATTGCTTAATCTCTGGTTAGCCATTCTAGGGATGCTAGCAATCCTTCTCTCTTCTTATCCCTCATAAAAATGTAAATTATTGTACTGATTCACATTCTTTACATGTCCAGGGAGTAGGAGAAAGAGGACACCAGGGCAAAAAGGTCCAACTTTGCAATATTAAAAACTATCCAGGGGATTGATTCTAGTTTTTCTCACACAGGCCAAAGCGATCTATCTGTAACTTCCACCCATTCATCGTTCCTACTTCTGCTCTTCGAGGCCAAATAGAACAAATCTATTTTCCCTACTATGGGACAGATAGTCTTTTCAGTGTTTAAAGATGTCTTGCATGTAGCCCACATCTCTTCCCTTTTCTTCAAGGTAAACAACCCCATTATTTTTTTAAGTAGTGCCCTACCTAGCCTGGTAATGGACAAAGCTAATATGACTTACCTGGCACTTTCCATTTTCTCTATTGCTTTCTGTGTATTGACAAGGAATCTCAGAAAACCCTGTGGAAGAGTCTATTGTAGGGCTATCATTATTCAGAAGTAGAGGACAGGGAAGTACAGAATGGGACATGGGGTGCGGGGAGGGAAGACCAAAAGGTTAAGTGATTTACCTGAGGTTGAAACCAGGGACAGTGCAGATACTTTCTCAGGTCAACACTCAAAAAATGATTCTCCAACCCTCAAATCAATTTTTACAAAATCTAAGTGTGCAGGTTTGGCAGCTCTGAATCATCCATTCTATTCATTTAATGCAGCAAAGATGAAGAACTATTGGTATCCCTCAGTGGATTCCCCTAATACCTAGTAGAGCTTGAATAATCTGCCTTGAAGCCTAACTGGGCTTCATTTTAAAACTATTTTATATCTATACATATAGATATACACACATATGTATATATCTGTATGTATGTATGTACATACACACACACACACACACACACATACCTTAGCATGGTACAGTGGAAGAAATACTGGGTAAGAAACCATAAGGTTGGAGATAGTATGGAATAGGCAGGGGTGGGGAACCTGTGACTTTGAGGTCACATGTGGCCCTCTAGGTCCTCAATTGCAGCCCTTCCTTTGACTGAATCCAAACTTCAAAGAACAAATTTCCTTAATGAAAGGATTTGTTCTGTAAAACTTGGACTTAGTCAAAAGGCCACACCTAAGGACCTAGAGGCCTTGAGGTCACAAGTTCCCCACCCCTGATCTAGAGAATCTAGGCAGCAGATACTAGACCAATTTGGGTTAAGCATAGAGTGGTGAATGGGAGACAAATAAGAGAAAAGGCTGGATATATGGGTAGCACTAGATTGTTCAGGGTTTAGAATGTCAGACAATCTGTAGATATCTCCATTTTATCTTGAATATAGCTTGTCCGTACATAGTTGTATGCATGATGTTTCCCCCATTAGATTGTGAGCTCCTTGAAAGCAGAGACTGTTTTCTGTTTTTCTTTGTACCTCTAGCACTTGGCACAGAACCTGGTACATAGTTGGCACTTGGTAAATGTTTGTTGACCCACTGACTAAAAGGGAATTTGATCCTTACTATAGACTCAGCAGGGATACAGTTAAAGGAGTGACATGACCAGATTCATGCACAAGAAAGATTTTTTTGTCTCTCATATAAAGGGCAGTTTAGAGCAAGAAGAGAATAGATTCAGAGAGACCTCTATAAGGTTACTGCAGTAATCCAAGAAGGTTGTAATGAGAACCTGAGCCAGGACATTGACAGTAAGAAGAGAGAAGGGAGATGCTGCAGAGATGAAACTTGGGAACTTGGTAAATGACTGGATATGAGAGGGGAGGGGAAGAGAAGGGTCAAGGATAAAACTAAGATCACAAAACTGGGAAACCTGGCAAATGGTGGTGCCACCAAACCAAGGGCCTTTATGCATAATGCTATTTTCCTGTGAGACATAGATTCAAATCCATTACTATCAGTTACTGGTTGTATAACCTTGGGAAAATCAAAGACTTACAGAATCTCAGCACTGCAAGAATCTTACTTTTTTCAAGGGTCCTAGAACCAATTCTCTCTCTCTGTCTTTTTTTTTTCTTATTAGAGGGCATTTGGGGTTAATGTGCCCAATTGGGGTTAAACTTGCCCAAAGTCACACAGCTAGACTATCAAGCGTCTGAGGCCACATTTGAACTCAGGCCCTCCTTATTCCAGGGCCGGTGTTCTATTCACTGCACCACCTACCTTTCCCAAGAAACAATTCTCTTGATTCTCTATTTGTACAAAACAAGGTACCAGTTGCCAAAATGATAGCTATATGTTTTTTTTTTCTTTTTCTCAGATACAAGTGCCATGAAAAATAAGAGAAGCCATCTAATACAACCCTTCCTGTGTTGCAGGAACACTTTCTTCAGTATCTGACAACTGTTCATTCGATCTTCACATCCAGTGATAGTTAAGTCAAATACTTGACTAACACTCATTTCATGCCTACTGTGCGCCAAGGACCATGCTAACCACTGGAAGGGGAAGCATGACTTTCTGAAGCTGCTCATTCCTCTTTGTTGAATCTGCCTCTGCATTATCTTTCTCATCAGTTAAATAGTGATAATATTATTCCCATATATGAGAGACCAAATGGTACAGAGAAAAGGCCTCTGAAGATAGAGTTAGGAGAATTCTACTTGAACCACAGTTCCACTATTTACTAGATATGTCATTGTCGTCCTTTTAGTCTGTTTCATCATCTTTCTAACAATGGGCTTGTACCAAAAACGTCTCAGGTTCTTTTCTGGCTCTGATCTCTATATCCTAAAGCCCCCTCTAATTTTAATATACTGAGACCTATGTTGTAACATTCTGTCTTCTCCACTCATCATTTATAATGATCAATATTGGACCTGGAGGTCAAGGTCAAGCATTTATTGCCTACTGTGTCTTTCTTCTTTCATTGGAGAGATGAAAGATGGAGGGTAGGGAAGATATATGTTGTTAGATGTGGCCAATGTATCTTCTTGTATTGACCTTTTTTTTGTTCTCATCACTGTCCCTACGACAAAGGGAGGCTCAATGGCAGAAAGTTGGGAGACATACCTAAAAACTGTAGTAAGGTTAAAAAAAGACCCCATCAATAAAAGGTAATGTTTTTAATAGCAATAAAATAAATTTTATATTCTAAGGTCTAATCCCACTACAGAATTCCATGTTCTAGGTGGTAACATTCTATGTTCTAACAACTATTTCAGGTCTAATGTCCTATTGTTCTGTGAAATGTCATTACAGCATGTCCAGTAATAGGTTCAGCTTGAAATTCCACAGTAGAACGAGATGCCCTGGCGACAGTCACAGCTTGTCAGAGGCTGTGAAGACAACATCTACAGTATTTCACAGTCCTTCTCCTAGTTGGTAGTAATTAAGAGGGGGAGGGGAAGAGGGAAGAGAGGATCTTGGTGAGTAGTGAACAGCTGGTGTTGCAGCTGTTGACAGGGAAACTGAGTTTGAATATGAATGAAAGTTCATCTTTTGCAAGCATTGTTCCCAGAAGAGAGGGTAATTCATTTGTCAGTTCCATAGAAAGGATGATTACAGAGCCTATCCCCTATAGCTCTGAGTCCTTTCCACTCATCCTGTCTAGCTATTAGTGCCTTTGTTAGACCTTGATTTCAGTTGAAACACAGAATTTGAACAGATCCTATAGTGGTTCCAGGCCTGATGTAGTTAAAATTTAAATTTAAGATGATGGAATGATCCCTGGACTTTGAGCCAATAGACCAGGGTTCAGGTCCTAGTTCTAATGCTGTGTGAACTTGTTTCATTCAATATGGCCATCTCAGTCTCTGTTTACTCATCTGTAAAGTGGGTATAATGATAATTTCTCTGCCTAGGTCATGGAGTTGTCTTCTTCTCTTAAAGCATCACATGGAAGTCCTACCAACAATATCTTTCTCCACAGCCCTGCTCCATTGCCAAGAATTCCTACCGTTAGCTTGTATTTGTCTGTAATGTAACTTACTACAGAATCTCCGAGGTTATCTCCTCTAATCTATAGGGAAGTCAGTTATTACACCTGGTGGTGTTGCGATGTTCAGAAGAGATAATGAATATAAAGCATTGTGCAAAACTTAAAGTAACACATAAATTCAAGTTATTATCATTAACCTACCAACACTCTGCCTCCAGTCTGATGAGGGCTTAATTCCCTGAAATTTCGAATAAACTCCTGCTGAGCTTAAGCAACATTGACAGAGCAGTTCAGGGGTGTCCTGATAACTGTTTAACAACCAGCTTCTCCAGAGGGAAAAATGATGTATGCATGGTCGATGTTAAGTTTAATCTACATTATTAACACTGTTTTTAAGTATGGACAATCACTAAAACAAATTTTTTTCCAGTTGTATCTGACTCTTTGTGACCCCATTTGGGGTTTTCTTGGTAAGATAATGGAATGGTTTGCCATTTCCTTCTCTATCTCATTTTACAGATGAAGAACTGAGGCAAACAGGGTAAAGTGACTTGCCCAGGGTCACACAGCTATTAAGTGTCTGAGGTTAGGTTTGAACTCAGGAAGATGAGTTTTCCTAACTCCAAGGTGAGTATTCTATCCACCTAGATGCCAACAAAACAATGAATTAAGTCTTTGTTTCTAACAATTGCTGATTTAAAGCTGATTTCTTGATGTGTAGTGATTGTTGATTAAAAGTAACTAGGTGGCATAGTGAGGTTAGAGTGCTGGACCTGGATTCAGAAAGACCTGAGTTCATATGCAACCTCAGACACTTCTAAGCTGTGTGACCCTGGGCAAGTCATTTAACCTCTGTCTGTCTCAATTTGGTCAAGTGTAAAATAGGGATCACAAATTCATAGTTGTTGTGAGATGATATCAATAAAGCACTTAGCACATAGAATACCTGGAACATAGTAGGTACTTAATAAATTATTATCTCTCTACCCCACCCCCTTCTGAGGTATAAATTGATAAACCTGAACATTTTACAATTGGCTCAGGAGAGACTGTTAGAACTGGCTCTAGCACACCGCTGATCATACCCTAAGCAACACCTTTAAAGAAATGTGGAATATTCCTAGAAAGAGATAGTAGTATCTGTTAGGAGCAGTACATTTGTTCACTAATACATTGGCAAGAATGAAATTGTCACCTTTCAGTCCCTGGCTTATCTTAAGACATAACTAAAACAAAAGATTATACATAGAAAAATCACTAACTAGAAGAGAAGACAGAAGAATAAGACCATGGGAAAGATAAGAGTGCGATAGAGGATCTGAGATTACTTTAGGATAAAAGTCATCATCAAAAGCATCCCAAAGAAAAGAGCATTTGGTTTGCGTCTTGAAGGAAGGTAAGTAAGAAGGTTTTGGGTTTTTTTTTTGGAGGGGAGAAGGTAAGACAATTGGGGTTAAGCGACTTGTCCAAGGTCACACATCTAGTTCAGTGTCAAGTGTCTGAGGCTGGATTTGAACTCAGGTCCTCCTGACTCCAGGGCTGGTGCTCTATTCATTGCACTATTTAGCTGCCCCTAAGTAAGTATTTCTAAGGCAGCTAGGGGGTACAGAGAGTAGAGTGCTGGGCCTGGAGTCAGGGGGACCTGCGGTCAAATCTGGCCTTAGGCACTTAGTGGCTGTATGATCCTGGGCAAGTCACTTTACCCTGCTTGCCTCAGTTGCCTTATCTGTAAAATGAGCTGGAGAAGGAAATGGTGAACCACTGCAGTGTCTCTGCTGAGAAAACCCCAAATGAGGTCACAGAGAGTTAGACATGACTGAAACAACAACAAAGTATTTCCATAGACAGAGAGAGGAAATAGCATTATAGAATCATTGAACGCTAGACCTGGAAGTTGGTTTAGGAATGATCTAGATGAACTTTATTATTTTGCAAATGAGTAGATAGTTGTAAAGGAGTGGAATGGACTTGCTCAAAAAGATATACTAAGCAGCAGCTTGGGAATTTGAGCTCTAATCTTCTGAGTCCTTCTCAGTCTGGGGAAGGGGGGACACAAAGACTTGGAAGTAGGAAAGTACAGAGCTTATATGGGGAATGGTCTGTTCTGGCTAACTAAAGGGCATATAAAATGGAATAGTGAGAGACAGGTATTGAAAGGTAGGTTAGAGCCAGATCAAGAAGGGTCTTGAATACCAACAGCAGAATTTATTTCATAGGTAATAGGGAGCTATTGAAAGTTTTTGAGCAGGGAAAGAATGACATGAGAAGTTCATTATAGATGATAATTATAGGGGACTAAACATGGAATAGACTGCCTAAACACATGATGATTTCCCCAACAAAGAAAGTTGTCAAGTAAAGGTTGAATGATGTCTTTACAAAAATGTTTTAGACAGGATTTGTGCTCAGGGTTAGATTAAATTAAATGACGTCAGGAGTCCCTTTCAACTCTAATAGTCTATAATTGATAGGATATGTACGAAGCATTAAGTTTTAGATTTGCAGCCTGGTGCTTTGAAAGAAATGTAGCAAAAATCCCTACCTCTCACTCCATATATGATAAATACCTCCTTTGCCAGAATTCCCTAACTTGAAGTAGATCTCTCCTTATCTAATTCTTTAACCCTTTTAATTCCTCTTATGCATTAAAAAATTGTATTTTTGGGATGGCCAGGTAGCACAGCAAGTAAGATCACTGGCTCCAGTGTCGGGATGACCTGGGGATCGAATCCGGGCTCAGACACTTAGCACCCACCCAGAAACACCTGGCCGTGTAACCTTGAGCAAGTTACTTAACCCTGATTGTTTAAAAAAAATGTATTTTAAATCCTCTTTATGGGTTTGTTTTACCTCCCCTACTAGATTTTAAATTTCATGGGAACAAAGATCATGTCTTATTATGATTATGTTTTCTCTTGCCCTCTATCCCTAGCCCAGTGCAGAACTCTACAAATAGTTGGGGCTTTCAAACATTTGTTGAGTCAATCAAAAAGTAGATAACTGAAACTGATTCAATTCCTCAACTAAAATTCAACTACTTACCATGCACAGGGTATTACTAGTGCCAGTGAAGATATAGGAAGATATAACTGCTGTTGTTCAGTGATTTTTTTCATTTGTGTCTGACTCTTTGTGACCCCATTTGGAGGTTTCTTGGTAAAGATACTGGCATGGTTTGTGATTTCCTTCTCTACCTCATTTTGCAGATAAGGAAACTGAGGCAAACAGGGTTAAGTGACTTGCCCAGGGTCACATAGGTAGTAAGTGTCTGAGGCTGGATTTGAACTCAGGAGAATGAATCTTCCTGACTTCAGGCCTGGCACACTATCTACTACATCCCCTAACTGTTCCTACAAAGTTACAAAGGGGCAGATCTGCGCAGTCCCAGGTTGGACCTGGACAGTTGATATTTTACTAAATTGACCCAACACCTGATTGATGTTTAAAAACCTATAAATCAAAAGTCACCAAGAAGATGAATCCAGATTGGTAATACACTACCAAATTTTATTTTTTCCTAAATTAGAGTGACTCTTTATTAATGTACAAATTGTATAGAAAGCATTTCTCCTAGGAAATCAGGATGGCTTCTCTTCACAAATATTTCTGAAAGAGAAAGGAATTTCAGAATTCCTCTAAGAAAAAGAGTCAGGCTTTTTAATTTTTCCAGGTGTTAGACAACTTGTTTTGGGCCCTTTCTCCTTTTGGGTGCTAGCATTTCAAAGTTATGTTTAGATCATCAACAGAACTGCCAGTTTTTCTGCAGTAGGATAACAGTCATGTTATGCTGAAGGAAATAACTGCACAGAATTGTTCTTTTTTGAGTAGGAAACAATTAAATCTGGAGGCTTCCTCACCAATTAGTATTTAGACAGTCAACAACATCAGTTATATCGTAAGGGTTTTTTATGAACAGTAAAGACATAGAAAGTGTCCTGGGAATAAGAAGGCCTGGCCTCAAGTCCCAGTTCTGCCAGTGTATTACTGCTAGACCTTGAGAGAATTCATTTGACATAGGTGGAAAAAAATTGGATTTGGAGCCATCACACTGAATCCCAGAGGCTGGATCAGATGACCACTAAGGTCACCTTTATTGCTAACATTTTGTAGATGTAAATGTGGATATTTTAAAATTAGACCTATGATTTCCTATGGTACATACCAACTGGTCTTCTCTTTATTCACACCATACTCCATCTCCTGTTTCCTCACTTTTTCACTGACTGGAAGGCACTTCTCCATTGACTCTGATTTACTAAATACCCCTCTTCCTTCAAGATTCAGCTCAACCTCCAACTCCGATGGAAAGCCTTTCCTGATTCCCCTGAGCTGCTAGTGTTCTCCTTCCTAATTACTTTGCATTTTATTCATATTTATTTATACTATATCTACTTATATAGTTTCTCTTGATGCAACATAAGCTTCCTGAGAATAGAGATTGCTTGGCTTTTTAAATTTGTATTCCCACTGCCCAATGCAGTACCTGATAGTTGATTAATAAATGCTGATTGATTGATAGGACTGCTTGATTGTTGTTGTGTTTGTCCTTTGTTCTTGAAGAGGACCATGCATGACCTCAGGGAGATGATGACAAGACTTGCAGTTGACTTTGAGTTGAATGAGGGAAGGCTGTGCAAGGTCACCAGCCTCACTTTCTCCTCCAGAGCCATCTGGGTCCAGTGGCCAGAGACCCTTACCCTTTTAGACCAAGGTCTTTTCAGGTTCTCACTTTGAGTGAGGTAATGCCCATTTAGTGAAGAGGCCTCTTTAAGTAGGTGCTCAAGGGATGGCCCCTTTAATTTAAAAGAAAAAACAAAGTGTTAAGAAAAGACCCCAAGCCTGTAAATACATCTGAGATGAAACAGAGTCCAATCACAGATGACAAAACGTTTATTGTCTGAGAAAAAGCTTTCAGGAGAGAGAAGATCCTGCAAGGGAGCAGATAGAGAAAGCTCTCAGCTGCTCAAAGTGGAATGGAAAAAGGGAGAAATACTGTAGTTTCTAGAGACTTTCTAATGGGGAGTGGGGGGTTAAGGGAGATACCTCTACATACTACAAACTAGGCAGCAGGATGTTTGGAAAATCCAGAGCAAAGTCTTGAGTCTATGGCTTCTGGTTAAGGCTGGGTCTGTGGTCCCTGGCATCTACAGACATCTCCAATTACAGCTAGAGTTCACTCTCAAAGGCTCACTGGTATGTCAAGAAATTTTGGGCCTCCCAGATCCTTCTAATTGACTGGTTTCTGTGTAACTTTTGCCCTGCTCCCCCTGAAGAAGGGAAGTTCTAACGTATATAGTGATTAAAGAGTTCATGTTTTCAATGGAAATGGGAAGCACTTGATAAGGAAGTTCCCCTACCCATTGCTTAGCATCTTTTCTGCAATTAATAATCTTAGAGCATTATCTCAGTTTAGTGACAGTCTAAGTGACTTTCTCATAGACTTAGGCATGCTTCAGATTAAACACTTGGACCCATATCCTTTTGACTCTAAGGCCAGCTTTCACGGATCTTGATAAGATTTTTGATACACTAATATTGTATTGTTATATCTTAGTGATTGCTACTATTTGTACCTCATTTAGATGAAAGAAAAGGAAGGAATTCAGTCTGTACGATTAGGTTGGCAGCTTTAAATCAAATCTAGATCACAGTCTGGCTGGTTATCTGTTATCCTCACGCCTCTGCATTCTGGTCCCACAAGGGATACATAAGGGAATAAACTAGACATTCCAATACCTTGAGGATACCACTATAACATTCTTTCAAGGCTCCCTCCTAGCCCTTTGTACCTACACTCTCTCTACAAATTGTCCTATCTGTCATCACATGTAGATTGCTTTAATTAGACACATAAGTTCCATTTTCTCTACCTCACTCTCCTCAGACCTGCGGCTAACTGAAGAACCAGAAGGGATTTGGAGTATAATCTATCTGAACCTTGACCCAGAACTCATCTCTAGCCTCAGCCCACTAGAGCATCCCAAGGAAGGCACCCCTGTCCACTCCTCTGTGTCTTCCTCCTGACGAGCTTTTCTGATACCTATGTTCTAATGTTGCTTTAAACTCTTTAAGCACTATTTTCTGTGTTCTAAGGCCCCTCCCACCTCTGACATTCTGGGTTCTAAGGCCCCTCCCAGCTCTGACACTTTAAGTTCTAAGGTCTTTTTCTACCTTTGACATTCTATTATCTATAAATCTACATTTTCTAGGCCTGACATTCTACATTCTGAAACTTTATGTTCCAAGCTCAATTCCAACTCTCATATTCCATCATACAACTTAAAGAAGGGGGTGTTCCACCAGCTCAGTGTTATACTCAATAATGACTAGGATTCTTATCAGACTATTAAGTAATACAGATATATTAAAACATTTTTAGTTGAGCTTATTATCTTCTAATAAAATTAATAGTGCTGCTGAAGGGCAAGACAAAACAGCCTCGGCTCTATTAACTATTCTTTCTAGTCACTTGTTTAGACCCTGCCTGAACAATCTTAATAGCATATATGAAGGGAATGAATGGATTAGGGATAAAAAAAAGGTCACAATTCTCAACCATGGGAGATTATTTTACAGATTGCCTTCCATGTAGCCAATTTCTTATTAAGATTTTATGTCCAAATTGTCAGTCTTCTGAATGAGTCTAGAAAATGTTCCTGTTATTCCTTTGGAAAATCCCTTCATCCTTTTCTCTAATCCCACATTAAGACTAAAACAAATACAACCATCAATCTTCTTTTCTCACGTGGGCTATGCTTTTACTAGGTACTTTTAGAAGATATTTTCCAGGTGGGAAGCATAATCTTCCTCTTTCCTCCCATCTGTGTTGGATCTGTCAAGGTAACTTCTCTCTGTTCCCAATTCCCCTATGTATTACATGGGAAAATTCTACTAAATAATCTTAGCACCATAGGATGTTCAGTCTAGAAGGGCTATTAGAGATTGCCTTGCCAAACTGCATTCATTTATTTAGTAGGTGAGTAAACTCAAACCCAGAGAGAGGAAAGGAAATTGTTCTTATTCACACAGCAAATTGGAAGCAAAGCATGAACCAGGACCATGTGTGTGCTGCAGCAAGTGCACTCCTGAGAGCTGATTGTTAAAATTTAAAATTTTGATGAAGCATTCACACCTCAGAACTCAATAAATGCTACAAATCAGGGTTTGACTTATTGTTTAGTTAAATGCCTAGACTAAAGAAAATGATGGAGAAAATATTAATAATGCAAACTAAACTTTAAAATGTGACTCCTTTTCTTAGAGCTGGTTATTAAACATTTAATCCAGGTCCCTTAACTCTGAGTCCAGTGTTCTTTCCGTGAACCTACTGTCTATGGCTGTAACATTTCAAGAAGTTCTAATAGTTGATATTTCTGACATTCTGGGCTCTTGAGGGTACTAATAAAGAGGCAAAGTTAGACTGGATAGCCAAACTTGAGCAATGAAATTATTCATTCCCCAAATTTCTGCTTGACTGTTTCCATAGGCTCTTCCATTGTTGACAGACATACTAGGCCTCTCTACTCAAAGGGCATCTCCTTTTCCTTTTTCTCACTCTAGGTTTTCTGAAGGGTAAAGTCTGCCCATCACCTATATCCTAGGATTCTTGGATGGAAAGCAAGAATCCTTAATAGCCAGTACAAATTCTCCATAGAGACTGGCTGATGTACAGGGCCTGGTTACCAGATGGGAAATCTGGCATAAATAGGACAGGGACCTGACCCATCCATGTTCTTCTTAATGGATTAGAGATACTGTTCAAGTATCACTTACTTAGCCAAGGGGGTAGAGATGTTAAAATATTTTATGGCTCCTCATTACAAAGTTGTGGAATTGTAACATTTTGGGGCTGAACAGAAATCCTGTAATATCACAGAAAAGTGGTTATCCAGCCTCTACTGGAATTTCTCCCCTGATGGGGAGTTCAAAAATGCCCTCTGCCTCTGCAGAGAAATTCCACCAGCTCCACTGTCAGGCTCAGCTATCCTGGGTTTCAGTACCAGGTATGAGCAAAAGGATGGAGAGAAAATCATGAAATGAGATTTAGGGACCAAAAGCAGGGGATATTCTCAGGGTTAGACATAAGAAGGGTTGGGAACCAAGGAGTCAGAAAGGAGAAGATACACAAAAGGGATTCAGGTTTGAGGATAGGAAAGAAAAGAAGAAAGGAAGGAAGGAAGGAAGGAAGGAAGGAAGGAAGGAAGGAAGGAAGGAAGGAAGGAAGGAAGGAAGGGATTATTAAGGACCTGTTATGTGCTATTACTCTGCTAAGCATTTTGCAAACATTATCTCGTTTAATCCTCCTGTAGCGGCAAGCACCCCAAGCATCCTCGGGGTTTGCTGCCCATACAGGTTCTTGGATCTGCTTTGATAAAGGAAAGCAACTCAAAATGGGTTAACAAGCTTACTTTAATCAGTCAAACATATATCGTTTACCTCGTTCAGGGGAAAAGGGTCAGCACCCTGAACTTCAAAGTATACAGGCAGAATTATCAAGACAGAAACAGATCAAGTGGACAGATTTCCAAACTGTCCAACCATTACATCCATACCCAGTCAACATCTGGGTTTTTCAAAGCTGGGGGGGCTCTGGACAATGGCTTCCCAGAATCCAGATCAAATCACAGAACACTTCTCAAAGTGAGCCCCCAAAACAAAGCCTCACATCAGGGCTTATATAGCCTTCTCCTGACTCAGAGAATATAACAACCTTATTGACCCACTGGCCAATCAAGAAGTACCAACTGAAAAACAAGCCTCCCACCCCAGGCTCCAGGTGCACTTTAGACTAGGGGCAGGGAAGATCTTTAAAATTTACATTCCCATTACACCTCCTGACTCTGGGAAAGTGATGTCACTAAACTGAGATAGGTAGTGATTAAGTGTCTTGCCCAGAGTCACAAAGTCAGTAAGTGTGGTTTGATTTGAACTTAGGTCTTCCTAATTCAATGGCCAATGATCTATCTACTACACCACCTAGTTGCTTCTCAAGGGTTGTGGTAATGGAAGTGAACCAGAGAGTGTCTCAAACTTAAGATGACATAATCAGTAAAGCAGTTTCCTGGTTCTCTTCCTGGGCTCTTCTAGGGTGTGCAGGATTACTGCCCATATAGCCATGAGCTATGAATTCAAATTTAATTTTGCCACTGAAAGACTTTGCACAAAGCTTTGACAAATAACCTCCTTGGGGGCCTTAGAGGTTGGACTTAGTTAACTTTTCAGCCACCTTCCACTTATAGCAACCTGGGCTCTAATATGCCTCCCAGCTATGACATTTTATATTCTAAGGACTTGGAAGGTGAGAGTGAGCAGAGTTAATGCTTCCCAGAATCTTCCAACTCTAGCAGTCCACAATTGAATTACCCTGCTAGCTTTAACCCTATGTGGTTGAAAAAATTTGAAAGGAAGGGAAAATGGGGACAAGAGTTTAGCCAGTTTTTCTAAATCCAATGAAGTTTAATGGATAAAGGAATCGCCTAAAAATCAGGAAGATCTGGGTTAAAGACCTGCCTCTAACAAATACTGACTGTGTGAATTCTAGGAGAGTCTTTGACCTTTGCATGCCTGAAGCAAGTGTTTTAAGCTGTAAATTGAAGAAAAATTGGAAATCAGCATCAGTGGAAGGAATTTCCCCGTGAAGCATAAGGAGTTTAATGTATTGATGAAAGTTCAGGTCTATGCCTTACTCTTCTGCACAGTCATTTCTTTCTTTTTCTCTTTTTCTTTAACTTGCTAAAGGTTAGAAACACAATTCTACCTCTTTTCCAAAGGCACATAAGTATCTATCTGGTGCAATATCGCGTGAAAAAATGGGAATGCATACTTGCCTGACAGTGTGGGTTCCATTAATATATAGATATGAAGAGAAAGCATTGTGGGCCTACAGTTGTTAACCACTCATTGGACACCAAGCATCATTTTCTCTAAATCAGAGAGGGAAAAGTGCTTGGGGCCACCTTCTTCCCAGTGACATGGGGGCTAATCACCACACACAGGTTAGCAAAAAAGGTAAGATTTCTCTCTCCTTTGCAAAGTCATTTGCATGTGTCAGCACTAATTTCCAACTGGGCCTCAAGCAGAGAAATTGAAACTTGAGACTGGTAGCAGCTTTCAAATAGCATTATCCCACAGCTGGCTTCAACTTCTACTTGTTATTAAAAAAAAAAAAAAGAGCTAAATTGGTATTTTTTTATTGCTCTAATTAAGCTTGTAAAAGCTATAACTGCACAGCAGAAAGGGGGAGGGACTGAGAGGATGGGAAGAAGGGGGAAAACTCCCATTTCAAAAATGAAAGTGCCAACTTAATAAAAACTAGTAATTAAAAATCTCTGAGGAGACAACTGCCTTTCCCCACCTCTACATACTGACGAAGTAAGTGGGTATGTTTGGAGGAAGGTAAAAACATTTATTTACCTTAAAGATGAAGTCTGGCATAGAGAAAAGAACAAGAAATAAATGCCTGGTCAGCATTGAATTAAGCTTGAAATCTTAAAACAGCCACCTACTACTGAAGCTGTCTGGCTTTGAGCTAATCATGTCACCTCTCTGAGACTCTGATTTCTCCACTGTAAAATGAGTTAAGTAACATTCTACTTATCTCACAGAACAGTTAGCAGGAAAGTACTTAGTAACTATAAAATGCTATGGATATGAGAATTGTTGCTATTGTCATAATCAATGTCAATTTATCAATTAATTATTACTAATGGCTAATAATTATTATTAATGATAATAATAATGACAACAGCAAGGATAGGGCTTGGAGAGATTAGAGAAAGATATAGAAGAGAGTTGACTTATGAGAAAAGAAGGACTGAAATAATTCTTCATATATGAGTACTACTTTATAGCTTATGTCACTTTCAAATATCAAATAATAATAAATCAATAAACCTTTATTAATCACCTATTATGTATTAGGCACTATGCTAAGGACTAGAAATATAAGAATAAAAAATGAAACAATCTCTGCTCTTTTGATGCTTAAATTCAAATGAGGGAGACAACATACATATGTATATGTATACACAGGTACACACATACAGGTGCATATATGTGTATGTGCTTACATGTATACAAACATGTACAGAGATAGATACACACATGCATTTATAAAAATTGGTTTGGGAGGGAGGACCCTAGAAGAAGTAGGCATCAGGTTTTTATGCTTGCAGAAGAGAACTTATTTCACCGCATAATTGTCACCACCACATAAACATTGCACCCTGTTTTTCAGTCCAAAAATTGGTTTATAATCTTTCATAACATAATTGTTGCATGGTATAATTCTGTTCATCAAACTGCTTAAAAGGTAAACAGAGCAGCAATGTATTCACAGCCCTGAAGTGTCATTTTCCTTGCGGTACAGACAAGAAAATTGTGCCTCCAGTAAATTGTTATTAGTTATTTGCCCATAGTTCCAGGATTACAGGACAGTAAGAGTTAGAGCAGGGAGGGATTTTAAAGGGATTGAGACCAACCCCTTCAGTTTACATTTATCTCTCACACATTGAGCAAAGAACCTAGAATTCTCAGTGCATGAGAAATGCTCTCATGAGCATTGTCAGTGTATTTCCAAAAGCTGACTTGTGAGGTTTGTTTAGAGTGCTTCAGTACTAAGGATATTATCACTCAATCCAATGAAGAGCCCTAGGTACAAGGGGAGCAGGGCAGGGAGGTGAAGCTGCCGGAAGTACCGTGATATGGTAAGACTTACATCTACCTGAGCTAGCCAGACAGTACCTACAGTTCATCTGCCAGCAATATGTTAATGTGTAAAACATTAGTTTCTGATTATGGGTAAATATAAAAACTCTTCTGTGGGTTTCAAGCTGCAAGTGGTTGTGTTCACTGAACAGCATGGAAATAGAACTGTGGAAAGAAAGTTTTCAGTGACTGAAAAGTTGGTGTGAGACTGGCAGAAACTAAAAGACAAGTAATACAGCACAGATTTTTTTAAAAGCTTCATATAATGGTTGCATCCTACTTTTTTTGCAAAACTTTGGCATAAAATCTTAAACAATTATGTGGTATAACAACATTATAAAGCATTTTAGTGTTTGCAGAATGATTTACACATATTACTTCATTTGATCTTCACAACCATTCTAGGAGATATGCACTATTATTATCCCTATTTTATAGATGAGGAAATTAAGACAAAAATCAAGTGACTTGTCCAGGGTCACACAGCTAGGACATATATGATGCTGGATTTGAACTCTAGGTCCCGTGCTCTATCCAATGAACTACCTAGTTTCCAGGGTGTTTGAGATTGGTCCTGAAGGAAGCCTAGGTTTCCAGGAGGCAGAGGTAAAGAGATAGTGTATGCTAGGGATGAGGTACAGCTAACACAAATTTTATGTGATTCTCACATTCTTCCGTGAATGAGAAGGATTGGGGTTGTTATTTAAATACCGGGATTTTTAGAAAAAGAAAATTAACAGCAAGAGAAACAGTGCCTTGCCCAAGTTCCTAAAGTGAGTTAGCATCCATTATTGCATGCACTGCCTTTAATTAGACTGCAGAGAATCCTTCCCCCAACACTGGGTCATTGCTGCATCTTTTGCCAACACTATGCCAGGACCTGAAGGTCTCCATCTATTGCTAACTCATATTTTGTGTCAGGAGTTCTGGTGAGTACAAGTACCATTTGCCCTGAAACCTTGCCATTTATGACCATACAAGCTAAGGAGATGTGGCAGCAAGCATCCCAGCGTCCCCAGGGTGGCTGCTCACACAGGTTCTTGTATCTACTTTGATAAAGGAAAGCAACTCAAAATGGGTTAACAAGCTTACTTTAATCAGTCAAACATGTATCATTTACTTCGTTCAGGGGAAAAAGGTCAGCACCCCGAACTTCAGAATATACAGACAGAATTATCAAGACAGAAACAGATCAAGTAGACAGATTTCCAAACTGTCCAACCATTACATCCATATCAAACAACATCTGGGTTTCAAAGCCGGGGGGCTCTGGACAACGGCTAGCCCAGAGTTTCATCAAATCACAGAACACTTCCCAAAGTGAGCCCCAAAACTAAGCCTCACATCAGGGCATATATACCCTTCTCCTGGCTCAGAGAATGTAACAACCTTTTGGACCCACTGGCCAATCAAAAAGTATCTACTGAAAAACAAGCCTCCTACCCCAGGCTCGAGGTGCACTTTAGCCTATGGGCAGGGAAGATCTTTAAATTTACATTCCCATTACAGGAGATCACCCAGAACTCCCCTAGGAAGTTAGGTGACCCCTCCTTCCCACCCTTCATCTCTGACTGGAGGTAATGGACAAGAATTGCAAAGGGTAAGATGCTGCTGTTAAGGGCTCATGATCCTCACCAAGGCAGATCACAAAGCTCTCATCACCAAGAGCATAGATCCAGAAACCCTTGAAGTGTCATTTTCCTTGTGGTACAGACAAGAAAATTGTGCCTCCAGCAAATTTTGTTATTAGTTATTTGCCCATAGTTCTGAGATTACAGGATAGTAAGAGTTAGAGCAGGGAGGGATTTTAAAGGGATTGAGAGCAACCCCTTCAGTTTACAGATGAGGAAGCTGAGGCTGGGAGAAGTTAATTGCTTTGCAGGGTCATATAACCAATAAGTTTCTGAGGCAGAGTTTGAATTCAGATCTTCATGACTCCAAGCTCAGCATTCTACCCATTTGG
The DNA here is from genome assembly GCF_028583685.1 of Petaurus breviceps papuanus. NCBI lineage: Eukaryota > Metazoa > Chordata > Mammalia > Diprotodontia > Petauridae > Petaurus > Petaurus breviceps. The sequence continues at coordinate 11,486,035 of NW_027187352.1, forward strand.
GAATAAAGGTTGGAAATAGAAAAAGGTAGGATGACAATTTAGATCTCTCCACTTTCATACCAGAGACCTTTTCATTGCCCTCTTATATAATGAAATCCCCCTAAAACTCATATGGTATGTGACTATTAATAATATTTAATATCCACAATTTCAATTTCATCACAGTCACTTCGTAAAATAGATGGCATGTGTAGGAAGGTTCTAGGATGTGTGATTTCATTTTTCATGTAAGGAACTCTCAGAAGAGGATACTTCCTCTGCTAGGACAGATTGGCACCTTCTTCTCTGCAACTGTCTCCCAGATTTGCCAGGAGCACCAAAAGGCATCCACCCTCCCAAAGCAAGGATATGTCAGAGGTGTGACTTAGCTCTTCTGAATTTTGAGGACACCTGTCAAGGTAAATCCAATTAATTTGCAAGTCAAGACATCACCTTCCTGATGTCATTGGTTTTCTTCAAGAATGAAGGAGAAACAACAATCTATGAGTAGTAGCAGCTGCCCCACTGGGGACCCAAGTGGCCAGTTCCTATTGGGCAGTGTGCTTGCTTGCTTCCTTCCTTCCTCTGTCCACATGGGAAATCACTCACATGTAGGTGCTCTATGAATGAGGCCATCTTTTGCTTCATTTTTTACCCAACCTTAAATCACTGAATGGGTGTTGCCTCAGACAAACTGAAACCTGAGAAAGACATTACAGGGAATATAAATTTCTTGAAATAGAATTCTGGGAAACCAGGCATTGATAAACCTATTGGGATTCAAATAGTGTTACTTGACTATAACTTAAACTCAAATCTCTCTGACCCTCCTGATTGGCCAATAATAGGTCTCAACCCAAGCCTCTGGTTGGTCATTGTTTGGGTTCTGTTGGCTCAGAGTGAGTGCAAATAGCAATTGTTTCTGTTCTGGCCAGAAACCATGAGGTTTTTCCTCTCCCAGATTGATTTTTTTTTAAGTAGGTAAAATAAGCCATCTTTTGCCTCATTTTCTACCTAGGCTTAATCCCTGAATGGATGTTGCTTCAGACAAACGAGACCTGGGAAAAATCTTAGCTTAAAAAGACCAAGGTCTCCTACTATAGCAGGCGCATCTCCAGTCATCCTGATCTATGTCTTGCTGTGGGACCCAGATGGCTCTGGAAGAGTGAGGCTGGCGACTTTGCACAGTCCTGCCTCACTTAAAATGCAATTCACTTGCAAGTCAAGACATGACCTTCCTGATACCCTTGGTCCTCTTGGAGAACAAAGGACAATCAACAGCAAGATACTAACTCATTAGGACTCCAGGTTAACATAAAAAGCAATAGAATAGGCATTATCCCCATTTTGCAAGTAGGAAAACTGAGGGTGAGAGAGGTCAAGGGACTTGCCTAAAGTTAGTTTTACTATATGATATACTCACTGTTAGCAAACAACCCCACTCTCAGAGGATGGCATTAAGAACAGTTGGTGACATTTATGGGGACATAGATTCCAGTTTAATGGTCAGAAGAATTTTCTAATAGTATTTAACAACAATAATAATAATAGCTAGAATCACACATGGGGTAATCAGCAGAGCTGACATTCAAATCCAAATCTTCTAACTACAAAATTCTTTTCTGCCTTTGAGTATGGGCACAGCAGCTTCAGTCCAAATCCTGATCTGAGGCCTAGCCTCACCACTTTAAAGAAAGATCATCACCAGAAGGTTGAATACCACATGATATTTCTACATTTATATCTACATCTACAGTTACATTTACTTCTACATCATTTATATCACACACACATGCACATGCACATGTTGATATATACATATTCAGTCATTCATTCCTGTCCAGGTTTTTTTGACCCCCATTTAGGGTTTTCTTGACAAAGATACTGGAGTCATTTGCCATTTCTTTCTCTAGTTCATTTTACAGGTGAGGAAACTGAACCAAACAGGATTAAATGACTTGACCAAGGTCACATAGCAAGTAAGTGTCTAAGGCCAAGTTTAAACTCATGAAGATGAATCTTTCTGACTTCAGGTACCAGCACTCTGCAACCTAGCTGCATACATGTATTTTATGTCTATATGGATATACATATAAATATGTATTATGTACACATATATGTGCATACATATAAAATACACATGTATATATATACATATGTAACTACATCTATATCTGTATCTGAATCTACATCTCTATCTATATCCATAGGCCATGAAACTCATGAAAGCCATCTACCATGGTGTGGGGAGGGTCTATGGTTGGCATTGGTAGAGAGAGGCCAATTACAATTCTTTTGAAATATTGAAGAAAATCCATGAAAGAAACAAGGAAACCAGTAGCTAAAGTAACAACAACTGAGTGGAGCCACATAGATGCGTGAGGCAATTTGGGGGCTGAACACAGAGCAGACATTTCATAATGGGAGGTCCCCAGTGGGAGAGCAGTCAGAAGGCCTTACCCCAGCCCTCCATTGGTTGTAAGGGAGAGAACACTGCTCTCTTTTTCACACTCAAGCAGATTCAGAGCTGAAGCATTTGAATGATTTACATTACAATGTTGGAAAAGGAGGCATAAACAGAAGTCTGAGCCTAATCGGAAACACAGTTTGTATATTTTTTTCCGTCATCTGCAAACCTAATGTTGAGAAATGGGATGCTATGGTTTATAAGTTCCCAGAGTTCTTCACACTCCCCAAGGAAGGTGGCCATCTGGCAAATGTTAGATGACTGGACAAGAAGCCTGTGTTTTCAAAACCCAGGTTCGTAGATTCATGCAACATCAGTGTTGGAAAGGACCTTAGGGATCATTTGGCCAAATCCCCTCATTTTACAGAGTGGATCACCATGGCCATTCTTGTGGAAAGCAAAATCCAAGAGCCAAGGAAAGGTTGGAGGGTTCCCACCTAGGGGAATGTGACCTCCCCAAGGTCATACATAATAGCAAAGTGACAGGGTAATGAGTGGCAGAGCTGACTCCAAATCCCAAGTCTCTTGATTCATTTTTATTTTTTCTACTGCTGCAGGCTGCTGGAAGAACTAAATTTAAAGGAATTTTAGAGTTAAATCTGATTTATTAGTACAAATTATATCGGCTACATAGACATCTTTATTTGCATCTACTCAATATCTACATACTCTTAATCTATCCTTCTAATCACTTTCACTTCCTGTTTTTGAGATCTGTGAAACAGGGACAATCATGCTTCTTACTTAAGCAGGTTTTTTTTTTTTGAGAATTTGCCTCATAGTCAATGGTATCCATATCCCCTCTCCCCCCCAATATAACAGAATAAAGCAAAGCTGTGTCATAGAAATATAATTCCTCAGGTTTCAAGCTTTAAAGTTTTCAGAGTATTTTCCTCAAAAAACCCTGCAAGATGGATAGTCAATTATTAGTTCTATCTTCCTGTTGAGTCATCTAAAACTCAGAGGAGTTAAGTGTCCAAAGTCATGCAAAGGCAGTGTTCCAATCAGAATTTCAACTCATGTCTTCTTACTTACACAACTGATGATATAGCAATTCAATAGTAACAATGTGATTATTTCTACATAAGAAGTCAAGAGTTAAGTAGGGTCTGATTGCCTTACACATTGAAGGCCAGTATGAAACTGTACATTAAGGGCACAATTGAGGGTAGGGGGAAAAATGGACTTTCTGAAGTAGCTGTGCAAGACAGGAAATTGAAAGAAGCACAGGCCCAAAATGTTCTAGGTTTCATTAGTAAGGAGAAATAATTACCAGAGGGGAAAGGAAGGAAAGAAACAAATATTTATTAAGCTGCTATGTGTTAAGTGCTATACTAAGTACTTTACAAATAGCATTTCATTTTAACCACAAAATAACACTGGTGTTGCTATTATGATTACCATTTGACTGGGGAGAAAACTGAGGCAGACAGCTGTTAAGTGACTTGCCTAGGGTCACAGAGCTAGTATCTGAGGCAGGATTTGAATTCAAGTCCTCCTGACTTCAGGTCCAGGGTTTTACCCACTGTACCAATCAGCCAGCTCTAGAAAAGAGCAGACTGGTGAAACTCACCTCTGGGTGAAGCAAGCACTCATTGTACGCTCTCTAACTTCAAACCCTCCCTCCTGACCTTCCACAGTCAGAGCTTATCCTTTCTGTTAAACCCTAGATCCTTGAAAACACAATTGCCTCCCGAGAGAGGCCACACCAAAATTACTCAATATTAATGCTAATCCTGCATCTGCTGCTTACTAGCTGTGTGACCTTGGGCAGGTCCTTTGCCTGCCATTTCTTCTCTCTGGGTCTTCTTTTTCTCCTCAGTAAAATGAAATGGGAATTACTATCTCCTGTCTTAGACATAGAGGTGGCTAGGGGGATGGAAGATAGGGGTGGTGAACCTGAAGTCTTGAGGCCACATGGGGCTTTCTAGGTCCTTGGATATGGCTTTTTAACTGAATCCAGATTTCATAAACAAATCCTTTTATTAAGGGGATTTGTTCTGTGAAGTTTGGATTCAGTCAGTGGATCTCACTTGAGGACTTAGAGGGTAATGTGTGACCATGAGACCACTTGTTCCCTACCCCTCATAGAGTATTGGGTCTGGAGTCAGGAAGACCTCAATTTAAATTCAACTTCAGATATTTGAGTGTGTGACCTTGGTTAAGTCACTTAGCCTCTGTTTGCCTCAGTTTCCTTAACTGTAAAAAGGGGGTGATAACAACACCTATCTCCCATGGTGGCTGTGAAGATCAAATGACAGTATGTGTGAAGTGTTTACTACAGTGTAAAGTGTTTACTACACCTACTACACATTGGTGCCAGATAAATGCCTGTTTCCTTCCTTCCTCTTAGGTTTCCTTCACCTCTAAAGTAAAAACCATTAGCTATTGAAAGGGACATACCGTAGCTATCATCTCCTTCTACCTTCTAGTGTCTTCCTTCTCCTCCTCCTCTTCCTACCTGCCTGCTGTTACCTCCTCATTTCTCACCTGGCTGCACTAGCCAGGGACTTCTCCATCTTGCCCCAGGAAGATCGTCATCAGCACCACCTCATCCTCCTGTAAAATCTCATTGGTCATGAAACTCTGCCTCATTACTATACTCTGCCTGTGTGACTGGAGGGTGAGCCATGAAGTCCAAACCTCCATTTAAGGAGACAGAGCTTCGCTGAGAAAACTCTTCTGCTTGTACTACCTTGGAGTTTTTCTGATTGACTTTTCCTCCATGCCCCTGCATCAGGTGCCCTCTTTGGCCTTCCTCACACTCTTTTTCAACTTCTTTTTGTGTTTTATCTTCTCCCATAGATTGCAAGCTCTTTGAAGGGAGGGGCTGTATTCCCCATGCTTAGTGTAGAGTCTGGCTCATAGTAGGCCCTTGGGTTTTATTACTGAGTAACTTTTAGGAAGAGCAGCCATGGCTGGCAGACTGAGAATCTTATAGAGTCTGCCAATTAACAAATGGACCATGTTACACAAGTTGTGGCCTGTCATTGAATCGTCTTCAAGAGAAGGTGTTAATTGGACCAATGAATACAATGATGTGACTAGAGCCTTCTCCTCAATCCCACTGCCCCCAGTGTGAATGCCTGATTTTGCCTCCTCTGGCAGTAAGACTTATTCCCATCAATTTCCCTCTTACTTGGTTTGTGTGCCTCATGGGCTCACAGTGCTGTGTGAAGATGATTTCCACAGATATTAGGGCACACACCTGAATCATAATCATGGCTTCACCTTTGACTTTTCCTTCTTTCATCCCCAGTCTCCCAGCAGTCACCTGATGAAATTCTACCTCATTTTTCTTCCCTCTCTTCACTCATACCACCACCCCTGGCTCTGGACCTAAGCCCCTTTCTCCTGGACAATTGGAATCGCTTTGTAGCTATTGAATTGATTTCTAGTCCTCCTATTTACAATGTCTCCCTTCTTCAATTCACCCTTAAAACTATTGTCTAGTCAATAGCACTACCATAGGGCAGATAAAGACTTTGAAAGCATTTTTTACTGGCAAATAAAAATAATGGTAATTCGGATTTCCATAGAGCTTTGAAATTTTTTTCTTCTTTGGGTTTTTTTTGAGGGGGGAAGGTAGGGCAATTGAGGTTAAGTGACTTGCCTAAGGTTACACAGCTAGTTTTTGTGCTAAGTGTCTGGGGCTGGATTTGAACTCAGGTCCTTCTGACTCCAGGGCCAGTGCTCTATTCACTGCACCACCTAGCTGTCCCCAAGCTTTGAAATTTCTAAAACATTTTCTTTTCCACTAAAGAGGACAAGAAGTATTGAATCTGGAGTCAGGAAGAACTGAATTAAAATCTGGCCTCAAACACTTAAAAAGTTGTATGAATAAATCACTTAACCTCTCTCTACTTCAGTTTCCTCAACTGTAAAATGGGGATAAAAATAGCACCTACCTCTCAGGGCTGTTATGAAGATAAAATAATACTCGTAAATTATTTTTGCAAGTCTATAAAGCACCCTTGTTCTTGCTCTTTCTCTCTCTCTTTCTCCATAGACACACACACACACACACACACACACATACACACACATACACATATGGGAGCCATCTCCAGTTGTCCTGATCCATGATCTGACCACTGAACCCAAATGGCTCTGGAGGAGAAAGTGAGGCTGGTGACTTTGTACAACCCTTCCTCACTTAAATCCAATTCACTTGCAAGTCATGGCATCACCTTCTTGATGTCATGGTCCTCTTTGAGAATGAAGGACAAACAACTAGAGTGTACATACATACATATGTAAATATGTATAAACACAATATGTCATTGTTGTTAACAATCCTGTGATCATAGGAACTTTGGTAAGGTTGGTAGGTGTGAGAATTATTATTGCTATTTTGCAGATGAAAGCACTAAGACAAAGTGAGGTAGAGTGATCTGTTGAATTTCATGTGGCTAGAGCATGGCAGAAAGTCTTTGAACCTCTATTTCTTTTTTTTCCTGCCTTTTGGAGGGCAACTGGGGTCACATAACTTGCCCAAGGTTACACAGCTAGTTTGTGTGTGTGTGTGTGTGTGTGTGTGTGTGTGTTAAGTGTCCAAGGCCAGATCTGAACCCAGGTCCTCCTGACTCCGGGTCTGGCGCTTTACTCACTGCGCCACCTAGCTGCCTCTGTTTCTAGAGATTTTTATAATTACTGACATTTATGTCCCTTAAAAGTTTACAAAGTGGGGCGGCCAGGTGGCGCAGTAAGTAAGAGCACTGGCCCTGGCATCTGGAGACCCGGGATCGGTTCTGGCCTCAGATACTTGGCACCCACACAAAAAATAACTGGCTGTGTAACCTTGAGCAAGTTACTTAACCCCAATTGCCTTAAAAAAAAAGTTTACAAAGCACTTTGCACACATTGGAACTCACAATAGACAGATAAATACTATAGGATAGATTATTACAGATAACCATTACCTCGTCTGTGTTTTTGTTTGTTTTTAATTAGGGGAGGGGGAATGGGTCCAGATCTATGATTTGGTTGGCATGAAGAATTCCTGACACGGAGACTCCCTTTCTTAATGACTATTCTCAGCTTTTTGGCAATTGAGTCTTAGAGAGTTTCAATTAATCTTAGAGAGTTCAATTAGTCTCAGAGAGTTTCCCAGATCACTGTTTTTACTTGCCCAGAGTCATATAGTTATTAGGATTCAGAGGCAAGACTTGAACCCAGATCTTCCAGAATCTGAGGCTAACTCTCTAGGCACTATCCCATGATGCCTGTCATCCCTTCCCTCTTGTTAATAGATGAGGTTCTGAGAGTCTGACCTATGGTCATAATGCTAGAGAAAGTCTACAGCAATATTTGAACTCAGATTTCCTTGAGTCTGAGTCCAATACTCTTACCTAATGTACAAACTGTCTTGCCAAGGAGGACCTCTCTTCCAGAACACTACGGTCATCCATCTGGGTGATTAAATTTAACAAATTTGTCACTCCAAAAATAGTTTAGCCCCTAGTATATATGAAATAATTTTCTTGGAGGCAAGTGGTTGAATTGAACGACCTCTTGAGTTACCTCTGTGAATAATTTGATTCTATCAATACAGATTTACTTTCTGGACTCATCCTGAGAAATATAATACCACATCTCCCAAAACAACAAGAAGAAAAGACATTTTTATTAAAGATTAGAGAGGGTGCACACACTCCATTATTCCTTCTAAAACCCCACTGCTATGTCCTTAAGACCACTATAAACTCCCAGCATCTGGACAGGTATTGTGGTACAGAAGAGAATTTTCTAATTTCAAACTACCCTAGGAGGTAGGGAGAAAGTGGAGGCATGAGAAGGCTTATTGCTTTTGAGTTTGATTGAAAAAGCATTAGCATCTGGCTAGCCCCCTCCTATTTACTAGTTTGAAATCCCCCTATTTTACACTCATTTCAGTAATGGGGACTCAGAGAAGACAAGAGGCGTAGGGACCTGAGCTGCTTCTTAGGCTATATTTAATCAAGATGGCAACTGGACTTCAAGTTACAAGGAGATCAATCAAATCCCACCTTCGATATTTCCTAATTATATGACTGGTCAAGCCATTAACTTTCCTGTGCCTTAGTTTTCTCCTCTATAAAATGAAGGGAATTGACTTGATGGTTTCTAAGGTTTCTTACAATTCTAGATCTATGATTCTACCATCTTATGGACTCCAGGGAAGCCAAGAAAGCCTCTTTCATTGAGGCAATATCCCAAAGTATAAAAAATGAGAATTAGGTTCTATTGATTACAAACTAGGTCAAGCAATGAATTTCATTCAATTGAGTCTCTATTCTTTCTCCACAAAATCATAATTCCTATCATATATCTCTTACATGGTTCTTGTAATGAAGAAATCCATCCTTTCATTCATTCATCAAACACTTATGAACTATCTTTTATGTACGATATGCCATGCTCATTGATGGAAGTGGGTATATTGAACAATGATAATATTTAGACTCTATTCAAAAAGAACTTTGAATATCACAAGGGAAAATAAGGCATGTAGAAAGATAAAGATGATGTAGATTAGAATCTGGTCAGTACAATAAAAGAATATAAAGGGTTATGTAATCATAACAATTTGTGCTTCTGTGACTACGAGGGAGCATGCGTGGGCATAAACTGAAGCACCTGTAGCGTCTATGCAGTGTGGTTCTGGGTTCTAGTCTTGACTCTGCCTAGTTATGTAACTTTGGCTAAGTTATTTCTTTTGCCTGAGGAAAATAAAGATTTTATATACATTATCTCATTTGAATCCTACTGTCACCCACGTGGAATAGGTAGTAAAGGTATTATTATGTATGTTTGTTTGTTTTTTTACAGATTGAAAAGCTGAGGATCAGAGAAGACAAATAATTTCCCATGGTCACACATCCAGCCTATGAAAATCTCCTCGTTCAATAATCGGTACTCATTCCAATCTGATTTGCCCCTGACTGGTACTGGTCCTTGACTCAGTTAAGAAACAAGCACAGAGAACCTTGAAAGTGATTCTACTTGAAAGTGGCTCCTCTAAGGTTAACAGAAATTCTCTTTTTAAGCTTCTGTCCAACCTATTCATTAATACCATGGAGCTAGTTTGCAATGTTGATGTCAAGGGAAAAGAGTAAACGCCCACTTGTTGCTTTTTTACATGGGTTTATTTATGATAGGAACTAAGCAATGAATCAGAAGGAATTATAGCAACCGGCAGAGAAAACAGGTTGGTTATTTTTGAGTTTAGTGTGTTGGTTTTATTTGTTTATTTGATTTATAGCACCTGGGTAAGAGTAAGAGCCTTGCCTTAATTCTTGCTGGATTGGAGTCCAATCAAGCCCTGTTTAAACAGCTCCCATGTGGAACAGTGATCCATAAGCATAGCAATGGATGGGAGGTAGGCTAAGAGGCCAAGGGCAAAATCTATTATTAAAGACTCTTGCAAAGGAATCATGCACATATTTATACATGCATGCATGAGTACATGCATGGGTGCATATTTGTATGTGAATATACAGTGCCTGCCATATGGTTAGTACTTAATAAATGTTCTGTCTTTGTCTGGTTCCCTTCTTTTTTCTCTTTTTCTTTCTTCCTGTCCACACAGAGACACAGACATAGACAGAGAGAGACGAACTGTTATAGTCCAACAGGCAGGACAGACAGGTGGACAGCAGACCTTAGAGTCAACTAGGTGATCTGGGTGCAAGTATTGCCTTTGCAACATATTAATTCTCAATCTCCCAAGTTCTTTGAATTTTTCAGGGCCTGAGCAAGTGCCTAGAATCAGAAGTTATAGATGAGTTGCCAATCTACATAAATAGACAGAGTTTCTGACCTAGGTGTTTCAAGAAAATCCCTTATCTAAGTCAGATTTATGTTTGTGTATATAAGTGTTGGGCAGTGTACTGTAATGCCAAGGAAAGGCAACCTCCCAAGGTTCAAAATACCAGCATAGGTGCTCTCCATTTTATTCAGTGACAAAGTAAGAACAGAGAAGATCAAAATATGACATCATTCAAAATACAGCATTTACTAAGTGTGATTAAATAATCTCCAAGTACTACCCCACCCCAGGACCTTACATTCATTCAATCAATTACAAAGTCCCTGTTCTAAATACTACTCCACCCCTAGGCTGTACCTTCATTTAGTCCATCACAAAGCCCCTCTTCTCAAATGGAGATTAGTTTCCAATCATAAGTAAAGTACATTCATTTGTTCAATCACAGAGCACAAAAAGGTCAAAAGCTCCCCACCCCTGGATCACAATTGAATCTACCCCAGAGTTACATCAAGTTTAAGCACAGCACTTAATACCCAAATGGAGGTCTTTTCTTCATCTTGACACTAGGCAAGTTCTCAGCAATCTTAGTTCCTGGGGAGACAAAGCTTAGCAAGGCCACAAGATACATTGCCAGTCTCTTCATTAATTTATCCTCTGTCTGCAGAACAGTCCTAGGACCCCTGAAAACATTAGCAAAACCCTCTCCCAGGATTTCTGTAAACATACAACAAGAAAATCCTTCTTCAGGGCTTCTGAACCAACAGAAAGGTTCCCAGACTCCTGCAACAACAGCACTGTCCTTCACCAGTGGACAGTATTCACTCTCTGTCTGCAGGACAGTCTCAGGAGCTCTGAACCAACAGAAAGGTTCCCAGACCCCTGCAACAACAGCACTGTCCTTCACCAGTGGACAGTATTCACTCTCTGTCTGCAGGACAGTCTCAGGAGCTCTTAACCAACAGCCAGGTTCCAGGACTTCTTCAACAACAGGACTGTCTTTCACCAGTGGACAAATCTGGCAAAACAACATCAAAACAGACAGACAAAGTACCAGAAAAACAGCCATGTCTCCTCAGTCCTTGGCAGCTCCGGGGGCAGGTCTCAAAAGTCCAGGGCAATTCAAATTGGCCCTCAGCAATCCTCTCAGTCTCTCTCTGCCTCCAAAAGGGGTTGCTTCCAAAAAGTTCTTCTGCCTCTCTCTTGTGTCTTTCCAAATCTACATCACCAGCTCCTCCCAGTTCAGGACTCTCTTTTCAAGTCAACAAGTCCATCCCACAGGTGGGATTAACAAGCTCTGGGTTTTAACACAATCAAACCAAAAACCAAGCCAATACAGGGGGATCTTTATATTCCATTACTACCACAGGCAGCTAAGTGCCACAGCAGATGGAGTGCTAAGTCTGGATTCAGGAAAACCTGAGTTCAAATCTGGCATCCCATATTTACTAGCTGTGTGATCCTGAGCAAGTCACTTCACTCTGTTTGCCTCAATTTCCTTATCTGTTAAATGAGCTAGAGAAGAAAATGCAAGCCACTCCAGCATCTTTGCCAAGAAGACCCCAAATGGGGTCATGAAGAGTAGGACATGAACAAAACAACTGAACAACAACAAAAATATGTGTATGAGCTATTATTATATATGTGTATACATGTGTGCATGTATATTAAGTTATATACATATATATGTGTGTAGTATAACAATAAGTTCATATTTATAGAGCTCTAAGCTTTGGAGAATATTTTGTATAAATTATCACATTTTATATGAATTTTCTCATATTTCATAATTAACCTGTAGGGTTGATGCTATTATTATTCCCATTTTACATACAAAAAAATTAAGGGTTCCAAAAGTTAAGTATCTTACCTAGGGTAATACAGTTAGAACTTATCTAAGGAAGGACGAAGAGAAAGGCAACACAGAATAGTAGCGTCCATTGGGCTTGGAGTAAAGGTTCAGATCTCTTCTCCACTAATTGTGTGGTTGGTGAAGTTACTCAAACTCTACCTTCTTTAGGTAATTTTTTAGCACTTATCTACTAAATGATATGAAGACTCTGATATGCGTTGGTGGAGGGAGTTCCTTCATGATGAAGAAATTATAGATCCTTTTGTATGTGAATTAATGTGTATACATCAGTCTGCATAAGATAACATAACTTTTAACTCAGACACACTCATTCTTCCTGTGCTCAGACTCCTCAATAATAGGCCATCATGGTAGAGAGGGGACTCTAGTCCAGGGTTATGTCAGGAGAACATAAGATCTGTCAGGGTTCATCATGGGTCTGGCCATGGAGCATGCATGAGATTTAAGGACCAGCCTGAATGACTCTGGAAAGGCCCATTACCAAAGAGTTGGCTAGCAGGCCATGACAACCCATAAAACAAATAAAAATCCAAAATGCCTCTGGCTTCTATGTAGCTCCCCTTTACTTCTGCAGGGGGAGTGGAGAAGTGAAAGAAGAGGAAATCTGTAATTTTGTCCGTGTAAATGCTAACCATTTGCACTTAGATCATAGCCCCTGTATACCAGAATGTATGGCCTCTTAGACTTGCCATGACTAAAAAATTCATTTCCTACTTGGAGGATTGAACCAAGCGCTCCTGTAAAATCCTTTTGTGCTTGAAAATAATCCTGGACTCTTGAAGTCTACTTTCACCACTGACATGCAAGTTCTGAAAGGTTCTTTCAAGCTAGGAAGTCTTTAAAAACAAGTTTAGCAAAGGCATATTTGCCTATAATCCAAGGATTAGACAAGGTAAGTATAGGGAGGGTCTTCACCAGAAGGTGAATAGGAGTAGAAAATCATGAATCAAGTGCTGAAAGGGACCTCAGAGGCCATCTAGTTCAGCTCCATCAGTTAAAGAATGAAGGAATAAAAGAAGATATTTATTAATGGTACATATCAGGCACTATGTTAAGTGCTGGTGATACAAATACAAAAAACAAGGAAATCTTTATCATCAAGGAATTTATATTCCAATTATTGTTTTTATTCAGTTGTTTTTAGTTGTGTCTGAGGCTTTGTGACCCCATTTGGGGTTTTCTTGGCAAAAATACTGGAGCGGTTTGCCATTTCCTTCTCCAGCTCATCTGAAAGATGAGGAAACTGAGGAAGAGTTAAGTGACTTGTCCAAGGTCACACAGCTAGTAAGTGTCTGAGATCAGATTTTAATTCAGGAGGATGAATCTTCCTGACTATAGGCCTGGTACTCTGTCCCCTGTGCCACCAAACTTCTCTTTACATTCTAATAGGGGAAAGCAACACTACATACATCCTGAAGTAGTAGCCAGAAATTAGTATTTGGTTCTGGGCAGTCATTGGGTAAATGGAGCTATAGGATAATCTATATGCTATTTTCACAAACAACCTACTGATTAGATTATTTGATTACTATAAGGAAAATGAGGTGGGGAGGGGAAGGATACTTAGACCCAAAGTGGTTAAGTGACTCTACCAAAGTCAAATGTGATGTATCAGAAGAAGGATTTGAACTCAGATCCATTCCCTTCAGAGTCAGTATTCTTTCTAATAAATCATATTGCTTCTAGATGATAAACATGTGAATGATGAAGATTCTAGTGGAAGGATTATGATATGTATTCATGGAAGGAGGACCCACATAAAGAAAATCACAGAGTTTTGAAAGAAATATCAATCAACCAATAAACAAGCCATTTATGCCAGGTGCTATGCTCTATAGGTTTCAGCATAGACTGCCATGGCACTGACAAGAGATCACCTTGAAGGGAAAGCACACACATATATTTCTTGAAAAATAACACTGATTATAGGCTATGCTCAAGTTTTCTAGAAGTCAAATGTAAGGAGGAAAATAACATAACCTGTATCTGAACTGGTATGGTATATGTAGCTTCAAGCCCATGGAAACACGCCCCCTGGGCCTCATGTTCTGCAGAGACTTTCTTCATCTCAGGGCTACTCCAAAAGAGCACCCTATGGTCCCTCTCTCTCCCTCAGCACCAAAAGTCAATCAGTTGTTTGTATTCTACCTCCAGAACATCTCTAATAGTTGTCCCCCTAGAGCTGCCATCTAGTTCAGTTCACCATTGTGCTGGACTGTGGCAATGGGCTCTTTATTGGTTTCCCTGCTTTCAGACTCTTTTCTCCAACACCCTCTATAGAGCAACCAAAATTGTCTTCCTACAAGTACAATAATAATAATGCATATAGAATATTTTTTGTTTTGCATGGCACTTAATATATGTTATCTCATTTGATCCTCATAGAAAACCATGTTTTTTGTTTACTTTTTTGTTGGGGGGGAGAGGGAATACCTCTGGTTGCACTGGTATAGGAACCATCTAGGAATAAATGCCTGGGCAACAATTTATAGACTTGGAAACTCCTGATAGCACTGAGAGGTCAAGAGAATTAACCAAGGGTACAGTCAGCCTTTGTCTGAGGTGGGACTGGACAAACCCAGATTTTCCTATTTGAGGCAGGCATTCTATCCAGCACAGTACAGTACCTATCAAAAAGTAGATAATAGAGGCTATTTCTATTCTGCAACTGAGAAAACTGGAACTAAGAGAAATGAAAGAACTTTGATTGAAATTAATTTAATTTGATGATACAAATAATCAAATAAACAAGTGCCTTGTATACCGGAGACACTTTGCATACAAAGTCACACAGAAAAGGCCTATTCTCTCAAAGAGTGTTTATGTTACCTACTGATCCATGTTCATATAGCCACTAAATGTCAGGAATGGGAGGAGGTCAAACTTAACTTTCTCCTGGCTTCATATGAAATGTTCTTTCTAACACCCCTCATTGTCTCTACATGTTTGAAACCAGAATTGGGAATGTGTGAATCAGGGGGATGGGGGGAATTGTATATGGGGAAGGAGTACTATAGTTAGGCTGAGGGAAAATGGGAGACCAATAAAGAGTCTATTGCCACAGTCCATCACAATTGTGAACTGAACTAGATGGTAGCTCTAGGGGGACAACTATCAGAGATGTTCTGGAGGTAGAATACAGAATAACAACTAGACATTTTATCAAATTTTTAAGGTCCAAGTCATGGCCTGATATGTTTCAGGTAACAAGACATCACTCGGCATGCCAACAAGTGTCTTTTCTATCTTTCTAGAGGTATAGATGAGGGCATCCTTGCAGAGATTCCTCCAGGTGGTTAATCTAAACCATCCCAGAAATCGTGGTGGCCGCTGTCCGCCTTGGCTTCATTGAAGCTGGCCACCAATGACTTTGTCACTATGGATATGTCTGTGATTTAATGCTGTCTATTGGTAGAGACTGATGAAATCTAGAGAAATGAAGTATAGACTTTTGAAGAAGCAGCTCTTGGTGGATTTCTAAGGATGACAGGATTTGGATAGGTAAGGAATCATGGTAGTGGAGGGAAGTTAATATCATAGAAGTCTCAGGGCAGAGAAAAAGTGGCCAGGTCCATGCATCTCCAATTCTCTTTCATGTCAGTCAAGAGAGAAAATAGGTCTCTGCCATTTCCAAAGTGTCAAACAAAGACTCCCAGCCCTGCATTTCTCCAGAAAATTATCCCCCAGAAATCCCCATGAAGTCATTTTTAGGTGAGGGACTTCCCTGTGCAGCTCTGGCCACATGATAACATTTAATTTCTCACAATGTGTGTGTTCTCTGCAAACACTGGTGACAGCTCCATGTGGACCTGGGCAATTAATAGCTATTTCACCTGACAGACTGAAACACAAGGATGTTTGTGCTGGGATACTAACACATGTTGTTTCCCTCTCCTTCTTCCCTAATCCACATATGATACATTCTGGAAATTCCAGGGATTATCATCATCATTTGGTCAAAACTTGTCAGTGGTTCATGAATGAATTAAGTTTATATTCCTCAGCCTAGAATTCAAATCTCTGCATATTCTGGAGTCATCTTACAGAGCCAGCTTGATTTCATCATATTCTTCTCCTTTAGCCAAATTAGTCCACTCACCATGTTTCAGGCACTTTATACCTTTATTCAAATAGTTCCTTACACCTGGAACATACTTTCTTACCATCTGTCAAGGTGCTTGGTACATAGTAGGTAGTTAGTGAATACTAGTTGATACATTCATTATTTTAGTGGATGAGCTCCATGAGGACAGATGCTGGGTCAAGTCTGTCTTATCCCCCAGAACTGATGAGCAGTGGTTGGGAAACCAAATAGTCTTAATATTATAGTTATTGATATGAATCAAAAACTCAGCCTTTAACCTGATTAAACAGGCTACTATGTGTAAGTAATATAATATGTCACACCACATACAAGGCGAAATGTGATATGGACGCTGGGAAGAGCTGGCTTTGGAATCAGGAATAACTAGATTCTAGTCTCATCTCTGACAGGCATAGATTGTGTGATCTTTGGACAAAGGATCTTAGGATTCTAAAAACACTCTTTAAGTCTATAAATTTTGGAAGAGGTCCTCATGTAATGTTGGCAAAGGAAGTTCCTCACCATGAAATCACCTATGAAATCATAGGACAGGTGATCATGGTACTGTGCATACAAAAACATGAAACAGAAAATGTCCTTGCCCTCACAGGGCTTACCTTGTTCTGATGGTATACAATAGGTACACAGATAAGTAAATACAAAGTAAATAAAAGTAATTTCTGGAGAGATTTCCCCTTCCTCCCCTTCCTTCTTTTAAATGACCTTCACTTCAATGGGCACTGGATTTTTCTCCCAGAATGCATCTTATAGCCATCATACTCCAGCCAAACTGAAATCAGTGTTATCTAAACATGTTCTAGGTTTTCCCACCACTTAGTCTCAACTCATATATTGCCTCCTCAAATGAATTTGTGTTTACTTAACAGTTATAATATTTCATCCCCCCAGTCAAATGTAAACTTCTTGAGAGCACAGACTGCTCATTTTCTGTTTGTTTTGTTTTGTCTTTCCATCCCGACAAACCCTCCCTGTATCATGTCTTGGACTTTGTAAATCCTTAATAAAGGCAAATGAACTGAATTGAACTGTTGAATATGGAAGAAAACAAATGATACATTTCCTTTTCCTTGGGAACTTTTTGAGTATTTTAGAGCCAAAAGGGGACTACAGTCACCAATACATATGTAATATTCCCTGCCTCTTCGTTTTCCTGTAGTTAAATGAATAATTTGATCTTTCGGTTGTTTGTACATCCCCCACTGTCCCTGGGTTGGTTTATAAAATCACTGAATAATATAATAAAAAAATCTTCAAACAGGAACAGACCTCAGAAACTACCTAGTCTAACCTGTAACTGACCAAGAATCCTTGCTAAAGAATCCCAAAAGCAGTTTTCAATTTGTAATTGAAGACTTACAGGGACAGAAAACTCACTGCCTCATGAAATATCCCAGTTACTTATGAATAACACTCATTTTTAGGAACTTTTCTTTATGTCATGTCCAAATCTGTCTCTCAAGCAAGCCACAACAGGCGTTCATTAAGCCCCTACTATGTGTCGGACACTATTCTTCCTCCCACTGCTGAGCAAATTAATCCTTCTTCCATATGACAATCCTTCAAATTCTTTTTTTTTTTTTTTTGCTTTTTGGAGGGGGGAAGGTAGAGCAGTTGGGGTAGTGACTTGGCCAAGGTCACACGGCTAGTTTTTTGTGTTAAGTGTCTGAGGCTGGATTCCTTGAGCTCAGGTCCTCCTGGCTCCAGGGCCAGTGCTCTATTCACTGCACCACCTAGCCGCCCTAATCCTTCCAATTCTTGAAGACAATTATCATGCTCCCCTCTACTCCTTGATTTTATCCTCTTGGGTTTAAACATGTCTGGTTTTGTCAACTAATCCTTGTATTACATAGTCTCTCGGCTTCTTACCATCCTTGTTGATCCTTTCTGGACTTCAGCCATCATCATCGGCAGCAGTAACAACATATCACTTTATATGTATGATCTCACTTGATCTTAACAGCCCTCTGTAGGTTCTGTTGTTATCCCCATTTTATAGATGAGGAAAACTGAGACTGAGAGGTTGAGTGACTTACTCAGGGTCAGATGCCTGCTAAATATCTGAGGCAGAATTCAAATTCAGGTCTTCCTGATTCCAAATCAAACACTGTGCCACCTAGCTGTGTAATACTGACATGCTCTCACTTGTCTAATGTCTTTCGTACAATGTGGTGATGGTGATCAGAGACAAACACAGTAATTCAAATGAGACCTGATCAGGGCAGAATACAAGGTAACTATTACCTCTCTCATTCTGTATATTAAACTTCAGAATGAGGAAGATTCTTGTTCATGAGTTCAAATCTGGTCTCAGATGCTTACTAGCTGTGACCCTGGGCAAGTCACTTATCCCCGTTTGCCTCAGTTTCCTTATCTGTAAAATGAGCTGGAAAAGGAAATGGATTAGTTGACAAAACTCCTCAGAAATTTTCCCCCTTGGGAACTATTGTCTGGCCGTACCTCACTTAACCTGTACTTTTGAAGTTGAATTTTTGAAACCAAATGTAAAACTGCATTTTTCCCCTATTAAATTTCAACACATTTGATCTGGTCTGTTGTTCTCTCCTCTTGATGGAGTGTTATCCAATGTTAGAGCTTCCTTTAAATTTCAAATCATCTAAAACTTTGACATTTGTACTATCTACACCTTCATCCACATAGAAGACAAAATGCTGAACAAGACAGAAGCAGAGATAGATCTCTGTGGCCCTCCATGACAGACTGCACCGCCCCTCTCCTCCCCTCTCCAGTTTGCTACTGGGGCATTAATTGCTACTTTTTTAGTCTAGTCCTTTGACCAGTCCCAAATTCAGCAAATGCATTATAATTTTCTTCACAGGATCACAGAATTTGAGAATTGGAAGGAACATCAAAAATCATTTGATTCAAGACATACACAGTAGGAATCTCCTGAAAAAGTCTTTCAATTCATTAAATATACTTTTTTTTAAATTATTCAGGATTATATTCAACTTTTCTGGGTAAGTTATTTTTCATCACAACCCTAGTTCTTTTGCTTTTTGAAATATAATTTTCCAAGACCTACAGTATTTTAGTATAGAAGCTGCTAGGTCTTGTGAAATCCTGATTGTATTTCCACAATATTTAATTTTTTTCTTGCTTTTCACAATATTTTCTCTTTAACATGGGACTTTTGAAAGTTGCCTATGACATTCCTGTAAGTCTTCCTTCTGGAATCTTTCAAGTGGTGAACAGTAATTTTTTTTTTACCCTCTTGTTCTAGAACAAGGTGGAGGGGAGGAGAAAAAAAAGGAAAAATAAGGAAAGTTACATGATAATTTTATTATATATTTTAAAAAATAGCAAGTTGTACATAAAGGATTTGTAGTTTCATGTGCAATCATCTTTTTAAATTTTACTATATTATGGAAATGCTTGCTTTATTTTGTAAATTAGTAATACAATAAATAAAATTTTTAAAAAAGAAAAAAATATAGGAGTGACTAGGTAGCACAGTGAATAGAGTACCAGCCCTCGAATCAGGAGGACCTGAGTTCAAATCCGGCCTTAGACACAACACACACACACACACACACACACACACACACACATACACAAACTAGTCATGTGACCTTGGGCAAGTCATTTAGCCCCAATTGCCCTACCTTCCCCCTACAAAAAAAGGAAAGATTAAAAATTAAAAAAAAAAAAAGAAAAATGTATAGGTATACCTGAGAAGTGATAGTTTAGCCTCAAATTAAAGCCCTCCAAAGGAGCACCCACAACTTCTCAAGGAAAGTTATTCCACTTTTGTAAATCTCATTGCTAGGAAGTATTTCCTGACATCAGTCTTTAATTTTGCTCTTTGAAGTTTCTACCCCTATTTCTGGTTCAGCCTTCTGGGGCAAAAGAAGCACAAATCTAGTTCCTCTTGTGCATGGTAGCTTCTAAGACACTTGAAGATTGCTGTCATGTCTCCCTTGAGTCTTTTCCTCCCCAGTCTAAATATTCCCAGTTTCCTTCACTGGGTTCTTTCATAGGATGAACTCAAGGACCTTCACTCTCTTTGTTCTCCTCTAAATGCTTTCTAGCTTTATCAACATTCTTCTTAAACCTGATACCTGGAACTTAACACGATATTCCAGATATATCTGATAAGGGTAGAGTATAGTGACATTGCCATTTTCTTATGCCTAGAAGTTAAGTTCCTCTTATTACAGCCTAAAAAGACATTTCCCCCCTCTCATATCAAACTCCTATTGAGCTTGTAATCCACTAATCCACCAAGATTGTTTTCATTTTGTTTTGTTTTTTGCTTTTTGGAGGGGAAAAGGCATGGCAACTGGGGTTAAGTGACTTGCCCAAGGTCACGTGGCTAGTAAGTAAGTATTGTCTGAGGCCGAATTTGAACTTAGGTCCTCCTGACTCCAGGGCCAGTGTTCTATTCACTGTGCCACCTAGCCACCCCAAGAACCAATTCCCTTGATTCTCTATTTTTACAAAACAGATCTTTTGCAGAACAGGCACTCTCCAAATCCACCATCTTAAATGTAACGTAGTTGACTTTTTGAGTGTATCCAAATGTAAGACTTTATACTTATCTAATGTTCATCAATCAATACATAATTATTAACTGCCTACTATGTGTCAGGTACTATATTAAGCACTGGGGTTAAAAAAGATGACACAGCTCAAGGAGCTTAGAGTCTAATGATTACGATCATCTTCTCAGATTCTTAGAGCCCAAGGCTCTAGCCTGTCAATATCTTTTTGCTGTCATCTGCAAATGTGATACTTTATCCAAGTCACTGATAAGAAAGCTACACAACATAGATCCTTGGAGCATTCCACTGGAGACCTGCTGCCATACTACCACTCAGAGGATCACTAACTGTTGTTCTGAGGTCAGCCATTCACCAGTTCTGAACCCACTGGATTTTATCATTGTTGTGCTTATGTCTTCCCTTCTTTTTCATGAGAAAAGAGTGAGATATTTTATCAAAATCTTTGCTAAATTCTAGGTAAACTTTAACCATAGCATTCCCTCCATCTGCTAATTTAGTAATTTAATCAGAAAAGGAAATGAGGTTAGTCTGTCATGACCTCCTATCTCTTCATTTTATATACAAGCTTTGTATGGGAGACTTTGTCAAATGCTTTGCTGAAATCTAATCAATGTTATAATTAGATTTCTAGGATACTATACTTAAATGGAATCATTTAATATCTTTCTCTCTCTCCCTCCCTCCTTCCCTCCCCATCTCTTCTCTCTCTTCTCTTTTCCCTCTGCCTCTCTCCCACTCCATCTCTTCCTCTCTCTTTCCTCTCCCCTCTCTTCTCACTGTCCCTTTTCCCCTGTCTCTCTTCCTGTCTCTCTTTCTTCCTTTCCCCCTTCTTCCCCACTTCTTTATCTCCCTCCCACATTCCTCCAAACAAGTAAGGCAACTTGGTGTGCTGGAACAACCATATTCTTTGGAGTCAGGCTACTTGGGTTCAGAACTAGTCTCAGCTACTTACTGGCTATGAGACAATTTTAGGCAAGTACCTTTACCTCCCTATTTGCTCCTATATAAAATGGGAGAAGGAAGGGAGCAAGAAATTATAGGGTACCTACTATGTGCTCAGCACTTTATAAATCATCTTATTTGATAAAAATAATCCTGTGAGATAGGTGCTATCATGATTTACAGCTAAGAAAACTGAGGCACATGGAGGTTAAGGGACCTACCCAGGGTCAAAGAGCTATGAAGTATCTGAGGCCATATTTGAACTCAGATCTTCCTGACTCCAGGCCTTGCACTTTATCCACTGTGCAACCTAACTGCCTATCATAATATTTATAGTAGCTCTTGTATAGAATTTTTGCAAGGAAATGCTCTATAATCCTTAAAAACACTAGAGAATTTCAAGCTGTTCTTATTCCTAGCCTGGAAACCATTGTTGAATACTTGGATTATTCGTGGCATCAGCTCTTTAAGATGCTGAATAGGACACAGGGACTCTGCTATCGGACATTCTGCATTTCTGCCAAGTCACTCAACCTCTCTTAATGCCTCAATTTTCTCCTATATAAAAGAGGGTAATAATACCAAAACTACCTCCCTTGTAGGATTATTAATGCTTGTTGATTATTGATTGTTATGAGGAAGACACTTTGTAATCCATTAGGGTTCTGTAGAAATCTGTCAATATTATTGAAGGATCTGTATCCTGGTCTTAGGACTTCTAATGACAATAAACTCCTGTAAGACATGTTATCTGTCTTTTTCATCTTCTTATCTGTTTGATCACTTGGTCCAGGGCTTGGCACACAGTAGATACCTGGTTAAATACATTTTAATGGGTCATCCCCATGTTTTCATAGCCATGTTAGTCAAGTCAACATTCTTCAAGTGCCTAATATGGACCAGAACCTGGGCTAAGTGCTGGAATTTCCTAGAGAGGTATCTCTTTAACCAATGGAGACTGGCACTTTCTCTGACATGTTTAAATATTATCCAAACACCAAGAGTTAAAGGATTTATCCAAGACCCGGAATGTGTCATAGGTGTATCTTGAATCTTGGTCTTCCTGGCTCCACTATATGTTCACTGCTGCTCTGATTGCACCAATCTGAAGTATTTCAGATGAAGAAACTGAGGCCTAGATGGATCAAGGCACTCACCCAAACTCACAAACTGCTATGGGCTCAAATGCAGGTGATCCCAAGTGAGGTATCACAATGAATTCAAGGCAGGGCTAAGAAGACAAATTTTATTACTGAACTTACAGGCAGGCTGTTATGTACCATGTTGTATCTTTTACCTGCTTTCTTCCATTTATACCATTTACAAAGGAAAACTGAAAAGCTTTTAGCTTCTCAATATGTTGTCATGAGTGAGTTTTCCATCATAATTCATATGATGGAAAACTCTAAAAGGCAAAATGGCAAAAACTTCTTGGGCAGAATTTCAGCCTCCAGCAGCCAACCCACAGAGTGACCTTGTCATAGACCTTTCTCTATAATGAAGAGGATAACTTTTGTTTTCATTGTAAGCTACAATTTTGTAATAAACAGCAAAAATGCCAGGTCACTGGGATTTGGTTAAGCATTAAACACTCCATTTAAGATAGCATCAGCAAGATAGAGGACAGGGTCTGGGATCCAGGGCTGGCCCTAATGAATCCTAGAATCTCCATGCTAGAAGGGTGGATCTCCAAGGCTAGCTGAATAAGGGAATTCCTATTGCGGTACTGGGAGGTTGGATGTCATGGCCTCTGAGTTTTTATAGCAGAGAGATTCTGGAACTCACTAAGACAAGCTTTGAAATTCATTTCCAGCAGAGTCTTTAACTAGCTGTGGCCTTGAGCAAGGTAGTTGCTCTCCTCTCCCTGGGCTTCACTTGCCTCATTTGTAAAAGAAGGTTGAAGTAGATTGGTTCTGGAATTCTGTGAGTCTATGACTTTCACCCTCCTTCCCTGGATTGCTATAAGTAAGGTCAATAGAAGAGGTGACCATGAGACAGGGCCTCACATTCATGCAGCACTTTGCAGCTTACTAAATCCTAAAAATCTTTTTCATGTAGATCTCATTTCTAGTCAGAGGACTTGAATCCACTTACTAACTATGACCTTGGGCAAAACACCAAATCTTTCTGGGTCTCATTTTCCTCATCTGCAAAACAACAATTACCTCCACCACTACCTTTAATATAGTGCCTACTATGTGCCAGGGACTGTTCTAAGAGCTTTACAATTATTATCTCATTTGATCTACTCTAGGAGGTAGGTGTTATTATTACCCTCATTGTATAGATGAGGAAACTGGGACAAAAAGAGGTTAAATAGTTTGCCCAGGGTTACACATTTAAGTATAAGTGCCTGATGCTGGATTTGAATTGAGGTCTTCCTGACTCCAGGTCCAGTGCTATATCTACTGTACCATCTAGACTAGATTAGATAATCCTTAAAATCTTTTCCAGCTCTAAATCTATGACCCTATGATTATTTGATCCTTATAATAACCCTGTGACATCTTGAAAGCAGGAATTTTTCTCCCCATTTTACCAATGAGAAAACCAAAAGTGACCTTCCTGAGGTCACATGGATAATGGAGTGAGGTCTAGAATCCAGTGTTTCCTGAACATTACCCTACCTCTGTCTCCATTGTTTCTTTGGATACATGGATGGATGGATAATGGAGGACTCCCTTTTTAAAGTGGCTTGGAAGTGATCCTGACTTTGGGGGAGGCAATACTTCTTTTCAACAGATATGCCTTAGGTTGACCATTTTACTATTTTTTATATAAAATATATATAACTAGCTTATTATAATAATAAATATATTAATGTATATAATATAGTAATGAAATATAGATATTTTATAATAAAATGTATATTTTATATATTTAATAAAATAGATATGATTTTAATATATTATACAAAATAGATGTAATTTATAACATCTATTATATAGATAATATAGAAATAATATATAGATATATAATTCAACATAGATTTAATGAAATATATACTTTTATAATATAACATATTATAATAAAATGGATATAATTATATGTATAATAAAATAGATATTCTCTAAACTTAACATCTTTGAGTTGTAAGTGGAATTCTACTTAGTTCTCATTTCTAAGGCTTTTTACTCACTTCATAATTCTGTAGCCTTTTATCATACTTCCACTCAACCTTCATTTCCCCAGACTCAAGAGCCTTGATCCCTTTGTTCCAGATTCCCTCCTTATTCACATTATGGTCCTTAGTTTTCCTTCCAACCAGATTATACAAGACTTTCCAGGTGTACAGAATGACATGCCATGGATGGGTTGCAGTCTGATTGCCCAGAAGTAGTACCCAGTCAATGAGATCACAGACCCATTATGTATCAAAGCCTATGCAAGAATCTCTCTGCCTAGGTTAAGATCTGGGGCATACAAAGATGAATAAGCCTCAGTCCTTGCTCTTAAATTTAAGGATCAGGGATATGGATTGGACCCGAAATTTCACTGATACAGGGAACTTCCTGATGAGCCCGGGGCTCACCTTCCTTCTTTGTAAAATGGAGATAACACTAGTGCCTGCTTCACAGGGCTTCAGGGAGGATTACATAAAGTACCATAAAACATGACAAATTCTATTATTGTTGTTGCAATAATTACAACAATCATTGTTATTGCCATGTTTCTTCTCCTCACTCTCAAGAAGTTTGTCCTAAATTATGCTGTGTTCAAAACCAGGAACATTGTGCTAATGGCAAAAACAGTGGGCTATAATGCAGGGCCTAGGGTTTGAAATCAGAAGATATGGTGTCTATACTGTATTCTACCAATTATTAGCCATGTGACTGTGAGCAAGTCATCTTCACCATTCAGTAGCATGGGTACTCGGTATGAATCATCCTATTATAATTTATATAACTTTTCACATATTTGACCTCATACTGTCCTCACAACAATCCTCTGATGTGGGCAGAGCAGAAATTAAAAACCCATTTAAAGGTGAGAAAACTGAAGGGGGCAAGTGGTTTGTCTATAGTTATCAAATTTATAAGTGGAAATTTTTACATGAAAACAGTAGAATTTAAGCTCCTTAAGGTCAAGAATTGCCTTATTTTTGTCTTTCTATTCCTAGAAACTGGTACAGGGCCTTGCCCATGGCAGGCAGTTAATTAGTGTTTACAGAATTTAATTTAATTGCTTTGAACCTAATTCTTCCATATCTAAGTTCACTGCTACCCGAATCATATCACAGGGAGTCTCATATCTTGCACTTGACCCCAATCCACTTGGCCAACTTGACTTAATTTGTAACTCTACTTAATGGTCCTCATTACCTCTTATCTCTGTGTGTACACTGCCTAGAGCTAAATTCTCTCTCTCTCTCTCTCTCTAAGCTATTAGTCACCTCTAACAATCTCTGGTTTTCCTATCCCAACAGCTTTGATATCTGAATTCTTTAAAAGGCAACTCATAATCCACCCCAAAGAAGCCTTCCTAGTCTATAGGGATTACACCAAGCACATTAAAATTACATCCCACTCTGGGTCAATCCATCTATTTGGGTAGCGACTATATTCCTCCCATTGAAGTTGCATTTAATTATGGATATATTATATGTTATGACTAAAGATCACAATATTCTTCAAATGGATAAATGAATACTAAACTGTTTATCATGGAAGAACCACCATAAAATTTATAAATAAGCTTTATAATTGTACTTCTATGTTAAAGAAGGACCATCTTCTTAACTTAAGTAAGAAATAGCCCATGCTTTGCCTATAGTAGGTGTAGGTATCAGTGCTTCCTGGGTCTTGCTGGAAAAAATTAAATGTACTTATAAATATTCAAATTTATTATCACTTACATATGGGTGTGAATGTCTTTAATTAAGGCAAAACATTTTACAGTTAAAGAGAGAAATTATCTTGAAAACAGAAGCATAAAAATAACCCCAATTAATAATATTGCTAATTGATCTTTCTAACTATGAGAATTAGTCAACCATCATGACAGATTTAAATTATCCTGGCTCACAAGGAAGAGAAATTCTGCAAATAATCAAAAATGGTAGATGATATAAAAATTGTATTTGGTTAAGGAATGACTCCATATTTACTTTTCTTATTATATTTTCCTTAAATTAATTGAGGAAAATTCTAAGTAGAAAAAACATTGGTCCGCCAATTAGCAAAGCTGGGTTCTGGCCCCTGCTAGCCAAAGGACTTAAATGAATCACATCTCTCCTGGCTTCCTTATCCTGATGCATTAAATGTGTGGTGTGTACCATCCACTCGAGTGGAGGTGTGGACATGTATTTGTTGGTTTTTGTAGTCTACCCTCTCTCAATGGATTCTTTGTGGACAGAGATTGCATCTGCTACAACAAAGGTAATCACAATAGTCCATATTTACACACATTCTCTATAGTTTACAAAGCATTTTTCTTGACAATATCCTTGTAAAGTAAGCATGGCATATCTAAGGCAGCCACCATGTACTAAACATGACTAAAGACATCAAGACAAGAATGAAACAGCCCATTCCATCAAGCTGCCTATATAGTCAAGGAGGGATATTTTAACAAGGATAACTAACAATTATGTACCACTTTGTTTCCCAAAGTGTTTTACATAATGTTATTTCATTTAATCATTGTAAATGCCTTTGAAGTATTAATAGTATTATGTATGGGGAAGTTAGGTAACGTAGTGGATAAAGTACAGAGGCCTAGGTTCAGAAACAGTAATTTTCCTGAGGTCAAATCTGGCCTCAGACATTGACTAACTGTGTGACTCTGGGCAAGTCACTCTCAGTTGCAAAATGAGTTGGAGAAGGAAATGGCAAACCTCTCCAGTATCTGCCAAGAAAACCCAAATGGGGTCATAAAGAATTGGATGACTGAAAAATGAGTGAACAACAACAAAATCAATAGTATCACTATCCCCATTTTATAGATTGTAATGGGAATGTAAATTTGTAAGATCTTCCCTGCCCCTAGGCTAAAGTGCACCTGGAGCCTGGGGTGGGAGGTTTGTTTTTCAGTAGATACTTCTTGATTGGCCAGTGAGTCAATAAGGTTGTTACATTCTCTGAGTCAGGAGAAGGCTATATAAGCCCTGATGTGTAGCTTTGTTTTGGGGCTCACTTTGAGAAGTGTTCTGTGATTTGATATGGATTGTGGGAAACCGTTGTCCAGAGCCCCCCGGCTTTGAAAAACCCAGATGTTGAAACCCAGATGTTGATTTGGTATGGATGTAATGGTTGGACAGTTTGGAAAGCTGTCTACTTGATCTGTTTCTGTCTTGATACTTCTGCCTGTATACTTTGAAGTTCGGGGTGCTGACCTTTTTCCCCTGAACGAGGTAAACGATATATGTTTGACTGATTAAAGGAAGCTTGTTAACCCATTTTGAGTTGCTTTCCTTTAACAAAGCAGATCCAAGAACCTGTATGGGCAGCCACCCTGAGGACGCTTGGGGTGCTTGCTGCTACATAGATGTAGGAACAAGTTTTAAGGGAAGGAAGTGTCTTGCTCACAGTTACACAGTGAGCTGGTAGCCACTGTGGGGCTAAAGACAACCTATTATTTATCTAAACTACAAATATGAGGAGAGAGGAAGAACAAGATAGAAAGAGAGAGAGAGAGAGAGAGAGAGAGAGAGAGAGAGAGAGAGA
>NW_027187352.1:11514435-11545835 GCF_028583685.1 Petaurus breviceps papuanus
GAGAGAGAGAGAGAGAGAGAGAGAGAGAGAGAGCTGAGGGAGTGAGTTGAGGCTAGTTTATAGGTCTTATAGAAATGATAACAATCTACCTATCTATCTTAAAAATAAAATATAACGTCCTCCACTTAGCTTTTAAAGCCCGTGTAACCTGGCCCATTGGATTTCTAGGCTTATTGGATTAATTACTTCTACGTCTCCATTGAGCAATCAGACCAATGGGCCTTCTCCGTTTCTCATATCCAATATCCTCTCTGCTGTCTCAATGACTCCACACAGGCCATTCTATGGCTAATCCTAGACTGTACTCCCTCTTTATCTCTGCCTCATAGTTTCTTTCTTTTATTTTTTTCCTTTAGACAACTGGGCTAAGTGACTTGCCCAGGGTCACACAGCTACTAAGATTCTGAAGCCAGATTTGAACTTAGGTCCCTCTGACTTCAGGGCTGGTGCTCTATCCACTGCACCATCCAGCTGCCTCATCCTTTTCTTTAAGACTCAGCTCAAGTACCATCTTCGCCAAGAAAGCCCTTCCTAATCTACCTCATATTTAACTGGATTGTATATATTTACTTTATGCTTAAACTGTATCTATCTATCTATCATCTATCTATCTATATTTTTTTCCCCTTCTCAATTACAATATCCGAGTTCTTGGTCAACAGAATTGATGTTACTTTTTGTACTTGCATCCCTTGAGCCTCGCAGGGTGCCTGGCAAATGGGAGACACTGAAGAAATGTCTTTTGATTTACTCATTAATTAGGGAGTTGTTTGTGGCACTAAGAGGTTAAGTGTCTTACCAAAGGTCATTGTCTATATTTGTCTGAGGCAGGACTTGAACCCAGGTCTTCCAATCTGTAAAACTGACTCTCTTTTTTTGGAGGAGGGAGGCAAAGCAATCAAGGTTAAGTGACTTGCCCAAGGTCACACAGCTAGTTAAGTGTCAAGTTTCTGAGGATAGATTAGAACTCAGGTCCTCCTGACTACAGGGCCAGTACTTTATTCACTGTGCCACCTAGCTTCCCCTGACTGGTTCTCTTCTACAAGTAGGTCCTGATTACTCCAAATAATAAATACTGTGAAATAAAATAGTTTTACTATTTGAATTTGTCTCATGCATTTCCATTGGGCTGGAATCAATCATGGAAATTTACATAATTCTAACTTTGAAAAGTGTCAACTTGAATACGTGTGACCACTTCATAGGATTTATTATTTACACTAATCAGGAGTTGGTTGTACATCATATTGCTTCTTCAAATGAAGGCTGAGACTCAGTGGTGCATTTACTAAGTCACACACCTGTGAAGTGTTGCAGGTGGCTCTAGGATCCAGGTATTTGGATACCCAGGCCAATGTTCTTGGTACTACACTGCCTCTCCTGGCTCCAAACCTAGTTGAGACAGGGTGCCTTGGTGGAGAGAGCACTGGATTTAGACTCAAGAAGACTTTGGACTAACCTTGCCTAGGGGACTTCCTAGCTGTTTGATCCAGAGCCAATCACTTACACCCTCCTTCTGTGCCTGAGTTCCTTCATCTCTAAAATAGTAAGAATGAAAAAAAAATAGTAAGAGCATTGGATTCAGCGGCTTCTAGGGTTCATTCTAGCCCTGAATGCATAATCCTGGCGCTTTTCATTTATAAAAGGCTGTCCATTATATATTATTGCCCTCCAAATTCTCTTTTTCTCAACTTCTCTATTATTGTTGTAATTACCACTTTCCACTCGATTGTGAACCTTTTCTATGAGGTTAATTATTGGTCAGGCTGATTTATAGGTAGGAAGATTAGGAGGCTATCTTAAATATGGTATGACTTTAGAGTTAGAAGGAAGGCCCCTCAGTTCTAAAAAACCTCTGGATGTTGCTCCTGTCCGAAATTACACCAGTTGATGATTCATTCTTGGTGTTAAGGTTTGTCCCTGTTAAAATGTTAATATCCCTGAGAATGGAACACATTATTTGTGGACTGAACTAAAAATATCAGGGGTCCTAATCCTAATTCTCAGTTTTCTCTGTAAAATGGATTTGGGGAGAATTAGAGTAGATTAGGGGTTTGCATCTAGGGGTCATGAAAAGTTAAAAAAATTTTAATAATGGTATTTCAACACATTGGTTTCCTTTGTATTTCTAATATATTTTATGTTCTACATTTAAGGACATTATTCTAAGAAGGGGTCTATAGATTTCACTGGACTGCCAAAGGGGCCCATGATGCAAAAAAGATTACAAATTCCTAGATTTGATGTTACCTGAGGTACATTCCTGTCCCATCATCCTGTGTTCTAAGATCCTTTCCCATGTCAACATTCTGTATTCTGTATATTAACACTCCATGATTGCAAGGTGATATTTTGATGGTAGAATGGAGGACTAGAGCATGAAACACTGTCCCCTTCAAAAGGTGTCAAGACCCCTTTCGCCTCCCTTGTGATGATTTCTTCAGAAATGGGATCAGGAGGTGTTAGGGATACAATGTGTTATTGTGATAGAAAGATCTGTACTATGAATCAAGATAAATACAGCACTTCTGTCTAGAATTTCTCACAAACCCACTGTGTGTCCTTAGGCAAATTATTTACACACAGTATCTCAGTTCCCCCATTTTAAAAATGAGAAGGTTGGCCTAAATGACTCCTAGGGCGTCTTCTGGCACTAATGTTTGATGAATCTATACCAGGGGTCCTTAACTATTTTTCATGTTATCAAGCTCCTCTGGTAGTCCAGTGAAACCTGTGATCCCTTCTTTTTTTATTGCTATTTTTTTTAAACTTTAAAATATTTTTAAAATTAAATTTTATATTTATTTTTAGTTTACATAATTCATTTCCACAAGATTTTGAGTTACAAATTTTCTCCGTCTTTTCCCTACCCACCACCCCAAAACAGTGATCCCACTGTATACTCCCACCCCCAATCTGTTCTCTCCTATATCCTCTCCCATTCCCCCCTCTGACTTTCCACTAGGGCAAGATGGATCTCTATACCCCAGTGTCTGTATAATTTATTTCCTAGCTGCATGTAAAAAAAATATACATATATATATATATATATATTTTTAAACATTTGATTTTATAACTTTGAATTCTAGATTCTTTCCCTTCCTCCCTCTTCACCTACCCTTATTGGGAAGATAAGCAATTCAACATAGGTTATACATGTATAGCTATGCAAACCATTTCCATAGTGGATATATTGTGAAAGATTGACTATATTTACCTCCATCCTATCCCAGCCCCCCGACTTGTTCTGTTCTCTACTTTGACCCTGTCCCTTTTCAAAAGTGTGTACTTCCAACTTCCCTCCCCCCAACCTGCCCTCTGCTCCATCATCCCCCCTCTTATCCCCTTCCCACCTACTCTCCTGTAGGGTGAGATACCTTATTTAGTGTGTATGTCATTCCCTCCCTAAGCCAAATTCAATGAGAGAAAGATTGATCCATTCCCTTTTGCCTTCCTGTTCTTCCCCCTCCATTGTAACAGTTTTCCCTTGCCTCTTCTATATAGGGTAATTTACCCCATTCTGTCTCTCCCCATCTCCTCTCATTATATTCCTCTCTCACCTCTTAATTTCACCTTTTAAGTATCATCCCTTCCTATTAAATTGGTCCTGTGCCCTCTGTCTATGTATACCTGTACACATATGTACACACACTCACATATGTATTCATACATGCCTCCTCTATAGACATATATATGCATGTATACACACACATATATATGTATACACACACATATAACCTCCTCTATAGACATATGTATGTATGTATATGCACACATATATATGTATATACATACACATTTATATTCCCTTCAACTATTCTCATAATTACAATTATTCTCATAAGTTACAATTATTGTTTTTCCATGTAGGAATGTAAATAGTTCAACTTTGAAAAGTTCTGTGTGATTTCTTTTCCCTGTTTACCTTCTCATTCTTCTCTTGCTTCTTGTATCTGAATGTCAAATTTTTTATTCAACTCTAGTTTTTTCAGCAAGAATGCTTAAAAGTCCTCTATTTCATTGACTGACCATATTTTCCCCTGAAACATGATACTCAGTTTTGCTGGGTAGGTGATTCTTGGTTTTAATCCCAGCTCCTTTGACCTCTGGAATATCATATTCCAAGATCTTTTATTCCTCCATGTAGAAGCTGCCAAATCCTGTGCTATCCTGATTGTGTTTCCACAATATTCAAATTCTTTATTCTTGGCTGCTTGTAATATTTCTCCTTGATCTGGGAATTCTGGAACCTGGGTGTAATTCCTAGGAGTTTTCTTTTGGGGATCTTTTTCACGAGGTGATCGGTGGATTCTTTCAACCTCTATTTTGCCCTCTGGTACTAAAACATCAGGGCAGTTTTCTTTGAGAATTTCTTGAAGGATTTCTAGGTTCTTTTTTTGATCATGGCTTTCAGGTAGTCCAATAATTTTTAAATGATCTCTCCTGGATCTATTTTCCAGCACAGTGGTTTTTCCAATGAGATATTTCACATTGCCTTCTATTTTTTTATTTGTTTGGATCTGTTTAATAGTATCTTGATTTCTCATAAATTCACTTGCTTTCATTTGCTCCAATCTAATTCAGAAGGAATGATTCTCTTCAGTGAACTTTTGAGATTCTTTTTCCATCTGGCAAATTTGGGTTTTTAAGGCATTCTTCTCCTCATTGGCTTTTTGAGCCTCTTTTGCCATTTGAGTTAGTCTATTTTTTAAGGTGTTATTTTCTTCAGTCAGGTTGTTGACTTTCTTTTCATGATTTTCTTGCATCATTCTCATTTCCCTTCCCAATTTTTCCTCCACTTCTCTTATTTGGTTTTCAAAATCCTTCTTAAGCTTTTCTATGGCCTGTAACTAATTCATGTTTTTCTTGGAAGCTTTTGGTGCAGGAGTTCTGACCTCATTGTCTTCCTCCTGTTCCATGTTTTGATCCTTTTTGTCCCCCAAAAAGGAATCCAAAGTCAGATTGCTGTGCTTGCTTTGATTCCTTTGCTTGCTCATGTTGCCACTCAATTACTTGACTTTTGAGCTTTTTGCCACAGTAGAACTCTGCTTCCAGAGAGGAGAGCTTCGTCCCAAATTGATTGAGTTTTCACAGCTGCTGAAGCTATTAGTTGGCTGCCCTCTTTGAAGCCTCCACACACTGTAGTACCTGGTCACACACACCAGGACCTCCACCCTAGACAGCAATCCAGATCCAAGAAGGTTAAAGCAAGGGTGATTACCCCTCAGAATGGTTGCTTGGTTCCCCTACAATCCGCAGGCCAGGAGCTCTGAAACAGCCACATGGAGGTGGCTGCATGGCCGCCACACCTCAGCTGCTTCTCTCTGGGGGGCAGAGGCCTGATCACACTCCAAGACCCCCTGCTCCCAAAGTCTACACTGCACTGACCTCTCACTTTGTCTTTGACATTTTTGGGTTGATAATTCTGGAATCTGCCACAGCTGCTGGTGATCCACTTGCCCAAAGTCCCTCTAGCCGTGGCTGGTCAGGCCACCCTGAAGCTAAAACCATGGACTCACTCAGCACAGGCCTCTGCTCCCAGCACACTGAAATGGATCTTCCTGCCAGCCTGCCAGGCTGTCTTCAGTGGGAGGTTTGTTTCTCTCTGTCATTTTGTGGGTTCTGTATCTCTAAAGTTTGTTTAGAGTCATTTTTTATAGGTATTTGAGGTGGTTATGGGGGGTGGGCAGGGATTTTTTCTGTTTCTATTCCACCATCTTGGCTCCTCCCTCTGTGGACCCTTCTTGAATGAATACTCTTAGATGTATGTTATAAAATAAATAGGCTCACAAAAGAAATTAAATATATTGAAACAAAGTTATCAAAATACATATCTTTTAAAAGTCCATGGATTCTCAAGTTAAGAACTATTCCTGTTCTGTTAGACAAATTCTAATGATGATACCTCTGTGGCCCTATATGATCACTTGATTTAAAGGAACTTCAAGGCAGGGTTTCCCTCCTAACCTTTTTCTAGGTATGAAGAATAAACATCATAGCTGAAAAATCATGAAATCTCTGAGTTTGAAGGGACCTCAGAGCCTAGCTCATCCATTCTGGCCTTGAAAAAGATTCCCATCTATACCAGAGTGAAATAATTACCTGGTCTCTGCCTAAAGATCTTTGCTGAAATGGTAGTAAAAGGGAGGAGGACCCACTAATCTGGATGGTGGCCTATTCCACTTCAGGAGAGCACTAATGTTTAAGATATTTTCCCTAACATTTAGCTTAATGACTGCCTCCCTATACTTCTACTTACTGCTCCTAGCTGTGGCCCCCAGGACCAAGCAGGCCAAGTCTGATCCTTCCTCCATATGACATACTAGAAGTCATCTATCCCATCCCTCCTGCTTGTTCTCTCCAGGCTGAGCCTCCCTCATCCTTTCTGCCAGGCTTCCTGTGCAGATGTGGAATTCATTCAGCCCCCAGACACTTTATCCTAATTGTGCCCTTAGAGGGGAGCACAGAAAGGATTCCACTTCCTGCCCCTGACAGAGAAGGGCAATGACTGCCAAAGGTTATGGTGAAGTGTGGATTAAAAAGCACTTCAACTCTCATTTGAAGAGAGGGAGCAAGGGGCTCCCTCACTGTGCACTGAAATCATACAAGGGAGGCATAATGACCTCTGGTCTGCTGCTTGTGAAAGGGATAACAAAAAAAAAGCAATTTACTTGTGTCTGTTTCAGGGGGAAAATAGCCTTGAGCTAAAGTTATTGATGCTGGGTATTTATGTAGGGTTGTAAGACAGATTAGGCTATCAGCAAATAAGGTCAGAGGAGCAGGGTATATTACTAGTAAAATGGGTGGTACAGATAGGACAGTGCTTTCTTTAACTGCATATGAACCTTGAAGCCAGTGGATGATATTTTTAATGGTTTTGGTGCAAAATGAGTCATTTTCCATAAGTCCCTAAACCTACGTGAGATATTTTTTATCATATCAGTATTAATCTCTTCTTCATCATTATCATCATCTATATCATCTACTTCTTTCTCATCTCACATTTCCATAGCATTGTATAGGAAAAAGCTCATTGACATCTATTACTTTGGTTGGTTCTCACAGCAACCCTATGGAGGAGGTCATCCAAGGATCTTTATATGTGTTTTATAGATGAGAGATCTAAGACTTATGGAAGAAAAGTGATTTGTTGAAGGCCAGAACAAGATCCCAGTTCTTCTGACACCAATTCTTTTGTTGTTTTCATTACACTGTCCATGCTTCCCAAAATGCTCATAAGATAGACAATGAAGAAAAATTGCAAGAAACTTGAGCAGAATATTATTCATGCCAATAGAGTATAGTGAAAAGAATAGTGTTTCTGCTTTGCCATTCACTACAAGTAGCCTCACTTTCCTGAGCATCCTTTCTTCAACTTTCAAGCAAGGACATAGAACAAGAGCAGATGTATCAAACTGCAAAAGGAAGGCCAATCAGCCATACATAAGGATCCCTGCAGGCGGTATATTGACTTAGACTAGCATATAGTAGCATTATCTATGCTTTATTATATTTTTATTTGGTTAAATATTTCCCCGGTTCAAGGACCAAGTCTTTGACAGCTCTGAACCAGATGACCTTGATGGTCTCTTCCTTCTCTAGATCTGTGTTTCTATGATGAATGGGAACACCCAACCAACTGTGCAAAAAGACGTGGTATAAATAGGAGTACTAAGTCAGGAGATCCAAGTTCTCCATCTTAGTTTCCCTATTTGTAAAATAAGGGACATTAGACTAAATGATGTCCAAGGTCCCTTTTTGCTTTTCTATTCTGTTATCCTATTTACAGGAGTGTGTTTACAAACTTATGTGTCTGATATTCTAAAATCAATGGAGAGGCTACTTTCAGTGTGCTTACATCAATCATTCTGAGTTGTGAGCCGTTTTATACACCTCTCCTGCAATTCAGCAAATAAAATAGCTCAGTGAAAAAGTCCAAGGGATCTGGAGCTTCTCATTACCAAAGGGCCACTTGCCACTTGGCAGTCCCTATGTGAACCAGGTTCTTACTATGCAGCCCTTTGCCTACATGGGAATAGTCTTGATGGGTCCATCCCATGGCCTGTCTAGCCTAGGATTGTGTCTCAGTAAGGATGAGACCTATAAAGAGAGGCAGGGTCTCAGAGTTAGGAAACCTGGATTCATATTTCACCTCCAACACTGACAAGCTATGCAACCTTTGGAAAATCCAATCACTTTTCAGAGTCTCAGTTTACTTATCTGTGAGATGAAGAAAATAGTATTAATTGCTACCTGCCTTACAAGGTTATTAAGAAGGAAATCCTTTAAAGGGCTATAGAAATTTGATTTATCATTAGAAAAAGCCAAGGGATGACAAAGTACATGTCTTACATTTAACCACTCCCCTTCCTCACTTTGAAAATAAGCGTTATCAATTGGCGATGGTGTGTGTGTGTATGTATGTGTGTGATGTGTGCATATGTGTGTGCATGTGTGTATGTGTGTGTGAAGGACCTATTGCCTAAGAAGGATTAAAATAAACTGTTATACAGGGTCCAGAGGTGGAGAACCCATATTACGAGACATCAGGAAACAAGGTTGTGTTCTCATTTTCATATCCTTCATCACCAATAGAGTCTAATTTGCAAGGTGTTTCAAAAGTCTCAGTGTAGTTTTAGGCTTTGATGGCTTAAATATATACATATATAGTTATATATACTATATATATACCCATATAGAGACATCACTAAATATGACATATCTATATATTTGTATGTATAATATATAATTAGCTCTATTCTATATGTAGATAAAAGAAATTTCATATATATATGAAATTATGTATTATGTAAAATTGTAGGTATATGCATGAAATTATGTATTACATGGAAAAGTAGAGGGTGAGGTATTATATATACCTGCTTTTCTATATCTCTCCTGTAAACCAGTGGGCTCAACCAAGGAGTTCAAGTGACCTGGAACTTCTTATTACCAAGTGACTATATGATCGGTGGATAAACATCAACTAGTGTATTTAATACACCAACTTCCAATGTCACATACACATACAGTGTATACCTACATGCATACACATGTGTGTACATAATATGTGTCCATACATGTATACCCACATGCATAGTATATATACACACACATAATTTTACATGTATAGGAAAGTCTGAGTGAGAAAACTTCCTGTACCAATTCAGATCAGAGTTATCTGGACCACCAAGAAAGTAAATGATCTATTCAGATTCACACAGTCAGTATGTGCAAGAGATGGGATTTGAACCTAGGACTTTTTGTCTCCAAGATCACCCTTCCATCTTCTATGCCCTGCTGTCTCTTTTCAGAGTTTTCTTATGTGTTTATCGCATTCTATTTTATTTTACATTTATGTGTGTATGTTTCCCTACCAGACTGTGAAGGCAAGGACAGTCTTATTTTTCTTTGTCCCCCACCTTTCTTACCTGCTTCCCAGAATCTAGTGTGTAGCCATCCCTCCACAAATCCTAGAATCACTAAATACAAATCCCGGAACCCTAAATTATTAATATTTATTGCATTAATGAGTTATGAGTCTGTCAGCCATGAACATCTCTAAGCCAACATTTTCCAAGCTGCGTTCTTTGCAATGTAAAGATTTCATGAGACAATATGGATGCTAGTGAAACTTCTACCTCCAAAATAGTAAAAATGAAGTTCTATCTATATAAATTTTTAAAACCTTATTATAGGAAGCATAGAGTAGGGGGAAATATAATAATAAGTTTTATTTCCTTGATTTTGCTCCCAAATTCCCTTACTTCCATTCTCCCAAAGTACATTCCATTCCCCCAGTGTCCCTTAGATTATAATTTGAATTCCATTGGTGTATTTCTAGTCTTCCATGGCCAATAAGTTTGGCCAATAATACTCTATAACTCTTGATACTTCAGTCTTTATTACCTCCTGGTAGTGAGTTCCAGATACTACCACCTATTGCATAAAGGAGGTCTATGCAGAATCACAGTCTGAGGGAGGACAAAGACTTTGTGAGTCAACCAGTACAAGTTATTCCTGATAAATTCCAATGAAGAGATATTCAGTCTGTTTGAAGATCTCTAGGAACAGGAAGCCTAGTACCTCTTGAGGCAGCCTTTCACTTCTAGATGGAGCTAAATGTTGGGGTTTTTTTCTTTATATTATGCTAAAAACTATGACTCTGCTCTCTCCTCCCTTCAGTCTGAACCCTTCTCTGTTTGGAGAAAGAGATGCTTTTCACTGTCAGGTTCACTTTATTCACAGTCCTGACAATTAATGATACCTAACTGGCGTATTACTGTCTCTTTCCTCCCCTCCCATATCGTCCAGTTCAAAGCCAGACTAGGGAGTAGATCAATAAGGCAGTTGACTAGGGTATAACATGAATTGGGGGAGTAACTGGGGGGAAATTCTGATAGGATTTTTTATAAACACATGTTGCTGTTTGTTGTTGTTCAGTTATTTTTCAGTCATGTCTGATTCTTTGTGACCCCATTTGGAGTTTTCTTGGCAAAGATGTTAGAGTACTTTGTCATTTCCTTCTCTACCCCATTTTACATGTGAGGAAGCTGAGGCAAATTGGGTTAAGTGACTTTCCCAGGGTCCCACAGCAAGCAAATATGTGACATCAGATTTGAACTCATGAAGAAGAGTTTTCTTGACTCCAGGCCTGGCATTCTATCAACTGTGCCATCTAGCTGCCCTTTTATAAATATATAGAAAGGGTAATCTTGGTATAGTAGACAAAGAGTTGTCCTCAAAGTCAGGAAGACCTAAGTTCAAGTTCTGATTCGCTTGTGCGGCCAGTTATGTCATTTCTTAGGGCCCCAGACAATTCTCCAAGACTAAGCCAAAGACTGAACTATATCAGTGCTAGGGTAACCAGACCATTGAACCTTGGGAGAGATATCACTGCTAGGAAGCTTTTCCTTATACTGACCCTAAATCTGCCTCTCTAAAACTATTTCTTTTGCTATGACTTCTGCCCTCTGGGGCCAAGCAGTTTAATCAGTCTTTCTTATAATGATCTTAACTGAGAAAAAAATAAATTTCAGATGCATCAATAGAATGGCAGAGGTGAATCTGCTCCCTGGAACAGGCTTTTTTTAGGAGATCAGAACTTCTGAGAAGGGGTTCTGGGGATTGAGGCCGCTGTTGCTGCCTCTCTGACTCTGGAAAAGCTAAATTCCTTGAGGGTATGTAATAATGATTTTATCTATGGTTTAAAAAGAAATTTCACATACATCTTCTTATTGTGTTCTTTGGGCAATCTTGAGGTGTAAGCTATGCAAGCAATACTATCTAGATTCTAGAGAGGAGGAAAATGAGTTCTAGGGAGGTGGGCACTCAAAACAAGATTTAGCAAAGATAATCATAACTAGCATTTATGAAAGTACTTTTTGGTTTGCAAAAGGATTAACATATGTCATTTCACTTGATACTCATAGCAACCAGTTAGATAAGGGCTATTAATAACTTTATTTGATAGATGAGGAAACTGAGACTGAGAAAAGTTTGACTTCCCCAGGGATACAAAGCTAGGAAGTTGCTGAGGTGGGTTTTGAACGCTTGTTCTTGGTCCTCCTTATTCCAAATCTAGAGTTCCATTTACCATAGCACCTAGATGTTTCACAGGATGGATAATTGAACAAATGGGTAAAAGGTGGACATGACATCTTTTCCCCCTAAGGAACTTGTTGAAAATTAGAACTATAGACTCTTAAAGCCAGAATGGAATTGATTGTTATTTGGTAGTGTCTGACTCTTCATGATTCCATGGACCATACTGTCCATGGGGTTTTCTTGGCAAAGATACTAGTAGTTTGCCTTTCCTTCTCCAGTGGATTAAGTCAAAGGTTAAAGGTTAAATAACTTTTATAGGGTCACACAGCTAGTAAGTACCTAAGAAAAGGTCTTTCTGGTTCCAGGCATGGCACTCTGTCTTCTGAGTCTCAGCTAGCTTCATGATGGAATTTAGAGATTATCTAAATTTGTTGTTTTATCCTGTGGGTGTACTGCTGAGTATTGGTCAATAAAAACATATTAAGCAACTAAAAAGGAGGAGGCACAGTGCCAAACTTGGGGGATACAAGAGAGGCAAAAATCATCTGCCCTCAGGGAATTTACAAGCTAATGGGGGAGATAACACAAGTAAGGAAGTTGAAAAGGAGGAGGAAAGGGGAAAATAGTAAGTCTAGGAGTAATATAGATGATGGAGAAGTCCAGAGAGGTAGAGTTGGGTAGGAAATGAAGGGATGTCTGACCTGAGTGCTTTCTTAAAATGGAGGTTCTGGGAGAATCCCTCCTCTCTCCACTCTCCAATCAGAGGAAGGGAGGGGCCCAAGGGTCAGAGGGTACTGATCACTTCAGTACTGAAGTGGTCTTGCCAGATCGGAGCCAGGAATCAAGACATCTGGATTCAGAGTGGAACCCTGTTATTTGCTATATGTGTAGTCTTGGGTAATTCCTTGATTTATAACTTGACGTTTCATTTCTTCACATTTCTTATTCTTGCAGCTAATTTCAAAGATGAGTTTTTTGTTGAACTGTTTTTCTGTTGATATGTGTAAACTCCAAAGTAAGGCACTTGGAGGTAGGTTGAGTTTTTAGGGTGATATTGATGACACTTTTGTATTTGTGCCCCTGATACTTAAGATAGTGCTTGGCATGAAGTGAATACTTCATAATTACTGTTTCACTCACTCATAAACATGACAAGGATCAGGATGACTGCAAGCATGGATTACCATGACCATGAAGATAACAATGATGATGTATGTGGGTATAGCATGTCACAACTTACAATGTTCTTTTCACTTGCCTTATATCATTTCATCTCCTTTTTTAAAGTTGGAGAAAGGCAAAATATCATCATATCTAAACTGTATATTTAACTGGATCCTAGGTAGTTGGGCACCCAATAAGAGGCTATTTAATAAATCAGTCTTTGTCATTGTTGTAACAACTTTGTGAGGTAGATGAGCAATCTTTGATCTTTCCTTGTCTATTGGCTGCTTCCTCACTGCCCACAAATCTACCCATATCTCTCCTATCCTCCAAAAGCCCCTATTTCACCCACTTAATACTTTTAACTATCATCCCTTTTCTGTCCTCCCTTTTGTGGCTAATCTCCTTGGAAAGGTAATCAATAATAAGTGCCTTCATTTCCTCTCCTCCCACTCTCCTCTTTACTTTCTACAGTCTGACTCCCAATCTCATCATTCAATTGAAATTACTCTTTCCAAAGTTACTAATGATGTCTCAATTGCCAAATCTCAGTCTTTTCTTAGTCCTCAGCCTTCTTGACCTCTCTGTAGCCTTTGACACTGTCAATCATCTTCTTTTCCCTGAAACTCTCTTCTCTCTAGCCTTCAGTGATTACTTTCTCCTCATTTTTCTCCTACCCATCAGACCACTCCTTAGTTTCCTTTGTTGGATCTTTATCCAGGTCATACATGCTTAAAAAGTTGTCCCCCAAGTCTCTGTACTGGGCCTTCATTTGGTGATCTCATCAGCTCTCTTGGGTTCAGTTATCATCATCAGGCAAATGATTCTCAAATCTATTTATCTAGCCCTAATTCCTCTCCTGACCTCCAGCTTTGAATCTGCTAGTGCATATTAAATATCATAAACTGGATGCCCTGTAATTATCTTAAACAAAGTAAGATACTTGTGATTGACTTCTAGATCTACTGAATTCCAACCAGCTTTGTGACCTTTAAATCCTTCTCTAGGCTTCATGGAGGACAATAATCCTTTTATAGCCTTCCTCAAAGGGTGGAGATGATTAAGATGTTTATAAATCTTATAATGACCCAAGTGGAAAGATGGACATTATAAAGACATTTTCTTTGGCTGTCCCCATGCTTGGGACTCACCCTCCTCATCTTCACATCTATTTTCCCTATCTTCCTTTAGGTTTAGTTAAAATCCCATCTTCTACAAGAAGCATGTCCTGGGACCCTCTATTTCAAGTTCTCTTACTCTGCTGATTATTTCTCCTTTATCATGCACATATCTTGTTTGTACATAATTGTGTGCTTGTGGTCTCCCTCATTATATTGGGAGTTCCTCTTATGACAATTGCTTTTGATATTTTGTTTTGTCCTTTCTTTGTACCCTCAGTGCTTACACCCCACCTGACACATAGTAGGCATTTAAGAAGTGCTATGCTATGACTGAGGGATTTGAACTTCATGGTCTCTAATGTGCCTTGAAGCTCTCATATTCCGTGTTGTGATGAGCCTTTCAGCTATTCTAGGTTGCAAGGCTCCCCACCAGTTCCAACATTCTCTCTTCGCAGATACATTTCACCTTTCATACATCTTGATTCCCCCAGGTTCCAGTGCTCTCATTAAATGCGAATTTATTTTGTGTCTATTTTGCATAGTTTTTAATCTATCTGTACACTTGCTGTTTCCTTCAACAGAGTGAAGACTCGTTGAAATCTAGGATACTTTTATTTTTGCCTTTGTATACCCAGAACTTAACACAGTGCCTGGCACAAAGCAGTTACTCCATGTTGAAATGACTTAAAATGAATTTTCTAACATTCCTTGTAATTCTCACATTCTAGGTTATAATGTTCTTTTCAGTTCTGACTGTTCTAAGGCTCCTTTGAGATCTACTATTCAATGAAAATAATTTTTAAAATAAACAATTGATATTAATTAATCAGTAATTAAATATTAAAAAGTTATTTAAGATAATTTATTTCTTTCACTTGCTTCTCAATTCACCTCTCCCTTATCCCTAATCCCATTCAATTAGACTCAGTCCTGTCTAAACTTGTTATTATATTAATACTAGTACTCTTGTTAATCACTACTGTTTATATTTGGGTAACAAAGCAAAGTACTGTTAGACAGAACCCTGTGATACAAGTACTACATGTGTTATTCAAAGTAAGGCTCAGGGGGTGGCCAGGTAGCACAGCGAGTAAGAGCACTGGCTCCAGTGTTGAGATAAACCTGGAGATCGAATCCTGGGCTCAAACACTTAGCACCCACCCAGAAACACCTG
The DNA here is from genome assembly GCF_028583685.1 of Petaurus breviceps papuanus. Classification (NCBI taxonomy): domain Eukaryota; kingdom Metazoa; phylum Chordata; class Mammalia; order Diprotodontia; family Petauridae; genus Petaurus; species Petaurus breviceps. Next base: position 11,529,442 of record NW_027187352.1, read on the forward strand.
GCCCTGTAACCTTGAGCAAGTTACTTAACCCCAATTGCTTAGGGGCGGCCAGGTGGCTCAGCGAGTAAGAGCACCGACTCCAGTGTCGGGATGACCTGGATCAAATCTGGGCTCAGACACTCAGCACCACACCCAGAAATAACTGGCCGTGTAACCTTGAGCAAGTTACTTAACCCCTATTGCTAAAAAAAAAAAAAAGTAAGGCTCAGAGAGTTGATGTTACTTGCCCAAGGTCATAGAGTCAGTGGATGAGACACACAGATCTCCTAATGTGGGTAGGCAGTACAATATAGGGGAATGAGCATTGAATGCAGAATTACAGAGCCCAAGTACAAATTCTGGCTTTGCTACTTACTGTGTGACCTTATACAAGTCTCTTTACCTCTATGGCATTCAGTTTCTTTGTAAAGTCAAGGGGAGGGCCTAGACAAAGTGACCTCTAAGGTTACTTCCTGCTCTAAATCTATCATTTGGTTCAGTACCTTGTCTTGTTGACTCTATAGGCTCTGGACCCTATTTGTCTAAATTAACATATAGTACCCTAACAGGTAAGAGTATGGTTAATTATATTTGAGAATAGAGCTTTTAAAGAGACTTGCTTCTGAATGCATTGAAGAGCTTTATTATTGCTTCTGAGAAGATTCTTTCCTTTCTCTAGCTGTTAATATACCTTTTCCCAACTTTGGATCAAATTTCAGCCTGTTGCCCATATCCTTTCTTCCTCATCCTATTTTTTAATTATCACTCATACGCTCTGACAAGCCAGGGGGCTTGCCCAGGAACCTCACAAGGAATGGGGCTGCTGGGTAGCACCTATTTGTCTGAACTTTTTCTTGAAACGTGGTGTAAATGAAATGCCGGACTCCAGGGGGAGAGCTCCAGGGGAAGCTTTGGGATCTCCAACAAATACCAGGCATAGCAATAATTTCCTCCTTGACTGGGGAGTCTGTCATTGGCAGCTCTGGATATTGTTAACTTCATCATTTTTCTTTATTAGTTATCAGACCAAGACTGGCCAGAGTGTGGACCAAGCCAGGGGATTTTGCTAAGTAGGATAGGACTAGAAAATCATGCAAAATCATTCTAGGTTAGCTGACTCTAAGGAGACAAGATAAGAGCAAGAAAACCATACAGTGTTAAGAGTTAGAAAGAACTTCAGAAATCATTGAGTTTAGATTCTCCTTATCCCTACTGTAATACAGTTCTGGAAACTGAGGGTCAAAGTAATTCAATCCTTTGACCAAGTTTGCAAGGGTAGCAGTGGGAAAGCCATTAGTCCACCGCTATGGAGCTACCTCCGCTATACTATGCTTACAACTGATGGGAAGAGGCAAGACCTTTTCCAGCTGGCCATCTGGGGTAAGAAACATGTTTTGATCTAATGAAATGTTCACTTTTTAGTAATGGGTTGTTAAGTGCTTAGGTCAATCTGTCCTGCTGTAACTGCCCTTGGACCACCTCCCTTTGCATCTGAACTCCAAAAACCACCTCCCATCCCCTGGGGCAGTCAATTTTAGAGTGCCTTTCCTGAAACTAAATGGCCCCCAGACTCTCTTTCATATCCTATTCAGCACTTAAGCTGAAACATTTGCCATTTGCCTTCCTCCCTTCCCTATGCTCACCCTTCCATCACTTCCTTTGCACATTTTGCACAAAAACAAACAAAAAAAGAAAATCTCTAGTAAGGCGAATTATTATGTCCCCCCCCCCAAAAAAATAGCTAGTAATTTCAGTGTCTTCTAACACCATGCATAAGATAATAGATAGAGCATATTCTGTTTTTTAAACTGTGAAAGCAGGAATCTAGAAACTCCTTCTTGAAAGGAGGTCCTTAGGGAAGGCTGATGTAGAGACACACCAGAGAGGAGGGTGGAAAGAACAACAAAAACTATTCATTGCAGAATGTGTCCAGGATGTGGCTGCAGTCCCAGCCCTACAAAAGCAATTGGGCTGCAGGGGGATTCCAAGCAGGAGCTCAGATTCCATTTTTCAAAAGAAGGAAAGGAGTTGGAGGGAGGCTGTGTGCGAAGCAGAGTCAAGGTTTTAGACTTGGGGAAGGTGTAAGTAATCAGGATGATGTTTTGGCTTCAGAGCTAAGGGACTAGGATACTGGTTTGGGACCAAAAAGTAGTGAGGACATTTGCTAACTGTGTGACCATGGCCAGGTCACTGAACCTCTGTGAAACTTGGCTGTCTCAACTATAAAATGAAAGGGTGAGGCAAGATGCCCTGTGATGTCCCTTCTAGCTCTAAATCCCTTCCAGCTCTAAATCCCTACTCCTATGATCCTAAGGTCTCTAGCAGCCCAATAAAGATGCAGAACTGAATTTAATAAATGTTAAGCCTCTCTTATGTAAAAATCACTGTGCTTGACCATAAAAAATTAAGACCAACCCTGCTCTCTTCTTTGGATTTTACCGTCTAGTAGAAGAATCAATTTAGGTTTTTAAAATGAATTTTTACTATTTTTTTTTGTTTTTAGATTACTTATATTTCCTGATGTAACTCTTCTTCCCTTCTTCCAAACAGTCATTTTATAACAGAAATTTTTGAGAGGAAAAAAGAAAATTTCAAAATTAACATCACCTTGTGAAATCTGGCATTGTCTAAAGTCATCTAGAGCCATAATCCTCCACCTTTCCAAGAAGGAAGCTGGGGCAGCTGGGTGTTGCATTGGATACAGCAGGAACCCTTGGAGTCAGGAGGACCTGAGTTCAGATCTGAATTCAGACACTTACAAGTTGTGTCACCCTAGGCAAATCATTTAACCCTGACTGACTCAAAAAAAAAGAAGAGAAAGAAAAAGAAAATGAAAGAAGGGAGCCATTTTTCCACACCTATTGGTGATGGTGGGGGATGTGGAGAACAGCAAGCATGACTGTTACAATTCTGTAGGATTCAGCATCCATTGTTTTGTGGTCCTTGTTCTATCCATTGACATTGTTGTCTTTGGGTTTATTGTTTGCTTGGTTCTGTTTAGTTGACATAGAATTAAGATTCTAAAGATTAGAAGAATCACTTTAAATTAATCAGAACAGAAAAGATAGGGAGGAGGAATTAAGAAGCTCCCTATAGGCCAGAGTCGTCTGGCATCAGTTAGGACAGACAACCTGAAGCCAAAATTTAGAATTCTTATGGAGTAAAGAGACAAATGGATCTTTTTCATCCAAAGAATTAGGGATAAAATCTAGTTGTTGCCCCAATTCACCATCAATGGATAGAAGATTGTTTTGGTGGGCAGGGGAGAAGACAGTGATGTCAGAGGTTCTAAAAGCAGACCTAAGAGTAGGGGAACTGGATTTTGCAAAGTCTCTGGGACCTGTAATTTAGCTGTATTTGGACCTAGAACAAAGAACTAAGGATGACATCAGAAAGTTACCAAACAGACAAATTCAGTGTCAATTTAAGGGGAGAAAAATCTAACATTGAGAAGGCAGCAGTGAAAAGAGAAGTGAGTTTGGAGTCTGAGGACATGAACTTAAATTGCTTATTAGCTGTGGAATTCTGGGCAAATCATTTAACTATGTTGGACTTCAGTTTCCTCATCTGTTGAGATGGGGTTGAAGTAGGTGACTTTTTAAGGTACCTTTTATTGCCAAATTCATGACCTTGTGATCTTATCAAAAAGTGGGCTGCATGGAGACAATATAAAGGAATTAGGTTTCCCCATATGAAGGTGTTCACACATAGTTTGAATGACCATGGATCACATATGTTATGCAGGGAATAATTATTTGCCTACAGATTGGCCTAGTTGCCTCTGAGGTTTCTTTCAGCCTTGAGATTATGATTCTATTGACTTTACACAAAAACTGAGAAAACATGTACATAAAAGAAGGGGGTAATTTCTATGCAGAGGATACTCAGAACTATATATCCCACCCTCATCTCTGTGCTGAGCTCTAGCCTCCCAGCAACTAATGGATGCCTTTTGGACCTCTCTAACTGGATGTCCCACAGGCACCCCAAACCTCAAACGTCTTCACCAACCTGTCCAAAACAAAATTCATTTTCCTTCTTCCCACACCCTCCCCTCTTCTGAACTTCCCTCTTACTTTGAAGGTACCACCAATCTCCCCATCATCCAGTCTCATAACCTTGATGTCATTCGCATCTCCTCACTGTCACTCACACCACACTTCTACCCTCTTGTCAAATCTTGTCAAATCAATAAGACCAACATTCCTATACACGCCCTTCTTTGTACTCACACAGCCACCACCCTATTTCTGATGCTCACCACCTCTCCCAGAGACTACTGCTATGGTCATCTAATTGGTCACGGTGTTTTAAGTGTTCCCACACTCCAATCCACCCTCTACTCAGTGGCCAAAACTATTTGCCTAAAGCTTTAGCAAATGCCATTTCTACCCCTCCCCCAACTTAATAAACTCCAGTGACTCCCTATCATCCCAAAGAGGAATGTAAAAAGTCTTTAATTTGGAATTTAAAACTTCATCACTTGATCCCTTCCTGTCTTCCACATACTCTGTGATCAAGTCAAACTGGCCCACCTATTTGTCCTCGTATGGGCCACTCCATCTCCCATCTCTGTTCCTTTGAAGCTCCTGCCTCTCACACCTGGAATGCTCTCTCTCTCTCCTTTGCCTCTTAGTTTCCCTGGCTCCTTTCAAGTTTTAGCTCAAATCTTGCCTTCTGCAGGAGGTCCATCATTGTCTCCTTAGTTAGTGCTGTTAGTGCCTTTCCCTCTAAGATTACCTCCCTCCTTTTCAGTATATGTACCTAGTGATTTACCTACTGCCTCCCCTGTTAGATCACGAGTTCCCTGTGAACAGTGGTTGTTTTTACCTTTTTTTCATATCCCCAGGCTTAGTGTACTGCCTGGCACTAGGTAAGCTCTTAATAAATGCTTTTTAATTGATTGTTTGATTTAAACAAAGAGGCGGTGAACCAATCTGAAGTTCAACAGAAGCACTATGTCGCTTTCTTAACTGTTTAATCTAGAATAGAATGAAAACAATAAAATTCTCTCCAAACAGAAATTTTATTTAATTTTTTCAGTCTCTGGTAAAAGCAGGTTGATGGATGGAGAGCTGGGGCTGGAATCAGAAATCATGCATATCTAGAGTCAAATCTGGCCTGGACCAAAAGTCCTTTCACCTCCATTTGACTCACTTAACTCCTTAAGAATAAGCTATGAAGTTATCAAAAGATTATCTGTCTTGGTGGATCCTGTTTTAGTGGGTGTGACAATTTCGGGTGCAAAAAATTTTTTTGAATCAAATTACATTTTAAAGTACTTGAAGTTCTTAGCATTTTAAAAGGATGCTAAGCTAAATAAAGTGAAGACTCCTTTTGAAATGCAAATCACCCCCTCAGTCCCTTCTACCTGGAAACTTCTGTACTTATCAAACTCTAAATCAGGGAATTAAGAGGTTGCATGATTTAGTAAAAAGAACACCAAACTGGTAATCTAGAGACCTAAGTTTGATTAATTCTTCTGCTACCTATTAGTTATGTCACGTGACCTTTGATAGATCATTTTACATTTTCTGAATGTCAATTTCTTTATGTATAAAATAACTCACAGTTATAGAAGGTATTAGACAGCTAGGTGGTACAGTGGATAGAGCACCAGGCCTAGAGCCAGGAAGACTCATCTTCCTGAGTTCAAATCTGACCTCAGATACTTATTAGCTATGTGACCCTGAGCAAATTGCTTAACCCTGTTTTTGCCTCAGCTTTCTTATCTGTAAATTGAGCTGGAGAAAGGAAGTAGCAAACCACTCCAGTATCTGTGTCATGAAAACCCAAAAAGGAGTTGAGCTTGACTAAAAATGACTGAACAACAATATGCAAGGTGTTGGCAAAGTCAGTGTAGGTATAACTTTTAAGCTACACTAAGACTTTTTTTTCTTTTTGGAGGGCAATTGGTGTTAAGTGACTTGCCCAAGGTCACACAGCTAGTTTTTGTGTTAAGTATCTGAGGCCATATTTGAACTCAGGTCCTCCTGACTCCAGGGCCAGTGCTCTATTCACTGCGCCACCTAGCCACCCCTACACTAAGACTTTTGAGACCCTATATATTTTTGTTTTCATTCAGGCCTGTTATTTCACCAGTGTAGAGAATGCCCAAAGTGGAAATTCAGACTAGCAAAGAAGAGAATCAACTCATCTGTAAAACTATAGGATCATTGATTTAGAACTAGAAGTCATCAAATACAACTCTCATTTTTTACAGATAAGAAAACTGAGGCCTCAGATCACAGAGATAGTAAGTGGCAGGGTTCAGATTGGAATCCAGATACACTAATTATAAAAGTCCAGAGCACTGTCTTTCTTGCCACATTACAGTCTTAAGGTAGAATTCGACAGAGACAGGCCTTGAGCCCAGGACATCTGGACTCTGATGTTGTCTGCCATCTTCTATGCCTTGTGATAAATCTCTATAATAATAGCTAACATTCATACAGCAACTTACAAGCTATGCTTCACATACCTGATTTCATTTGATTTCCTCCCTCCCATAACAACCCTATGAGACAAATGCTACAATTACCATTATCTTCATTTTATAGATGGGGAAAGTGAGGTTCAGAGAGATGACATCATTTGTGCATCATTTGCACACAACTAATAAGTAGCAAGGCCAGAACTTAAACCTTAGCATCCCTGATTTCAAGTCCAGTATTTAACATTTTCAAAGTATTTGACTCACATCGTTGTAAGGGAGCTTGGAGAGGTGGTATAATTTGCACACAGTTACATGGCCAGTAAGAGTCACAGCTAGGAATCTCAGGGCATTTTTCATTATACCAAGTAATTAAATTAGGTGAGTTCTAAGGTCCCATGGAATTCTAACTATGAGTATAATCTTATAGCCACAATACTTCCTAAATGAAAATTTTCATATATGATCATTTTGAACAAAGCAGAATTTGACAGCTTATTAATTTGCTGATTTGTCTCATCTTTATTTATAACTAGGATATTTTTGGACTTTTAGAAGACCTCATTCTGAGCCTTGCTTCTGCCTTCCCCACACCATCTAGCACTTTTGGGGGCACATAATGTTTATTATGGAACTAAACTTTAGAAGTTGGAAAACATCTATTTTAGAATTTTTCAAACTAATTAGATGGTTAATAATAATCTTCCTTATTCCATCATAGTACCCCATACCAACCCCTAATCTCAAACCCTCTCTTTCCTAGCCTATAATTCCTTCATGTACTCCTCTAATGATGGTCTCCAGTTCCTTAACCATCTTGGTCCATCCTTTTTGGACATTCTTGCCAATGTCTTTCCTGAAGGGTGATTCCCAGAAGTGAATTTCATATTCTAGATAGCTTTGGTTGGGATAGGGAATGGTAAAACTGTTATCTCCTCTATCAGCTCCATGGAGGTAAATCTGAATATATGAAGATCTTAGAGTATAGACTGTGGGACAAAATGCATTAAGGTGATGATCATGTAAAGATCTATCCCATCTCCCATATAGGAGAGAGGTCTACAATGCTCCTCCAAGAGGACTTAGAATGGGGAGCTCTTTCTTTGTTTCCATGAGTTAGCTCACCTACTGTTACTATGCAAGGCATGGAATTAAATAATTAATGTTGAGGCGATATGGTGCTATGGAAAGTGCACCACAGTAGAAATTGAGACTTTATTGTTCTAATGTTTTTCTTTGGTGCTAAGAAGTTTTTCTTTGTTGAAGACATTTTACTTCTCTGTAACTCATTTTTTCTCATCTGTGACATGGGATCACAATATCTGCACTGAGTCCCTTTGAGGCTTGTCAGGATAAAACAAATTGTCTGAAAGCACTTGATATTCTGCCTTACGCTATATAAATAAATTTTTCTTTCTATACCCCCCAATATGAACTATCATACATATTCTCACATAGAACAAATTGTTGAATTAATCAAAGAATGATCTATGATTATCAGTAGGAAGACATTGAAATGAATGCTGGATTTTGAATCGGAGGACTTGGGTTTGCATCTTGGTATTTTGACTTATTATCTATGTGACACTAGAAAAATCCCTTAACCTCTCTGTGTCTCACTTTATGTATAGAGTGAGGGGCTTGGACTAGAAGTTTCTTTCTAGCTTTAATCTTATTCCCTGTTCGAGATTGATTGCTATGCAATAAAATTAATTCAAATGGAAAAAAAATTATTAAATGCCTACTATGTACAAAACATTGAAATCTATAATCTATCATGCTACTAATTAAATTCTAGCAGAAACTTCACCTTATATAAATTTGTCCATTTAATAATTAGAGAAACATATGCCATGTTTTGTAAGTAGGAAAATATTATGGCTTTGATGCTGATACTCTACCAGTGATGTGATATGGAAAAGTTAATAAGCACTTATACAGTACCTCCTAAGTGCCAGACTCATACAAGGCAAGAACTTGCATGGTAGTCAGAAGAAACAATAAAAGGACACTCTCAGGGTCTCTCTGAATAACTATGGAATTAATTGAATGACATGGGAGACCCTGGCACAGGACTGTCCAGCATGGCATGACCATTTCAAGGCAGGTGCTGTGGTCTATGAGCAAAACAGAATGAGAGTAGCTCAAAGGAAATGAGATGTGCAAATTTAGGAACTCTATTCCAAATGTTCCCATGGACTATTTGTGCATGACCTGTGGTAGAGCCTTCTCAGCTCATATTGGTCTGATCAGCCATGGTCAGATACACTGTATCTTGACCCCAACATAATGATGTAACTTTGGTCCTCTTCAAGAATGAATGACAATCAACCAACCAACCAACCAACCGAGTTTTGGGCACTGGGCATACAGCTTTTTACAAATATATCTGATTTGATCATCATAAAAACCCCACCAAATATTGGTGTTCTTATTATATGGATTCAAATAATGGAAAACTGCAGGTGATGGATCAATTTACTGGAGGATAAAAGGATGCATGGGGCACAAGGAGGCTGCCACTGGCAACTTGCTGGGAAGAAGTAGCATTAAAAAGCAAATGAGTTTGCCTTATGTAAAACGTTTGACAAAACTTAATGCTATTAATTATATAAAATGTTAAAAACATTGTGTATAAAAAATTGTTAAAAACAACAAGGAATCATAGGACTGTATAAGGAGATGGGCTTGTTGTAGTGAGGAGATAACAGACAGATAGATAGCCTGAGCACTCCACTGGCATGTGCATGCTAGTATAAGAATCAGAGGATGGCTTCTAGTAGATTGGATGGATCTTCTATGGAGTACAAGAATAAGAATTACTCAGGATGAGGAGGTATGGAGATGCTGTAATCTACATGATGAGAGTGGGGGTCCCTATGGATGAAATCAGAGATCCATAAAAATAGCAAAGTATGTTAGGGCTAAAGACAGGAAATCAGAAAATAAACAGAAAGAAAAAAATATATTAAAAAAAACAGATTAGCAAATTTAGGGGTCAGTATTCTTCATATACTCTGCATATATGTGTATAGATGCACCCCAGGTCATCCCCATTCATCTTGACTTTTGTCTCGCCCATGACCTTTGATGAATCTAGAAGGGAGAGTGAGGATGACAACTTTGTGCAACTCTGCCTTATTTGTCAATTCCTGCATAAGTCATCACCCTGTGATGTCATTGGTCCTCTTGGAAAAGTGAAGGACAAACAATATATGTGTATGCAAATGATGATGTCAGCTTAAGTAAGACCTACATGCAAATTCATTTCACGTGGCAAAATTCAAACATAGTTGTGGGAATCCAAACATATTATTATCTACTAATAGGCACTTGTTACTTTAATGAAGGTAGAAGACATTTGTTAAAACAAACCACTGATGAGATTTGACAATAAAAATGAAAATGGGGCCCAAATTATGGGCATTGCTAATTGTTCTTCCTGGTTGCAGCCATTAGTCTTCATTTTGCCTTTAGCTGTGACAGATATAATCTGTGATGGTCAGCTATTTGCTTTTATTTCAGGAATAATGTATCTGTTTCTTGCTTTAGAACGAGGGCAATAAACTGTTTCCTGGGAATTGCTGGCATTATTCTTAATTTGTTTCTTACACTTAACTACATTAGGGAAGATTTAGGTTAGATATAAAGCAACAATGCTTGTTTTTTTCTTTTTCTTTTTTTATACTGGCAAACCAAAGGAGGTTTGTGGCATCTCTACCTCCATAATCCTTTAAAAACAATAGATTCTCATCTGCCTGGAACTGATTAGGCACTGACCTGCACAATGGCAGGAGACAATATTGTATCTTTATGGTCTCTGCCAACGGAGACCCTGAATGCTGATATTTTATAATCTAAAGTCTCTTTTGGCTTTAACATTCTGTGTTCAAAGATTCCTTCTATGTTGACAAGCATTTATTAAGTGCCTACTATGTTCCAGTTACTGTACTTAGGTGTTGGGGATAAAAAAAAAAGGCAAAAGGCCCCTCACATTTTAATGGGGAACGGACAACGTCCAAATGACTATGTGTAAATAAGATATATGAAGGATAAATTAGAGGTAACCTCAGAGGGAAGACAATAACATTAAGGGGGATCTAGGAAAGGCTTTTTCTCCAAGCTAAGATTTTAGCTGAGACTTGAAAGAAGCCAGGATGCAGAGAGGAGGAGAGAGAGGATTACAAGCAGGAGGAACAGACAGTGAAAATGCATGGAGTGGGGTGAGGGCATATCTTTGTGAGGAACACCAAGAAGGTCTGTGCCACTGGATTGCAAGGTACATGACTATGAGTAAGTTGTAAGAAGATTGGAAAGGAGAGAAGCGGCCAGGTTACAAAGAGCTGTAGACAGGAAATTTTACATTTGATGCTGAAAATGATAGGGAGCTGCTGGGATTTATTGGATGGGGGAGAGAGGGTTATAGTATGGGCAAACGTGATTTAGCAACATAATGTTGCTAGCCAAATAGAATCTGGACTGGAGCGTGGAGAGAGTTTAGGCTGGTAGGAAAGCTGACCAGGAGACTCTCAGCTCTCACATTCCAGCTCCATTCTATGTTCTTGTAATTCTATGATCTTTTAAGTTTCCTTTCTTGGGATGAGATTCCCTCTAGTGTCCCCCCCTCCCCCCAATCTACAATATCAGAGATACCTGCTCAATATGGGGCAACATAATTCTTAAAGAATGAAAAAGTTCTTGGGAATAATTTTAGGATTTTAAATTGTTATGACTTGAAGTTACAAATCACCTTATTTACATAATTTCATTTAATAGGATTTAGAGCTGGAAGGGATCTTAGAAATTATCTAGTCAAACTCCCTCATTTTGCCAGTGATCTAAAGTAATGTGCCCAAATTTATATATCTTATAAGGAGCAAGTCTTGAATTAGAACCCAGTTTCTCTGATTCCATATCTCCCTCTTTTTTTTTTCCTATTATACCAGGTTCCTCTTCTTAAATAAATGGACATAGTCAATATGATTAATCCCCTAGTGTCTGATTTTTTGATGATGAGGTTTTCCACCCTTACCTAGACTGGTCACTGGACAACAACTATGTTCGTCCATAGCTGGATATTTACTTTAAGCCTTTCCATCTTGGAAGAACCCTCCAGGATTTATGTCTCATTGACAGACCATTTGGAGAATCCAGTATCCCCTTCACCTTATTACAAGACATAACCAATTTATCTTTACCAACTATATTTTATAAATTATATGATAACTGTTAGACTTATTAAGCCCAAAGGACAAATACACATAATGACTGATAGCAAGGAGGTATAAGTAGAAAGACTATTGTTCAAAAAAGGCAGATCAGTGCTATATCTTGTTCCTTGCTAGATCTGTTACCTTAGAAAGTTGGTTTCCTGATACCTAATTCCCACATCCTTAAAATAAGAATAGTAACAACTAGACATCATACAACAGAAGATAATGGCAAGGATCCAATCAGAATGGATTTGAAAGTGCTTTGTAAACAATTAAAAAAATGGAGGGGGATTTGATTTGATTTTATTTCATTTGCTTTTTGGAGGGGCAAGGCAATTGGGGTTAAGTGATTTGCCCAAGGTCACATGGCTAGTACCAGTTAAGTGCCTGAGGCCATATTTGAACTCAGGGAGGGGGGGGATTTTAGTTTATGTAAATAGTCAAGTGTTTGTGACTTTGTAATATGGTGTGGTTAAGGTATTGAATGCTAGGGAATGGGGAGAACTGGGGAGTGGGAGGTAGAAAATAGTAAAGGAAAGTTAGGCAGGAATCACTTCAATGAATGGGAAAACTTTATGGATGAGTTGAGATTTCACAAAGCTCTTGAGAGAAAAGAGAGAGGGAGAGAGAAAGAGAGAGAAAGAAAGAAAGAGAGAGAGAGAGAGAGAGAGAGAGAGAGAGAGAGAGAGAGAGAGAAATTGGCAGGGAATGGATTCTAAGTATTTGAAGGTTTTATTGTGAGTAGAAAATTGGAAAAAGGAAGCAGCCCCATTCAGAGTTTGCTACACTGATGGCTGATTTTTGCATTATGTTATATTTAGCCACAAAAAGACACAAATAGTACAAAACCTAGAATTTTATTTTTAAACCTATAGAACAATGGGATGAATTGTGCCCTACATATAGGTGCCAAACACTTAATATATGAACATTGAGCTATTACATAAACTAATTTGCAGGATCTTGATTAAATCATTTTATAACCCCGAGTCTCAGTTTCCCCATCTGTAAATGGGAAAGAGAGTGGCATGACAACATCACATTCAAGAATGGGTTTGGAGTAAAGAAGATCTGGGTTAGAATCCTGCCTTAATCCTTATTAACTATGTGATTGAGGAAATCAATTAACCTCTCAGTGCCCTAGGCAACTCTTTAAAACTGGAAATTAACAGACTGAGTTAAGGATAGGCATCAGTCTGGGAGTTCCCAAAGTGAGAGTTCCTTAAGTCTCTGAAATTACAGGTTGAAACCAAATACTGGAAAAAACAAAACAAAACAAAAAATAGGAAAATTTGATTAGTTATTCATAAGCTCTAAAATTTGATGCTTCTATGATATTTTTCATATAGGTCACTGGTAAATGGCTTCACTTATGGAGGGCGACAAAATTTGAGGATATATGATCAATTCACAAAGGAAATCAGGGAAAGTAACAGTTTCTTAATCAATTTTATTGATTAATTGCTATTTGTAAAATATAATAACGATAAAAAATATGCCAATTTAAGGTTTCACAATTTGGTTTCTTTCACTCAATCAATTAAATGCTTTGATTAAACACCTATTGTTTGCTGAACAAATACGAATATATAAGTGAAACAGTCTCTGCTGATGACATGTGACTAGTCTAACAAGGAGCTTACATTCTACCATGAACAAATGAAAAAAGATAGAGGGAAAGAGAGAGACAGAAGGAGACAAAGAGAGACAGAGTAACAGAGAGATAGAGCATATATATATGTACGTATATATATATGTGCATATGTATGCACATATATATGTATATATATAGAATAAATATAAAATGAAAACAGTAATTTTAGGAGGGAGGGCAGTAGCAGCTAGAGAGACAGGATTAGAAAAAGGCTTAATGTAGAAGGTGGCTTGTTTAAGTAGAGCAAGTATTTTTAAGATGAAACTCAGGGAGGTTGGATGACTTAACTATGTTTATGACCTAAAGGAAAAAAAATCTAATTCAATTCAATCTTAATTTCCTCTCTCTTTAATTCCATCACTCCTGGAATGAGTTCATGCTGCCATTTCTAAGACCCACTAAACTATGGTGAAAGAAGCAGCTGGGTGGCTCAGTGGATAGAGTGATGGGCTTTAACCTCATACACTTACTAGCAGTGTGACCCTGGGCAAGTCACTTACTCTGTGTTTGCCTTAATCCACTGGAGAAGGAAATGGCAAACTACTCCAGTATCACTGCCAAGAAAACCCTATGGATTGTATGGTCCATGGGGTCTTGGAGAGTTGGACAGGACTGAATATTCTATACTACAGTTGGCGTACTCTGTTAGGTTCTGTGAAGGAGAAAAACAAGGCACAAATATGAAAGTGGAGTAGAATAGCCTAGATTTGGATGTGACCTTGGGTTTGTTTTCTGCTGTTCAATGCCCTTCATTGTCTGGGAGGAAGAGAAGGAGAGAAACTGAAAGCTTTGGGGACTTCTCATATACATTGTAGGCAGAGGTCACAAGACACTTGCAGGGGAGGACAAGATGAAGGGATATCCAAGAAGCTAGAAACAACAAAGAGCTATCTACTTCCCACTTATGTTTATGGTTAGTATTGTTCAGAAATTTCAATCTGGCCTGTTTTGGAGAATTGTGAATTGCATTTCTCCAAAGCAGACTCTGAATAATTTGTGGTCACAGGACTCTTTCACATACTTAAAAAATTTCGAGTTGTTGTTTATGTGGGTTACATCTATTCCTATTTATTATATTAGAAATTAAAACATCTTAGTAATATTACAAAAATAGTTTTGACCTCAATGACCCCATGAAAGGGTCTTCAGGACTTTCAGGCATCCCCAGGGGACACTTTGAGATTCATTGCTCTAGGGGTGTACAAGCAAAGACTGAATGACTGACTACTAATATGAATATTGTTTATGGAATGTAAGTGCTTTAGAGGGGAATCCTCAGGCCTCAAATAGCTCTGAGATTCTATGATTTCATGAATTTTTCCATTTCAGTGTATAGAGAAAAAGGTCTCAAGATAGCTCTTATGTTCTTTTCATACATACACTTTACTCCTGAGGGTTTACTGATCCCCACCTTTGAATTTTAATAATGGAAAGAGCCTGAGTCACTGTTGGGCTCCATGACTTCCAAAGGCCATGACTCTGGCTAAGTCACTTAACTTTCTTGATTCTCTTTCCTTATTTGCAAAATGAGGATAAAATTATCAACAAGCCCTAATTCACAGGATTATTGTTCAGATCAGACTTTGGGAGTTGCAAAAGGCTATAGAATTGTGAGTTACCATTGTAAATTCCTTATGTGAAAGGTTACAAATCCAAATATTTTCTTCTCTGAATGCCTTCCTGAAGGTTAATGAAATACATGTATTTCAAATCCCTATGGTTAGTGTTAATTAGAAACAAACATACACCTTCAGCTTTGATCTCTCCTAATGAGAAAGCCAGATAACTTAACTTTAAAGCCCTTCATTTCCTCTCAGCTCCAGCCCAGGCCAAGGAATTAGAACACAATTCCTTTTCTTCCATCTACTTAAAGAGTCAATAGCAAACTTAGAAAACAGAGATAGGAAGGAAGGAAGGAAAGCAGTGTTTATTTAGCACCTACTCTGTGCTATGCCCTGTATTAAGAGTTTATAAATGTTCGTTCATTTGATCCTCACAACAACTCTGGGAGACAGGTGCTATTATTACCCCCATTTTACAGTTAAGGAAATCGAGGATGACATTTACCTTCGGTCACTGTGAAGAAAATATTATTTATTAACATGGTTTGAACCCAGATGTATGCAACTTGAAATTGTTTAACACAAAGCTTACCATATACAGCCAGGAATGCTGTAACAAAATATGGACTCAGGATTCCTTGCCCCTGGGCCAGTTTACTTGAGCTGCATCTAGACAGGAAAAGGAAGAGGACTGTCTATGGGTGAAGCAGTGTGGTATGGTAGAAATAACTGGCATTGGACAGGTTCAGGGCTGAGTTCCCTTTCAATCTTTCCTGTTTACTAGTTGGGTGACTTTGGGGGCAGTCCCTTGTCCTCTGTGGAGGTCAAGGTTCTCATTTGAAAAAATGAGGGACTTAGTTTCTTCTGTCCTTTTCAGCTCGAAATCCTTGGATTTTTAAGTAAGGGCAATGCATTTAAGTGTGTTGAATCTGACTCCTTGAATCCCACACTGATAAGGAGAATGACTGAAGTCATTACAGAGTCATTAGTTCCCATTAAAAAAAATTCCTTGTGAAGAATTGAGAAGGGCATCAAATATAGAGGGCAGGTAGGTGGCACAGTGGACAGAGTGCTGGGCTTAGAGCAGGCCTGGACAACATATGACCTGCCAAAACAATTTGGGCAGCCCATGAAAAATGTAGGGCTGCCACTGATCATTTTCCTATCTGTCACATGACCTAAGGCAACCAACTATTGTTAGTCTATCTGTAGACTAACCTGTCTGCTGCTGGAAGAAGTTTAGCCTATTTTACTTTTTTTTTTTTTTTGCTTTTTTTGGAGGGGGGAAGGCAAGGCAATTGGGGTTAAGTGACTTGCCCAAGGTCACACAGCTAGTAAATGTTAAGTGTCTGAGGCCGGATTTGAACTCAGGTCCTCCTGACTCCAGGGCCGGTGCTCTATTCACTGTGCCACCTTAGCTGCCCCTGCCTAGTTTAATTTTGACCTTGACCTACTGCCAAGTTGTGCAGGTCTGGCCTAGAGTCAGGAAGACTGGAGTTCAAATCTAACCTCAGACACCTACTGGCTGTGTGACCCTAGGCAAGTCCCACTTA
>NW_027187352.1:11545935-11565704 GCF_028583685.1 Petaurus breviceps papuanus
GGAGGAGGAGGAGGAGGAGGAGGAGGAGGAGGAGGAGGAGAAGAGGAAGAAGAAGAAGAAGAAGAAGAAGAGGAAGAAGAAGAAGAAGAAGAAAAATGGAAGGAGGAGGAAGGATAGAAGGAAAAAAAAGACATACACTTGGGATTATTATAATGCGTAGCAGGACAGGTTCTATTTTCCAAAACAGTATATTTTGTTTCTTTTAATTTAATAATAAAAGGTTATATACTTTTTCTTGATTATAAGTAGGAAAAGATCATGACTTCATATAGAGATAGGAAGAAGTACTATAGAGATAATTAATGAAGAGGTTCTTAACCCAGGGTCCTGTGAACTTTAAAAAATATATATATTTTTATATATATTTTCCAGTTTGGTAACCCTAAACATTTTTTTTTTTGCATTTAAAAACATTATATGAGGTGTCCATGTGCTTCAGTAAAATGCCAAAGGAGCTCATTTTAGAAGGGAATGAATTGACTTTTACTGGCACTTTTTTCAGTGCTTAAGTGGATTTCTAATGTGGTCTATGAAGAGGTGGGCATTAGTTGGTTAGTTAGAGTTGATAAAGGAGGCTATAATCAGACTTTACAAGGATTGCTTGAAAGAACTGATTCTTAATCCCAGCAAGAGAAGAAAGGGATTTAGGAAGATGATCATTGTTTTATGAGAAAGAGGGATCAGACCAATTCTGTTCAATTCTAGAGAGAACAAATAGAAGCTATTAGTTATAAATTTTAAGGAGGTACATTATAAGGAGGTAAAGTTACAAAGAGGTAAATTTGGCTCAGTATGTAGACCATCCTAATAAACAAAAACTATTTGAAAAGGGGATAGACTACTATGAAGTAGTGAGTTCTCTATCATCTGAGGACTTCAAAAAAAGAACAGGAGGCAAAGGCTGGACCAAATGACCTTTAAATTTGAAGAGGGGTGAACTTTCACACCTACAGGAAAAGAGGAACTATGACTCATTTCTTCAGATGGGGATAGAGGGCATACTCAAGGGCTAGTGGTTTTCAGAATTTGTACCATTTTAAAAAGGCCTTACAAGACTAAGATTACAGACTGAATATGCTTTATATGCCTGATTTCAGGGTGGGACTGAGAAGGGAACAGTGTTAATTTCAAGGTAACACCTAAACTAGGCTGATCTAGAGCCTTTGTGAAAGGCAGTCAGAAGTGTAGCAGCAGAGTCTTTTCTCACTTTGCTAATCACTTTTACCCAGATTTTGCTCCAGTCCTTCAGCTCTGGTTTAAGAAAAGGAATACCTGTGATGTGAATTCTAAAGCTAACAGAAATTTATAGTTGTGATTACCAGTTCAAAAAGTGAAGAAAAAACATATTTATTTTCTTTGCCTAATCTGTGGTAAGGAACTGCAAAGCTGTCTACCAGACAGTATGTGTGGTACAGTAAAAGAAGCCTTTAGAAAGGGCTGCTTTGGTCTTTAGGTGAAGTTCTAAAGTTTTTAGGCTATAGGGAAGCAAGGTGTAAATGTGACCTAGAGGAAGTTTTGGTACCAGTTTTTCTCTCCATCATTGATTGGTACTTCTAAATAAAAGCCTTACCGAAGGCAATTTCTAGACAGATGTCATGTAGTTGTGACTGTTCATTCTTGTTCAACTCTTCATGTCCCCATTTGGAGTTTTCTTGGAGAAAAATACTGGTGTCATTTGCCATTTCCTTCTCCAGTTCATTTTACAGATGGAGAAACTGAGAAAATCAAGGTTAAGTGACTTACCCAGAGCCACACAGCAAGCACATGTTGGAGGCCAGGTTTGAACTCAGGAAGGAGTCTTCCTGACTCTAGGCCCAGCACTCTATCCATTGTACCACCTAGTTGCCTCCTATCATAAAGAGGATAACTCTTTTTTCTTTTTCTTTTTTTTTTTTTGAGGGGGCAAAGCAAGGCCATTGGGGTTGACTTACCCAAGGTCACAAAGGTAATTAAGTGTCAAATGTCTGAGGCTGAATTTGAACTCAGGTCCTCCTAACTCCAGGACTGGTACTCTATTCATTGTGCCACCTAGCTGTCCCCAATAATTTAATTTTCTAAAAGCAAAATTAAGACAGTGATCTTTATTGCCTCTCTTCTAGACTACTACAAAAGCCTTATAATTGAGCTATTGACTTCTAGTCTCTCCACACTGCAGTGTCTCCATTGAAGTGTCCAAAGAATCTCCTTAAAACAGAAGTCTGACTGTGTCACTTCTATGGCCAAGAATTTTTGGTGGCTCCTTCCTCACAACTTACCTGGATTATTGCAATATTCCTAACTTGTCTTCTTGCCTCCAGTCTCTCTCCCTCTCTAATCCAACCTCCACATCAGTTCAAAAATCAACTTCCTAATATGCAAGTTTGATCATGGAACTCTCTTGTTCTAAGACTACTTATTTCCCATAGGATAAAGTACAACCTCATGAGCTTGTTGTCAATATCCTACACAGCTTAGGTCCAATTTAGTTTTCCAGCTTTATCATATAATCTCCCTTTCACAATCTACATTTTTGCCAAAGTGGATGGACTGCTTGTGATTCTTGAATCTTATTACTTTCCCTTCGGATTCCACGCATTTCCATAGGCCTGTGGCCAAGCAAGCTCCAACTTGACCTTTGCCTGCAGAAATCTCTTTCCTCCGGATTTAGTTCACATGCTCAGCTCCTTGAGACCTTTCTGGATCTCTTCCATCTAGAAGTTAAGCACTCCTTCCCCAAACTCTTTGTTTTGATTTGACTACTAATAGCTTGCATGCATTTCTCCCATTTCCTAGCTTGAAGGCTCCTTGAGAGGAGAACTACATTATTTTCTAGCTTCAGTAGTACTGTGGGTGGTCTTTAAATGATAGGCGCTTAATAAATATTTGTTGAAGGAGGCTGAAATAAAATGGGACTTAGTAAGAAATGGAACCTGAATCTCAAAAGGATATCTCAAAGATAGAAAAAGAGGAAATGAGCTTGAATCTGTTAGAGAGGAATCAGATTAGATCTAAGTAGAAATTTCCTAAGAATGAGGGCATTCATTCAACCTTGGGAGATTGTGGAATTGTTGAGTGACTTTCAAAAATATGACACATGCTCCTTTCAGCCTCTGGGAATCCCACTCTCCTTTCTAGGCTTAGCTCCAATCTCACCTCTAATAGGAAGGATTTTTGGATTAGTCTTGTTGGTATTTTTCCTCACATAGATTTAAAAAAAAAATTTGAACATAGTTTATATTTATTTTTCCAAACAGGCATTATTTTCTCCTGGTAGAATGTAAGCTATTCGAGGACAAGAAAAACTTAGTTTTCATCTTTTTCATTCCAATACCTGCTATGGTGTATGTCAAATAGCAAGCAATTATATACTTTTTTCTTTTTTTCTTTCCTAGGATCTTACACATAGAGGATATTTAATCAATTTTTTGACTTTTGAATCAAGGTTATTCCCAGCTAGAACATTTGCTCTTCAGAGGCTGGGCTATATCTGTACATAATGCCAAGGACACTGGTTGGTCCACAGTAAACATTGTGGATTGACTGAGCAAAGAAACAATTTCTGTTATTTTAGCACCCAAATTAGCCTGCTAGATTTTTGCTACAAAGAAATGCCTTCAATGTTCCCTTGAAATTCAGAAATAGATATCATTATTAACATAAGGTCATTGATCAATGGACCTGGAAGATCCCAGAAATCATCTAGTCAAGTGGTTCTTAAACTGGGGTCTTCAAATACATATATATATATATATATATATATATACACACACACACACACACACACACACACACACACACACACACACACACATATAAATGTATGTATGTATGTATATATAAATAAATTTCAAATTGATTGGTTTCTTTTTTTATGAATTTAAAAACATTATCCTAAGAAGGTTCCCATTTAGCCACACCATCATATGCCTATCCCCCCAGAATACCAAGTTGCCAGGAATAGACTTATGGGGGTAAATAGATGGCTCAGTGGGTGGAATGCTAGGTCTGGAGTCAGAAGACTCATATTCTTGAATCCAAATCTGGCCTTAGATATTTCCTAGCTGTGTGACCCTGGGCAAGTCACATAGCCCTGTTTGTCTCAGTTTCTTCATCTATAAAATGTACTGGAGAAGTAAATGGCAAACCACTACACTATCTTTATCAAGAAAATCCCAAATGGGGTCAGGAAGAGTCAGACACAACTGAAATGATTGAATAACAGCAAAGGGAATTGGTTGAAAGGCCCCAAAGCTAGTAACCAAACACCACACTGTCTAGGCTGTGTGGGAAAACTTTGGGTTAAGATTAGCTGCTGCCCAGGTCTTCTACCCAGGTTGGGGTGAAGCCCTTTTAGCAGATGAATCTACTTCTCAACCTTGATCTTGGAGAAAGTAGAGGCCAGATAAGTTGACACTTATGATCCAAAGCAGGGATACTCTTCTGCCTGACAGCAGAGCTTGGATGACCTGATGGTCCTCAGGCTCCTTTCCTTTAAAAACCTAAGCAGCAGGGGCGGCTAGGTGGCACAGTGAGTAAAGTGCTGGCCCCAGAATCAGGAGCACCGATCTGGCCTCAGACACTTAACACCCACACAAAAAACCTAGCCATGTAGCCTTGGGCAAGTTACTTAACCCCAATTGCCCTCCAAAAGGCAAAAAACAAAACAAAACAAAAAACAAACCTAAATAGCAAAGGAAAGGCTGCTTAGTGGGGTTCCCAGGCTTTCCCTGCCAGAGGAGTTCACGGCACAAAAGGGTCTGATCTATGCCAATACTCTTATTTTACAGTCAGTCAACTACTATTCTGTTAAGTGCCTACTATGTGTCAAGCACTGTGTTAATTATTGGGGAGACAAATAAAGGCCCATAACCAACCAAACAAAAAACAGTCTTTGCTATCAAGCAGCTCACAGTCTAACTGGGGAGACATTATGCAAACAACTATGAGCAAACAAGATATATACAGGATAAAACGGGGCGGTGTCAGAGCTTGGAAGGCACTAAGATTATGGGGAACTAGGATATTCTTCTTTCAGAAAGTGGGAATATAGCTGAGGACTGACAAAAGAAAAATAACCAGAGAAGGTAGGGGCTGAAGAGGAAGAAGGAGGGAATTCCAGGTAAGGGGGACAGCCAATGAAAATGCACAAGGAAGAGTAAGGAGGCAGGTATCAATGCATTATAAGGTCTATGGAAGGGAATAAGGTGGTTCAGTGGATAGAGCTCTGGACCTGGACTGAGGAAGATCTCAGTTCAAATTCTGCCTTAGATACTTACTATCTATATGACCTTGGGCAAGTCACATAACCTTGGTTCTCCTTAATCAACTGGAGAAGGAAATGGCAAACTACACCAGTCTTTTGCCAAGAAAACCCCATGGACGGCACTGGTGTGCGAGAGTCCTGAGGTTTGCAAAATGTTAGATACCCCTGAATGACAAAGATATAAGAAGCCTGGAAGAGGCCAGGATGAAGGCCTTTAAAAGAAAACAGATTTATTTGATCCTAAAGATAATAAGACACCCCAGGAGTTTTTGAAGAGGGTGATATGATCAAACCTGCCTTTTCAGGAAACTGAGACTTAGAGAGAGGGAGGTCATAGAGGTAAATGAGCTGGGGCTTGATCCTAGGGCTTTTAAACTAAACTCAAACCTTTTCCTGCTATATTACTATGCTGCTCCTCGATGGTGAAAATCAATATTTTTCCCCTAAGGGAAGTCTAGATAGAAATAAAACAAGAAGATGAGTATTTCTTTTAAGGAGAGGATTGAACACCACATAGATTTCTTGCCATGTGACAAGATGCATTAATTTCACATACATAAGACATCCCCCTTCTTTCTTTTTAACCCCTCTCCACCAAGACTCTTACCTGAGAAAAAGTAAGTATTCTTTAATCCCTGTCCTGGAATTTGTTATCATTTTAGCAAATTTGCAAATAAAAAAATAACCAAATAAATTTGACATGATAACGTAAAGTCTATGGTTTCTTGGAATATCTGTTTAGAATGTAGTCAACCAGGGAGATGCAAGGATTTGTTTCTCAGGTGGAATTCTAAAACAGTTGTGAATAATTGGGAGAACAAAGGAAGAAACCCCAGGTCCCCTCTACATATGCTTGTTGCCAAATGTTAAGTCACCACAAATACAAGTGATCCCCACTTTCTAATTCGAGATTTTCTGAGGATGATGTATTTATAGTCAGTCCCAGTTGCACACATGCCATGGTTTTATTTTGCCCAGACAGTGGCAGAATTCATTAAATTGAGCAGGTAAAGACACAAAATGAGTTCTATAAAGAACATGGTCAAAATCAGCAGATAAATGGAATGTAAGGCAATAAAAAAAGGGAGGACCTCCTGAGTAAGTAAGTCAAAAAATCCAAGGGACAAGAGAAAAGAAGTTAAAGAAACAATAGCAGAGCTGGAAGAGACCTTCAGGGTTGTCTCCTGACTGTAGACTCTAGAACAAGCCCTTCACTTTAAACAGGAGGAAACTGATGTCTGGAGAAGTGAAGTGATTTGTACAAATTCACATAGAATTTAAAATAAAAATTTGTGCCTATTATTTCATTAGTGAAGAGAACTTATGGGCAGCGAGGTGGCTAGTGGACAGGATGCCAGGCTTGGAGTTGGGAAGACTCACCTTTCTGAGTTCAAATCTTAATCTCATCAATCCTTGCCTTTCTCATCTGTGAAACGGGGATAATCATAGTTCATACCTTCCATGGTTATCATGAGGATCAAATGACATGACATATAAAGCATTTTGTAAACCTTAAATCACCATATAAAGAATTCTTCTTTTATTTTCTTTTTTGCCTTTTTTGGGGGGCAGTTGGGGTTAAGTAACTTGCCCAAGGTTACACAGCTAGTTTGTTTGTGTGTTTGTGTGTGTGTGTGTGTGTGTGTGTGTGTGTGTGTTAAGTGTCTGAGGCTGCAACCGAACTCGGGTCCTGCTGACTCCGGGGCCAGTGCTTTACTCACTGTGCCACCTGGCCGCCACAATAAAGAATCCTTCTTGTTCTTTTTGTTTTTGTTGTCCTTCTTTCTCCCAACCCTCAAAGGTTCCCTGCATCCTTAAGAGTCTGGGACTGTATCATCTTCTACCAGAACCCCATTACCCACGTGGTTGTGGGGCTGGACTAGAGGAAAAATCTCTTACACATTTCTTTCTCTGTATGACTGATGTGTATGTACACACACACACACGTACAGAGGAGTGAAACAGGAACAAGAGACTTCTAAAGTTGTGCTGCTCTACTCTTATCAAGTTTTACTTTACTCTCTCTGTTTCCTTACTTTCCCAAAACAGGTCAACAGCCTAGCATTGAAACACCCATGGAGAAGTCCTGCTTCTGTTAGGTTTCAGGTTGTGGCTGAAAAAGTCTAAATGTGGGAGAAAAGCTGGTGTCATTGCCAGAGCCTGTTTATACGCCCTAAAAGTTCAACTATACATTCTACTTCATCATTGCAACAGGTCATCAAAAATCTAGAAAGCTAAACAGAAATAATGACACTCCTTTAACAGAATGATAATTTGAGAGTGCATGCAGATTAATGAGAAAATCTTGTAGCAGGATAAAGGAATGATACAGGAATCACAGAACTCTAGGATTCCTAATGCATATTCCACATACCCCATTTTATAGCTGAGCAAAACAGAAGCCCAGGGAGACAGTGTCTTGTCTGAGTTCACACAGATAATAAGCCTCAGAGCTGGTATGTGAACCTGGTCTTTTTCAGGTGAAGCTCAGTGTTTTTTCTACTATGATTACAATCCAGTAGGAAAGCAAGATTCTGAACTCAGCAGGAGCTTTTTTTTTTTTTAAATAAGCATATCCCAACTAAAGTCCTGCGTTTGTTCTTTGAAAGCAGGGCATTAGGTGAAACAATGTTAAAGGGAGTGGGTAGTTCTATAGGAACAATGTTAAGAATTGGTGAGTAACCAAGGTGACATAGACAGAGCTAAAACGATTACAATTAAAATGACTCATGCATCAGCAATAGACTATAAAATAAAGGCAGATAAGTGTTTCAGTGCAAAGAATGTTGAATATGAAATCAGGAATATCTGTGTTCAAATCCTACCTCACCCACTTAGTAGCTGTGCGATCTTGAGTAAGTAACTTTTTAGTTTCCTCATCTTTAAAATGGCGATGATAGTACTTACCTCTGTGTTTTTTTTTTTTGAGGGTCAAAAGAAATACACAAAGTTATTTGGAAAATCTTAAAGTGATATAAAAATATTAGCTACTAAAATGTGCTACAGTGAATGTAGTCTGTGGCATTATGGTAAGATTATTTCAAAATGATATTATTGCAGAAAGACATTAATTAAGGCAGTATTATCCATGGTATGTCTGTATGTGCTTCTTATTAATACATGAAACAATGTTAGAGTGAGAAGAGATTAAATTTCACCAGTGAGAGTAAGTGATAATAATAGTAACAATAACAGATAACAAGGATGTGGGACTTTAAACCTGGCAAAGTGCTTCATAAATATTACTTCATTCAGCCCTCATAACAACCCTGGGAGTTTGGTTATTCCCATTTTACAGATCATTCCTATCAATTGATACTTTAAGATTATAATACATTTAAAACAATAGGCTTATAGATTTAAAGCTGAGACCGTAGAGGACATCTAATCCAACTCTCATTTTACAAATGGGAAAACTGAAGTTTAAAGAGATATAATGACTTGCCCAATGTCAGACAAGCAGTTAAAGATGCACTGTTAGAAGCCCAATCCTCTGACTCCAAATCAAGCACTCTTTTTATTGTCTTATTATGTTCCTACCCTTAGTTCATGTATTCAATCCTTACAACAGCTATATGAGGTAGTAAGACATGTATCATACTCCCTACCTCGCAGATGCTGAAAGTGACATCCAGTGAGGGCAAGGGAGGTGCTCAATGGTAAATGCTCGTGTCTTGAAGAGGACAGAGAACATGAAAGCTTGACAGCTGAAGCTGATAGTGATAGTTTCTTTCCTCACCACTCAATCAACAAACATTGATTAAGTACTTACTACATGCCAGACAAATGGCCAAAACCTATGGAGACAGAGACAAAGGTCAAAAAAGTCATCAGATTATAGACCTAGATCAGGAAAGAACCTTATAGGCCCCTAGTCTGATGACACCATTTTGAAAATAAGAGGTTAAGTGACTTATTCAAGATCACGCTGGTATTGACAGGACTGGGATTTGACCTCAAGTCCTCTGACTGCAAAATCCAATTATTCATTCCATTGTACCATGCTGCCTCAGCAAACATGGCTATTTCTGATCATCTTTTTGGGTTCTACTAATTAGCAGCTTTTGAACAAAAGAAGCATCAGAGAAGAAGCTATAAAAAGTTTAATTATTCTGATGATACTGGCTGCCTGGCCATAGAAATGCAAGATGGATTTCTCTCTTTTTCCTGAGAGTCATGGCTGAGGCCCAGATGAAATATGAGGTATGTATAAATAGGATTCTGGCCGTGTCTTTAGGAAAGGACTGAGAGTTGATTCTATAGAAATTCAGTTTCTTCCTTTAGCTGGTTGAAATTTTCATAGAATGAGCAGATCAGGGACAAGTTGGTCAGATCACTGAAGCTTGGTAGGTATTTTAGAACTGGGAGATTTCAAAACATAATATGGTTCAGTTCTTTCATTTTATAAATGAGAAAACTAAGGCTTCAAGAGATTTCAATACTGTTGTTTTTGTATAAATTGCTCTCTTGTTTTTTCTCACTTTACTCTGCATCAGTTCATATGACTTTGAAAGATTTAAGAACTCTGAGCTGAATGGTCAACCATGATTCCAGAATATCAATAATGAAGCATCTCCTGAAAGACAGCTGTTGAACTCTTGATGGAGAAAGAGAGATGAAATCACTGGAACTTTTGTTTGACTATATCTATTCATTACAAAGATTTTCTTTCCTTTTTTTTAATTCAGGAGAGGGAGAGCAAAATTTCAATACTTATCTATTCAATAAAAAATACAATGAAACAAAAAGATCAGAGAGTTATATGTGTAGACCTGGAAAGGACCTCAGAGACCATGCAGTCTAAGATGACACAGACACCAAGTGGCAAAGCCTAGATTTAAAGCCATGTCTTCTCTTACTACAAATAGAATGCTAACAAAGATAGTTGGGAGGAAGATCTAATAAGCCACTTTACTGAAGAAATGAGGGTAATTTTCCTGGTTTGGGGAAGATAATCCTATCATCTAGACTGGGGCTTTAGAATCGTGTGCCATCAGAGATAGGAAGAAGGGATACCATCTAGTACAAAATTGAAAAAAAGGGCAAATTCTAAAAAGAACTTCCCCCCAAAAAACAAAACAAAACAACATTAGAATGTAAATGCTGAGCTACTGTCAAAGAAAGATGAGATTGTGGATAGCAGGTAAGATTCTGTAAGAGCAGAGAAGGGCAAACATTGCTTCACTGTTAAAATTTTTAAAAAAGGAAAGAGGGAAAAGACTACAGATTTTTACATTGGTGAATTGATCTTTGATTCCTGCCAACATTTAGAATATTCACATTTACCTGATGTTTTAAAGTTTGTAGAATATTCTGCTTATGATAGACAGTGTGATATAATGAAATGAAAACTGTTCTGGGAAGGGACCTGAGCTCATGTTGTCCCTCTGATAAATACTGGTTATGTGATCTTAAGCAAACTAAATATGATGACTTTTTCTTTAAACTTTGTCATTCTTTATCTCTCTTCGACCTTTGGCACCTTTTCTTCCTTGATACTATTTCTTCTCAGGACCTTTGTGATGCTGCTTTCTCTTGGTTTTCCTATTTGTTTAACAGTTCCTTTTCCATCTCCTTTGTTAGGTCTTCATTCAAGTAACGCTCACTAACTGCAGGTGATCTCTTCTCCCAAGTCTTTGTCTTGGGCCTTCTTTAATTGTTCTTTTCATTTTATCTCACTTGATGGCCAATAGATTCCATGGATTTATTGATCATTTCATGCAGGTGATTGCCAGAGTTACATATCTAGTCTTAGTTTCTATTCTAAGCTACCCTTTTGTATCATTGGCTACCTTCCGGATCTTTCAAATTAGATATCTTATAGGTATCTCAAACTCACTACACACAAAGGAGAATTCATTATCCTTTGCTCTCAGACCTTGCTCTCTTCTAAATATCCCTATTATTGTCAAAGATCACTTCCTACCAGTCACCAAGGCTTGCAATCTGTGTGTCATCCTTGACTTTTAATTTTCACTCACTACACAGAAACAAGCCATTGCCAAATATTGCCATTTGTAATTTCAGAGAATCTCTTGCATATATCCCTGTAACTCTACTCATAGAACCATTTGCCAAAGCCCTTATTGTCTCATGTCTGTACTATTATAACAGCCCCCTAACTGGTTTCCCTGCTGGTATCTTCCTTTCTCAAATTATTTTCCATCTACTCAGCATATATTTAATAATAATATAATTAGCTCTCAAAGAGTTCTTTAAGATTTGCTGCAGGGAAGCAAGGTGGCAGAGTGGATAGAGCACTGGGTCTGGAGTCAGGAGGATATGAGTTTAAATTCAGCCTGAGACACTCACTAGCTATGTGACCCTGGGCAAGTCATTTAACTCTGCTTCAGTTTCATCATCTGTAAAATGAGCTGGAGAAGGAAATGGCAGACCATTCCAGTATCTTTGACAAGAAAACCCCAAATAGGATCACAGTCAGACATAACTGAAATGACTCAACAACAATAACAAAAAGATTTACAAATAATTTTACAAATATCTCATTTGATTCCTATAACAATCCTGTGAGGTAAGTACAATTATTACCCTCATTTTACAATTGAGGAAACTGAGGTATAAAAGTGTTAAGTGACTTGACCAGTCTCAAGCAGTTATTACATGAAGCAAGATTTGAACTCAGGCTTGATTCTAAGTTCAACATTTTAGCCATGGTGCCACCCAGCTGCCCTAAAATCTATGTATACCTATTTGCATATTATATTCCCCATTAGAATGTAAACTCTTTGATAAGAGAGATTATCTTTTGCTTTTCTTTGTACTTCCAGTAGTTAGCACAGGCCTTGGAACATACTAAGTTGTTGGCTGTTCAGTTAATTCAGTCATGCCCAACTCTCTGTGACCCCCTTTGAGGTTTTCTTGGCAGACATACTGGAGTGGCTTACCATTTCTTTATCCAGCTCATTTGACAGATGAGGAAACTGAGGGAAACAGGGTCAAGTGACTTGCCCAGGATCACACAGTTTGTACATATCTGACACTTAATTCCAGCTCAGGTCTTCCCAGTTCCAGGCCCAGTGCTCTATCCACTGTGCCAAAATACTTCTTGACTGACTGACAACCTGTCAGATGCTTCTAGTCAATTTTCTAATATTTTAACTTTTACAGAAGATGCTGATTGTCATTGGTAGAAGGAATTGTGTCATTTGGGAGTTCTAATACAAATGAAGTCAGTTTGCTCATTCAGTAGAAAGGGACCTAAGCAGCCATCTGGTCCAACCTTTCCTAGAGTCAAAAGACATTTGTACCACATGGCCTCTCAGATCATAGCAGCTCTAACCCTATGATCATATGATTGCAGCCATTTTGCAGATGAGGACACTGACCATAGACTTGCCCAGTGTCATACAGGTAGTATGTACCCGAGGCAGAATTTTTTCTGGCTTTGGCCAGATCTAGTTCTCTTTCCGCTGTGCCATGAAGCTTTATATATATATATAAGCCCTCCTTCGTTTCCCCCGCATACAAACAGCATAAAATATGCTCCTTAAGGGCTGGGATTGTTTTATCTTGTATTTTCTAGCAAAAAGATCTAAATTACTCAGGTACAAAAACCTAACAGCTTCTTACACACAGTAGGTGCTCAATATAAGTTTATGCTATTTGATTAGATTGAATGGAATATAAGTATCATAAAGTGGTTATGAAAAGAAAGTTATTTCAAGTGACAGATGGATCACTCTTGGCTAAGAAGAATAAGGAAAGCTTCCAGGAAGAAGTAGCATTTGAAGTCCTCGAATGGATGGGTAGGGTTTGGAAGAGCTGGTCTCACAAATCCTGACACATAGTAGGTTCTAACGTGTGTTTGTTGATTGAAAGACTGTGTTTTGGGAGAAAGACACTTTGGAAGGAGGAATAAAGTTCAGTGGGCAGATAATTTTCTATGATAGGGGTAACCTGCTTTCCTAACTGAACCCAGTCTTCCCAGAGAGATATGAGCCACCCTGAGTTTTCTACTCTGCCCACTCCTGAATCTTCCTTTATATAGGCATCTTCCTACTGCCTCTGATCCAGGCCTGTCTCAGTACTTCAAGGCTCTAAAATTAGAAGGGTTTAATAAAGGAGAGAGTCAATTGATTGCTTTCTTTATCACTTTTTTTAAAAATACTTTCTCCCTAACCTCCAGCTTTGCCAATTCAGGGTTTTGTGTGGTATAAAAATATCACTCTTGGGATAATGTATTCAAAGGCAGCAACTGTAAGAGTGGTCCTTCGATCTAGCCATCTCTGCTTCACGACACAACAAATCAGGCACATGCATTCTATTGTCACTTCTTCCAATTCACTGCTCTCTATTTGTTCACCAGAGCCGGGAAGGTCATCTCTAATCTAGCACACACTTAGTGTGGTAGAAAGAACACTGAACTAGGAGTCAGGAGACCTGAGTTTCATGCCAGGAGTTTGAACCCTGACTGTTGCTTACTACATTTATAACCTTGATGAAAACCCTTTGCTTCTCTATGAATCACTTTCGTCTTTTATAGAGTGTGAGAGTTGAACTAGTCACTTCATTTATTTGCTTACATCAATGTGATAAAATTGAAAATATGCTGGATTTGGAGTCAGAGCCACTGCTTTGGAGCTGTTCCAGTTGGGAGTCAGCAACTGATTTGGAGCCTGCCCTGAAACTTACTACCTCTGGAAATTCAAGTTTAATCTCTTTGGGTCTCAGTTTTCCTATCTGTAAAAGGGGGAGGTTGAACTAAACGAAAAGGTTCCTCTCAACTTTAAATGTATGTTCTTATAATTCTGTTTGTAAAAGGTTTCATCTAGTTTACTGCCAAGCTGAGAATAGTCACATCTATCTCATAAAATTGTCAGAAGGAAAAGCATTTCCAGTGCTAGGTAAAGTGGAGTGATTGCTATTTTTAGCAGCATTCTATGACAGGAGAACAGTAGTATAGCATGTCCAGTCATTTTTCAGTCATGTCCAATTCTTCATGACCTCATTTGGGGTTTTCTTAGCAGAGATACTGGTGTGATTTGCCATTTCCTTTTCCAGCTCATTTTAGAGATGAGAAAACTGAGTAAAATAGGGTTAAGTGACGTACCCAGGGTCACATAGCTGGTAAGTGTCTGAGGCCAGATTTGCACTTAGGAAGATGAGTCCTCCCCACTGCAGACCTGGCACTCTATGCACTGTGGCTCCACCTACCCACCATAGTGTAGCATAGTCGATAGAAAATTAGCTTCAGAATGGAGATCTGAGTTCAAGTTCTGCCTCTGACACATTTTAGGATTATGACCTCAAACTGTCAGTGATTTAAGGCACCTATTTAAGATTAGAAGTTGTAGAGGTCTACATGTAAGTTCCTTATTCTGATGAAATCACAGGTCCAAGCCAGTTAGGTATATGTTGCATATGCATGTATGTTTTTGTGTAAATCTTTTTTTCCGAGACTGGCATTTTTAAAATCCTGAAATGGTAGAAGTAGAAAGAAGAAGAGTGGGGAAGTAAGGGTGGGAAGGAGAGGAAGGTATTAAAAAAAGTGTTATAGAGAGCAATCAATCAACTCTCTCATTTATTAGGGCATTCCAGTTTGGAACCCTGAACTGCTGAGGTAGTTTTAGATCAGAGGCATCAGGAAGATTCTGGTGTGTCAAAGGAACTTCAGGAATAGGCAGTGTGGACAGCACAGGGATTGCTCCTCTCTGGGGAGGCTGGATTCAAAAGTAGAAGCAGCCTGTTCCTACCATAGAATGTTATCAGGCCAATGTATGTATGTAATACATATTTGTTTGTATTTGACTATATCTATATACCCATATGGAGATATAGATATATCCAAAAATAATGAAGTGAATTATATGAATAGATAATATGTATACTATTCATATACACATAAAATATATACATATGGTCATTCTACTTTCTGCTTCCTTGTTACAGTTAATGATGTAAAGCTAATTCCTGGAAAGCACCACAATAACACATATAAACCTATATAAAAATCATATAATGTTAGAGGAGGAACAGACCTTAGAGATCATGGGTTCTAACCCTATTTGTGCCACAGGCCCCTTTGGCAGTGTGATGAAACATAAATACTCCTTAGAATATTGTTTTTAAATGCATAAAATGACCTATATAGCATTCCAAAGGAAACCAATTATATTGAAATAGTTATCAAGATTTTTTCCTCCACTCCAATTCATTGACACCCCCCCAAAAAATTTAATTCATGGACCATTTGGGTCATGGCCCCCAAGGTAAGGAGCCTGTGATCTAGCTTAAATCCTTATTTTATAGAATGAAAAAGGCTCTGGACATAAGAGTCAGCAGAGAATAGGGTTTAAACCCCCCCTCTGACACTACCCTTGTGACTAAGAACAAGTTATTTCAGTTCTATTTACTCATATACAAAATGGGGATAATAATACATACTAGTTCCTTCCCAGAGAGTTGCACTGTAAGATCAAATGAAATAACATATGAAGTACTTTGTAAACGTGCAATATAGATGTCAATTATTATGGATTAAAGGGAAAAAAAAACCTAAGAAAACTAACCTCATCTGGTTCACCTGGGTAGCAACTAGCAGAACAAGGCTTGAAACCTACAGGTGAACTTCAGACCCTGAATCTATTGTTCTTTCTATTACATCACATTCTTCTTGCACTCATTCTCCCACATTTGAGAAGAAAACCAAAATCATCTTTTTCCCTAATAACCCCTCATCAGGGAACCACTGCTCCATCCCCCGAATCTTGTTTACTGAAATAAAAATTTAGCTCAATTGGTACCATCTCAGACACATTATTGGTCAAGAGATTCTTCACCTGGATTAATTCTTTTTTTCTGTATTCTCTTGAGCAGAAGTGCAAAATACGTAGTGTATCTCAAAATCTTTAGAGAAATGGGGAGGATATCCTTTCTTTCCAAGTCTCAGGTATGGGTATTAACTTTCTTCATCCCAGGGTTCAGTTCAGAGGTATACTGAGGAAGCCATGTGTAGATCTACAGATTGTGTCACTCTGTCTTTTATAGGCATGTGTATCCTTGATTGTTCATGAAACTGTTAAGGGAAACTAGTAAGCTCTCTGAGACATGAAAGCATTTTTTTTCTTCTTTGTAAATTTCCCATCTCCTAAACAATGCTGCATTCCTAGAAAGCACTTGTTAAAAAGCTGGTTAAAACACAAGGAATATGATTCCTTCTCTATAACTGATAACCTACTGCCATAAGAAATTGGGTATCTAATCAATTGACTCATTATTGAGTGATTAGTATTGAATTCAAAAAGTCTCTATCGTATGTCTTAAGGGCAAGAACTTTTTTTCATTTTTGTTGCTTAGCACAGTACCTGGCCCATAATAGGTGATTATTAAATCTTAGCTAACTGCCTGAATTCTCAGCGCCGAGCACAGTGCCTGGATTATGCATATAATGCACAATACACATAAATATGTGTATACGTATGTGTTTACATGTGTGTTGTGCACACATGTATATACAATATGCATATATGAATGTGAATACATGCATATACATAGATTTATACACACTCATAAGAAATTTATTGAATGTTTCTTGGTTCCTTGTTTGACGTATTGAAGATATAGGGTACATAGGTTGTCCCTCGTGCCTAGAATGCTCTCCTCCTTCATTTCCATCTCTTCTCGCTCTTAGCTCCCTTCTTGACTCTGCTCAAGTGCAACCTCCATTATAAGACTTTTCCTAATCCCTTCCCCACCCCCAGTTGCTAGTGCTCTACTGTCCCCTGAAATTTCATTGTATCCACTTTGCACATATTTTGAATTTTCTTATTCTTGTATGTATTGTTACTCCTCTGTTAGAATATAAGCTTTTTGAGGGCAGAGACTGCCTCATTATTGCTTTTGTATCCCTGGTGCTTTGCACAATGACTGGCACATAGTAGTTGATTAATAAGTGTTTGTTTAATTAAACTGAACTAAACACAAAGAGAAAATCAGACCAAGGCTGTGCCTTCATGGAATTTACTTTTTTAGGAGAGGAGATAAGCCATACCCTGAGTAACTATGATACAAAGAGGAATGTCATGCAAAGTATGAAGGGAAATTGAGAGAATGATCACTTCCATTTAAAGACAAAAAAGGGGTGAGGGTCTTGGATTGGGGGAAGAATTCCAGTAGGTAGAGAGATTATGGGGTGGGGAGTAAACTCTTTCCAGGCTTTAGGAATGGCCTGAGCAAAGGCCTTGTCTATGGGAGAGAGCAGAATGAGAATGTAGGATGGAGCCTAAGGCCATGTTCTATAAGAAAAGTGTTAGACATGACCTCTGCCCTCATATGCAACATATGAAGTATCTCCTACATATGTAATACTAATATACTAATATTATATGATTATACTAATATATATATACATATACATATATATATATATAGAGAGAGAGAGAGAGAGTGTAAGATACTTGACATTTTACATATGAGGGAGAGATAATACACATGAATGAGTTATTCTGCAAGGAGGCTGCAAAACAGAGTAGAAAAAATACTGAATTAAGAGATCAAACCATCTGTGTTCTACTTCTTACTCTGTTCTAGATTCATGTCACTTTTGGCAAGTCATACTGACTCTGGCTCTCAGTTTCTTCATCTGCAACATGAAAAGCTTGGACTAAATGATCTGTCTCTGTGGCCCGTTCAAGATTCAAGGTCTACAATTCTAAAACACCTGGAAAGTTTCGTGGTAGAGATAAGATTAATAGGAGAATTGAGAAGGGAGAGGTTAAAGCACTATAAACTACAGTGCTCAAGGAAACTGTCGTGGTGTTGGGAGGCTGCCTGCTTAGGTATCCTTGGCAATATCATCATTTTCAAGTGACTATTTATAATGGAGAACAGAAGAAAATGCTCTTCTTTTCCCCACCCCAGACCAACTGCTGTTTAAAAAAAATGCAAAAATCCAACAAGCCCCCCAAAACAACAACAATAACAAAACCAATCTTGTACAAGGGTGCAACAATGTATTTTGACTGGACTGAGGAGGCAGTTTTCTATTGTAAACAAGACTGGACCTTTTAGATTAAAAAATTATCTTTCCTGATAATGAGTCAGTATAGCATTTGGTATCGGAGAACTTGAGTTCAAACCTTGACTGGGAAAATTATGACTGCTGTGACTTGAGGCAAACTACTTCTATTCTCTGGGTCTCAGTTATCTCATCTGTAAAAGGGAAGAGTTGAAACTGAATGAAGCTCCCTTCTCACTTTAAATCTATGATGACTTGGTCCCAAGGGGCAGCAGTGTCAATGACCCTTAAATGTGACCTAGAACTTGGAAGGCAAAGGGGATTACTTTACTCTCCAGACTTCAAGGGAAAAGAAAGAGGGAACAATAAGAAAAGTGGCGAGGCGTATGTAAAGACACACGTCATCCACTCTTCTTGCCAATTTTTGTCTCTTTTCCTGGGAACTACATTGGGGAAAGCAGCTCTTTTCTGGCCAATGAATTACTCAGATGCAGACCCATCATCTCCCTTTTTCTGGGAGGTTGAGTGACCTTATCTCATATATGCTTAACAAGGACCAGGTAATATTGATTAATAATTGCTTTCCAGCTATTTCCAGATATGTCTGTAGCTTTAAGGTTTTTGTTAAGAGTTATTTTCTTAGTTTACAGGAGTAATTTCTCATTTTGTAGGAGTGAGTTTTAACAGACTTGCTTGTTAGTTCTGAGCCAGAAATATCCCCTAAAATGGATGTGCTTGCAAATCCTTATTAAATATCTCTTTACCTCCTTCTACAGTACAGTTGTCTGCTTATTCAGCAGGGCTCGGCTTATCATAGTGCCCAATTGGTCACTTATTTAAAAGATCCCTAGAGTCCTTGTACACCCACATCCCATCTCTAAGCAGTGACATTAACAATGGATGGATGGAAATTGGTTTGGGCCTAGAGGAAAGTATAAGTTAATACCCAACTGACATTTGTTTCTTGCTTTTCAGTTGATATTTTATTTGCATCTTCTGGCCTTGGCTTATCCCACATAGCTTTCCGGTTAGTCACTCTGACTCAAGTGTCTTCCCACTCTAGCTCATTCTCCACTGGGTTGTCAGATTGATCTTTCTAAAGCATAGATCTGATCATGTCACCTTCCCTCCACTCTGTACACCCTCTTCAGTAAACTTCTTGCCTCACTAACACCTTCAGGATTAAATATAATATCCTCTGTTAGGCATTCAAAGGCCTTCACAGTCTTGCCCTTTCCTACCTTTCCCATCTCCTTATACCTTTCTTTCTCCATGTAATGGGATGCAGTTTCTCCCTCCTCCCTATCTGTCTTCTTACACTTTCCTTCCTCCATGTACCCTGCCATACTCTGGGATTAGTGACTCCCTCCTTCCTTTCCTATCTCCTTACACCTTCCTTCCTCTATGATACACCTTGGGATTCAACGATTCCAGCCTCCTTGTCATTCCTTGCACGATAAGTTACATCTTTCAACTCTTTGCATTTTCATTGGCCGGTCCCCATGGCTGGAATGTTCTCCATCCTCATTTCTAACTCTTGGCTTCCTTGAA
>NW_027187352.1:11565714-11582868 GCF_028583685.1 Petaurus breviceps papuanus
CATGTTGTGTCCTCCATTAGACTGTGAACTCCTTGAGGGTAGGGGCTGCCATCTTTTGTCTTACTCTATGCAATCAGTGCTTAGCACAGTGCCTGGCACATAGTAGGCATTTAACAAATACTTCTTCATTGACATACCCTTTCCCTTCTTTATCTCCTCTTCACTTCTGGAAACATGAAGCAGGATCAGTGGACCTCAGCCATTACTCCTGAAAAGGTATGTGGAAACCTACTCACTTAAAACATCACTCAACATCCCTGAATATTTCAGGACCAAAGAGGTCCACCCTGGTCACCACTCCCTTATATTTGTTGTCATCCTTGTTGGAATGTAAATTCCTTGAGGGCCTTTGACTGTCTTTACTTTTGTATTTGAATCTTCAGTACTTTGTACAGTGCTTGGCACAAATTAAGTACATAATGAATGTTTTTTTCTTTCATTCATTCATTCACTCGAGTCTTCTAACATCCTAATCAGGTAGGTAATACAGATATTTTAAAGATATTATCATCTACATATTGTAGATGAAGAAGCAGACTAGAGTCAAGGAGGATATTCCAACATGAGACAAGCTATGGGAAGGTTTCAGAGCACAGCCTGGGTACAAGGAAAAGAAGTTTCAGGATGAGGCAGATACCATCCAATGGGTGCCATATCTGAGAGAAGACATGTAATGATTCAGTCTCAGTTTCTTCTCCTGATCAAGGACAATGAATGCCTCTGTGCTTTACCCAGGACAAAAAGCATGAGGTAATAAAATAAACACACATTCCAGATGTCCATGGTGTCATGGACACAGATGCTTATAATGACAATAGCTCACCTCTCAGGAACGCTTTACAATTACAGAAAAGATTTCTCAGCCTTATTTGAACCTCATAACAACCTTGTGAAGTAAGCAGACAAGTATTATTATTCAAATTCTACAGATCAGGAAAAAAAAAGAGAAGCTTAGAGAAGGAAAGTCACAGAATTCATAGGATAATAGATTTAGAGTAGGGAGTGATTTTAGAATCATGCGAGTCCAGTCCCAATCATTTTATAGTTAAGGACAATGAGACCCAGGAAGAGGAAGTGATTTGCTCAGGATCACAAGCTAATATCTGGGATGGTATTTGAACTCAAAACTTTTTAACTTTAAGGCCAATTCTCTAGGTACTATACTATGGTGCCTACAATTTTAGGATTATTGGGATTTTATTTGGCAGAAATCTTAGAAATGATGAGTCCAACCCAGATCAGCAGTCTAACCCATACCCAGATCATTGAGTGTATTTACAACATATGTGACAAGCTGTTAGCCAAATTCTGCTTAACATTCAATTACATTTAACAACTGTTTATTATAAGCACAGCACTGTGCTAGGCACTCTATTGGCAAAGACAAAAAACAGTAATCTCTTCCCTCAAGGAACTTGTATTCTTTTTAGATAAAATGAAAATTATTGCACATAGAAAAATAAGCAGGGGCAGCTAGGTGGCACAGTGAATAGAGCACCGACCCTGGAGTCAGGAGGACCTGAGTTCAAAGTTGGCCTCAGACACTTGACACACTTGGTAGCTATGTGACCTACGTTAAGTCACTTAACCCCAATTGCCTTGCCTTCCCTCCCCTCACCCCCACCTCAAAAAAAAGAAAGAAGACAAATAAGCACAAATACATGGTACTAGAAAATGGTGAGGTCAGTACAGGCTGCCTGAGGGGGATGCTGCTTGAGCTGAAATTTGAAGGAATTGAGGGATTTTGGGAGGCAGAGATGAGGAGGAATAAGGGCATTTCGAGCACAGAGGACAATCTGAAACTCTGTCATGGTCCATGATGGGAGATAGAACATCATATAAGCTAGACTGGCTGGATCATAGTATTGTTGTGTAGTCACTTTTCAGTCACGTCCAGGTCTCCATAACCCCATTTAGGGTTTTCTTGGCAAAGACACTGGGCTGATTTGGCATTTCCTTCTCCAACTCATTTTGCAGATGAGAAAACTGAGGCAAACAGGATTAAGTGATTTGCCCAGGGTCACATAGCTAGTAAGTGCCTGAGGCCAGATTTGAACTCAGGTCTTCCTGACTCCAGGTCTGGTACTCTATCCATTATGCCACCCAGCTGTGGGAAAATGATACATAATAATCTGAAACCAAATTGTGAAATGCTTTTAAAGCCTAAAAAAAGAACTTGATTTTTTTTTTCCTAGAGGCAAAAGGGAGTCACTAGACCTTTTTACAGGAGAGTGATTTGGTTAATCTGTGTTTTTGAAATATCACTTTGGCAAATGTATGGAAGATAGTAACAGGAATAAAGATAGGGAGAACAATTTCCAAAGTTATTACTGTAGTCCAGGAGTGATGAGGATCTAAATGAGAAGGGTGGCTTTGTAAATGGAGAAGACATAGGTGGGAGATATATTGTGGAACCTTGACAAGAGAAGCAAGGGATGGGATGTGAGTGGTGGCTACACCAAACGTGACTATGAACTTGGAGACCCAGGGAACTAGGGGGATAGTGATGTCCAGAAATAGGGAAGTGTGAAAGATGGGTGGATTTGGTCAATAATGGAATGAATTCTCATTTGGACATGCTGAAGAATTCTGATATTCATTCCCCATGCAACTCAATCTACTGCTGGATGGCATTGTTATGATGTTTTTCTGAATGTTGAACTGCAAAAGCATTTCTCCTCTCCCCTGCCTCCCTGGCTCATCTGATTCTTCTATAACACAGATTATTATTGGTCACGTTGACAAAACTTCTCTGTACACTCGTTGGGTTGTGAATAACTTCCTTAAGACAGAGCTAAAACTAAACATAGCAATATGGTATGATCATTGCAGGAGTCGGTGGTTCCATCATCTCCTTTGCTCTGGACAGTAGACCTAAGATTATTTTAACTATTTTGGCTACCAGGACACACTGCTGAATCATTGAGTCTGAAGTCCACAGAATAACAAAGTATTTTTTTTCACATAAACTATGTTCTAAAAACTCACTATCTGACAAAATCTTCTGGGGAAACTAGAAAATAATATGGCAGAAACTGGGCATAGACCAATATCTTATACCATATACCAAAATAAAGTCTAAATGGGTGCACGATCTAGGTATAAAGGCTGATACTGTAAGCAATCTGGGAGAGCAAGGAATGGTTTGCCTGTCAGATTTATGGAGAAGGGAAGACTTTATGACCAAACAAGAGTTAGAGAGCATCACAAAATACAAAATGGATAATTTTGATTACTTTATATTGAAAAGTTTTTGTACAAATAAAACTAATGTAACCAAGATTAGGAGAGAAGTGGATAATTGGGAAAGAATTTTTAGAACCAGTGTCTCTGATAAAGGCCTCATTTCTAAAATATAGAGAGAACTGAGTCAAATCTATCAGAATGCAAGTCATTCCCCAATTGATAAATGGTCAAAGGATATGAACAGGCAGTCTTCAAAGGAAGAAATTAAAGATTTCTATAAGCATATGAAAAAATGCTCTAAATCACTCCTGATTAGAGAAATGCAAATGAAAACAACTCTGAGGTACCACTTCTCACCAGTCAGATTGGCTAACATGACAAAACAGGAAAATAAGTTCTGGAGAGTGATGGGAAATTTGGAACACTAACGCATTTTTGGTGGAGTTGTGAACTGATCTAACCATTCTGGAGAGCAATCTGGAACTCTGCCCAAAGGTTTATAAAAATGTTCATACCCTTTGACCCAGCAATACCTGCAGGCTATATCCCAAATATTCACAGGCTATATCCCAAAGAGATCATACAAATGGGAAGAAGACCCATATGTACAGAAATATTTATAGCAGCTCTTTTTGAGGTGGCAAAGAATTGGAAATCAAGGGGATCCCATCATATAGGGAATGGTGAACCAAGTTGTGGTATATGAATGTAATGGAATACTATTGTGCTACAAGAAATGAAGAGCAGATATAGTTCATAATAACCTGGAGAGACTTATACAAACTGATGCAGAGTGAGGAGAGCAGAACCAGGACAACGTTGTATACAATTACAGATACATCCTATGTGTGACGACTAACTTTGATAGACTGGGTTCCTCTGAACAAAACAAGATTAGAAGACAACTTCAAAAGACTAATGAGGTAAAGGGATATCCATATCCAGAGAAAGCACTACAGAGTCTGAATGCAGATTGAAGCAAACTCCTTGCTCTCTCTCTCTTGTGTTTTGTTTTGTCCCTTCTTTCACATTGTTTACTCTACTGGTTATAATCCTTCTTTACAATTTGACTAATGTTTAATGTGAAGGCATTTGTAGAACCTATATTTGATTGCATGCCACCATGGGGGGAGGGTGGAGGAAGGGAAGGGGAAAAAATTTGGAACTCAAGGGATTGTAGAATTGAATGTTGTAAATTAAAATAAATAAATAAATTTAAGAATTCAAAAGAATAAAAAAAAAACCAACTTTCCAGCTTTGTGGTTTTTTTTTATTTTTTGAACCCAAGTGCATGATTTACAATTTATCATATTCATTGTCAACTTAGTAGTTTCAGAACACAATTTTAGCCATTCACAATCTTTGTGGGATTCCAATTCTCTCATCCAGGATACTAATAACCTCTTTCAACTTTGAATTTACTAAGCATATCACCAATGCTTTCGCCCAAATCACTGTCAAAATGTTGTACAGAACCTGAACAAGGTATGAACTATAGTTGTGCATAGATCATGGGTCTGATGTGCATTCACAGCTTGGAGTAAGCATCACCATTGCCACTGTCCCTGCTTTGTAGGGAAGAAGAAGGGAGCATAATAATGGTCATTTCAAGGTAGGCAGGTCCAAGCTTGCTTATAGTCAGACCTCTGGCCCATGGTAACATAAGTACTAACATCACAGAGCTAGTAAGTGGACAATTTCCCCAAGGTCATCCAAATAGCCAATGTCAGAGCCAGAACTTGAACTCAGGTCTTCTGCCCCAAACCCAGTGCTTGCTCTTCTCCACAAAGTTTTCTTTTAGGAAGGAACTGAGGAGGTTCTGGTCCATTATAGAACATCTTAAGTCAGAACTCATTGGAGAGCAGCACCTAAACTCTCTCCTTTGGAATCAGGGATTAAAATCTGGGTGACTCCGTGGAAAGAAGTGGATTTTGACAAGAAGAGGAAAAAAAAATCTGCCTGAACCTTACCTTCTCACATACACCAATATACTAGCTTTTCTCTGGAGACGAAATTCAGCATTTCTGTTTTTATGAGTAATTGAACAAATACTAATATAATATTTCTTTATGTTATTTGAGGCAGGGAGCCAATTTTTTTTTATTTAAAAAGAAATACAGAGTCATTGCAATTCTCAGGAGACCATTCTCATATACTTGCCTAACACAGTGCCTTTGGCAGACCCCAGGCAAAACAGAAGAAACCCGTCTTTTTAATGTTAACCAAACAGCTCCCAACATAAACTCAACATAGAAGGTGCTAGAGACCTTGGTATTCTTGCCCTCTGTGCCACTAGGACCCCCAAACCCTCCTGCCTTATTGTTGGTGTTTATGTCATAGTTATGTTACATTCACAGTATTATAGTATTTATAAGTGGAAGGGACATCTAGTCCAATCCCCCCATTTTATAGATAAGGAAACTCAGGTGTACAGAGATTAAGTGACTTATCCAAGGTTACCCAGGTAATAAACAGCAAATTCAGGAGTTAAGACCAGATCCTGTGATTGAGGTCATAAGAAGAGAAGCAGTAACTCATAGTAGAATGTAAGCTCCCCAAGGAAAGGAACATTTTTTTTTTTTACTATTTCTTTGGATTTCCAGCATCTAATGTGGTTTAATGAACACAGTAGATGCTCCCAAAATATTTACTAAATTAAAGTGAAATCTTGACAGAGGCTTGGTTTTTCATGGATCTACAATCATGATAGCTGGGGTGTTGAGACCTCCAGGAGTGATGAGCCTGATAAATTAGGGAAGAGCTCAGAGGGTGCTGTCCAAAGCTCAGTTAGGCTTGGATTTGTGACACCTACTCATCATCAGCCAACCCAATGGTGTTCTCTATGCTCAAGAGCTCAGGCAACTCACAGTACAACCAGGCACATGTGCTGTATAAGGATACCCTGCAATTTCAAGAGGCACACTGGAATGCCAGATGCAGTTCTGGCATAAAAAAGGATCACCTGGTTTTCTTGCTCTCCTTCCTGTCAACACACTGAGCTTTTTAACCAAAGGGCTATTTTAGGAACACCAGCTTCAATGTTCTCATTTTTCCTCCTTCTCTCTACTGCCTGCATGTAGCCTCAGAGTAGGAGAGACTGTTGCCCTCATTAGGACCATTGGCATCAATCACTTCTTTCCTGTTCCTGCAACTCAGCCTGCCCTACTTCCCTCATTGTAGTAACAGGAATGTGAAGAAACTCCTTTTTTAATGGCAGGAGAAAAAAAAAATCATGAGACTCTTCCACTCAACTGTTATGACTTTGGGGAAATCTGTCCCCTTCTCTCCTTTTTCCTCCTCTAAAATTTGGACTAACTGATCTATTGAACCATGAAAGAGATAGGAAGATTCTTCGCCTTTCTCCCTTGAATATTACTTTGTTTTCTCCTATTCTTATTTTATATCTATGGGGATTGCTCTTGGTGTACTCTGATCTGTGACCTGTATCACAAAATATGATAGAGCTCTGGTATGGACATCAGTAGATATGGATCTAGCCCTGCCTCTGTTACTAAATTACTGTGTGACCTTGTGTAAGCCTTTTTCTCTCTGAGCCTCACTTTCACATCTGTAAAATGAGAGCACGTAGATAGGTGGTACAGTGAGTGAATAGACTGCCAAAGCCTGGAGTCAGGAAGGCTCATCTTCCTGGGTTCAAATCTGGTCTCAGATACTTACTAGCTATTTGACCCTGGGCAAGTGACTTAGTCCTGTTTACCTCAATTTCCTCTTCTATAAAATGAGCTAGAAAAGGAAGTGGCAAACCACTGCACTATCTTTGCCAAGAAAACCCCAAATGGAGTCATGAAGAGTCAGACACAACTGAAAAATGACTGAACAACAAAAGTGGAGAATTTGTATTAAATACTGATAAACTTCCTTTTCAGCTTTTACATTTCAATAACATATGAAAAAATCCATCCAAGTATAAGATATTTGTTTCTACCTGTGTTTCTTGAGTGATCCCAGAGGGCAAAAGCTGTCTTTTTTTTCTTTTTACCTTTAATATTGCATTTCCAGTTGACATTTACAAGGAAATAAATAATAATTATAATTACAGTTTTTCTTGAGATCTCAAAATGCTTTCCTAACAAGTATTAATTAAGCCCTACAAAACCCAGCAGAGGGCAGAATTATTAGAGGTATGCCTGTCACACACACATGCACATACACGCACACACACACACACATTTCTTTCTGCTATAAATATGTTTAAAACTTGCCCATTAAATCAGAATTATCTAAAACTGTTGCCAGTTTTATTCAGCTTAAAATTGCACTGATTTTTATAGTACACATGTGTATTCCTTTCACAAAGCTCTCATATTAGCAGCACAGCCTACATTCAGATTCTAGATTTAGGGCTAGAAGGGAATTTAGAGGACATCAAATTAAACTTCTTCATATTATAATTGAAGAAACTGAGGCATAAATAGATTAAATGACCTGAACATAGCTATTCAGCTAGTTACTAAGGCACGAAAGAAGTCTGTCTCTTTGCTCTTCCAAGTCCTGTGCCCCATCCACTGGACCACTTTATCTCTGTCCTAACAGACTGGGCAGCCTTGAAAACCAGTTGCTTTACCTTTAGTGGCACAGCATGAATGAATGCTTTTGGTGCATGATTATGAGTGGATTTCTGTTGAGGTATAAGCTGAATTAGATGATTTCTAGGATCCCTTTTAACTTGCAAATTTTGTGATTCTCAATCAGATCTGACTTTTATTTCTAGCTCTGAGAGTTAGTGATTGTAGGATTGTGGACAAGTCACTTAATTTTTCTGAGTCTCAATTATCTCATCTGTAAAATGTTTATAATGAGTCTTACCTTAATTGCAAGACAGTTAGAAAGTGTTCTGTGAAATATATAAATGTAAATTCCATATATATGCATACATAGAAATATGCACACAGAAATATATATCTATGTATACATACACATGTGTATATATGTATATATTTTGTGTATCTGTGTACATTGATGTCTACTATAAAAGACATAAAATTTCATGTGAGTACATCCTCCTTCCATCAATGCAGATAGATAAATGATCTTAATAAAAGATTTCCATAAATTGTTATGGCCAAAAAATTTATAGCCTGAGAGTCATCTCTCTAGTAATTTTATACATAGGTAATACTATACAGATGAAGAAAACGGGCCATTTTAGTAATTTAGAAAGCATAACAACATTCACAAAACTAGGAAGTAAAAGAGTCAGAGCTTGAACCCAGGATTTTTGATCCCGAGCCCTGGGTTCTTTTCACTTGATCAAGCCGGATCTCATGAGAGGAATAATTCAAAGTATGTGACTTATTAGTGGGTCATT
Source organism: Petaurus breviceps papuanus (assembly GCF_028583685.1). Lineage (NCBI taxonomy): Eukaryota > Metazoa > Chordata > Mammalia > Diprotodontia > Petauridae > Petaurus > Petaurus breviceps. The sequence continues at coordinate 11,574,230 of NW_027187352.1, forward strand.
GATAAAATCATGTGGAACACATTTAATTTTTCCCTCTTGTAGCTCTGTGATCCTAGAAAGGAATTTCTAAAGCTCTACCAAACTAATTGTTCTAAAACATAGGTACAACATATTCAAGAACTTTCAATGTCTTTCAGTGTCTCCTTCTTGCCTTTAGGAAAAATACTTGTCCTCCAGTCTGGATCTTAGCCTACTTTTTCATATTTATTTCATATTATTTCTATTCATGTACTATGTATCTTGGCCACAATGCTCCCCAAATTCAGCATCCCATCTTCTGCCTCTAGATTATTTCCCTCACATGAAATGTGTTTCTTTCTCACCTTCTCCCCTTGCTTACAATCTTTAGCTTCATTCAAAACTGTCTCTTCCTATTGGAAATCTTCTTTGCCTGCTGCAAATTATCTTGAATTAGCTTATTTGTTTATAAAATATATCTTCCAAAGGGAGCAAGATATTGCTTTTGGCAGGGGGAGGGAGAAGAAAACTTGGAAGGGGGGATGGTTGTATTGTTATTGTCTAACACAGTGCCTTGAACAGAAGTAGTCACTTAATAAATCTTTGTTGAATGGAAGTGAATTGAATTGAAGTCACCTTTCTGGGCCTCAGTTATCATTTGCTGTAAAAATACGGGAGATAAACGAAATAATCTATAATGCCTCTCCTAGCTCTAAGGTTTTTTTTCCTTTGGTGAGTCTTTTTTTTTTCCAAACTTGACTGAAAAAGGAAGGTTTCATTATCAAGACAAATATATCACAGGGTCTTGCCTTGACTTTGGTCCAACAGTTTCATTTTATGGCTGTTTATATAAATGGGACCCGAGTTATTTTATGACATGCATCTTTATTATTAAAATACCTAGCTCAGCCACAATCATTCAAGTAGCATAAGTGAAAATAACACCACATTTTGCTAGAATTACTCAGATAATTCCAGCCAACGTGCTGAATGTGATTTTGGCTTGAGTTTCCCTAGTACCGGTGAGGTCACAGTCTGAAATATAACCGACCTTTTCTTTTTTTGGCTGAGCCAGGGAGATTTCACATATTCAGACTGTCAGAGTTGGAAGAGCCTGGGCTGATCACCTAGCCCAACCCCCTCATTTTACAAGGGAAGAAACTCAGACCCAGAAGGGACAGCCTGGTACTGGAAATAATTATGATGGTGATAATGATGATGACATTTCCATGCTGCTCTATGGTTCTTAAAGTACTTTTATAGATATTATCTCATTTGATCCTCACAACAATCCTAGTAGGTAGGCAATATTATTATCTTTTTATAGAGTATAATGAAGATGAGGAAACAGGTTAAGAAAGGTTAAATGACTTGTCCAATGTCATAGAGCTGTCTTTGAACTCGGGTCTTCCTGATTTTGAGGTCAATGTGCTGTCCACTGCATCATCTAGGCTGCCTAAAGAACAATGGGTTTAGAGTTGGAATCTCTAGTATGTGAATCCTAGACCATATTCCTAGTTGCACAACTCTGGGTAAGTCACTTCTCTGAGATTCACTTTCTTCCTTTATAAAATGTACTTAATCTTAATTGTGGTATCTACCTCACTGCATTGTTGTGAGGAAAGCATTCTGTAAGCTTTCAAATACTATAGAAATAGGATCTATTATCAGTGCTGGAGGGGGGGAGAGGAGTCTGTATGTCATTAGTTTCCGTCCTCTCCTTATGGCCTGACAAACAATGAGATACTCAGATATGGAATAGTTGGATAGCATCTGGTTTTTGTTTTTTCATCCAACAGACATTTAAGCCAATGTCTTGGTACAAAGCCATATATCAGACAAGCTGTTATCCCTGTGAGATTCTGGGATGGGTTCCAAGAAGAACCTACACCACCAATGGCAATAGGAGGTACTAGGTTAATGGTCTTTCCCACCAAAACCTGAAATTCCATCATTACTTACTTACATCCACCATGTATGGATTTTGCTTAGAAGGCAAAAACTACAAGAGCAATGCATTATGGAACTGTGGAATTTAAGAGCTGGAAGGGATATGAGAGGTTGGATCAAGCCTGTGCTCAAACCATAGCAGCATCTCATGTGCTTGGACTGTGCCAGTGACCGGAAGATTACTGCATACTAATGGGATCTAATCTATTGGGGAGATATTGTACTGGATTTGGAGTTAGGAAAGCTTAGACTTGAATCCTGCTACTGACATTGGCTGTTTAACTGTGGAGTTAGTCATGTATCCTCCCCTTTGGGCCTCAGTTTCTGATCTGTAAAACGGGCATAACGATATCTCTAGTACCACCTACCTCACAGGCTCTCAGGGTAGGCTCACATGAGTTCTCAGTGAAGAACACATTAGTATGTATCTACACACACACACACTTATATATGCATATCTATGTGTATGTACAGATGTACAAACTTTAAAATTCTATATAGATAAAATGTATTATAATTATTTTAGACTGATAGCTGTTTTCCTACAATTTCGACCCGTTGGTGTTCATTTTTCCCTCTGGACCCAAACTGAACAACCTTAAACTCTTTTCCCCATATTATCCCAGATTTTTGAGAACAGAGATTTTGTCCTACTCAAGGCTTCTCTTTTTCAGGTTAAATACACCAATCTTTTCCAAGTGTTGAATAGCATGTTTTTTTTGTTTGTTTTTTGCTTTTTGGAGGGCAATGGGGGTTAAGTGACTTGCCCAAAGTCACATGGCTAGTAAATGTGTCAAGTATCTGAGGCCAATTTTGAACTCAGGTCCTCTTGACTCCAGGGCCGGTGCTCTATTCACTAAGCCACCTAGTCACCCTGTACAGCATAGTTTTGAGAACCACTGCTACTTCCTTGTCACCCTTTCCTGGACTTCCAAAGTACTTATACAAGTTTTAGATGGACCTAGGGAAATGACTATGGGAAGGCAAGGCTCATTACTTTCAATTTTTTTTTCAAAAATAAGTTTCACTGATGCTTTTGGTTTTTCTATTACAGCCATATAATATGTCTATACTTTCCAACTAATGAGCCTTCCCTTGTAACAAAGAAAAACAGTTAAGCAACACCAACTAACATAGGGACTGTCTGGCAACATGTAATATTGCACATCTGTAATTCCCACCTCTCTACCAAAGGAGGCAGGTTCCTTGCTCATCCTTCTTTGGAGAAATGATGACTTTTGACTACAAAGAAATGTGTGAAGGCAGAAGGCACCAATGCAACATGAATTAAGGAGAACCAGATAAACAAAATATACATAATGACTACAATAATATGAATGAAGTAACATTAAAACAAAATCAAATACTGAGTAACTCTAGTCATTGATCTTGGCTGCACAAGAAAAAATGCATAATAAGCCTCTCTCCTTTGAGTAGAGAGGTTGGGGGCAGGGAGGGAAGGGACAAGGCAGAGAGGTAATCATCTCATTTTTTTCCCCATGTATTCTACTCTATAGTTAGACTAGATTACTTTTGCTTTCCACAAACACAAACTCGACTTTCTCATCACTATATCCGTTTCCACTGTTCCCTCTGCCAACAATAGTTTCCATTCCCTTCTTTGTATAATTCGTACCCATATACAACTTAAATGCTTCTTCTTCCATAAAGTCTTCCCTGTTTCCCTTTGTTAATAAATATTTGTCTTCCTTGGCTCTCATAAAACCCTTTAAAAAATCTCTTTGAGTATTATGCATACTCATAATAATGCAGTATTTTGCACTATGGTTATCTATGTTTAATTCTTAAATTGTTATTAGACTATAAATTCCATGAAAACATGTACAGAGAGCTGGACTTGCATCAAGAGGATATGGGTTCAGATTCCTCCACTAATTTCAGATCTGAAATTGTGGATAAGTCAGCAGTACAGTGGATTGAGAGACAGCCCTGGAGTCAGGAATACCCAAGTTCAAATCCAGCCTCAGATACTTCATAGCTGTGTGAACCTGGGCAAGTCACTTAACCTTGTTTGCTTTAGTTTTCTCAAGTGTAAAATGAAATAGAGAAGGAAATAGAAAACTACTCCAGTATATTTGCCAAGAAAATCCCCAATATGGTAATAAAGACTCAGACTCTCAGACATGACTGAATCACTCAACAACAACAACAACAATCTCTCTGACTCTTAGTTTTCTGGTGTATAAGACAGAAGTAATAATATTGCTAGTACTTGCTTCATAGGGTCATACTTTAAAGTGGCATAGAAATATGATCATACACTTTTCGCACAAATAAAGTCAGATTTAAATAATTGGAAATACATCAGTTGCTCATGGGTAGGCTGAGCTAATGTAATAAAAATGGCAATTCTACCTAAATTAATTTCCTTATTCAGTGCCATACCAAACTACCAAAAAATATTTTACAGAGCTATAAAAAATATCAAAATTCATCTAGAGGATTAAAGGTCCAGAATACTAAGGAAATCAATGAAAAGAAATTCTAGGGAAGGTGGCCTAGCCATACCAGATCTTAAATTGTATTATAAAGCATCCATCATTAAGATCACTTGGTACTGGCTAAGAAATAGAGGGGCAGATCAGTGGAATTGATTAGATACACAAGATTCAATAGTCAATGATTATAGCAATCTGCTGCTTGATAAACCCAAAGACCCCAGGTTCTGAGATAAGAACTCACCATTTGACAAAAACTGCTGGGAAAACTGGAATATAGTATGGCAGAAACTGGGCATAGAACAATATCTGACACTGTATACCAAAATAAACTTCAAATGGGTACATGATTTAGATATAAAGGCTGATATTATAAACAAATTCAGGGAACAAAGAATAGTTTTGCTGTCAGATATATAGAGAATGGAGGAATTTATGACCAAACAAGAGACAGAGAACATTATGAAATGTAAAATGGATAATTTTGATTATATTAAATTGAAAAGTTTTTGTACAAAGGCAATGCAACCGAGATTAAGAGGGAAGTAAAAACTAGGAAAGAATTTTTACAAATAGTGTTTCTGATTAAGAACTCATTTCTAAAGTATATAGAGAACTGAGTCAAATTTATAAGAATACAAGTCATTCCCCAGTTGATAAATGGTCAAAGGATGTAAACAGGCAATTTTCAGAGGAAGAAATTAAAGCTATCTATATTCATATGAAAAATGTGCCCTAGGGGGCGGAGCCAAGATGGTGGAGTAGAAGCATGACCTTCCCGAGGCTCAGGTTTCCACCCTCCTTAATCCATGTAAAAAGGGGACTCTAAACATACTTTGGAGCTGCAGAACCCACAAAATGACACAGAAAAGCTAACCTCCTGCTGAGGACAGCCAGGCAGGCCACCAGGAATCCAATATGACTCTCTGGGAGCCAAGCCCTGCCCCACATGGAGGCTTTAGCCCCAGGGTGGGCCTGAGCAGCCACTGGCCAGAGGGACTCCAGATCAAGAGCAGCTATGGCCGTTTTCAGATTTATCAACACATAGATGCGAAGGACAAAGTGAGAGGTCAATGCGGTCTGGACTTTGGGACCAGTAAGTGGGAGTGCGTGGCTTTTACCCCCGGGGTGAAAAGCTGCTGAGACACTGGCACAGCCAGCCAGCACCACCTGGCGGCTTCATCTCCTGGCCTGCAGAGTATGGGGGACCAAGCACCAGTCTGAGGGGTAATCACTCTTGCTTTAACTTGCTTGGATCTGGATTGCAGTCTAGGGCAGAGGTCCTGGGGTGTGTGTCCAGCTTGCCAGAGCATGTGGAGACCTCAGAGAGGGCACCCATCTGATACCTCCAGCAGCTGAGAAAACCCCAGTGTTTGGGATGAAAGCTCCTGTCTGGTGGCAGAGTCCTACTGTGGCAAAAAGCCCAAAAGTCAAGTAATTGAGTGGCAAAATGAGCAGGCAAAGGAAACAAAGCAGACAGAAGATTTCAACAATACACTCCTATTTTGGGGACAAAAAGGAGCAAAGCATGGAATGGGAGGAAAATAGTGAAGTCAGAACTCCTGCACCAAAAGCTTCAAAGGAAAATACAAGCTGGTTACAGGCCATAGAGGACCTTAAGAAGTAGATAAGAGAAGTGGAGGAAAAATTGGGAAGAGAAATGAGAATAATGCAAGAAAATTATGAAATGAGAGTCAACAGCCTGACTGAGGAAAATAATACCTTAAAAAACAGACTGACTCAAATGGCAAAGGAGGCTCAGAAAGGCAATGAGGAGAAGAATGCCTTAAAAAGTCGAATTTGCCAAATGGAAAAAGAATCTCAAAAGCTCACTGAGGAGAATCATTGCTTCAGAATTAGATTGGAGCAAATGGAAGCTAATGACTTTATGAGAAATCAAGATGCTGTTAAACAGATCCAAACAAATGAAAGAATAGAAGGCAATGTGAAATATCTCATGGGAAAAACCACTGACTTGGAAAATAGATCCAGGAGAGAGAATTTAAAATTTTTTGGACTACCTGAAAGCCATGACCAAAGTAAGAACCTAGAAATCATCCTCCAGGAAGTTCTCAAAGAAAACTGCCCTGATGTTTTAGTACCAGAGGGCAAAATAGAGGTTGAAAGAATCCACTGATCACCTCCTGAAAAAGATCCCAAAAAGAAAACTCCTAGGAATATTATAACCAGGTTCTGGAATTCCCAGATTAAGGAGAGAATATTACAAGCAGCCAGGAAGAAACAATTTGAATATTGTGGAAACACAATCAGGATAACCCAGGATCTGGCAGCTTCTACACTGAGGGATCGAAGGGCTTAGAATATGATATCCCAGAGGGCAAAGGAGCTGGGATTAAAACCAAGAGTCACCTACCCAGAAAAACTGAGTATCATGTTTCAGGGGAAAATATGGTCATTCAGTGGAATAGAAGACTTTCAAGCATTCTTGCTGAAAAAACTAGAGTTGAATAGAAAATTTGACATTCAGATACAAGAAGCAAGAGAACCATGAGAAGGTAAACAGGGAAAAGGAATCATAAGGAACTTATCAAAGTTGAACTATTAACATTTGTGATAGTAATGGCATTTAAAGATTCCCCTGTATTGGCTTGGTTTTTCAAATTGATTGTGTTAAAACCCAGAGTTTGTTAATCCCACCTGTGGGATGGGCTTGTTGATGTGAAAAGAGAGTCCTGAACTGGGAGGAGCTGGTGATGTAGATTTGGAGAGACAAGAGAGAGGCAGAAGAACTTTTTTTGGAAGCAGCACCTTGTGGAGGAGAGAGAGACTGAGAAGGATTGCTGGGGCCACTTTGAATCGCCCTGGACTTTTGAGACCTGCCCCCTGAGCTGCCAAGGACTGAGGAGACATGGCTGTTTTGTTGGTACTTTGTCTGTCTGTTTTGATGTTGTTTCGCCAGATTTGTCCACTGGTGAAAGACTGTCCTTTTGTTGAAGAAGTTCTGGAACCTGGCTGTTGGCTAAGAAGCCCTGAGACTGTCCTGCAGACATGGAGTGAATACTGTCCACTGGTGAAGGACAGTGCTGTTGTTGCAGGGGTCTGGAGACTGTCCTGCAGACAGAGTGAATACTGTCCACTGGTGAAGGGCAGTGCTGTTGTTGCAGGGGTCTGGGAACCTTTCTGTTGGTTCAGAAGCCCTGAAGAAGGATTTTCTTGTTGTATGTTTACAGAAATCCTGGGAGAGAGTTTTGCTAATGTTTTCAGGGGTTCTAGGACTGTTCTGCAGACAGAGGATGGATTGATGAAGGGACTGGCAATGTATCTTGTGGCCTTGCTAAGCCTTGTCTCCCCAGGAACTAAGATTGCTGAGAACTTGCCTCCTGTCAAGATGAAGAAAAGACCTCCATTTGGGTATTAAGTGTTGTGTTTAAACTTGATGTAACTCTGGGGTAGATTCAATTGTGATCCAGGGGTGGGGAACTTTTGACCTTATTGTGCTCTGTGATTGACAAATGAAGGTACTTTACTTATGTTTGGAAACTAATCTCTATTTGAGAAGAGGGGCTTTGTGGTGGACTAAATGGAAGTATAGCCTAGGGGTGGAGAAGTATTTAGACCAGGGACTTTGTAATTGATTGAATGATTGGAAGGTCCTGGGGTGGGGTAGTACTTGGAGATTATTTAATCACACTTAGTAAATGCTATATTTTGAATGATGTCATGTTTTGACCTTCTCTGTTCTTGGTTGGTCACTGAATAAAATGGAGAGCACCTATGCTGGTATTCTGAACCTTGGGAAGTTGCCTTTCTTTTTACATTACATTACAACATTCCTACATGGAAAAACAATAATTGTAACTTAGGAAACTTTTCTCAGTAGTTGAAGGGATTAGAAATATATATATATGTCTATATATGAGGGTATATGGGCATATGAATACATATGTGAATGTGTGTATATATGTTTACAGGTATACATAGATAGAGGGCACAGGACCAATTTAACAGGAAGGAATGATACTTAAAAGGTGAAATTAAGAGGTGAGAGAGGAATATAATGAGACGAGATGGGGAGAGACAGATTGAAGTAAACTATTTCATACAGAAGAGGCAAGGGAAAATGGTGAAAATGGAGGGCAAGAATAGGAGGACAGAAGGGAATGGGTCAACCTTATTCCCATTGAATTTGGCTTGAGGAGGGAATGACATACACACTAAATAGGGTATCTCACCCCCCAGAAGAATAGGGGGGGAAGGGGATGAGAGGGGGGATGATGGAAGGGAGGGCAGGCTCGGGGGGGGGGAAGTTGG
>NW_027187352.1:11587868-11600407 GCF_028583685.1 Petaurus breviceps papuanus
GGCTCCTGGGGCCTCTTCACCTATATTGTATGATGGATAGCAAATAAGAAACTGTGACTTTGAAGAAGAGTGAACGTTTTACTGCCTACTAAATTATTTACTCTCTTGTCTCACTTGTGTCCCAACAGATCCTGTGAGATTGGAAGTTCAAGCACTTTTACTCCCATTTCACCAATCAGGAAACTGGCATTCAGAGACAAGAGACTTACCCAAGGCCACACATCTAGAAAATAACAGAACTGTGACCCAAAGCTAGGTTTTCTGATCCCAGACATCATATTATTTCCTTTCTTGGTATCCCCAGGTCTTCACACAGTGCCTTGGAGATTTTTTTATGCAGTCATTTCAATTGCATCTGACTCTGTGTTTTCTTGGCAGAGATACTAGAGTGGTTTGCCATTTTCTTCTCCAGCCAATTTTTTTTAAAGATGAAGAAACTGAGGTAAACAGGGTCAAGTGACTTGCCTAGGGCCACACAATAATCTGTCTCAAGTCACATTTGAACTCAGGAAGATGTCTTCTTGACTTCAGGTCCAGCACTCTGTGCACTGTGGCGCCACCTAGTGCCCTGCCTAGCAATACTAAACGCTTAATAAAATGCTTGTTGACTGACCTAGGTCCAGTGTTCTTCCACTGTTCCTCTATTTTACCTTCTATTTCTCAACATCAAACATAAAAGCCACTGCAGATATGACATACCCTTCATTCCCCCTAATATATTTAGTCAAGGTAGGAAATGTTTTATAGGTAGCACTTTTAGTCTTCCTGATGCATCCTTTAAGAGAATGCTCAAGGAGCAGCAATCATGGCTGCCTGCTTGCTTCCCCAATCCACCGCCTGGAGTGTGTGCTAACAACAATAATTAATAATTAGTCATGTCCATCCATATAGCACTCCAGCATTATCAAACACTTTACACACATTATCTCATTTGAGCCTTGCAACAAGCTGTCAGTGAGATAGGGCTGGGATTATTCTCTTCTCTTTCCAGATAAGGAGAGTGAGGCTCCCAAATGTTGTCAGTCAGTAAGCAAGGTAAGTGGTGACTATGTGCCATACTCTGTGCCAAGTGCCAGGATATAGATAAAGAATAGAATTGGACTTGCTTTACAAAGTGTTTTCACACACATTATGTGATTTAGCAAAATAATAATTTCAGGAATACCGAAACTTCAATGTTTATCAAGAATTTTACAGATGTTATTTTATTTGAACCTCAAAGCAATCCTATGAGGTAGGTATGATGTTGGTACTCACATATTCATTCAGCAAATGAGGAAACTGAGGCTTGGAAAAGTTGGGTGACTAGACAGACCTGGGAGAATCAAAACCAGGTGTTCTGACTCCAGGTTAAGTATCTTTCCCATGTTTCTGCATTGGGGAAGGAAGGAAGGAAGGAAGGAAGGAAGGAAGGAAGGAAGGAAGGGAGTGAGTGAGTGAGGGAGGGAGGGAGGAAGGAAGGAAGGGAGAGAGGGAGAGAGGGAGGGAAGGAAGGAGGGAGGAAGGAAGAGAGGGAGGGAGGAAGGAAGAAAGGAAGAAGGGAGGAAGGAAGAAAAGAGGAAGGAAGAAAGGGAGGAAGGGAGGAAAGGAAGAAGGGAGGAAGGGAGGAAGGAAGGAAGGAACAAACGAACAAACAGTACTGTCCAGTTGAGATCCCTGCTGACTACAGATAGCACAAATCTACATTATATATATGATATTGTATTTTTATGTATTTTTAAAAACAGTTCCCAATTACATCTTAATTTGGTTCTCAGGCTAGGGAGGCTTGCTGCTGCTTGCCAGTCAGGAGTTTGACAGCTCAGCTTTATAAATATTATCTTACCCGATCCTTACAACCACCTTGGGAGGTAGGTACTTTATATTATCCCCATTTTAGAGCTGGGGAAACTGAGGCATACAGAGGATAAGTGACTGACTTGGGGTCTGAGAATGAAATTGAACTCAGGTTTTCCTGGCTCCAGTCCCACTGTTCTGTGCACTATGTCACCTGCTGGCAACCTCCTCACTGGAGCCTTAGAAGGTAGAAGATAATAACTGTAAAGGGGATAGCACAATACCTGGTATACAGTAAGTGCTTTATAAATGTTAGCTAATATTATCATTATGATATTCACTTTATAGGCAAGTCAAATGAGCTTTGGGGAATTGGGGAATGGTGAAAAAGTCCTGGATATGGAGTCAGAGCGCCTGAATTCCAAGCCTAGTTCGGGGAGTTATTTCATGTGTAGTTTTGCTTGGGAAAATCACGAAACCTCTGTTGGCCTCAGTTGCTTCATCTGTAAAATGATGGAATTCAGCTAGAATTTTAAGTTCCCTTTCAGCTCTAAATTTGATCCTATACAGGAGACAACAGCTACAACAGTAACAGCTAGCACTTATGTAATATTGAGGGCAACTGGGTGGTACAATGAATAAAGTGCCAGGCCTAGAGACAGGAAGACCTGGATTCAAATGTGACCTCTGAAATTTACTCACTTAACCCTGTTTACCTCAGTTTCCTCATTTGTAAAATGAGCTGGAGGAGTGAATGACAAATAATTCTAGTATCTTTGTCAAGAAAACCCCAAATAGGGTCACAAAGAGCTGGATGTAACTGAAAACGACTAAACAAATAAACAAAATTACTTGGAGGTTTACAAAGCACTTTACAATTATTATCTCATTGGATTGTCACAATAACCCTAAGAGGTAGGTGCTATGATTATCCACATTTTATAGATGAGGAAAATGAGGCAGACAGTGGTTAAGTGACTTGTCCAGAATCACATAACTAGGAAGTGTCTGCATTTGGATTTGAACTCAGGTCTTCCTGACCCTAGGTTCAGTGCTCTATCTACTATACCACCTAGTTGCCTGAGAAAAAGAAAATAGCTAAGATGGTCTCCCTTGGCTCCTAATTCTAAATCCAGAGTTCTTCCCATTAGACTTAGAGGAGGCTTACAGAACAGGTATGGAGAGACACAGACCATAGCAACAGTGGTAATCTCTATAATCAACCCCTGGCTATAGAGAATAGAATCTAAATGTTTCCCCTTGCTTTTCCCATTGTATTCTTTATTAGTTATTCCTGACTATAAGCTTGTAAGGAAAGTCAGTTTTCTGATCTCCATTTTAGAGAGCTAATAAGGTCCAGAGAGGTTAGGTGACCTTACTATGGTTAGAGACAGCAGAGTTAAGACTAAAGCTCAAATCCCCTTAGTCCCAGGTCAATAGTTTAGTACCTTTCTGCCAACAAAATAAAGTTTTCCCTACCATGCAGAGATGAGAGGGAGTAGTGAAGAGAGAAGTCAATGTGGGTTAATGCTTGAGGGGAAATTGAGGGCGTATCTGGTTTTGTCTGAAAGCTGCCTGGGAAAAGGGGGTGGGGAGGATTAGTTTATGAGAAGACAGGGAAATATATTGAAAGTAGTTATGATGATAAGGATCATGGAGATGATGAAGGCTCAGATTTTATATTGTGCTTCAAGGCACCAAAGTGCTTTACATAAATCATCTCAAGTCGTCCTCCCTATAACCCTGTAAATATACTGATATTGGTCCCTTTATTACAGGAAAAAGGGGATTAGAGAATTAAAGTGACTTGTTCAGGATCACACAACCATTAAGTATCTGAAGAAATCAGAAACCTGAGTTCTGGGTGTTCTAAGAGGTTTAAATACTACCTTGAAAATGAAATGTTCACCCAGCTTGGTTCAGTGATCTGTTGATTATAGGGAGTCAGGTACATTGGTGGGGACTCATCTTTTGGACATAAGTAGAAGGATCAACAGTTAATAAGGGGAAAGGATGATGGTGATGATGAACTGGTATTTATGTTCAGTAGCTGGAATATCCTGACCAAGGCATTTAAGCATGCTAGGCTTTGGTTTCTTTATCCATAAAATAAAGATAATAATACAGAGGTTAGCTACCTTTTAAGGCTATAATAAAGAATGTGCTTTGTAAGCCTATAAGTATTATATGATGTGTACTGTTGTTATTTTTACCCTATTTCAGTAGATGGGGAGAAGATGAGATTGAAAAAGATTTCAGTGGTGGTGCACTGTATCTGAAGTCATTATGTATGTAATGGGAAAGGGGGATGGTATATTTTCCATTTTTTGATATGAATTTTAAAATAAGCCTCCATTTCAGTAAATAGACAGTCATGTCTACATCTCCTGTTTTTCCTTCTTTTGTCCCAGTTTTTATACAGTCATACCCATAGGAAAGTGCCCCCCTTTCCCAGAGCCTTGAAGTCATTAACAGGCTAGCAGATTAAAATGTCTATGTTCCATTGCCTGAAACACAACAAAGTTCCCCAATGCCAAAGCCTTGCTGTGTCCCCAAAACTATTAATGGCATTTTCCATGGTCACTTTTGATCTCACTCATCATCATATGCATAGATCCTTAGGGGATCTTAAATGCATTAGGTATTGAGTTCTCCCAACAGATTCTTTTTGGAACCAACAGTGGAAGATTACGTATTGTTCATGGAGGGGGAGATGAGCCATGAAATAACATAGGTATTAGGTAGCTACACAAGACATACCAAGGATCCAGCTTCTATATTCTCTAGTTTTTTTTTCTTTATGAAATGTTTCTATACCAGTTTTCTGTAAAATACACGTTCTTCAACCTCAACTAAGACTTCCAACATATTTTATATAAAATCCCTTGGTTATAATTGAATGGTGCCTCCCTCAACCTAGGAAAGTTCAGATAGCAAATATGTATCATTCGCATCATCCTGTGGCTCTCAGAGGAGGAGGATTATGGGTATGTTTTATCTTGCCTCCACAGAATGGTGTTAGCCTTTGTCTGATAATAGCTTCTCAAGTTTTGTTTTTGTTTTATTTGTCAACATCATTCTCTTTGTCCTCTGTGACTTTCAAAATGTCACCAAGATCTGTCAGCCAACAAATACCTGTGGAGTGACCACTGCAGGTCTAGCATTTCTGGAAGTCATCTTTATTTACATGATTTCAGAGTCTATCTAATAGCTCCTTCCTTAGTATAAGGCAAGATAAATTTGTTGTCCTAAGTCTCATTTAAATCAGGAAGAAATGATCCCAGATGGGCTATTTTGATGGAGTATAAAAAATAAAAATCCACTCAAAAGTTGTGGCATTCTGGGGCAGGGGGCTATCATAGGCCCTGGTCAGTATAAGAAAAAAAGGAGTAATTTCTTTCTTTCTTTTTTTTTAAAGCAATTGGGGTTAAGTAACTTGCTCAAGGTTACACGGCCAGGTGTTTCTGGGTGGGTGCTAAGTGTCTGAGCCCGGATTTGATCCCAGGTTATCCTGACTCTGGGGCCGGTGTACCTACTCACTGTGCTGAGTGAGTAATTTCAACAGCAAGGAAGAGATGTATTGCTCAAACCCCAGAAAAGGGAAGAAAGAGGAAGGGAATATGTATTTATTAAATGCCTACTGTCTGCCAGGTTCTGTGCTAATTGTTTTATAAATACTATCTCATTTGATTTTTACAACAACCCTGTGAGGTAAGTAGTATTATTGTCCCCATTTTACAGCTGAGGAAATTGAGGCTGACAGGAGTGAAATGACTTTTCCAGGATCATACCTAAAACATGTGGGGTAGGAGTTTGAACCCAGGTCTTCTTGACTGAAGGCCCAGTTCACTATCTACCATGCTACCAGGAGCTGCCTGAAGGAGCACAGTGAGGTCTCAGTTCCAGTTTATAGCTCAGTCTACAGTCAGCAAAGGAATAACTAGAGCAAGGATTCCACACCAAAGGGGAGCCTGCACTTCTGTCACTCTGAATCAGCAGAGTTTTCCAACTGGTCGATAGTGGCTGAATCCAGTAGCAGCCTATTTTGGCTCAGACCCAAACTCAGGTCAGGAACTTGCAGAGCTCAGGGAAGGGAGAAAGAGAAGGCATAATTTTGCTAAAGGAAAAAAATGCATGCACACACACACATGCATACATTTTAGAAAGCATTTTCATCAAAACAATGTTGCAGAGTATTTAGTATAAGTATCATCATCTCTATTACACAGATGAAGACACTGAGATCCAGAAAGGTGAATGCCTTGCTCCAGGTCACATGGCTAGTAAGGACTGGAGTCAGGATTAAGACTCAGCTCTGATTCCAAGTGGATTCCTTCCTACAGAGAAGGCTACTTCTAGTATTATCAGGATGGCAATCTCAAAGTTTTCTCTATTAGAGAGGGACATGTACCCAAAGTTTTCCTCTGATATCTCACTGGTGGGCAAGTGACCCTAGCTTCTTGAAGGCTATGTCTGTGGAACATAGGTGCTGGCAGAGCCCACCACACTCAAAAGGCTTTGAGTATGATGCTGGTAAGGTATCTAGGTGGTGCAGACCTGGAGTTCGGAAGACTCATCTTCCTGAGTTCAAATCTGGCCTCAGATATGACTAACTGTGTGACCGTGGGCTAGTCACTTAACCCTGTCTGACTCTCTTTGCTCATCTGTAAAATGAGCTGGAGAAGGAAATGGCAAATCACTCTGGTATTTTTGCTAAGAAAACTCCAAATGAGGTTTACAAAGAGTTGGGCATGACTGAAACAAGAAATAAGAACATGATATTGGTAAGGGACATCGTCTACTGAACTTAGGGCCTGCCTGGCAAAGTACAAAGGGACTCAACTCTATGAAGCTGGGCCCAAGGAGATGATTCTTTGTCTGTGGCAACCCATGGAACAAAGGAAAACGTTGCTGTTAAGTCTAGGTACTGCACACTTCTGGAGGGAAGATCTGGGCTGATCCTAGCACTGCTTTTTGGAGGTATTGAGTATGGTATCTTTCCAGGATCTCAGGGACAGTTCAGTCTGGGGCCCTGCAAGCTTTCCATGTTCTCAACATCCAGGGCAAAGTCTGACTGTTGCATCTCTGAGCTCACATTCATCCTCAGAGACTTACTAGCAGCGTGACCTTGACCAACTCACTTAACCATTGTCTGCCTCAGTTTCTCTACCTGTAAAACAGGAATAATAATATCACCTGCCTCCCTGGGTTTCTGTGAGAGATCGAATGAGTTAATATTAGCAAAGTGCTTTGCAAACCTAAAAATGTTATGTAAATGCCAACTGCTGTTGTTATTATTATAACAGGATTTCCTTATAAATAACACATGTAAAATGCTTTTCGATAGAAAATTTTATAATTTATATATTTAATAGTATAATATAAATACTTAATATTAAAATTTTATAATTTGAAGGAAAACTCCATTTATTCCTATGTTCTCTGGCATTTTTCATAGGAAAAGGGTGCTGGTGTTTTGTCAAAAATAAAGTGTTTTTCAAATCTTACAGCAATAAAAACATGAAACTCTCTAACTCACAGAGCTGTTATAAAGATCAAATAAGATAATGTCCTCAAATCACTTTGTCACCTTAATTTTCTATGTAAACATGAAGTATTATTGTAATTGTTCTATGGGATAGAGCCTGGACCTGTGATATCATTGCTCTAGGGAAACCTCTGGTGGAGAAAATTCCACCTTGTCAATGGATGTCTATACCATCTCTGCCATCTAGAGTCATAGAGAGTTGTCTAGAACAGTGGTGTCCAACTCAAATAATAATTGGGGCCAGAACACTAGGCATAAGGATCCCTGCATGTTGCTTTTTGACTTGGAAAACCACATATTAACATTATCTATATTCTACAAAATTTTTACCAGAGAAGGAAATGGCAAACCATTCTAGCATCTGTTAAGAAAACCCCAACTGGAGTCATGAACAGTCAGATATGACTGAAATGACTAAACAACAACTGTATTTTTTACTGATGTTAAATATTTCATAATTACATTTTAATTTGCTTCAGGCCTACCCTGAATGGTTGCTGGCCTCAATGAGCCTATAAGATAGGTATTTGACATTTCTGGCTTAGAGCACTGAGAACTGACTTGTCCAGGGTCACACAGCCTGTATGTATCAAAGTAGGATGAAAACCCAAGTATTCCTCCCTCTCTGAGGCTGGCCCTCTGTCCATTCTGCCATATAATTGCTACATGTGATTCTAGAGGTAAGGCCAGCACTGATGCAGACATTGAAACAGAATCCTAGAAGTATGAACCCTGTTTGCTAAATTGTTCCATATCCTTCAACATGTACAAATCAGCAACACGTACCAGAATGGCCTTCAGCACAATCCAGAAACACCTCGGTACTCAAAAGCTTTCAAAAATTGACTTAGACGCATTATCATAAAATAGATGCTGGGCCTGTTCCCAGCGGTTCATTTTTCTGGGATCCCTCTGCTGTCCTTGTCTGCCACTGAAGTTTATGGCCTCTCCTGGACAGCTGGGGCCCCAGGGCCTGCTAAGCATGTCTGTTTCACAACAGTAAGTGAATGGACTCCTGGTAGAAGTCAGTAAACCCAAACCTCTCTTCACCATTGATATGCAGCACATTCCTGACCTAGAAAATAGACCTGAGTTCCAGCTAAAATTTATAGGCCTTAATCTCACTGGGCTCACAGGAAAGGAGGAATAGACCTTCTGGGAGCTATTTGCCAGAGATTCAAACTCAGAATGCATGAGTTCCTGTCCAAACGCATGTCCTGTTCTCCCCACGCCTACGCAGCTGCTGCTCACTCCTCTGTGGAGGCCCATTGGGCTGTGAGACACCGAGGATGTGCCACAGAATTGGGGAGGAGGGGGCACGGCATCAACAGCCAGGCTTCTACAGACGAGTGCATCAGCACATTTGTTCCAAGACAAGGTTACTTAGCTGCAGGGGACAAAAGTAGGCCTCCTGGCTCCTCTGGCTTCCTTCAGAGCTCAGCGAAAATTCCATCTTTGGCAAAAAGCCTTTCCCAAATCCTCCTTAATGCCAGCACCTTCTGTGAGTCTGTGATATATAGATACACACATATACACACAAACATATATGGTGCATGCAGGATGCATGTGATGTATATACACCGTGTACATGTTACATGCATGACCTATATTTGGAAGGTACATACATATGATACACATAGGTGGCTTTATATATGAGGGATATATGTGTGTGTATATGGAGGCTATTTGTAGATAAGACATATGAAGTACATGTAGGATATGTGGGATATATACATGCTATATCTCATAATATATTTAGAGGTTCATATGTATACAATTGAGGTTTCATATATATGAGGTATATGTGCGTATGGGTATGGAGCCTTTATATGTATGTAATACATCTATATATGATGCATATATGGCATACATAGGATATATGTGAGGTTTATATAGGATATATTATAATATATTTGGAGGTTAACATATGCCTATATATCATTGAAGGTTTCATATATATATGGAGGAGATAAAGAGATAGAAAGACAGGGAGGGAAAGGGGTAAGAGAGAGCATACACACTCATACATACATATATACATGTACATACATGTATATACACATATATGTTTTGTATAGAGACACTTGCATGCTGCATCTCCCATTAGACTGTGAGCTCCTTAAAAGCAGGAATTTTGTTGTTGCTGCTTTTCGTATCCCTGAGGCTGAGCACGGGGCCTGTCAAACAGTAGCCAGCAGGTCCATGTGTCCTCGCTGCTCCACAATAAAGGCTTATTGACTTGACCTATGGTCTTCTGTGTATGTGTATGTGTGTGTTTGCATGTGTGTATGTGTATACATGTTTTAATACTGTTGCCCACATGGGTATACACATTGACATAATCGGGCCTCAGCATTTTTAAGGACCGATTAATTTTTAAAATCTTTGTATCCCCAGTAGTCAGTACAGTTTCTGGGAGGAGGGGAGGAGACCGGACAGGACCAGGGATTTTTATTGGTATAGGGAACTCCCAGGTAAAGAAGTTCCTTCCACCAAGATAGGCCTGCACCTACTCTGCAATTTACAGTCTTAGAGAGTTGCCAACAGCACTGAGAGGTGAATTAATTTGCGCACAGGCACACAATGAGTGTGTGTCATAGGCAGGGCTTCATCCTAGGCCTTCCTGGATCACGACCAACTCTCTACTGTGTTTCCCCGATAATAAGACACTGTCTTATTAAATTTTTTGGAAAGAAAAACACCAGAGGGCTTATTTTCAGGGGAGGGCTTATGTTGTCCTGCCTCAGCTCTCCTCCGCGGCACTGCTCTCAATGGCGCCAGCAAGCAAATCACTGGGGAAGAACAGGATGACGCGCTCACTGCTGCAGCTCTGATTGGATGCAGCTCAGAGCGCAGTGTGCGTTTCACCCGGGGGGGGCGGTGCATGCAGAGGGTACCGTAATGTAGCGGGTAGTGCAGGGGATCACCTTCACTACAGTAGCAATCTCAATAGGGCTTATTTTCGGGGGAGGGCTTATTTTAGAGGAATCTTACACAGTAAGGGGAGGGCTTATTTTCGGGATAGGTCTTATTATCGGGGAAACATGGTAGCAGGCCCTCTTTAAGGATGAAGGACGAACAGCAACAAACAACAGTCTCCAGTTGGAGGGGCAGAGGATGCTTCTTAGGAGTGAGTTCCAGGGCAGGAGTGATGGCCAAGGATGAGGAGGTTTAGTGCCGAGGATCTTAGATATGGAGTCCAAAGTTGTGCTGGACAAATTGCTATTTACTGCCAGTATGACTGTAAGTGATCTTAGTCATTTAATTTCTCTGAGCCTCAGGTTCCTCATCTGGAAAATGAGGAGCTTGGACCAGATAGTGTCCAAAGTCTCCCTCCCTCTTTCTCTCAAGCTTTGAGGTATGAATGACGATTTTTTTTTCATCTTTTCCCATTCAATTCCACATTGTTAAAGGCTGCCCAGGAATTTATACTAGCAAGTTAAAACACAAGTTCCACCTTTTTACATGACTCACAATGAAATTTGCAGTAAGCCTTGTGACATAAGGGTTCTCCAGTCCTTGTACTCACTCTAACTTTGACCTGTCAGGTCACAACTGAAATGGTCACTAAATGACTTGCTCAAGGGTGCCCAGGATCAGAAGCTAATCTAATGCTCTGTCTACTATACCAGCCCACCTCTTGGTGGAGAAGACAGGATTCTTCATTAATTGTGTACCTGTGGATAGCTGTCACTCCCACAGTTGTAGGTCTGTAGGAAGCAATTCCACTTAGTCTTTGTGTATTTCCCAAATGTACAGCCTGGTTATTTTCTTCTGGCTATTGCCAGTGGTTCAACTTTCCATTCTGGGCTACTGATCAAAGCTTTAGAAAAGGAATTTCTCTAACCTACTGTTGGAAAAGATCCCCTTGTCAGGCTAATGGTTAGAATTACAGTGAAATAATAATTATTCTAGCTCACATTCATGTGGCGCTTTGCAATTTCCACAACACATCCCTTACAGTCACCCCAGGAAGTACTTGGTACAAACAGAAAATCAGAAATCCCTAGGGTTGGAAGAGACCTCAGAGATAATTTTGTTCAGATTCTTCCCCAAAGCAGGAGTCCCCTCTACTGCAGACCTCACAAGAGAAAGAAAACTCACTAACTCCCAAGGTAATTGATTCCATTTTTTCCCTATAACTAATAATTAAGAAAGTTTCCCTTATTCAGGGTCACAATTTCCCTTTCTACAGCTTCATAGAATCATAGAATTTCAAAGTTAGAAGGCACCTAAGAGGCCACCCAGCCTAAACAATACCAGGAGTATTCCCTACTACAACATATCTAACAAGTTGTCATTTGGAGTTATTTAAGGGTTTCATGGTCATAGTAGAATATTTAAGATGACACCCATCATACTGATATTTTTGTGTTCTCTGTACCAACTTTCCCTCCTCATCAAATAGTTTGTTACAGCAGCCAGCATGCCAGACAGACAAGGGCATGTTTGAAACACACTGTCTGGAATTACTTTTGTAAATTTGATTTACTAATTGGAACATGAGACTCCCAAAGCCCTGTGATTTCATGTCACCCACTAATTATGTGGCACTTCCAACTCAAATTAGAGACCTGAGGCCAATGATTGGCATTTTGCATGGATGAGTGCCATCCTGACATTTTAAAAGGGTTAGAGTTTTTAGGTGAGATCAGAGGAAGGAGGAGAATTAGTGATTGAATGAATTTATCAATTTTTTTTCCCTCTGAGCATAAAATGCAGAAAAGAGAAGGGAGGAAGTTAAGGGCTCTGGATTTGGAGTTACAGATGAAGCTGAAATTCTTCTTCTTCTATTTCTTTGTTCTGCGACCTTGGGAGACTCTTTTAAGTTTTCTGGGTTTCTATTTGTTCTTTAGTAAAAACCAAGAAGTTGATTTATAAGGTACTTTCTAACCTAAGCCTTAAGTTGCTAGAGTAAGGAAGCAAGGAAATACAGCACTCAAAGTATTCCCTCCCAACTATCATATTACTAATTTTGGAAATATTTCTGAACTCTCAGCCATTCCTCTGTGATGTATAAGTGTACTTTGCACTATTATTTCTCACCTATATCACTCACTTGATAATCATTTAGAGTCCATACACAAGTCAAAATAAGGCTATTGGGATTTAAGGGGTTGGATTGCCAAGAAGATGGAGAAGTAAGAAGCACCCTCCCCCAAACACACACACACACACACACACACACACACACACACACACACACACACACACA
>NW_027187352.1:11600417-11628889 GCF_028583685.1 Petaurus breviceps papuanus
ACACACACACACACACACACACACACACACACACACACACACACACAGCCTGCTTCTATGAGAACATTTTCTCCTTTCCTAGTTAAGGTCTGAATTTATCCTAGCTCATTCAAGGAAGACAAAGCTCAGAACCTAATGGAAATGAATCTAATGTCAAATGGTGTGTGTAGGGGATTGAGGGGAAAGAGAATAAAATATATACATAAATAAATATGGTATAGTTGAATAGATATTCGACATGAAATGGGAAGAACTAGTTTCAAATCACAGTTCTCTTAGCTGTGTGACTTTGGGCAAGTGATGTCACCTCTCTGGGCCTCAATTTCCTTCTCTCTAAGATGAGGGGGTTGGATTAGGTGATTAGATGGTTCTGTCTAGCTCTAAATCCTATGATCTGTGGTGGAGTTTTGCCCAGGCAAGTAATTTTTTGTCTCAGCCTTGGTTATCTCATCTCTTAAATTAAAGGATAAAATTATAGATGATCCATGAAGTTCTATTCCTGGATTATAGAGTTAGAAACTCTATGATTTGATAAGTTCTATCTTACTGGTAGCAGTGGTGCCTAAAAAGGAGAATGTATTTTACTATAGTTCTTCGATTATTTTTACAATTTTAATTTTAAAGGCAATTGCTCAGGTGGAAGCTATGTGGATTTTTGGTACCTTTGAGTAACTAATAACAACTAATGATATTAGAAAAAGACAAAGAAAGAGGTTAATGAAGAAAAAGGTAGGTAGGGTGGGGAGGGAGCAAAATTTGTATTTTTGTAACCAAATCAGAAGTTACTAAAAGAAAGGAAGATTTTCATTTATTCATCATCCATCCAACCATTCAATAAACACTTAACAAGGGAATAATTATACTTAGACTACATACCTCACAGGGTTGTTTTGATGATCCAATGAGATTATGAATGTGAATGTATTATATACCTATCAAGGGCTATATAATTTTTGTTATTATTATTTTCTATCTTCACTTCCCTTGATCCAGCCCAAGAATACTCTCAGAGTTGTCTCTTACCACAGATGTCCAAACATCTGCTTTTTACTGAAGAATGGGTGTGTGATCATGCCCTTGCGCTTTCCCTGTGTTGCATATTTCCTCCTTCTGCTCTGTTCTATTCAACTATGCAGAAACTCTCCTCTCTTCCCTGCTGTCTTCCACCAAGTCTTACCATAACCACCTACCATTGTGTCCTGTGACTCCCAGAACTCCAAGTCAATGTGAACCCTCTTTTTCTGCATTCTCTTCTAAAGTGGGACAGAGTCAATGTACTACTAAAGTCAATAATGAAAATAGAATGTTTTCATTAAACAGAGAGTCACTAGCACAATTACTGAAATTGTTAATAGTTCTCTTCTGTTTCAGCCATAAAAAGAAAGGTATCTAAAATTTATGTAGTTCATGGAAGGTGCAAAATGCTCTACAAACATTCTGTTTTTTGATATTGAACACAATCCCATAAAGATAAACTTGAAACCTTCCCAATAAGATCAGGGATGAAGCAAGGATGTCCATTATCCCCACTATTATTCAATATTGCACTAGAAACTCTAGCTATAGAGATAAGACAAGAAAAAGAAATTAAAGTAACAAAATAGTCAGTGAGGCAACAAAACTATCACTCTTTGAAGATATGATGATATACTTAGAGAATCTATTACAAATTAGTTGAAATAATGAACAACTTTAGCAGAGTTGAAGGATATAAAATAAATCCACACAAATCATCAACATTTCTATATACTACCAACAGACCCAGCAGGAAGAGATAGAGAAATTTCATTTAAAAATTACTGTAGACAACATAAAATACTTGGCAGTCTACCTGACAGTTCAAACTCATGAATACAATTATTACGAAGCACTTCAAATGGAGACAGATCTAAACAACTGGAGAAATATTAATCGTTCACAGGGAGGCCAAGCCAATGTAATAAAAATGAAAATCCTAAGTTAATTTACTTATTCATTGCCATACCAAGCAAACTACCAAATAATTATTTTATGGAGTTAGAAAAAATAATAACAATTCATCTGGAAGAACTAAAGGTCAAGAATATTAAGGGAATCAATGAACAAAAAAATGTGAAGGTAGCATAGTACCAGATTTCAAACTATATTACATCTAAATTGTCTGGTACTAGCTAATAAATAGAATGCTGGATCAGTGGAATAGATTGAGTATACAATATACAATAGTAAATGACCATACTAATCTAGTATTGATAAGCCCAAAGATCCAAACTTGGGAGTAAGAAATCACCACTTGACAAAAATTGCTGGGAAAACTGGAAAACAGTTTGCAGAAACTAGTCATAGACTAACATCTCATACTGTATGCCAAGATAAGGTCCAAATGGATACATGATTTAGACATAAACGGTGATATTATAAGTAAATTAGGGGTTTGTGGAAAAACTGTTAAATCTATAGATAAGGGAAGAGTTTATTACATAGCAATACCATTACTGGACCTATATCCCAAAGAGATAAAAGAAAAAGGAAAAGGATCTACTTATAAAAAATATTTATAGCAGACCTTTTTTGTGGTGTCAAATAATGGGAAATTGAGGGGTTGCCCATCAATTGGGGAATGACTGAACAAGTTGTGGTGTATGATAGTGATGAAATACTTTTATGCTTTAAGAAATGACAAGCAGGATGATTTCAGAAAAACCTGGAAAGATTTATATGAACTCATACAAAGGGAGAAGAATAGAACCATGTCAATATTGTACATAGTAATAGTAATATTGTAAGGATGATCAATTGTAAAAGACTAAGCTACCTCTAATCAAGACAATTCCAATTCTAACACAAGACAATTCCAAAGGACTCATGATGAAAAAAATACTATCTACTTACAGAGAATTGATGAAGTCTGAAAGCAGATTAAAGCATACTTTTAAAACTTTCTCTCTTTTTTTGTCAGTGTTTTCTTTTGTAATATGGCTAATAGGGAAATATGTTTTGCATAACATCATATGTAGAGTCAATATCAAATTGCTTGCCTTCTCAAGGAGGTGGAAGGGTTGGGAGGGAGAGAGAGAGAATTTAGAACTCAAAAATGTAAAAAAACTGCTATTTTTTTCATGTAATTGGGAAATATTTAATGAAAAAAATAAAAAATGTATTTAAAAACCCTATGAGGTAGGTAGCTTGATTATTACTATACCCATTTTACAGATGAGTAAACTGAGACCAAGAGTGCTTGAGACCCACAATATAACTAGAAAGTATCAGAGGCAGGATTTGAACCTGGGTATTTCTTGTTTCCAAGTTCTACCTTCTTATTGTTATATTATGCTTCCTTCACCAATTCAAGCGTGGAGAGAATATACTGAGAGTGAGAAATATGTTTGGTTTGGATCAATCAGAATACACACAGCATATCTGGGTTTTATAAGGCATTTGACAAATCTTTCATAATATTCTTACAGAAAAGATAGAGAAATATGGACAAGATGACAGTGCCATCAAGTGAATGCAGAACTAGTTAAATGATTAGACTCAAAGAATAATAATGAATGGGTTAGTATCAACCAAGAAAGAAATCTCTAGTGCAGTGCTTCAGGTATTTGTCCTTGGTTCTATTTGACTCAGCACTTTTATGAGTGACTGGGGTGAAGGCTTTCATAGTATGCTTATGAAATGTTTGAATCACAGGAAGCTGGAAAGAATAGTTCGTATGTTTGATGACCAATCCAGGAACCCAAGAGAGCGAGAGCTCCATAGGCTGGGGATGTTTGACTAAACAATTTCTTAATCTAACTGAACATTTGGCAAAATTGAATAATGTAAGATTCTTGAGGTGAGGGATTATTTCATTTTTGGTCTAAGCACAAAGGAGGTGCTTGATAAAAGCCTGTGGCTTAAGTCACAGACTCCAGGCCCAATGCTCCATCTTCTGTACTTCCTAGCTGCCTCAAAGTAGAAATGGAAGTGAGAGAGAAAGGTGGGGACCAAGTGTGAAAGATGGTGACAGAGTACAGACATATAACAATGTACATCTCTAGGAGAACATCTGAGGATTCTCTAGCTCAAAACTTCTGCATTCAAAGTTTCCTTGAAGATCTAACATTCTGTTTTCTCTGTTCAAAAAGTGTAGGTTCTAAGGTCCCTTTTAGGGTTCCAGGTGGCATGGTCCCCTTATAGATTTGATATTGCATGTATCAAGGTCTGTTTCAACTTTGGCAGTTTCTTTTCTAAGGTGTCTTCTAGCTTTCTCATTGTCTTTTGTATATCCTAAATATCTGGGCTTTGCAGTTTCTTGCTATCTAATATCCTATGTCTCTCTGCGTCTCCGATTTTAGATGGCAATAACAACTATTTCTGTTGTGCTTAGGAGTGAAACAGTGAAGTGGTGGGAATAGAAGGAGAATTAAACTATCAAAATGCTCTTTTGAATATGTCAGTTCAGGGAGGACAGAGCCTCACTTACCGTTCCAGTTTGGGCTCCGGCTGCCTTCCATCTCCCTACCCATATGACAGCAACTAGGGGAAAGTGAGGGAGAATCCATTATTAACAATACCAGCATCCCTCCTGAGTTCCCCAAGAACAGGCTACATGGGAAATGTCCTGCTTTTAAAGTACATAATCAAGGGGGATAGGGAAGGGAAGAAAAGAGGGAAGTTCTTGGGGCTACTTAGGGGAGGCTGGAGGTGGCAGAAACAATGTGTCCCAGAAGTTGTTTGTGCAGATTCATACCCTTGATCTTTGCCCCCTTCCACAAAACATAGAGAACACAAAGACATAAAAACACAGCAAATGTGTAAAATGTGGCAACAAAATGACTGCACTGAGCCAATGAGATCAGGCTAGAGGCATGTGACTCAAAGAGAATGCATCTGCGAGGGGGACAAAAATATGGGGAAAATGGTGAGTATAATTCCAGCAATTATGATTATAGTGTTGCATATGCTCCTGCTCTTAATTACAATTTGCTATTCTTTTCATACCATGGAAGTGGGCTAAATGGACTACAAAATATATTTCAAAAGACAAGCAATCTGGGTGACATGAATAGGGAACCTCCTTTATCTGAATACAAAGAGGACTGTGTTTCACAAACAGGGCAGCATTTGGGGGATAATTTGCCTAGTGTGGAATTTTGATTAGAAAATGAACATTGTGGGGGAAAGAACAGACAACTTCTCTGATTTTATTATGTGATTAAAGAATATTTGAAAGGATACCTCTCCCCCATTGAAAAGATAGTTGGAGTTGAAGGAGCAAAGGATCAGGAGTCAGAGTGATGGGGTTATTATTATAACACCAGCTCTGACACTAACAACACTTGGCAATGACATAGAGCTTTATATTTTGCAAAGAACTCTAAATAAATTATCTCATTTGTTCTTTACTGCAACCCTGTCAGGTAAGTGCTACTATTGTCCCCATTTTTCAGATGAGGAAACTGAGACTTGGAGAAGCAGGTAAAGTAATTTGCCAATGATCACATAACTAGTGTTTGTGTACTAGCAAGGATTTGAGCCCAGATCTTCCTGACTTCAAAGTTAACATTCTACCTATAACACCATATTGATTCCCTTTGGGTCACTGTTGATAGAACTGGACTAGATGAGGAGGTTTTTTCCCCCCAAAACTTTTTCTGTGTTGTAGAGCCTTCTGGTAGAACCTTTCTCTGAGTAATGTCGTTAAATGCATAACACAAAACAGAAGGTTATATAGGAAATCACTTACAATGAAATAAAGAGGTACATTTTTCTATTCAGGTTGAGATCTTTGAAAATTAATCCACAGACCCCTTTGATGTCCTGCAATCGAGGGATCTCCAACATCTCTTTCCTGATCTCATGTTCTGTAAGGCAAAGACCATTTGGATGACTAGACAGAACAATGGATTGATTAGGAGTCAGGACCCCTGTGCTGGAGTCTGAGGACTATGGTTACCAAGGTCACCACCTTGAACTTGACCCTGGGTCACTCTAACTTCAGTGTCTTCATTTAGAATTCCAGTTTAGTGCTCTTTGCACCACAGCACAATTGAAAGCTTTGAAGTGATTTTCTCCCAAGGATATGCAAATAGATCTAGATGTAGAACTTGGAGACTGCCACTCAATCTTTTTGCAGTGTCCTCTTCTCTAAAGCATCACATTACTGCTTCTTTTAACTTCTATCATAGGGTTGATTTTCTTCTTTATTTTTTTGGAGGGGGAAGGCAGGGCAATTGGGGTTAAGTGACTTGCTCAGGGTCACACGACTAGTTAAGTGTTAAATGTCTGAAGTCAGATGTGAACTTGGGTCCTCCTGACTCCAGGGCTGGTGCTCTATTCATTGTGCCACCTAGCCACCCCATAGGGTTGATTTTCTAATATCTGAGATGCCTTCCAACTCAGATTCTGGGATGTTGTCCCTGGAGGTCTTTCCTGACCTCTCTTCTTCCATTCAGCAGCACAGTACTCCAGAAAGGGTTGATGGAAAGATCATCCCATGATTCCTTCATACTCTAACAGGAAAATATATTAGAAAGACCCTTGGGATTAAAAGTCAGAAGGTCTGTGTTTCAAGTCTCAACTCAAACATTTACTAGTCGGTTGATTTTGATTAACACACCATCTTTCTAAACCTCAGTTTTCTTATTTGTAAATGGGTGTGCTAATATTTCCATCCATTTCAGAGGATGGTAGTAAGGAGAGGGAGCTATAGAAATGGGAGGTGCTGTTAAATGAGTACAGGGTATTTTTTTTTCTTTTTGTAATCCTGTGTGTAATACAAAGCGTTAACATCCTCCTGTCTTTGTAAAAACCACTTGAGTCTCTCCAGAATTACATTTTTGGCAGGCCTATCACCACATAGGGATGTTTGGAAGCAGTTGCCTTATTCAGAACCTCTACTGAAGGCTTCTCCTGAAAGATACTAAATGCCTATCTAGGAGTTACTAGTGTTCCGTGGTATTCTAGTGTTTCCAGAGTCACATCAGACACCTGACATCCATACCCCAGGCTGCCTGGAATCTTCTTGTATTAAGTTATTGGAGCAGAGAGCACGAGGACTGTGGGAGGCTCTTGCGTTCTCAGAATACCTTCACTGGCTCAATTGGCATCAGGCCATTCAAAAACAAAATAACAACCAATTGAAACCACTACTAGGTACTTTGAGGAAGTTAGCTGATTGACAAATGAAGCAAAAGGGGTAATGGTGGAAAGAGAGAGGGGATGATTTCCTTTCCTTATATTTTAATGTGGGTCTTTACTATTCCTGGGGTCCCATTACTATATAGTCTTAAGGTCAATTTCATGGGATCATCTGATATGAAATAACCCCCCTCACCCTCCAAATGAAGGTTTCTGTATCCTTCAGTGGAATCCATGCAAATCCTGTCCTCAGCCTGTTTCCTTAAACTGCTTTCTTTGCTTGAGATGCCCTCCTACCTTCTCTCTA
This sequence comes from Petaurus breviceps papuanus, assembly GCF_028583685.1. NCBI lineage: Eukaryota > Metazoa > Chordata > Mammalia > Diprotodontia > Petauridae > Petaurus > Petaurus breviceps. Next base: position 11,607,829 of record NW_027187352.1, read on the forward strand.
TTATTAAAAATAGTTAGCATTTATACAGTACTTTAAGGTTTGTAAAATGCTCTAGAAATATTATGTCATGCTTTTTCCTCACACTAACCCTGGGAGGTAGGAACTAGTACAATCACTATTTTATATATATATTATATATATACATATGTATATAATATATAAGTACATATATAGTATATATTTATATATAGAATAGAATAGGATAGAAAGATAGATAGATATAGAAAACCGAGGCAAGCAGAGCGAAGTTACTTCCCAATTATTGGTGTCTTTCAAGGTAAAGTTCAAATTGTAGCTCCTCTACAAAGCCTTCCCTGATCTCTCCAGTCCAATGACTTCTTCTTCCTTCAACCCCTTATAGAATTTACTGTGTGCTATTCATTGGACACTTACAAGATAAAGGCTTGTGGTATTTCTTATAGTGTTAGTTAACTTTTCATAGCTTTGCATTTATTATATTCTGCTTTGTGTGATTTTCTGCATTTTCATATGAACATTTTTTCTTATTTTAAAATATATGGTTATATGCTAATATGTGTGTCCATACATTATATATTTGTAGTAATAATACATATATAGCTATATATGCAAATGTAGTCAATCAGTTAGCATTTAAAATGTACCAAGCATAGCTAAGCGCTTTACAAATATTATCATATTTAACTCTCACAATAACCTTGTGAAGTAAGTGCTGTTATTATCCTCATTTTAGGTGTAAGGAAACTAAGGCAAACAGAAATTAGGTGACTTGCCTAGTGGGATATAGCTAGTAAGTATCTGAATCTGAATTTGAACTCAGGTCCTCCCACTCCAGGCCCAGTGCTCTACACTGCCTCTAGTGAGCATACAAAGAAAAGCAAAAACAGTCCTCAAGAATCTCACAGTTTAATGGAGAGAAAACATGTAAATAACTATGTACAAAAAGGATATATACAGAGAAATAATCTCAGCGTGAAGGCACAAGCAGAGGGGAAGGCTTCTTTCTTGCAGAAAGTAAGATTTTAACCATGCCTTGAAGGAAGTCTAGGTGGTGCCATAAAGCATAGAATGCCAGGCCTGGAGTCAGGAAGACTCATCTTCCTGTGTTCAAATCTAACCTCAGATACTTCCTAGCTGTGTGACCTTGGACAAATCCCCTAATTCTGTGGGCCTCAGTTTCCTCATTTGTAAAATGAGTTGGAGAAAGAAATGGTGAACCAAACCAGTATTTTTGCCAAGGAAACCCAAAATAGGGTCCCAAAGAGTCAAACATGACTGAAAAATGACTGAATAACTAGAAGAAAGTCATAGGATGGACCCATTCCTCCATTCATTCATCTATCCATCTGGTGTATATGTCTCTGTTTATATTTGTGACCTGTGATTTCATTGGTATGGAGAATTCCCAGGTGAAGAAGTTCTCTCTACTCTCAAACATATACTTTTAGAGTTGTCTGAGAACTGTGACAGGTTAATGACTTTTCCAGGATGGTACAACCAATTTGCATCTGAAAAGGCACCTGAACCCAAGTCTTCTTGGGTCTGAAGTCATCTCTTAATCCCTACATCACTATTGTTTCTAGTATGATGTTTGTACACCTTGCTGGGACTTCCCTCAATCAACAAAAACCACAGGTGCAGTCTTACAAAGCAAAATCAAAGATATCTAAGGTCCCTCCCAGCTCTCCAAATCATCTTACTGGGAGTTTAAGGTCTGCTAGGAGCTATCCATGGTGCTGAAGGTCATACAACTAATTCCTAACCCCAAGAAAATAGTTTCTTAGAGTCCTCTGAGCTCCGCCAAGAGGGTGTGAAGAAAGGAAAATATGTTTATATCATCAAGGTGCCTTTATGAATATTGAACTTGTCTCTGCATGTATACAGAAATGTAATAACACATTACAGGCATCGATGTTTGAGTCATTGAAAAAAAAATTGGATTTTTTCCCCCTTGAAATACACAGTGGCAGTAAGTCATTTGCTATGATTTGTGCATCTCCCCAGGTAATCATACCTTCATTGTAACTCATCGTAAAGTCATCCTCCATGCCTCATTATGGTGGGGGAAGTGACACTGTGGCTGCAGAGGGTAAACTTTGAGAGATCATATCAAGTGGAATATGGCCCTGGAGATAGTGACTGTGGTCCAAGGACAAGAATGTGTAGAGGTTCACACTCAGAAGCTTGGCTGTTATGGGATGAAATAACTGCTGACAAACTGCCACCAACTAGGCAGGTAAGCACAAGGAGCCCTGGGAGAGGCAGTATTCCCCAGACTACCACCCTTGCTTCCAGCCCAGCCCAGCCCTCACAGCTATTATCCAGGAGAGTAATTCCTATGGAGAAAGAGCCAGTCATCACCACAAATGGCCATGCACCAAGCACACAAGTCATCTAGCTGATGCAGCAAGGCACTCAAGGGAAAGTCAGGAAGCAGCACACACCAGGAAAGTCAAACTGCTTCTACCACCTTGAACACCATCTCCCTTCAAACACTGGTGGGGATATTCCAGGGCTGAACCTAAGAGTCTTGGAATAGTAACATTAAATTACATTAAAGATCAGCCAAGCATATGTTTAGCTGTTATACCCAGGGACCATGGGGCTTTTCCATCTGACTTAAAGTTAAAACTTTCTGTGTATGGTGTCTCAGCTATTAGAATGTGAGCTTTCTGAGAGGAGAGAATGTGTCACTACTTTGCACAGTGAGCAGTTAACAAATGCTCCTTTCTTTTCCCCTCCCTCCCTTCCTATGATCCATTCTCCCTCTATTTCTCCCTCCCATCCTTCTTTCTCTCTTCCATCCTTCTCCCTCCCTTCCTCCTTTTCTCCTTTCCCATCTTCCTTCCTTCCTTCCTTCCCTCACACTGACTGACAAAATGGATACAAATCTTATCTTTTTCTTTTATTTTTTTTTCTACCTATTTCTCTCAAGGACTACAGTCTGCCATCAGTAAAGGGATTGAGCATGTTCTCTGTTCTTCCAGGCCTGGCAAACCCTTTTAACCTAGACTGACCCCTTTATTATGGGGAACAAAAGTATTTGATTAAGATAATGGGAGTCCTTGAGAAAGATTGGAGGTATCTCCTAGGGCACCTTTTCTCCTTCATAAATATGTATGATGCTGGAAAAATTGAGTCCCCTTATAGCTCCAAGCCTTGATCATCAATCCTCATGTGGAGCGTGTACTGGCCCCGGCCAGACACAGATTGGAATGGATGAGAAAACCAGAGCCTGGAAAAGAGTCTTTGAAGCTGTATAATCAGATTATGATAATTTCATCAAAACCCATTTCAAAAAGCCAACATTTATCATTAGCTTGTATACTTCCTAATTATTTTGTGAGGGATCTCCCATGGAGGAATGGTTAAAAATTTAAGCTTCAGAAAGCTTTTTAATGAAGGATGTACACAGACAGATATAGGGCATGGGCATCTGGGTCACACTTATATTTTCATCTGAAAGTGTCAGAGGAGGTGACACATTTTAAGGGATTGGTGCCTGTAAGGAGCATAGATATCTCTCTTTCTCTGACTGTATGAAGGTATAGTTTGCCTGAAGTAGGTGTGAAAAAAAACTTATCAAAATAAAGAATTAATTAAGTTCTTCACCATTAATTTGCTGAGTGGCCTTGGGCAAGTCACTTAACCTCTCTCAAGATCATCTTCCTCTTCTGTAAAATGAAGGGGTTGGACTAAATTATCTCTAAGGTCCCTTCTAGCTCCAATTCTTGATTACTTTATTAACCTATGGCTCACCTACACATTTCTTGCATGAAGGCAGTGATCTATGTATTCTATCAGGACCCAAAACAAAATATTTCTTTGTTGAATGAATTTCTTTGTGAGGAATTAATTTATAAACTAAGTGTTAACCATAAGAGCTTAGGGGATGCAATTCCCAAGGATATTAGTATTTAAAAGAGATTCTTGGAGGTAGGGTCAGAGTTACTATCTTTCTGGTCTCCCCATTCTCCTAAACTGTCCATTTGCTTTGAGACTGGGAACCCCACTGACAGAAGAATGTGCCCTGTGGATGTCCCATTCCTTGTCTCCACAGAACCCCACCAAGAGGATGTAAAGAAAGGAAAACTTGTTATGTTACCTCTGAACACTGAACTGGTCTCTGCAGATGGGCAGAACTAAAATAGTAAACATTGATAGCAGAGCTTCATTTCAGTGAAATTTGATCTATATATTATATGTGATAGAAATACTGGGATGGCTGGTTTCTAAATATGCCCAGAACAAACTTTTTTCCCCTTAATTACTCTGGCAAGAATTTTCAATAAGAAAAGGGAAGTTGAGACCATAATGCAAACCAAATAAATAGCTTCAATCCTTAAAGAGGGAGAGAGTGTAAGCTAGAGATGTTTCTTATCTCTCAGACTTCTCCAGATAACCCCTACACTCTCTGTAGGAAATAAAAATCCTTCCTTTTTCCCTTTTGCCATCTTTCCTCTCTTCCTGTTTATCTTCCTGTCTTTCACCTTCCCCCTCTGTTTCTTTCTTGAGTATGTCTTTCTATCAGTTTGCTTTTCTCTGTCTGTCTTTCCTCTCTTCACCCCCGTTTTTACATTTTTTTTTGACAAGTTACTCAGGATATCTTCAGGCTTGGGGACTAAGCAGACAATAGCTTACCAAAATATCACATTACAAAAGTAATCAGAGCAAATCTGCTGAGTGGATGCTTTGTGGACCAGCTCAGACAAAGAAATTACTCACTGAATGTATTTAGTGTGAGAAATCTTCTGGTTACTCTAGAGTTTCCTCTAAGCCATTCTTTCCAAGAAATTCCTGAGTGACTAACTAATTGGTCTAGTCCAAACAAAAGTGCCTAATTTGCTTTTGGATTTCCAGGCTGGAAGTTAACAGAGACAAACCTCTACAGGTAGGGGCACACATTTTCAGCCTATTGCTAGAGATGAATCATTTAAATCATAAAATTGGAGTGGTTCTATACTTTGGACACCAATGGTATTGACTTTACAAGGTATCTTATTCAAAATTTTCAGGTGAAGAAATTGAGTACCAAGGAGGTAGGCTAGAGGAGAGAGTCTGGAGCAGAAAGAAGACAGGGTTTTGAGTCAAAAGGCTCTGAATTTGAATTCTGGGTTCAGGGTTATGCTAGAGTCAGCTCAGACTTAGATTAATCTCCTACATCTCTTCTCAGCTTAACATTGAAGGTTTTATAAAACAACTTGCCCCAGGTTTCCCCAATTAATATGAGGTAGACTTGGGTCAGAATTCTAGCCAGTTTTCTGACTTCCATTCTCATGCTCTTTCCATTAGACTGTGTCAAAGTTATGTTCTGATAAGCCTGGAAAGTATTCAGAAATTCTTTCCGAGAGCAGCTAGAATCCAAAGCAAGCCTAGAACTCTGCTAATGTCATTGCTAAGGGCAACAACAAAGTAGTGCTATGTACCTAGCACATCTTGTAAGCATGCTATGTTATCACATTATCAAATGAAATAATCTTTGTATTATTTATATAATAGATATATGGTGTTATATAATTTTCATATTTGCTATAATATATAGTCTTTAGATTATCTGATATAAAGTATTTTGTATAAAAGATTGTATGTATGTATAAAATATTATATATAATATACATATGTTACCTAAATAAAATGCTATTACTCTTCTTGCTCTTATCTTTATGATCATCAAAGCTTGGGAAAATGGAGAAGGAGCTAAGGTAGGGTCTCTGAACTTGTGGGACTGACTTCCTAAAGAACTCAGACCCCGAGTACTTTTCCCATAGCTACATACATAAATCTTTATGTTTGTTTTTGTGAGACAGCCTCATACAGCAGAAAGCACATTGGATTCAGAAGCAAAAAACAAAAACAAAAAACAGAAATGAGAAGAAAAACAAACCAAAGAACAACAACAACAAAAAAAACTGGGTTTGAGATGTTTTCTTAGTGTACCAAGGTCCTGGCTCCTGAGGGCATGGGCAGTTTGTGTTTTTTCCTTATAACCTCAATACTTATCACAGAACCTGACACAGAACAGACATTTAATAACTGCTGGGTGACAGACCAGTTGATAGGTAGGCTGCAGAGATCACTAGCACCCAAATGCCTTTGGAGAGGGGGAGGGTACTCAGAGTGGACCCAGGGCACAGATGCATGGCTTGAGCATCATCCTTCCTCAAATGTCATTTACAACACAAGAACTCCAGATTACTCAGTTACAAAATGCTGCTAATTCTTGCAGAGTGATAATCATCATCTGTCTCTCCTTAATATGACTTCCATAAAATGGTTGTTATTATAGCCCTCAACAGGAAACACCTGGCTGGCCCCATAGCAGCTTCGCATGGTGGGGACTCTCACATGTATCTACTCCACTTGGACCCCCTGTCTTCTTTTCTACCTCTCTCCATGTGATCAAGTCAGGAGGACTTCGAGCCCATCCTGATCTTGTACTCTTGCTTCTCTCCTCTTGACCTCTTTCTCTCATCTTGGGTAAACTCACCAAACTTCAGTCTAGTCATCAAGAAAATATAGAGAATAATACTTAGATTCCCTCTTGAGCATTATTCCGATAATCAAATATGAAAATATATAAAAAGGATCTTGTAACCAGAAGGCCTTCTACAAATGTGAAGTAGAAATGATTTTTTATGATTACTTAACTCATTCATTAGTGAGTTGTTATAGTGAGATATGATGGACAGTTTGGCATGGCATAATAAAGAGCTAAGCTCTGAATCAGGAACATGTGGGTTCAAATCTCACCCTGGTCTCACTTTTGACATGCACTGGATATGATTATATGCAAGTCACAAACTGTACTAGTGAAACTTAGAACAACTCTTTAAGTTACAAAGCTGTTGCTAATCCAAATTAACAGAGGAGGTGTTCTCATCAGGAAGTTACCTAAACCCCTGAAATTATAGTAAAAAATTAAACAGTGATTATCAGTACTAGTTAAGATGCTCATCTAGTTGCTAATAAAACATTTTATTTATTTTTTAAGCACAGAAAGGTATGGATACACTTGCAACAGCTGCTTTCAGTTAATCACACCTAGGGAAACTCTAATTCCAATGCTGCCACTTGCAATGCAATGGCAGTTATGAGTACCACACACCCCCTACCCAATATGTAAAACCTGTGGAAGGCTGTGTTGGAGTCAGCACAGACCAGTCAACTGTTAAATTTTTAGCCTTAGAATTTATGCCTAGTTAAAAAATCAGGGTTTATTTTACTGTTTTGTTGATTATGTAGCCTCAAGATCATAGACAAAAATGTTAATAATGAAGATTAAACTTAAAAGTGTTTTCTGTATCCAATTTTTTTTGGAGGAAAGCTAGTTGTTAAACATTTACTGGCACGAGCTTTTTCTCTAGATCTAACTTGCTCTCATATAATTACAGAAATTGAGAGTTCTCAACTGCAAACTTCAATGTTCCTGGTCCATTTATGAACATTGCAACATCTTCACCACACATACCTGCTACTCTGCTCAGTGCCTGGTTCTCAGCCCTCACCATTCTTCAGCTGGAATCCTTTTCTTTACTCAGAAATAGTCCTGGGCAGCTAGGTGGCACAGTGAATAGAGGATGGGCCCTGGAGTCAGGAGGACCTGAGTTCAAATCTGGCCTCAGACACCTGACACACTTACCAGCCCTGTGACTTTGGGCAAGTCACTTAACCCCAATTGCCCTCCAAAAAGCAAAAAAAAAAAAAAAAAGAAAAGAAAAGAAATCATCCTTACCAGCTTTTTCAATTAGCCATTGACCTTACATTAGAATTTAGAAAGTGTTAGCTCTTAATGTACACAGTAGCTCCCTTTAAATCAGAGATGGCTAAAAAGTTAATCAAATTGGTTATCTCTAGGCTATACATACTTGCCCCACTACTAATAATTGCTTGAATACTGAACTGATCAACCAGTTCATAGCTCATTCTCACTAGGATAACATATCAGCTGCAAAGTCCCTCAATGTTTTCTTCTCAAACCAGAGAGAAAAGCAACATTCCCTTAGGCAATGCCTCACCTTTCACCAAATCTATGGAACACTGAAGGAAAAGATCGGTGCCTGGGCTTTTGACCAATGAAACCAGTTCTCTCCAACCAAACAACAATCGCTTAGCTGAGATAGTGTCTCCCTTGAGTACCTCCAACTATGTTCTTCAGGCAGGTTCTTCTTTCTCTATTGCTTCTGCTTTTTTTCACTCTTCTTCAGAAGCTCTCACTCTAGTACAAGGGTGGGGAGCCTCCAGCCTTGAGGCCACATGTGGCCTTCTGGTTACTTAAGTGCATTGTAAGTGCTTGTAGTTCAACAGCTTAAATGAGAGACACCTGACTCTCTGTAATCCACTTTTTATTTCTAAAGTAACAACTCCCTAGATTTCTTCTCTCAATTTGACAGTCATATTTTTTCAATCATACCTCAGGATCCTAATGTTTATATGATTTCTCACTTTCTTAGTTTTACCCTCTTCAAGTCATAAACACTTAGATGCAGATTACCTAAGGTAGCCATCTTGTTTCCTCTCAAGTCTCCAATGGTAGTCTATTTCTTTGGTACCCCTGAAACTGTTTTCCTTCACACTCACATATCACAAATTTTTAACAAATAAAAAGTTCCTTCTCTGCTTCTTTAACATAAATGGTGCCCACACAAGGAAGACATCACTCTACCTTGTTGGCAAGGAGATCCGAGTCATTAAATCAACACCACAGATAATTTTCTTTTCAAAATTGTCCAGAATTCCACTTGAAACTTGATTTTCTTCAGGCACATATTTTAGTAATTTATATTAAAACCAAGTTCTTTTTCTACTCAGATTAGATGTCAAAATTTTCATCCAAAATGGGGCAAAATCCCATACTGTCTGACAATTAATAAAGATCTCTTCCTTGGCACAAAAGTACTTTTTCTGCCCTTTTCATTATTATCTGCTCCATATGAAAAGACCCATACAGATACAGCTTTTCTTGAATCTAATTTACAAATTTAGAACTGGAAGGATCACAGTAGAATCACAAATCTAGAGGTGGAAAAGACAGTAGAGACCATGTAGTCCTCTCTGCCTCTTTATTTTACAGATGAAAAAAGGGAATCCTGGGGTCTAAGTGAACTTTTCTAAGCAATAGAGGCGGTAAGTATTAGAGGTAGAATTTCCAAAAACTATTTGCTTTTTTTTTTGCAGCAATTGATGTTAAGTAACTTGCTCAAGGTTACACGGCCAGGTATTTCTGGGTGGGTGCTAAGTGTCTGAGCCTGGGATTCGATCTCCATATCTTCTCAGCACTGGAGCCGGTGCTCTTACTCGCCGTGCTACCTGGCCGCCCCACAAGGTTGATTGCTAATCTTACACTGGATTCATTGAATTGACGTCATCTTCCTGAGACCATGAGGTGAAGTCAAAGATATTACTAGCTGCCTGGTAAGGCATCTTGCCCCATTTACATATAAGGGCTTAATTCTGCACCCCATATTATAGGAAAGACATTGCTAGATTTGAGAATATCCAGATGAGGACAGTCAGAATAGCAAAAGATAACAAATTATATTAAGTAGGGATCTACCAAAGGACCTGAGGATATTTAGCCTGGAGAAGAGATGACTCCAGTAGTCCATGATGACTGTTGTCCAGTATTTGATGACCTTTTATGGAAAAGTGATTAGACTTATCTGTTAGGACATAAGAGGCAGAATTAGAAGCACCAGGTGGGAACTACAAAGATATACATTTAGTCTTCATGTAAGAAAAACTTGCTGACAATTAAAACTATCTTAAAGTAGAATGGATCTTCTCCCTGAAGGTCACAAACTCATTTTCTCAGTAAGTCTACAAGCAAAGATTGGATGACTAATTTTAGGGGGGTATGGTAGAGAAGAGTCTAATTTGGGCAATATTTGGACTTGATGATTTTGGAATTTCTTTCTTACTCCAGGTTTCTATGGTCCTGTGAGAAAATAAATAGCTTCTGGAGGAGTGGTTTTGAATATCAAACCTAGCAAAGGGTCACAGGAAAAATGGAAAGAATAGGAAACTAGAGTCATTTCGATAGATTAGACATGAGCAAAAGTCAAACACAGAGAAGGAATGGAGGTCTGCAACAAATGAGATAAAGTTTGTAAGGTTCTCTTATAACTCTTAAGTTTTGTAGAAATGTCAGTAGTGATTATTGACATAAATTTAGATAATCCTAATAAATTCAGATAATCCTTGATAGCCCTAGGACAACTAGGTGGCAGAGTGGATAGCTTGGAGGCCTGGAGTCAGGAATACTCATCTTCCTGAGTTCAAATCTGGCCTCAGAGACTTACCAGCTGTGTGACTTTGGGCAAATCACTTAATCCTGTTTTCCTCAGTTTCCTCATCTGTAAAATGAGCTGGAGAAGCAAATGGCAAACTACTCCAGTTTCTTTGCTAAGAAAACGCCAAATGGGGTCACAAAGAGTCAAAAATGACTGAAAAATGACTAAACACCAACAGTGATAACCTGTGTAACAATAATTCACATTTCTATAAGGCCTTACAGTTGTCAAAGAACTTTCCTCTCATCCTCTCTGTGTCTTGTAATAATGAGGAAGCAGAAGCTTAGACAGGACAAGAAACTTGCTCATAGTCACATAGTTAGTACAGGGCTAGAAGCATAATTCAAATTCAGATCTCTTCATATTTTGTGTCTCTCATTAGAGCAGAGGCCATGAGGATGCTTCAGGTGAAAGTCACTTCCCCCTTTCTTCCTCCAATCCCAGTTCATCATCTAAAACTTTCATACAATGGGAGTAGCAAGGCACTGGATTAAAATAACCAAAGCTCAAGTCTAACCTCTGTCTTTATTATCTGTGTGATCTTGGGCAAGTCACAATCTCCTTAGGACTCAGTTTCCTTCTGTATAAAACATGGAGGTTGTACTTGGTTTTCTCCAATGTTCCTTTCAACTCTCAAACTATGATCCTATGATTGACTATATTTGAGTCTCCAGTTTTTCACCAATATAACAGCTGTGGCCACTCTGGCTTATTTTTTCCTGTTCGATGCCAAGTCACGCTATTGGGACATAAATGGTAGTTTTTGAACAGTTTATGAAAAGGTCAGATAACCAAAATCTATACACACTGTTAGACAGTAAGGAACCTTGACCACTCTTTCTAGATGGGAAAAACCAGATTGAGATTCATCTCTTGTTGTCACCGTCTCCAAGGATGTACTTGTCAAAGATGCTATGTCATGGCAGAGGTAGGGGCCCTCATTTTGTCCCAGTTCATTACATGATTACCCATTTCTTTGATGGATTTCACCTGTTCTTCCAGCAGCAGGGCTCAATGAAATCACATAAATGAGGATCATCTTTGTCAGTTGCCAGATTGTGCAATTCTAATAATAAATGGTTGCCATCCTCTTTTTCCCCCAAGTACAGAGCACATAGGGTGATCAACTCACTTTTCCTGTCATTAGGGTTTATTTTCTTGATGTCCTGAAGAAAAATCTGACATCTTACTTAGTTCTACAGCATTCTAAGATGCTAAGAGTATTTCCTCTCTTCATGGGATTAGTTTACCAAGGTGAGAAATTTGTGGCCTTGAGGCCAAATATGGCCCTCTACATCCTCCAGTACAGCCCTTTGACTGAATGGGACAAATCCTTTCATTAAGAGGTAACTTGTGAACCTAGATGGGCATTTTCCTATCAATATATTAGGTATCTGTGGAGAAGACTGGGTATACACTTTGTTGTTGTTGTTGAGTTTTTTCAGTCCTGTCCAACTCTTTGTGACTCCATTTGGTGTTTTCTTTTCTTTTTTTTTTCTTAAAGCAATTGGGGTTAAGTAACTTGCTCAAGGTGACACAGCCAGGTGTTTCTGGGTGGGTGCTAAGTGTCTGAGCCTGGATTTGATCCCAGGTCTCCCGACTCTGGGGCCGGTGCTCTTACTCACTGTGCCACCTGGCTGCCCCAATTTGGTGTTTTCTTGACAAAGATACTGAAGTGGTTTGTCATTTCCTTTTCCAGCTCATTTTACAGATGACAAAACTGAGGCTATTAGGGTCAAGTGACTTGCCCAGGGTAACACAGGTAATAAATATCTGAGGTCAGATTAAACTCAGAAAGCAGAATCTTCTGACTCCAGGACCACAGCCCATTGCTGTGCAATATAGCTGCCCCTAGAAACCTTTTAATGAGGTACAAGAGACAAGAAAATCCATAACCATGATACATCTTAAAATTCATTGTTCATAAAAGTTCTTTGGTGATCATAGTATTTGTGTGAAATACACTGCTTACACTCCTAAACTAAGTAGATCCAAACTGTGCTCACAAATAAACTCAGTCAAATCAGTAAATATGCAGGATAACTTATCACCTATCTGCTCCTACCTGGTTCTCTGCTTTGCTGAATTATTCAGAAACAGCAATTGTAGTATCTATGACTTTCAAAACATAGCCAAGGTATTTTTGTTCTCTCTCTCTTTCTCTCTCTCTCTCTCTCTCTCTCTCTCTCTCTCTCTCTCTCTCTCTGCCCCTTTCTGTGTCTCTGTCTCCCCCACTTTCTTTCTATCTCTCCCTCCCTTCTTCCCCTCAGACCCCTTTAAGTTGGCTTTGTTTGCATTTTGCATTGGAAAGACGTGTCCTGGAAGTGATTATAAAATATGGATAACTTTGCCCTTCCCCCTTATAAAAAAGAACACTTGCTTCTTGGTGTACAAAAGTTTCTTTGGCAGTTATTGGGCAGTGTACAGTAGAAATCATAATATCAGTCACAGGGCCTGATGTGTGGAGTGAGCAGATGTTCCATGTGCTCGACCAAATTGGAATGATGAATGAATTACAATGAAGCCCAGGATTCAGGAATAAACCCATGAAAAGAATATTGTATTCTGTGAAGAATCCATTGGCAGAATGGAAGAACAGGCCCTGAGGATCTGGACCAACTCATAGAAATGCCTGCCTAGCATTTAATGTAAAGATCCCAGCAGCAGCAGAATAAGTAGTAGTAGTAGTAGTAGTAGCAGTAGTAGTAGTGATAGTAGTAGTAGTAGTGGTAGTAGCAGTAGTAATACTTAGCATTTATATTCTAGGCATTATGTTTTACAAATATTATTTTATTCAATCCTCAAAACCACCCTGGAAGGAAAGGGTTATTATTATTCCCATTTTACAGATGAGGAAATAGAAGCAAGTAGAGGTTAAGTGACTTGCCCAGGTTCACACAGCTAGATTTTGTGTTAAGTGTCTGAGGTTAGATTTGAACTCAGGTCCTCCTGACTCCAGGGCCAGTGCTCTATTCACTGTGCCACCTAGCCTCCCCAACACAGCTAGTATTTGAGGTCAGACGAGCCCTTGATTCCAGGTTCAATGCTATATCTACTGTGCCACCATTACCAGTTCCATCTCTTACATGAGCCTGGCACTTTATAATTGATAAAACACTAACTTTCCTACATATGACTTCTTTTGGTCCTCATCACAACCCTGGGAAGGAAGAAGGTCAGGGATTATTAATTTTATTTTACAAAGGAAAGAATAAAAACAGGCTACAGATCAATTACTGACTGAGCTTGGGCTCGAATTCGGGTTTGTTGGTTTTCTTTTTTCCTTTCAAATCATGTGATTATAGAAGTGAGAGCCCGAAGACCTTAGGGAGCATCAAGGCTAATGCTCTTTTTGTAGTATTAAGAAGCTGAGGTCCAGTTATATGAGTTAGGAAAGCCACACTGATAGTAAGAACATTGAGAGTCCAGTATTTGAAGCTCATTTTACTTGAACATTTGGTATTGTTGCTCAGTTGTTTCAGTAGTGTCTGATTCTTCATGACCCAATTTAAGGTTTTCTTGACAAAAATACTGGAGTGGTTTGCCATTTCCTTTAGCTTATTTTACAGATGAGGAAACTGAGGCAACCAGGGTTAAGTGACTTGTCCAGGGTCACACAGCTAATAAATGTCTGAGGCCAGATTTGAACTCAGGAAGATGAGTCTTCCTGACTCCAGGCCTGGTACTCTACCCACTGCATCACCTAGCACTTAAACATATTCTTTGCCTTTATTGTCTTGAAACATTTTTAATTTTTATTTCTCCATCATCCCCAAACCCTCCCCCTTCACAAAGCATATAAGAGGAAGTCTATCTCAGTTTCTCTGATACCCTTCCTTCAATTTCTAGCCCAAATGAAGCCCCTTCCCTGAAGTCTTCCTCATATATTCCCCCTCAGTCATCCCTTCCCATTCTTATCTGCCTGTTCCATTCAGAGAGCATCCAACACATAATGGCTTCTCCCTCTTCCTGCCCCCACCCCCAATGTTTAGTTATCTTTTCAAGCATGTAAGTCTCATTTCTTTAGCCAGACTATCAAGTTCTCATTTATTGCAAGAGGCTGTCAAATGAGTGGACTTCAAAGATGGAGGCGGAGAAAATAATCTCAGGCTGTAGCCAAAGTTCAAACGTGAATAATCCAATTGCTGAAACATTTCCCCTTAATAAAGATGTCACTCTGGTAGCTGCAACCAGAAGATAGGCCCTAGATTCAGGAGAGAACTGCATTCAAATTGTGTGTCCTCCACTTTACTAGCCAATTGACTAGGGGCAAGTCTCTTAACCTATTTGATAGGCAGTCTGTTTAGCTGTTAAATGAAAATAATGTTATCTGTAGTATTTACCATACAGGGTTTTTGTGAGGATCAACAAGATACACTAGTCTGTGAAGTGCTTTTGAAGAATTAAAATGCTATGTAAATATCAGCTATCATTAGAGTAAATGTACAATCTGTATTTTAAAACTGATCATGACGTGATTTTAGGAGCTGCTAAGAAATTTGTAGCCTCCTTTGAGGGTCTAAGAACCTGAACTAGAGACACATTATTAAAGTAGGACAACACGGCCTCCCATTACTCATTTTCATTCCTTGCTGGCCTTCTCTGCCTCTCGCTGGGCCCCCAGAGCTTTCAGGGGCCTCAAGCCTTACCTTTTCCTGTTCTGTCTGGTGCTGGGTGTCCTGTCTCAGACAAATACTTGCTAACTGACCCTGGGCAAACCAGTTGACCTGTAAAGCATTCTAGGCAATTCTCTAGGGACCATAAGTTATGAAGAAGCAGCTGACCTGCATTGGTAGAGTGTTTCCTACACTCCAAAATCAAAGGTCCAATCTCTACTCCTATGATTCCTCAAAACAAATATTCTTGAGACTTCAGTGCAAACTAATCCATTCCTATCTGTTCCCTGCTCCTGACTTTCCCTGTTTCCATGACCTTTGTCTCTTCATTTCTCATTAGACTTCAATGCAGACTCATTAATCATGTGTCAGATAAGTCTTCATCTTTGAAGATCACTTCATGCATAGGATTCACAACTCTGGAACTCCTCCGCCCCTATAGCCCCTCCCAGAACCTCCTTTAAGGAGGGCACCCAAGCCATCCATCTCTTCTCACCAGGCTGTGCTGAGTATCAGCATTTCTTTTAAGCTTCTCCCCACCTTTATATATTGTCCTCCCCCATTAAAATATAAGCTCCTTGAAAGCAAGCACTTTTTTTTTTTAACTTGTATTTGTATTCCCCAGGCTTAGCACAGTGCTTAGCACAAAGTAAGTGCTTAACAAATGTTCAGTGACTGAAAGACTGGCTGTCTTATTTCCCAAGCCCTCCTCTCTATGGGATGATATCAGGTAGGCACTGGTAAGCCTTAAAAATCTAATCCTGTTAAATGTGTTAGCTGTCTAATAGATGGCCATATAGGTAGTATAGTGGATCTGGAGTTAGGAAGACTCATCTTCCTGGGTTCAAATCTGGCTCAGACACTTACTAGCTGTGCAACCCTGGGGGAGTCACTTAAGGCTGCTTTTCTCAATTTCCTCATCTGCAAAATGAGTTGCAGAAGGAAATGGCAAACCACTCCAGTATCTCTGCCAAGAAAACCCCAAAAGGGGTCACAAAGAGTTGGACAGAACTGAAAATGACTCAAAATCTAATAGATAACTTTTCCTGGATATTAACTTAGTAGTTGTTAATAATGACAGCAACACACATTTCTACAAAAGTTTGAGATGTAGAAACTCTTTTCCTTAGAATAACCCTGTCAGAGAAGTGATACAAGTATCATCACTCCAATTAGACAGAAGAGGAAAGTGAGACAGAGAGAGGTAGAGGTTACAAAGTTAGTAAGAGTCAGAGTATTAATTCTAATCCAGGCTCCTGAGCCCAACATCAGCATTCTTAACATTGTACACAGTTCCTGATCTCAACTGCTTGTGTCCTTGCTCCCAAACTGCCTTGCATTCAGGGACTTTGTATTTATACTCTTGATATTTATTTGCTATATACACATATATGTCCATATTGGCCCTGCCATTAGAACATAAGTTCCTTGTGATGAGGAAGGATTGTTTCCTTTATTGTATTTTGTATTAGGGACATTTTAGGCACTTGAAAAATACATGTTGATTGATGAAGTTAGTTATACCCAGGAATTGCAGTCAGTGGTAGTAGATTAGGACATGAGTTCTTTGAGTCAGCGTGACTTTCTGGATAAGGAGTTGGCTAAGAGCCAGGAATATCTGAGTTTAATTCCTTTTTTTGACATGTACTAGGAAGGTTGCTCAACTACTAAGTCCTATAGGTAACTCTCCATAAGTGTAAGTAGCAAAGAAGGTGCCAATTTATATTAGTAAAGGGAATCTCCTTACCTGGGAGTTTTCTATATTGGTAAACCACAGGTCCAGGGCCTATCACTTTGATACCTCAAAACAAATATTATTGAGAATCCAATTGAATCCAAGCCAAGAAGCCTTGATTAAGCATCTCATATGTGTAAGATGCTAGCTGATGAAGATAGAGAGTCAAAACAAAAATCTGGCCCTGCCTTCAAGAAGCTTAAAAGTCTATTGATAATATACATCCATTCTTTATTTCTTCAGGAAAAAATTATGCCCCTCCCTCTCTCCAGACTGTAATAAAGTTCTTCTCTCATACATTAGGATGATAGGGCAGGGGACCATGGGTTCTCAAAAGCCATATCGGCACAGCAAAAGCTCTGGGAAGGACTATCAAGCAGGAAGGCTCTGAGTATGGGCCTGGGGATAAACTGTATGCCTGTTATCTGAGGAGCAGCCAGCCTAAATGTGCTCTCTGCTGGAAGGTTGGCTGCCAAGACTTGACTTTTTTTATGCTGGGAAAAAGTATACACAGCAATGAAATCAGATCTTTGAAGGAAATACAACCCATTTAGAGGAAAGAACCATCCAAATTGCTGGATTTCAAAGGATAAGGGGAGTATGGGACAGTCTGAGGCTTCAGACAATGTTTAAACATGAATAATTTAATAGGAGAAATATTTGTCCCCTATAAGAAATGTGTGACACTAGTCACATCCGTGAATTTAGAATGCAGGAAGGAAGTGGACTTTCCATTTGAATTTATTTGATTTCATAAATTCCCACCCATAGCTGTTTCATTTCATTCCCGTATTCACACATAATTTGGACATGGTCACAGCTGTAATTTTAGTGGAATAACGGTTGTGGAGGAAAGCAAAAAAATAGGAACCTAGAGGACATCCTAAGATTCATAGTGAGAAGGCACCTCAAAGTTCAATTACTTAGGGGGCAACTAGGTGGCACAGTGAATAGAGCTCCAGAGCCCTGGAGTCAGGGGGACCTGAGTTCAAATCCAACATCAGACGCTTAACACAAAAAATAGTTGTGTGACCTTGGGCAAGTCACTTAACCCCAATTGCCCTCCAAAAAGCAAAAAAAAAAAAAGTTCAATTACTTAACCCCTTTAACTGAATGAGCTGTCTATGGAGGTAGTGAGCTCCCCATCACTGGAAGTGTTTGTGAAAGTATATGCTGGATAAGTATGTGACTAGGTTGTAGAAGGGATTCCTATCCAAGCTAGGGTTTGGTTGAATAATCTCTCAGAGTACACATACTCTAAGAGTGAATGATTTCTCTGGATGAGTGGTGGGGTTGGGCAACTTTGAATGAATTTACAAGGATCTCTTGAGCATGTATACCTACATTCCCAATCTTTTCAAGTGTGAGGGCATTTTTATAAAGAAATAAATTAGGTTCAAACATCTCTAGGGCACCTAGGTGGTGCAGTGGATAGAGCTTCTAGCCTGTAGTCAGGAAAACAGGAGTTCAAATCCATCCTCAGACACTTAATAGTTGTGTGACCCTGGGCAAATCACTTAACTCTATTTACCTCAGTTTCCTCATCCATAAAATGAGCTGGAGAAGGAAATGGCAAACCACTCCAATATCTTTCCTAAGAAAATCCCAAATAGGGTCACGAAGAGTCACATATGACTAAAAATGACTAAACAACAATAACAACAACCTATGCCCCACGAATAAAACCAGAGTTCTTAAAGTGATGTAAATCAGGGAACCCTCAAGTCTACTGAAGGGGTAAGGTTAAAGATGGGGTTCTTTACTTTCTTGTGTGTCATGTATTCCTTTGGCTGTCTGGTCCCATGGATTCATTTTCTGATTTTTTTTTAATGCATAAAATAAAGTGGGTTACAAAGAAATCCAATTATGTTAAAATTGTTAAAATTTTTGTTAAAATTGTTAAAATATGTAGTGAAAACCCCAACTTTCAAAGAGCCAAGGTTAAGAACCCCTAGAGTAAAGGGAGTTTGTCAAAGAAATGCATAAAAGGGACAGACATGGAAGAGTAAGGGTAATCTAAGAAGATCCCTCTTCTTTATTAGTATCCTCATGAGGAAAGGAGAAACTGAGGAAGGCTTTCCTGCGTGTTGGGTGGGTCCACTATAGTGAACTTATGGGAGGATAGGGATCAGATAGAATGGGTAATCATAGTGGGTAAAGACATGGTTCCATGGAAAGAACAGTCATATTCATGTGAGATCACAGAGCCAGTGGGGTGCTTGAGTATTTTAAATATCAGTAATTGCCAATTAAGTGGGAGCTGAGGAGGGGAAGGACATGGTAACAAAAAACTACTGTCTGTGCAGTAACCCTTTACAATGAATTTTAAAATATATATATATATATATATTTAAATTATGACAATATCTGTATACTCTCTCAAATACTCAAATAGCTCAGTGCTCTTCTCCATTTGGGAGTTACCTCTAACAATGCAGATGGCAATTCTACTGTTCTGGCCATCTTGTGTTACTTGCATCCCTGTTCTTCGAAACATTGGGCACATCCGATGATCTCCAGGCCTACCTGGTTGTCTCCTAACACCCCGTAACGGTAATGGGATTAGAAGATCTTCCCTGCCCCTTGTGTCGGCAAGCAAACAGGTACTTAGCACCTTGTTTCAAGTTTGTTAAGGAACAGAAGTAGTTAACACATCGTTTCAGCTATTTGATTGACACAGAGGTGGCTAACACCTTGATTCAGCTATTTAACTACTTAGCACCTTGTTTCAGTTCTTGATTCTATCAAGTATTAAGATCCAGAACTTGTGAATCCCACAGTGAGATAGATGAACTTGCTGATGTAACAGGAAGGGGCAGAACAGGGAGGAACTAATACCATATATAAGGAAAAGCCCAAACTAGAGAGCCAGAACTGCTGGGAGACAAAACTGCTGGGAGCAAGAAGTGTGGAGGCTGAGGAGCTACTGTGAGTAAAGAGAGGAGGATGCTTGCTTGAAGGAGTCTGTTTTGTTTTGAAGGCCTGACTGAGGGAAGGTTTGGGAAAGTTTGGGAACGTGGGTGTTCACTGCATTGGTTATGTGTACCAACTTTGTGGTTACTGTAATGAATATGACTTTCTGGTTTTGAGACTTGGTTTTCTGGTATTTGAATAAATACTTTGGTTCTGTCCTCCATTGGAAAGCCTGTTACATTTTGTGATTCACAACACTAGCATATTCATAGACACCATGAGCACTGTGAATATTGCATTGGTGTTACACACCCTGAAGGTACTAGTAGAGCCCCCAGCAGAGTACCTGCAGGCCTTCTCTTCTACTTCCTCCCTAGCCCATTGGCTTTCTGCTCTGTCTGTGGTCACCTTAATAGCATCCATTACTCCTGTTCTTCAGAGTTTCTTGTTGAATATAAACATATACACACGTGTGAGTGTGTGTATACACGTATGCAGACAAACATAACACAAATACTTATCTATCTGTATGTATAGAAATGTTAGAGACAGATTTGTATAAATTTATATATATATATACATATATGTATACATTCATATGTGTCCATAAATATTTGTTCAGTTGCTCAGTTGTGTCTGACTCTACAAAACCCCATTTGGGGTTTTCTTGGTAAAGATACTGTAGTTGTTTGCCATTTCCTTCCCCAGCTCATTTTACAGATGAGAAAACTGAGGCAAACAAAGGCAAGTGACTTTCCCAGGGTCACATAGCTAATAAGTATCTCAGGTGAGATTTAAACTTAGATCTTCCTGAATCCAGGCCAGGTATTCTATCCACTCTACCACTACCACCTGGTTATATATACATGGATACATACATATATACATACACATTCATAGAGATATATGTGTATATATGTATATACACATGTAGTAGGTGTTATACAACTATATAATATATGTATCCATGTACATATATACATAATATGCCTGTGTACACACACATACACACACACACACACACACACACACACACGCACACACCACTAACAGCCAATCTCTATCTCCAGAAGCCAGCTGCCACCCATTTTGCACCTTCCCGATGGCTTCTGTGTACATAATATTCATTTTAATTCTTTGGAGGCAGTGGCGCCTCCAGGTGTTAATGGTAAATAGCAACAATAATTTTTTTTTTATGGGCCTTTGCTTTTGTGGGAAGTTTTAGGTAAGTAAAATTACTAGAAATTCACAACAAAGGAAATAAGGGGAGAAATCATTAAACAAAATTCACATTTGTTAGCTAAACAACATAATGCAAGTTTAAAAATCTCCCAGGTAGGTAGGAGGATCAGATAACTAGAGTGGGTAGAGTGATAAAGGGGAGTAGAAAAGGGAAGTTTGGGTATTTTGGGTGCATTTTAGCTCAAACATATCCATCCATCTATCCATCTATCCATCTATCTATCTATCTATCTATCTATCTATTTATCTATCTATCTATCTATCTATCTATCTATCTATCTATCTAT
>NW_027187352.1:11628899-11686150 GCF_028583685.1 Petaurus breviceps papuanus
TATCTATCTATCTATCTATCTATCTATCTATCTATCTATCTATATCTTAGAGTGAAGAAAATATATCAGTCCTAGAGATTAAAATGTGACCTTTTGATTAAAATCAGAAATGTATCTCATCAAGCTTTTTGTCAAAGAATTCAAGGTTGATTGATATTTCATTTAGGTCTGGACTAATGCAAATAGCAATTCTACTGAAGTAGTAACGTTATATGAATTTGCTCTGAATATTAATATTAAAGTGGAACCAATGACTATATTTTACATAATTATACCTTAAAATATTATGAATTCAAATGCATGAGACCACTTTAAGAGATTAACAATTTTCATTATATTCATAACTAGTTGGGACCTTGTGGTAAGGGTTTGGCATTTCTTTCTTAGCATACAGATCTTTTTTTTTAATACCTTCAAAATTTTGGCCACATTTAGAATGTCATAGCTCTGAGCTAGATATATCCACAAACCACGTTGCCAAGTGTAAACCCAAGCAAAAACTGGTTCAGGGTGATATCTTCTACATATGTAAGAAAAATAAAATAAAAGAAATATATGTGCAAGGTATATTATCTATTCAGCCTACAGAAGGTACATTTGCTTATTTGTGGTTTTACATATGGACTCATGAATGCCTTACAAAAACTGAGATGTCCTCCAGAGGCAGGGCCCACAGAATAGGAACCACTGCTCTAAATATTTTAAATTTTTTAAGTATTTGCTAAATATTGATTATGTGCCTTTTGTGAGGAAGTCTGGGTGATAGAGATACAAAAAGACAAAAATGAAATAGTATCTGATTAAATTGTACTAAGCTCAAATTGTCTGAGTTAATCTAAGTCAATATAAAGTATGTTTAAAATATGCATAACAGGGCAGTCAGCTGGCACAGAGGATGGAGTGCCCAGCCTGGTGTCAGGAAGACTCATCTTCCTGAGTTCAAATCCAGCCTTAGACACCTCCTAGTTGTGTGATCCTGGGCAAGTCACTTATCCCTGCAGCCTTACTTCCTTATCTATAAAATGAGCTGGAGAAGGAAATGGCAAATCACTCCAGTATCTCTGCCAAAAAAAAAAAAAAAACAAAACAAAACAAAAAAATCCACCGAAATGTGGTTATGGGGAGTCA
Source organism: Petaurus breviceps papuanus (assembly GCF_028583685.1). Taxonomy (NCBI): domain Eukaryota; kingdom Metazoa; phylum Chordata; class Mammalia; order Diprotodontia; family Petauridae; genus Petaurus; species Petaurus breviceps. The sequence goes on from NW_027187352.1 coordinate 11,630,028, forward strand.
GACATTACTGAAATGACTGAACAACAATAACAGTGGTAACACACATAACATAATTTCAGCAGGGGGCAATTGCTAACAACTGGGAGGGCCAGCCCTTACATAAAAAGTGGCCACTAAGCTGTGTTTCGAAAGAAACTATGGGGAATTATTCAGTCCCTGTTTTACGAAATTATATACTCATGGCTATATCCTTGTATCATATGTGTATATATATGCATAAACATACATACACACATATATATATATATATATATTCACACACACACACACACACACACACACACACCCTTTGAGTCTAAATCACACCAACAACCCTTTGGGATTGTTTTCATTGCTAATGGGGTCTCTGGTTCATATTGTTGGCTCTCTATGGAGAAGGATGCCTTGGCTAGATTCCATGTATTTCAATCTTTTGGGGTCAAAGAAAGCAAATGGAAAGATTTCAAGACAAAAGAAACTGATACTCAGCAAGAAAGGTAAGTTATCTTAAATGGATCAGGTCCCATTTTAAAGCTCACATTTAGAATCCATGTGCTACCTGGAATTCCAGATGGTCAAATTAAAGAATCAAGCCATTAGACAGATGGACTTGGTATCTGATTCCTTATTATTGTAATCTTAGCTGCTTCAGGTTGGTTTGGCATGGGGCGTGGGGGAAGAAGAATGGTTGTGGTGAGGGGAATGAAGTGATTTGTCCCAGATGGCAGCAAAAACAAGTTTCTCTAAGATTTGTGCATTGAATTTGGCTGTGGCATGAAAGGAGATGGTTGGTTAGTGGAAGGCTATAATCATGGAGTTTCAAGTAACCCTCTCCTTGCGGATTTTATATGACATCTGGAATTAAGGAGGTATTCTCTTTTAATCACTGTTCAGTCTTACACGGGGCTAAATGAATACACTGGTAGCTTCCAGCTGCCCAAACTGATTTAGTTAAATAATGTAATCTATTTGTACACAAATGTGGAATAAATGTCACTGCTGTTCCTTAGTGTGTGGTTATAATGAGTTATACAAACCTCTAGGTGATTAGGAGAGGGTTGGGTTTTTTTTTTTGTTGTTGTTTTTTTAAATGCTTCATGATTTCCAATGAGCCTGAGCCAACAGAAATTAGCTTCCCACAGCTGCTGACCTCTCCAGCCACTGCAGATAACAGTGCTTGGAGAAAGAAGCTTCTTTCCTTAAAAAAAAAAAAAGAAAAAAAAGCCCTTTTCTGAGATGTGTTCTTCTCTCTAATAAAGGTATCTATGTCATTCAGGATGACATGATCTCCTCAAATCTTACTAAGGGGAAACTCTCGAGTTACCAAAAAAGATACCTAGGTCCTAGTTTCCCATGTCTTTGCTCTCAGTCCCCTATACCTCACCCCCCCCCCTTTTTTTTTTTTGACATGGAGCTGGGTCTTGAAGGAGGAGTGAGTTTGAGGTAGTCAGAGAGAAGGGGCAGACCACATACATCTTTTAATGTTGAAGAGGAACTTTAGAATTCACCAAGTGATACCCTTCATCTTACAGATGAGGAAAATCAGGCCCAGAGAAGGGACATTATCTGAACAAATCACAAAGCAAGTTAATGAGAAAAATAGGACAAGAGCCTAGGGTCAAGACACTCAACACAGTGGTCTTTCTCATATACTATCTTACTTCAAACATCATAGATTTTATAAATTAGATGATAGATTTAGAACTTGCAGGGGTTTCATAGATCATATAGTCTGATCCCTTCATTTACAGGTAAGGAATCTGAAAAGTGAAGAAGTTAAGTGACTTTCTCCATGATCACTCAGGGAAAACCCAGATTTTAACCTAGTTCAACTAATTCAGTATTCTTTTTTTTTTTTTTTTTTGCTTTTGGGAGGGCAATTGGGGCTAACTAACTTGACCAAGGCTATTTTTTGTGTTAAGTGTCTGAGGTTGGATTTAAACTTAGGTCCTCCTGACTCCAGGGCCGGTGCTCCATTAACTGTGCTACCTAGCCGCCCCCTTGGTATTATTTCTACTGTACCATGCAACTTCCCCATAGGCTGCTAAACTATGCTTCCTGCTTCTTCTGATGAATAATACAGTGCCTTGCTGGGACTTATCTCCCTCCAATCCATTCTCTACACAGCTGCCAGAATGGTATTACTAAAGCAGATATCTGACCATATTACCTCTTTGCTCAAAAGATTTTAGGGAAGTATGGAAGGAGGAAGCAAGGAGAGAAGAAAGTGAGAGGGAAGACAGAATGTTTGAAGGAAAGAAAAAAAAGGAAGGAAGGAAGGAAGGAAGGAAGGAAGGAAGGAAGGAAGACAAAAAGGGATGGGGGGAGGAAGGAGAGAACAGGAACATTTGTTAAGCCAATTCTTTGTGGCAGGCACTGTGCTAAGCATTTTACAAATGTTATCTTACTTCATCCTCACAACAATCCTGGAAGGCATATGCAATTATGATCCCCATTTTACAGATGAGGAAACTGAAACTGACAGAAGTGAAATATCTTGCCCAGAGTCACCAAGTGAGGAAGTGTCTGCAGCTGGATTTGGCTTCAGGTCTTCCTGACTCTAGTGCAGCTAGGTGACCCAGTAGATTGAACACTGCACCTGAGGCCAGGAAGGTTCATCTTCCTGAGTTCAAGTCAGGCCTCAGACACTTGGGTACAGTGCTGAGCACTTTATAATTATTCTGTCATGTGATGTTCACAAACTACCCTCTATTTATTTGGTGTTTATTTTGCTTATAATTATTTTGTATATGCTTCATAGATTATAAATCAGGTAGCCAATAAAGCACTTAAAGGACTTAAAGTCAGGATTATTTGTGTCCAAATCTCACATCAAACACAATCATTAGTTATGTGCCTTAACCCTTCTATGCCTCAGTTTACACATATGTAAACTGAAGGACTTGATTCTTTCTGAGATGCTTTGCAGCTCTAAACCTCTGACACTATGATCCTCTGATGCCTCCCCTCATTGAATGTCTGTGTTTTGAGGTCAAGGGATGTTTTGTTTTTATCTTTGTATTCTCAGAACCAAGTGCAATTCCTGGCCTATAATAGGCACCTAAAAAATACATCTCTCTTTATTGGTTGATTGCTCAATAAACATTTCCCAGACCAATAAGAGACTGACGCCAAGTTATTCCCGAGTAATGATGTTTGCCTCGTATGCTCACGATGTTTTATAATGACTAAGCACTTTATTTTCATCATCTCCTTCCAGCCTCATCATAGCTCTGTGTCGTAGGGAGTTTCAATGAAATTACTTACCTTCTGGGAGTCCAAGAGCCATCATTTGTAAAATGGGGCCCTCCTACCCTACGTTACCTGTTTGGGGGTCACAACTGAGCAGGAGGAAGATCAGAGATACAGAATTAGAAAGAACTTTAGAGGTCAAGTGTATCATTTTGAAGATGAAAAAGCTAATTAACAGGGAAATTAAATGGGTCGAAAGCTAGTGAATGTTTGAGGTTAGATTTGACCTCAGACGTTCCCACTCAAGGTCCGGCACTCTCTCCACTACATCACCTAGGTAGAAATTGAACTCAAATGCATTTGGGAAACTTATCTGTGATCCAAAAGTATTGATTGTAGCAAAAAACTATGTTGTTTTTTTTATCACCAGGATTCCCTCAGTCAAACGATATGGTTGTGATTCATCGTAAGTATGATCTTGGAAGAATGGAAATAACCATTTATCCCTTTGGATTCACTGAAAAGTTGCATGATCAGTGTAGAGATAACAACAGGGTACCAAAGATGAGTTTCATTTAAAAAGTGACAAAAATATCAGGATAACCTTGATATTGTGTAATTGTTCAATCATTTCTGTTTTGTTCAGGTCTTTTTGTCCCCATTTGGGGTTTTCTTGGCACAGATAATGGAGTGGTGTAGCAGCAAGCACCTTAGAATATCCAGGATGGACTGTTAGCACAGGTTCTTTGAACTGATTTTCTAGGAAAGACTGCTCAAAAAGGGGTTCACAATCCTACTTTTAATTACATTCACTAATTCAGGGGAAAGGTCAGCACACTTAATGTGAGGGAAAATACAAGCAGAGAAATTGGTATAAGAAGACCAACAGATGGGGCTCTGATTGCCTGGAATCAAAGTAATATTGCTATACAGTTTACATACGCCACAGGATCGAGAGCCTTTATGTCTGAACAGCTTGGGGGGGGGGGCGGTCTGAACATACGACTACTCAGAGTCTTGATCAGGAAATCAAAGAGTCCTTCTCATAAGCACACCCCCAAAGCAAAATACCAACTCAGAGTATCCATACACTTCTCAGAGCCAGAAAGCATCATAACCCTTGTGATTCAATGCCTAATCAATTTAGTACCAGCAGGTGTGGAAGCCTTCCTATAAGCAAGCCTCCCCTAAGCAAGTGCCTTCCCCAATGGGCTCGATGTGATTCAGGTTGTACCACGTTGGGTACATAGGCCTATTAGTGGGTGGGGAAGAGCTTATATCCCATTAACCTTACAAGTGGTTTGTCATTTCCTTCTCCAGAAAGGAAACTGAAGCCAATGGGGTTAAGTGATTTATCCCAGGTCATACAGCTATTGAGGGTCTGAGGTCAGATTTGAACTCAAGAAGATGAACCTTCCTGACTCTAGGCCTGGTACTCTTTCTACTTCACTACCTAGTTACCCTGATATTATATTTGTGTCCCTCCAAAACTAAAAGAATCAGGTCAAGACAGCCACCCTGTTAAACAGATTTTCTATTGAGAATTTATGGAAAGGCAGAGATAGGAAACATGCAGGATAGAAAGGCATTGATAAATTATGCTACATGTTGTGAACATCAAATGAAACCTTACATGTAAAGCATTTTGCAATCACAATATCCCATTTAAATATTATCCATTATCTTAGATTAACATGAAAATTCAGAAATATGTAGAGAACAGCAACATCTACCTCTCTGTTTCTATTGGTATTAGAGACAGAAACATGTTTGCCTTTGTAGTAAACATGCTTCTGACCTTCATAGTTAGAAGAGGAACTGAGGAAACTCCTAAATAAAGAAGAAAAATACCCTTGCCATTGCATCCCATTTGGAATCAATTGGCAAAAAAAATCATTACAACAAGTGACCTTTTCCTGACCAAAGTTTGAGAAGAATTTGATTCTAGACTAATGAACATGCCACTATTGATCTCCTAAGACCATATAGGATTGAGATGGAGTGTAGTCATAAATTAGCTTTATGGAGACATTCAAATCACACACTGGGCTTACTTTTTCACTTAGAAACAAAGAACAAACTTTCAAGCTGCAGGGTCATACAAGGGGAGAGAATAACTCTTGAAACAGTTATCTCACCAAGCCAGGAAGACAGAAAAGTATCAAACAGAAAACAGTGATTATCTTGGGATCCTAGGACAGTAGAGATGGAAGGGGCCTCAGATGAGGATGTCAGAACATGGTGTGAAGTCTTGAAAAGACCTTAAACTATATGTAATATGCTAGAAGACAAAGAAAACTTAGAAATCTTATGTTTAAATCCCTCTATTTGATAGCTGAGAAACTTAAGTCTAAAAAAGGTAAAAGCCTTGACCACAGACACATGACTAATTAGATGCAGAATGGACAGGGAATGCTACCTGGAGTTAGGAGCCTTCATTTCAAACCCTGTCTCAGACAATTACTTAGCTATGTGACCCTGGGAAAATCCCTTAAATTCTCTGTGCTTCAATTTCCTCATCTACAAAATTAGGGAATTAGGCTTTGAAGATTTCCTGCAACTCTTAATCTATGATGCTATGATCCCATAACCTAACATAAGGTCCATCAGTACAAATAAAATATCCTGTTGCTACCTGTTGATTTGGGGAATAGTTAAAGAAATCTGTGATGTACATGTTACTGTACTGAAGAAATAAGGAATGTGTAGAATTTAGAGAAACATGAAAAGACTTATAGGAATTGATGCAGAAATAAAGAACCAGGAAAATATACTGACTATAGCAAAAGTAAATGAAAACAATAACAATAAAAGAATGTGGCCTCTTTGTAATTATAGTTCTCAAGTTCTCCCTTGGAGAAGAGGTGAGAAAATAGACCTCCTTCTCTTCTTTAGAACGAACTCTGAGTGGGCAGGAGAAATTGCAGAGTGGATTAATAAAATAATGATAATCAGGAGTACTGCTGCCCCCTTACAGCATGAACAAGTCCCTCTGGGAAATGGAGATAAGAAGAGGTTTGCGGTTGGGGAGGAAGTTATTTTAAAATGAATGTGATGTAAAAAAAAAAAAAAAGACATCAATACAAATAAGAGGTTGTTGGGTTTTTTTAATCCTTTATATTTGAACTGGAAAGGACCTTATTAAATTATTTAATTTCCTTCATTTTGCAGAAGGGAAACTGAGGATGAGGGAAAGGAAGTTCATCAGTCTGTGAGCTCCTTGGGGCTTGTGACTTTTCCTTATTCTTTTTTTTTTTTTTTTTTTGCCTTTTATTGTATCTCCAGGGCTTAGCATAGTGTTTGGCACATAGTAAGTACTTGAATAAACACTCATTGACTAGACTTGACTTGGCTAAAGTGACTAGAGAGTAAAGAACAGTCAAGGTTTGAACCTGATTCCATGGATGGAATCCTAATAAAGGTGCCCCCAGCCCCAATATCCTAACTTCATTAGAGGCTCCAATGAACAGCAGGCCCACTGTACCTACCTAGCCCCCCCCCCCAACTCCCCAATGTCCTAACTTCTTCATATATGTCTCACTGATCACTAGAACAATAGATGTATACATGAACTCAAAGTCCTCACAGAACAGCAGGTGTGTCCATGTATTGGGATTCTAGCAGCTGCCTCTGCCTAGTCACTGCTCCCAGGCCCATTCCCACAGAAACAGGTGTTTTCTTTTACTTAACCATAATCACATCATCCATCTAGCCCAAGAAAGGACCACAATACCTAACTTTCCATCTTGACCAGACAGGACCATAATAGCTAGCCAATTGGAGGGCAGTGTGACCAGGATGTTTAACCACTGAACCACAGATGGGACCTCTCCTCCATTATCTAATCCCTTAACAAATCTCCCCTGCTTTTTTAAATATTAATCATATTTCTATATTCTATGTAAATTTTGATTGTGTAATCAGCATCTTTACCCTATTAAAAATCCTTCTTGCTCTCTCTGAAGTTGCTGGTTCCTCTTGGAACTTAGCTGGCTTCGTGAGAGACGCCAATCTCAATAAATGCCTATACTTGGATTAGAGGTGGTCAAACTCTGAATTTTTTGAGATGGTTCCACTACAACACATCATGAAACCCCAACAGTTTTTTGGGGGGCAGAGCCCCCACCGCAACAGTTTTTTGGTAACAAAAACAGTTTTTTGGTTTTAAACCACAATACTATGATTCTAGAGCCAGTGCCCTGTCCACTGTGCAAACTTTCTTATCCCCCACCAGATGCTTCACACTGACATCTAAAAGACGCCCCCGCTCCACCACCCCACCCTCACCCCGTCAAAACAATGCCATGGTTTTTCTAAGAAAGCTTTCTGTAGGTCCCTAATGCAATAACCATTTCATCTTTCCTTTTACAGAGATGCCTAGTAAGACATTTGGCTGGGGAGGAGTTCATTCAACATTTCTAGACTTGAATAATAAATGGACTGTTTTTGTTCCTTTCCTGATCTCTGTCCCCCTCCCCAGTTCCTGCTGCCCTCCCTGGAAATTACTTTGAATTTGCTTTTGTAATCCTAGGGGACACCAGTTTAGGTTCAGGGTCTGATGTGGGTAGAGTTAAAGCTCCAACTTCAAAGGAGGAAAGAGGAAGCATTCCTCATGGGATACATTTTGCATTTGCTTATCTATGTACATGTTGTCTATCTCAATAAAATAAAAGCTGCCTAAAAGTGGGGAGCATTTTTGTTTCTGTATTTGAATGCCCAATGCCTAGTACCTACTAAGTACTTAATAAATGAATATATGAATGAAGGAAGGAAAAAAGGAATGAATGGTTAGACCCTGATGGATGGATTTGACATTTTGCCACCAAGATTATGAAAGAGCTACATGAAAAGCTCCTCCCTCATCTTGTCCAGACAACTTTCCCATTCTTGATTTATCAATCTTAATTTCAGACTGATATATGCTTACTTCAAGAACAAACATGGGGCCCTGCCTGTCAGAGAGTGAAGGGAACATTTTGTGAGCCACCCAATCCCTAATGATTCTTTTAACATCTCTTTTTACATATATTCTTGTGTTTTGTCATGTAATTTTTCCTAATCGCTTACACTGAGATACTTAGTTCAGGGGCTTTTTGACAGTGAAGAATTCTCGGTTTCTTAGCTCTCTGCTCATGACAATGGCCCCTAGTTGATTAAACTAATTAATTAAACATTAAAATGCCCAAGTTAATCTAGGGATATAACCCTCGGTGCTCTCAAAAGTGGTGGTAAAATCTTAAAATAGGAGTTCTCTTAGCCTTTTGGGGTTTATGAACCCCTTTGGATGTCTGGTGAAGACTGGATTCCTTCTTAGAATGTTTTTAAATGCATAAGATAAAGCACATAGAATTAGAAAAGAAATCAATTATGTTGAAATGAAATTATTGAAATAAAGTTTTTAAAAGTTCGTGGATCCCAGATGAAGAACCTCTGCCTTAATAGTCCTTCAAATTTTGTTTTATTCAATTAATATGTATTACTTGCATGTTTGCTAACTCTAAGTAAGGCATTTCAATAGTCCCCTAAAGGAAACACTGAGGTAAAATAAGTGGTCTTTGTTCTGGAGAAGTTTATAATCTGCCTGGGGAGACAAGACATGCAGGTAGGAATTCTCTATATAAAGCAGTATAAGCTAAATGTTCACCGAAGGGTTCTAGGGAGAGAGAGAATTGAGAGCTAAAGTAGTCAGAGACAGCTTTATAGAGGAAGTGGCCTTTGAGGGAAGCATAGGGTTTCAATAAGCAGAAAAAAAGGAAAAGTGGGCATACCTCAGAGTCCCTGTGTGGCAGCTAGAGGGGGCAGTGGAGAAAGTTCTGGGCCTAGAGTCAAGAGGCCCTGAGTTCAAGTATGACCTGAAACACAACACAAAACTAGCTGTGTGATCTTGGGCAAGTCACTTAACCCCAAACTGCCTTACCTTCCCCCCCTCACAAAAGCAAATAATAATAAAATAAAATAATAGCACCTACCTGCCAGGATTGTTGGAAGGATCAAATGAGATCTTATCCATAAAGTACTTAGCACAGAGCCTGACCCATAGAAGGCACTTAATAAATTCTTATTTTTTTCCTTCTTACCTCTCTTTGCAAAATGGGGGGTTTGGAGTGATCGTTAATCAATCAATCTATCTATCTATCTGTCTATACACACACACACACATATACATAGACACAGACAGACACAGAAACACAGACACACAGGTACACACAAACACACACACACATACACAAACACACAAATAAGGTTTCATGATTCCATAAAGGCAAATCTCTACAGGGACAAGACCTAATTCAAAGCTAGCCAGTACCATGAACAAGAATATACTTAGCTGTGGTTCCCTTCTTCTTCCTACCACCCCTATCTCTCATCTTTACTTAACCCTTCACTATCTCAGTCTATGCTGGAAATAGTTTACCCATCCAACTTCTTCAAAGCATCAACTTAATGTAGATACCATTTGGCAATTTCCCTGGGGCAGGGGCAGTGGCTAAGTGCTGTCTCAAATAGCTTCTCTTCCAGGGAAGATAAAGCTAAGAGGAAATTGTTAGAGTGCTAGAGAGGGTATTTATTGTAACAAGAGAGAGATGTCAACAAAGCAGGTGATTAAATGGAACGGGTGGGGTTAATAAACTTGAAAACAAGATTTACCCTAGATAATTCTCCAGTGGATAAGGGAGAGATTAAGAGCAGACACTCTATATACTGAAGACCATCACCTAAGACAAGTTTAGACACATCCAACAGATGCTGAATAGCTATAAAACCAGGTTTGGAGCAAAGGCAAGATCCCCAGGGGTCACTGTGGTCATGGGCGTAAATTAATTGGATGGATGCAGAAAGTGAGATACAGCTGGGCAAAAAACACCTCTTGTCCAAGGGATGCAAAGTCTTAGGACACATCTATTGGTTTTGGGGAAGCCATTAGGCTTATTCTCTCATTCCCTAGTCAACTTTTGAAAAGATTACTGCATTTAGAAGCTCAAGAATGATGTAAGAATCCTGGATCTTTCACTCACTACCTGGAAAATTCATTTTAACTCTCATAATAAAATGATGTGACTAGACAGATAATTTCTGAGGATATTTCCAGATCTAAAGTTAACTTGAGCTTAAGGAATGTGGCAACTTTCCAGAGATTAGTATCATTGATTTAGAGCAAGGGTCCCCAATATGTTTGTGTTATGGACCCATCTGGTATGATTAAGCATCAAGCCTATGGATCTCTTCTCAGAATAATGTATTTTAAATACATAAATTAAAATACATAGGATTGACAGGGGATAGGCCTGGGCCTGAAATCAGAAGATTCATCTTCCTGAGTTCAAATTTGGCCTCAGACACTTATAAATTGTGTTATCCCAGGCAAGTCACACCCTGTTGGCCTCAGTTTCCTCATCTGTAAAACGAGCTGGAGAAGGAAATGACAAACCATATAGTATCTTTGCAGAAAAAAAAAACCCCAAATTGAATCACAAAGAATTGGATATGACTGAAAATGTTTGAATAACAATTATTGTACTAAAATATAATTATCAAAAATAGTTTTAGAAAGTTCATTGACCCCAGGTTAAAAGGGAAGGAGGAAGGAAGGAAATAAACATTTATTATGTTCCTACTGTGTACCAGGACCTATGCTAAGTGCTTTACAAATATTAGCTCTAGGAATTAGGTGCTATTATAACCCCCTGTTTTATAGTTGAGGAAACTGAGGCAGAAAGAGGTTGAGTGGTTGAAGTCACAGAGCTCATCTGAGACTGAATTTGAACTCAGATTTTCCTGAGTTCTAACTGTCCTAGACTGATTCAGAATTAGAAAGGACTTTTGAGTTTATCCAGTATGACTTCATTTATTTTAGAGAAGAAATTGAGGTCCATCAAGGTTGAATTGACTTACAAAGGGTCTCAAAAGTAGTGATTGTCAGAATGAGGATTTAAAATCAGCTCCTTTGATGGCAAATCTTTCTGCTGAATCATGTTAGTCATTTGCAATCAGAACTGTGCCAGAATGACCAGGTAAAGGAAAGGTTAAGATGCAGGAAAAGAGCCTTGGGAAATGAGGAATTAAAACTACTGCAAACAGATTAGAGACAATTCCAAGGGGACAAACACTAATCGCAAAGACAAAATGTTCCTATCTGCTAAGGGCTGATCCAGTTGTATCGGAATAGACAGGAATGGGCTGATCTTTGGGAATGGTGGGATAGTAAGAAAAATTATTCCTGTAAATGGGATGATGATTGTACACACCATTAGAAAAATATTGGAGAAAATTATGTTTCATTTCCAATTTTATGAGAAAATTCTGCCTCAAGGGATTCTGCTTCTACCAGTCAATCCATAAGCATTTACCAAGTGCCTGTGATGTACAATGGTGGTAGAAGCACAATTAAAAGAGACAATTCCTTCCCTCAAGGGGCCTATACTTTAATAGGGTATGTTCAGAAATAATTAAATATAGGATAGATACAAAATAGCTATATAGTGTTTAGGAGGGGAATGTCAATAACTGGGCTAGCTACAATAATATTGTCTAGTGACTGGTTCTGGCTGTTGAGGAGATAACCACTCAAGTCCTGAACTCATCCACTATATTGGGTCAATTGCTTCTGCCTCTAGCTGTGGTGGTCTAGGTCACATTAGTGGTTAGTTGCTATAATTACAATATTATATAGTTACTATATCTATAATTACAATACCCACTTTAAAAGCAAGAAGAGGTGAAGCCTAGATAATAGTCATATTCTGCAATGCAGTTAAAAACTAATCCATATTATATGTAAGAAAGTATGTAGTGTAGTATAAAGAGAAAAACATCTGGATTGGGGAATTGTTCAATTTGAAACCTGCCTCAGACACTTCGTAGCCAAGTGACCATGAAAATTACTTAACCTCTCTGTATCTCAATTTCCTTCTCTGAAAAATGGAGACAAATATACCTACCTCATGGGGTCATTAGGAGGTACAAATGTGACCATATGTGAAAAGTGCTTTGCAATCAATTAACTAAGGGTTGTTAGGCCTGAAGTCAGGAAAACCGGAGTTCAAATCTGGCCTTACATACTTACTAGAGGTTTGTAAAAGGTCATCATAACCATCATCATCATCACCATCATCACTACCACCACTTTAGCTAGTGTAATCACCTTATTTTATAAGTGAGGAAACTAGGGCCAAGAGAGATTTGCCCAAGGTTTCTTAGAGCCCAGATATGAACCAAGGTTCTCTGACTCCAAATCCTGTACTCTATCATTCTTTATTCCTTGTTTATTTCCCTCATTTTAAAGAGAAAGAACCTTGGGCCCTGAAGAGTCAAGTGGCTTGTTGAAGATTGCATAGTATATTATGTACACATTAATAATTGAACCTAGAGTCCTCAGTTCCTAATCTAGGGCCTTTTGTGTTATGATAAATTCTCTCTTGCTTATCCTATGATTCAGGGTTCCAACTTGGGTCTCAATTTCCTTTTCTGCAAAAGAGAGGAACTGAGCTCAATGGTCTTTCAGCTTGAAGTCCAAATGTATGCTCCTATAATTCCTTCTATCATGCCATACTTCCTTTTCCTGTGACTTGTTTCAGCTGGACAGTTCTGTAATTCACTCCTGCCCAACACCATTCAGAGAGCAATTTATGTGTTTGTTACAGTGAGCCTTCTGCTAAGCTGATCCAAAAAAAAAGAATGGTTATTGGGATCTATTCCTAAATAGGTTTCTCTCTACAACTGTTCTCTGAAGACAGTATCCAAAACAAGACCCGGGCTAAGACTCAAATCACGTGTAGCTCTTTGCATCCTGGGAGGCTTAGAGCAGACAAATGTTTGGCTTCCTGACTGAAATGTACTGCCTGACCCTCCACTTTGGTTCTGGTTCAAGTAGCTGGGTGGTCAGAGACAAACAGAGCGTGTGTGAGGTTGATGAGCCACCGTGGAGAGCGTGAGTCAACGGGCTTGTCCATGGATACCTTGAGGTAGACAAATTGACCTCCTTGGCCAACATAAATAAACTTACCATTACTTGAGTGGGAGTTAAAGAGAGTCATGCAGTGGTATGAGACAAGAATATTATAAAGGCATGCAGGGAAGAAAATGGCTGCCAGAAACAAGACAGTCTGGAGGAAAGAGGGTGAGGAGATAGGGAGTTTAAATAAAAAAAAAAAAGCCTGGAGAAAATGTGAAGAAGGGCTTGAAATGGTTCCCATAATGCAGAAGTAAACAAATGTTCTGATCAAATGGATCAAATGCCTTATCAATTCAAATGAACTATTAAGTAATGACTATGGGCAAGATCCTGGGCTTGGTAAAAGAGCTACAACAGTTCATACATTTAGAGCTGGAAGGATCATCAAGGAATTTACAAAGAAGGAAGAAAAAGTCCAATTACTTAATTTACCCAATGAAGACTTTTTTCATTTTTATTTTTTTGAGGAGCTTTTAGAGATAGTGTAGTCCAAACAAAGATACTATCAGCTTGGAAAGAGATCTCCATCAGGAGGGCCTCAGGGATTTACATTACACCGTTATTTTCCATTTTTATCAATGACTTGGATATAGGAATGGATAGCATGCTTGACAATTTTTTTTAATATGATACAAAGCTGGCATGTGGCAGGAGAGCTAATAAAATGGATAATAGATTTAGCATATAAAAAGGTCTTGAAGGTTAGATCATTGGACCAAATTGAATAATATAAATTCAATAGAGACAAAATATGGTATTTTTATTGTTTGTTGTTGTCTATCTTTTATCAGAGAGAGAATGAGAGACAGAGAGAGAAAGGGTTTGTGTGTGAGAGTTGGAGGAGAGAGAGAGACACACACAAGGGCGGGGCGGGGCCACTTTGCCTAGACTGCAGAGTATGGGAAGGAAAGAAATGTATAATGAGACTGAAAACATTAGGTGGTGTCAGGTTTTAAAGTCAAAAGGAAGAGTTCAATCTTAGAAGTGCTAGGGAACTATTTAGACTTATATAGTAGGGTGTGGACAGATCTTTGTTTAAGGAGATTCCTTTAGCAACTGCATAGAATAAGGATTATAGTGGGGAGAAGCCTGAAACAGAGAGATTGATTAGGAAGTCATTGCAATAGTTAAAGCAGGGGATGATGAGGGTTTGCACTAAGGAGGCAGCTGTGTGAGTGGACAGAAAGGGTCAGATGCAAGAAATGTTAGGAAGAAAGGAAAGGCAATGACTGGCAGTTACATGACTATGTGGGGGTGAGGGAAGCTGGGGGGGGGGAGATTATTGAAAATTATGTTAGCAAAGTGATCCACTTTTCCCAGTTCTGCTTGTCAATCAGTGTTGGGGGAGGTGTCACCCAGTGTCCTGATATTTGCCAAATAACCAAGTTACACCACCCCCACCTGTGACCTTTCCCAGCAAACTGTCACATTCTTCCTCATTTGGGAGGAAGTGAGATGCAAGGACTTATCCTCTCTTGCTGATGTTGACTGATCTGAATTGTCTTAAAGTTACCTATAAAAGCTGGCCCCACCTTGAAGCTATCTCTGATTTTCAGTGATCAGCCCATTATAACATGCTGCTACCTTGACATACTTATAATGAACTTCTTTTTAGTTCTCTCTCTCCTGAGTTTTCTCTCATTAATCAGGGTGGAAGCCCAAATGAAGAATTTCTTTTTTAACAGAAAAATACTGAAATTATAGATGTGAGAGATTGGAAGAAAGGTGATGTCTTCTCATAAACAGGATAGTTTAGAAGAGGAGGGAAATTGTGAGGCAAAGATACAGAGTTTTATTTTAAGTTTACTGAGTTTCAGACATCTCTAGGAAATCTGGTTCAAAATGTCCAATAGGAAGTTTAGTGGTGTGAGACCAAAGCTTGGGGGAAAAATTGAGACTGAATATGTAGATCATTGAGTTATCTGAAGAGAAAAAGTCAAATCCATGGAAAGAGATGAAGTTATCAAGAGTGAAGGGATAAAAGAAGAGGGTCCAGGACAGAATCTTGAGTGACACCTATATTTAGGGGACATACAATAGGTAATGAGCCAGCAAATACCATTGATAAAGAGAGGTCAGAGAGATAAGTGGACAACCAGAAAAGAAGAGCAGCATGAATACCTAGAACTGAAAATCAAAAAAGCAAAGTGTCCAAGAGAAGAGGGTGGTCAAGAATGTCAAACACAGTGGAGAGGTCCAGAAGGATGGAGATGCAGAAAAGACAATTAGATTTGTCAATTTAGAGGTATAAATTTGGAGAAATCAGTGTTAGTTTAGAGATGAAGGAGGAAGACAAGCTACAAAGGGCTAAGGAGTGAGCTGGAGGAGCAGAAGTGGAGGCAACAAGTGTGGACTGGGTTTTTTGTTGTTGTTTGTGTTCTTCTAAGAGTTTGACTAAGAAAGGGAAGAGAGATATAGTAAGATAACTTGAGGGGATAGTAGGGTCTAGTGTAGGTTTCTTTAAGGCTGGAAGAGATTAGGGGATATCTGTAGGCAGTAGAGAAGCTACCAGTCCTAGGGAAAAGTTGAAGACTAGAGAGAGGGAGATGACTAAAATGGAAATTTGCTAGAGAAGATCAGAGTGAATGGAATCAAGGGCACATGAAAAGAGGCTGGCCTTAGCAAGGAAAGGGGTTACCTCATTACCTGGGATTAGAGGGAAAAAATGTGTATATGTGCATGCATGTATTTTTATATATTTCATGTACATGTGTATGAATGTATATGTATACATACATATGTAAGTGTGTCAATATCTATGTATGATCTGTTTCTATATCTATATCATTTATTCCCTAGAGAGTGGGTGATGATATTATGAGGTGTTGAAAGAAGAGGAGAGGAGAGCTTACAGTGCATGGTCTAATTTTCTAGGTAAAAGGGGTAAAGACTTCAACTGAATGGGGGAGGGAGGATAGGAGAGGCAAGGTCAGCTTGAGAAGAGAAGTTGGAATAGCTTCGGCATGGAGTGAGCTGAAGGGTTCTGGCAAGGAATAAAAAGATTGCTTTGCTGCATTGAGGACTCAGGAAAACTTAGAATAATATGAATTTACAACGTATCTAGTAAGAATTAGGACAAATGGGTGGAAGGGACAAATATTCCAAATTGTCTCAAAGGCAGGAAATTTTCCTGATAGAGTGCTACAAAAGTGGATTGACCAGGTGTTCCTTCACCTGAGGATGTTAAGTGATCACTTTCCAGAGGGCATATTGAAGGCATCCTTTTCCAGGTATGTGTTGGGCTAGAGAAGTAGTATTGAACTTAAAGAGAAATGGATCCTTGCAGGCCTCATCCTGACTTAGAAAACCACACATTAACATTATCTGTGTTTTATTTTTATTTATTTTATTTAACATATCTCAATTACATTTTAATCTGTTTCAGGTCAGTTTCGCTCAATGAGATTAATATTGCTGGACTAGATAAGCTTTGCTGTTGTTGGGTCATTTTTTAGTTGTGTCCAACCTCATTTGGGGTTTGTTTGGCAAAGATACTTGAGTGGTTTGCCCATCTCCTTCTCCAGCTCTTTTTATAGATGATAAAACCGAAGCAAATAAGGTTAAGTGACTTGCTCCAAGGTTGCACAGCTTCTAGTAAGTGTCTGAGGGTAGATTTGAACTCAGATCTTCCTGACTCCAGGCCAAGTAAGTGCTCTATCCACTGAGTCATCCAGCTGGCCTTAGACAGTCTTAGAACTTCAGTTTTTTGATTGTGGTCCTCAGACCTCTAAAGGAGAGCCAGTTGTTTAACATTTACCAGCACACTACTGGCATAACTCACATAAACAAAAGCTCTTGGAGGAAGTGGTCCTCAATAATTATTAAGAGTATAAAGGAGTCCTGGAATAAAATGCTTGACAACCACAATCTTAGTGTTCCCATCCATTTTATAGATGTACAAACTGAGGCTCAGCAATGAAAATCAACTTATAGACATTTAGCTACTTAGTAAGTGGTAGGAATGGAAAGACCAGATCCTCTCAGTCTGGGCGTGATCTGTTTCTTCTACCATATGCAAAGGGAAGATGCAGAGTAGAGTCCTGAGAGAAATGGCCAGTTTGGTTGTTGTTGTTTTTGGTTAGCTGAATTGACCAGAAAATCTTGTTTAAATGAATGAATCTTAAACTCTGTTTAGACAAAGCTGAAAATGACTGTGAGACTGAATCACTTTAATGGAGGAAAGAAGTAGTGAGGATGAGAAGTTAATGAAGCCCCCTTTAAAAATAGATACTGATAAAGATCAGGTAAAGAACTCTTAGAAAACTTGTATGCCCTCTGATAAGACAATCTAAATGATTTGCATCCTAGGGTGTTAAGCAAATTACCTAACAAATTAACTGAGCTTGGGAGAATGATTTTCCAGCCAACTAAGGAAGCAATTACAAAGCTGAAAAACATGTCACCATGTGATTGCAGCCTCCTTAAAAGGAAAGAAGGAATCTAGAAATTGCTGTTAGATATTCTTGTACACAGGGGAAACTGACATATAGATAGGCTTATGCATACATGTATGTATGTATAAACACACATACACATATGATACTTGAGCACATACTCACACACATGCAAATGTACATCATATGTGAGCACATATACAAACAGAAATTTGCACATTATACATAAATACATATATACATGCATACATTTGTATATGATATATGAGCTCATGTAAACATATGTATATAAGTATATACAAGCAGGCATTGATGTGTATATTGTGTATATATATATGTGTATGTATGCATTAAATACATAAGTACACATGTACAAATACATACCGGTAGATATGCATATTATACCTGAGTATATATTATAATGCATATGTGTATACATAGTGTATGTATATTTTATGAATATATGCATATACATGCACATGTATATTATACAGAGTACATATACACACATAAAATACATAACATACATTAGTACAATACATACGTGCATATTATATCAGTATATATGAAATGAAAATGCATGTTATGCACGAGCACATACATGTGTGTTATACATGAATACAATGCATATGCTAATGTATATTATACATTACTATATACACATGTATATTAAACACTAGTACATACACATCTGTATATTATACATGAGAACAGACATGCATTTACATGCTATGAATTTGTATATGATACATGAGTACATAATACAACACAGGCACATGCATATTATACATGAATACATAGACATGCATGTGTGTGCATATTATATCTGAGCGTATGTACCTATACATATGCATGTAAATATAACTATTATGCATATTCATATGTACATAGGTACATGCATACATTTATATTTATACAATGGCTAATTTCTTGTTTTTTTACCTTAACTTAGTTCATTAATTCAGAGGTCAAGTATGTAATAACCTTCCAAAAAGCAACATTTACAATGACCTGGAAATTACAAAAAATTCCTCTGTGCAATTCAATTAGATGGCATCAAGTCAGCAGACTAAAAGTCATGAATGGCATTCATTGGAGAGCCCTTTAGTCTGTACCAATTTGCACTCTGTTCATAGACAGTTCTAACCACTTAGCTCTCTCTACAAAAGCAGCTCAAAATCCATCTGTGACTTGCTTACAATTATATAACTAGCAAATGTCAGTTTTAAAACATCTGAGTCTGGTCCTGATCCCGGGCTCTACTGCCTACTCCCAGCTCAGTCAGTAGTCTACCAGGTCATGTAGTCTCTCTCTATGCCCCAGGAAAGTCTGGGATAAATGGAGCCCAGGGAGCAGCTGGCTTTGCAGGCTATAGTCTTCCCTTTCCAAAGGCCCCTCAGGTCTCTCACTTTGCACCGTAATCTGATGAATATTCATCTACTTTCCCTTGTAAACAAACAACCTTTATTTTTAAAGCTGAAAGCTTAAACAAATTCATTTAAATTTACATAGCTTCTAGGTGAGTGGATGTTTTGTTAACTTTTTTTAAGTCTGCTATATAAAACCATTCAAACTAAAGAACAAACATAGGAGACCTGGTAGCACCATCTACCTTCGTTTTATTTCTTTATTTTAATCATTTTTCTTAATGTGTCAGTTTTCAAACAGCCTTTACAGAAATCTAATCAGTCAATAAATATTTATAAAGTGCCTCCTGTGGGACAGACACCATGCTAAGTGCTCTATGCTATCTGTACAAAAGCAAAAGCAGTTCAGTCCTTTCCTTCAGGCAGCTCCCAGTCTACTAAAGGAGACCACAGGCAGACATCTTTGTGCCAACAAGCTCTATATGGGATAAATAGGAAATGATCACCAGAGCGAAGGTGCCAAAATTAAGAGATTGGAGGAATCTTCCTGTAGAAGATGGGATTTTAGCTAGGACTTTCAGAAAGATGAGGAAATTGAGTCACTGATGAAGGAGGGAGAGCAACCAGAGACAAGGTTAGGTGGGGTAGTATAAAGAACCCAGGATTCTTCATCAGGAGACTTTAAATCTCAGCTCTACTGTTTATTCCTTGTTGCTTTAGCTAAATCACTTCCCCTGTCCTGGACTCAGTTTCCTCATCTGTAAAATGGGCTAGTGGATCCTCTAAAGGTCTTTCCACCTTTCAGTCCTACAATCCTTACACTTTTATCTGTTATCAGAAAACACTTTCATGTGGATTATTTGGCAGCCAGTAGGAGAGCAAGACAAAGTAAGACTGTGATCTGAGCTGGAGGGAAGGGAGATGGGAAACACAAGTGAGGAACAAAGAAGCTGGAAAAAAGACAGTTGTGGGAAGCAAAGACAAATCATCAATTAGCCTAAGGTGGGCTTTGCTAGCCATCCATATAAGTGCATATATTTTACTTCATTTCATTTTAATAATCTTTTATTAAAGCTCCACCATGTGTCAAGGATTGTAGGGAGAGACAAAGATGAATAAGGTATAATCTTTTCCCTCAAAAATCTGATAATCCATCAGGAGAGATATCAAATAAGTGGATACTTATAAAAGATATTGGGCAGCTAGGTGGCACAGCATCAGACTTGAATCAGGAGAACCTGAATTAAAATCTGGCCTTAGACACTCACTAGCTGTGTGACCCTGGACAAGTCATTTAACCCTGTTTGTCTCAGTTTCCTTATCTGTAAAATGAGTTGGAGAAGGAAATGGCAAAGCACTCCACTATCTGTCAAGAAACCCCCAAATGGGGTCATAAAGAGTTGTACGTGACTGAAATGTCTGAAGAAAAAGAACAATGAGGACATTAGACACAGGAGAACTGAGTTGGAGACATCAGGGAAGGCTTTCTAACAGAGAAAGGGTCTTAGAGGCAGCATGCTATGATTGGGATTTTGGAGACCTAGGTTCTCATCTCTGCTGCTAACTAGCTATGTCATTTTGAACCAAATTGTATCTCTTCTCTGGCCTTATTTACCTTCCCCTTTCCCCCATATATAAAAGGGGGGATCAAGTGGGCCTAAAATGCTTCCCCCCACTGACTGTTCTGTTTGTCTCTTCCAGCTCTAATGCCCTGTGTTCTAATACTCTTTGTTCCAAGGTTCTTTCCAATTCTAAAATTCTAGGTCCTAAGTTCCCTTCTAAGGTCTATTCCTGATCTAAAATTCTGTGATCCAAGCTACCTTCCATCTCTAATATTCTATATTTGGAGGTCCCTTGGATTCAGTCCAACAAGCATTTGTTAAATACTACTCTGTGTCAGTCATTATTTTAAACAATCTATATCTCCTGCTTTTATATTCTATGTTTGAAGGTCACATCCAGTTTTAATAGTCTATATTCTAAGGTTCTTTCCCTCACTCTCTTTCTTTGTTTCTATGTTCTAATGTTCTAGGTATAGGTGAGATATCATCATAGGATCAAAAGATCATATGTGCTGATCTAGAAGGGACCTAAAAGTTCATCTACTCCAGTTCTCTCATTTTACAGATGAATGTACACAGACCAGGGCAAGTTGGGTGACTTGTCTAAGGTCACACAGGTGGTAAACATCAGGGGTGGAATTTGAATCCAAGACCTGTAATTGCAGAACCTCTGCTTTCTCTCCTATACCTCAATGCTGACTCCCTGCAAGGAGAGGGCATTATAGGCAAAGAGAATGAGTGTGAGCAATATCCATGACATTACTTTCAAAGAATGTCAACTGGTCTAAACTGGCTGGAATTTTGAGTTCCTGGGGGCAGGGGAGGGGCTAATAGAGGCAAACAGGAAGCTAGACTATGCAAGATTGTGAAGGAATGCTCCTGTAGTTTGTGACTGAAATGAGCAAGATCTCAGCACCCACTGTTCCCATAAAGCCTCACTGTATAAGCCCATCCTTTGAACACTAAATGACTGCAACCAATCTGTCAAAATATTTAGTTTCCCATAAAACATATTGTTTACTTCTCCCTCACATTCTTTTACTGTGCTATCCTATGACAGATTGAATATACCCTGCTCAAAAATTCATCCAGAGAAGAGTGGGAAATCTGAGCTCAAAGGTGAATTTAAACAATTCCCCTCAGGCTCTGTATAAATGTCTTTCCTTCTTACCCTTGCACTGAACAAAACTGACCCCAATACTATCCTTTAGGAGCAAACACATTGTGAATGTTCAGGTCTTTGCAGTCTGTATCTTCCTAAAACACAGCAGGGAATCAGGCCATAGAGTGGGGTTGGTTCACAGATATTAAATACCAAGTGTAAGGAAGACTGATTAAATGAGAAATTAAAAGTTTACTCTAATTGGTGGTTACTAAGTAGGTTGCCCAGTAATTGTTCAAAAACATGCCCAGGCAAGGTAGGCAGGCTTTGCTAAGGAAGAACAATGAAATATTAATTTGCGCGGTTGTTGTAATAGGGTTTAATGAATTTCCTTGTTGAATAATCTTTGTGAAACTATATTAGCAATTAAATAAATACCAGCTAAATAAACACAAACAAGTGAAAAATTAAGAGACTCAAGAGAAAGTACTCAAAAGCATCTCTGCACTCTGGTTTCATGGTCTAGGGATAAATGTATTTATCTCTGCTCTCCAATACACTCTCTATCCTGGTCAACTTGATGCCAGTACTGGATCAGGAACATTAAACAGTAAAATGATCTGGTCAATATTGCCTCTGGGCTCTACAGAAAGTCATCTCTTTCTTTAGAAAGTCCTTCCTTTTATCTGCTCCCTTTCTATTCAAATCCTACTTGTGCTATGGAGCTCAACAGAAGTGCTACCTCCTCCAGGCAGTCCTCCTTGTCTGCTTTAGCATTTCTCCATCTCCCTTGCTGTTCACCACACAATTTAGCACATAATTGTTCCCCTTCTTAATTTGCTCTCTAATTGGGTCATGTATGTTAGTTCTATTCAACTCACCAAAAGTTAGTTGCTTCCATATGCAAGGCACAGGCTTGGTGCTAAGAATTTCAGGATTTAACTGAAATACACCCTTCCCTTATAGAGGTTACATCCCAGTGTTTTGGATATAGCATTAACCTAGACAAGCGAATTCAAAGTACTTTGAATAGGGAGAGAGAGCTAATAATGGGGAAATCACGGAAAGAATCTGCCAGATGAAGACATGGTGCTGAGTCTGAAAGGAAAATGGAGAGTCTAAGTGGAGAAGGTGAAGGAGTCCATTCCAGTCACAGACAGGGGGTAGGGGTGGCAGATAACCTGTGACCAGACACAAAGAAGCTAGGGATTGTGTATGTCAAGTTCAGTGACTAGCCAGTTATCCAGGGTTGCTGGAATATGTAGGACTACAGGATCAAAGAGACATATTTAGAAGAGATGTCAAAGAGATGCCACTTAGTCCATTCTCATTTTACCGATAAAAAAGTGAAGTTAAGGGTGGTTAGAAGGAATGGAGGAGACAAATATGTAGTAAGACTATGAAGGTAGGCTGAAGTAGGCAGAAGACATTAAATGGGAGGTTGAATATTTTATTCTAGAGGCAACTGCGAGTCATTAAAAACTTGTTTCTTCCCTTCCCTCTCTACCACCCTTCTGCCTTACTAGACAATAAGAGCGAGACGGAGACCTGGGTTTTAGATAAATTTAGATATGGATTTATTGATCAAGTGTGTGACTGCCTGGAGTATACACTCAATTCAGGCAGACCCCAATTGGGGAACAGGCAATGCTTATAAAGGCAAAAAACACAATTGGGGAGGGGAGCTAGCGTAAGCAATGACGTACAGAAGCCAAGAATAGCCATTGGTTGGATCTTTAGCTCAGGGCTAATTTGGGAATCATGGCGCAACGTGTGACAGGGGTCCTTCCTAGAACAGGGTGGAGGGTACAGGGTGGAGGGAACGGGGGAGTGGAGTTCCCAGAACAGGCTGGGGTCATGGAACAGGCCAGGGTCATGTTCTGGGTGAAGGGTGTGGGGGACCTTGCTTGGTCAGTGTTCTGGGTGGAGGACCTTGCTGGGTCAGCATCTCAGAACAGGGTGGTTCCTTGCATGGGATAAACTTGCCCCATGATCTCTATACAGGCTCGCAACCATGATCCTTATACAAAATGCTGTTTCAAGGCTTACTGATTTAGGGAAGTTCTAACTTAAGGGAAAGATAAGGGAGCAGCGGACTTTATGCCTTGGGTGAATCACTCTTACCCAGGACTATGCCTTTAAGCTGTTACAAGCAGTTACAGGGTTTAGGATAAAGACAAAGACAAACAAAAGGGGCTTAATGGTGGGCTCCAAATCAGGTGGCATGTGATTTGGGTTACCTTACAACAGGATGATGCCTTATATAGCATCCAAATCTTTTAAAAACAATGCTAAACATATAATTGCCACTTAATATTTAGAATACCTCTATTTTAGTCTTCTTCCTGCCATTCACTAACCAGGGAAGCTTAGAAAAGTCACAGATTCCCTGGTCCTCGATTTTCTCCTTAATAAAATGTGTACAATAGCTTCTGCCACAGGGTTGAAGTGAGGATGAAAAGATGGCTGGGAAATGCTTTGTTATTGTAAAGAGCTATGTCAGTGGTTCTCCTCCTTTTTCTTTTTCTCCTTCTCTTTTGCCAGGAACCACAATGATTACCAACAGAGATCACCATCCATCATCATCATTCTTCAACCAAAGTGCTCCTTCAGTATCTCAATATAGCTTAGAGGTGATCTTGGATTCTCAGAGGCTCTGGGAGTGAATTTTAAAATTTACTAAGTCCTGCCAAGGTAGGCAGTTTTCAAGATAGGTCCAATCAATCAATCTATTAATCAATAAGTTGTTGTTAAGAACCTGCTATGTGACAGGCACTGTGCTAAGTGCTGGGGATACAAAAAGAGTCAAAAGATAGTACCTGCCCTCAAATAGTTTGCAATCTATGAGCTTGTCATCTAAGAACCAGTCTAACTAAGCATGGAGAGGGTCATCACCTGGTTGGCCATAAAGTGATTTCTGTTTGCTAACACTTCAACTCAGTAAGTCATTTACTATAACATGGAAGGGCTGACCGCTGTCTACATTGTCAAAAATGTCAAAAATATTCTTTCCAAAGTTACTGATAATCTCTTATATGATAAATCCAGTTGAGTTTTCTCAATCTTCACTCTCCACCTCTCTGTAGACTTTTACACTTGAGTCACCCTCTTTTCTCTAATATTTTTAATTTTGGGGGGGAGCGGGGCATGGCTTTTTCCTGGTTCTCTTTCTACTTATCTGACTGAACCTTCTCAGTATCCTTTGTTTGATCCTCATTCAGTTCATGACCTCTAACTAGAGGTGTTCCATAGGATTTTGTCCTCATTTTCCACCTGGCCATACTACTTTGGGACTTCGCTGACTCATCCCCCATGCCTCCTCATCAGCGTCCCCTAAAACAAACATAATCTCTCTCCTGCCAACAATTCAGAAGAACTTTCATGTATTGCCAAAAACAAAACAAAACAAAACAAAAAAAACCAAAACCCCAAACCAAACAAAATAACCAACCAAAAACCAAACCAAACCTTGTGGATTTGCAGTCACAAATCTTGAGTTGAAATCCTGGCTTTCCCCTTGTTTATGTGTGCAATAATGGGTTTCATCTATTTTCTTCAGCAAATCCTCCACAAAACATCTTCCTAACCTGCCAAATGTCTTCCTTAAATCCCTTTAATATTTTGTGGATTAATACTAGAGTAGCAATGTACATCTTTTACCACCTGCTTTCACTGTGGTACCAGCCTAGCTCTCTTACTGGTCATTTCCTGGACTTCATGATCTCTAGATACTCATTATTCTGCAAGATGAAATCCACTCTGACACTCACACCTTCTCAGCACCCATTGGTCCTAGGGTCTCTCCTTTCCTCAGGCTGGGGAGGGTGGCAAATAGACATTGGAGACCTTCTCCAAGGGATAGATGGTGGAAAATGGACATTGGAGAAATCCTCAGCACGGTGCCTGATCCCTCACAGTATGAGGTGGGCTCCCAGGGAATCTCATCATTTCCAATCTGGCTACTTTTCGGGATTTCCAGAAATTCATTATTCTGCAGGAAGAAATCAACTCTGAAACTCTCATCTTCTTAAATCATTTCCCATCCCAAGGTATATGCCTTCATCTTCATGCCCCCATGTTGGTTTACCTTTTGCTCTTGCTCTATCTCCTCTGAGCCCAGACATTTCGGTTTCTTTTTATGTGTTTTCTCTACCATTAGAATGTGTACTTCTTGAAAGCAGGGACTGTCTTGTGCCTTTTTTTGTTGCTTTGTTTATTTCTCCGGTGGGGTGTTTACTTTACACAATGCCTGACTGTGTAGCAGTCATTCGATAAATGTCTATTGAATTTGATTCTCTGACTCTGAATGCACCTTCTATCCTCCCTCAGTTCCACTTCACTTGATCTCATCAGCTCCCATGGGTTTACTTAGCATCTCTTTGTGGATGATTCTCAGATCTACCTATCCTCCCCCAACTTTCTGCTGATCTCCAATCTTGCATCTCCAGCTGCTTTTCAGACATCTCAAACTGGATGTCTAGTAGACATCATAAAACTCAACATATTCCCATCAGAACTCATCATCTTTCCCTCCTGCCTTTCTTATTATTGAGGAGGGCAATACCATCCTCTCAGCTGTTACTTTCAACTCCTCACAATCATCCCTCAAATCCAATCTGTAGCTGAGGCCTGTTGATTTCACCTTCAAAATATCTCTCAAATACACCATCCTCCCTCCCCCACCCTTTTCTCCTCTACTGGCACTCTCTGGTACAGACCCTCATAACTACAAGTTTGAATTATTGCCATAGCCTGCTGGTGGCTCTATCTGCTTCAAGTCTCTCCCCACTCTAATTTACACTCCATTCAGTCACTAAAATGATTTTCTTAAAGTGCAGGTCCAATTATGTCATCCCAACCCGCACTCAATAAACTCCAGTGTTCTCTTATTCCCTTTAGGGACAAATGCAAAATGTGTTTGACATTCAGATTCCTTCATAACCTAGCCCCCTCCAATGACACTGGCCTCCTGAATGTTCCAGGAGCAAGATATTACATCTCTTAGCTCCAGACACTTTCTGTGGGTCTCCTCCATTTGTGAATCAATTTCCCTCCTCCACTCCTACTGAATGAACTCCCTAGCTTCCTGTAAGTCCCAACTAAAATGCCATCCCCCAATTTATTAAATTTTTTTTTATAGTTTTCAACATTCACTTCCATAAGTTTTAAATTTTTTCACCCTCCCTTACCCTTTCTTCCCAGGATGACTTGCAGTTTGATATGGGCTCTATACGTACATTCCTATTAAACACATTTTCACATCAGTCATGTTGCATAGAAGAATTATAATGAATGGGAAAAACCATGAGAAAGAAAAAAAAACCCAAAGAAAACAAAAGAAAAAAGAAATAGTCTGCTTTGCTCTGCATTATGACTCCACAGTTCTTCCTCTGGATGTGGTTGGTATATTCCATTATGTGTCCTTTGGAATTGTTTTAGGTCCTTGCATTGCTGAGAAAGGCTAAGTCTATCAGAATCAGTCCTCACACACTGTAGCTGTTACTGTGTACAGTGCTCTCCTGGTTCTGCTCTCCTCCCTCAGCACCAGTTCATATAAGTCTTTTCAGGTTTCTCTGAAGTCCACCTGTTCATCATTTCTTATAGCACAGTAATATTATTCCATTACTTTCATATACTATAACTTGTTTAGTCATTCCCCAGTTGATGGGCATCCCCTTGATTTCTACGTGCTATCTTTTACAGGAAGTCTACCTCAACCCCTATCTTCCTGGTTCCTGAACTGTCCTCTATTACTCTAGCCTAGGGATAGGGAACCTGCCGCCTTGAGGCCACATGTGGCCCTCTAGGTCCTCAACTGTGACCATTTGACTGACTCCAAATTTCATAGAACAAATCCCCTTAATAAAATGATTTGTTCTGTAAAACTTGGACTCAATCAAAAGGTCTCACCTGAGGACCTAGAAGGCCACAGATTCCTCCTCCCTGCTCTTGTGAGTGGAAGTTGCAATTAAGTAATTTGGGGCTTCATGTCAGATAAAAACAAAAACCAAACCAAACTATGAAACTTCCATACAATCCAAGCTATCATTCCAAAGTGGAATGGGCTGCCTCAGGAGAGAACAGGTCTCCCTTCATTGATGGTCTGTAAGCAGAGACTAGAAAACCATGTGCTGAGTATTATAATCAACATTTTTATTTATGTTTGGCTTGGCCATGTTGACTGCTGGGCAAAATAATGAGTTTAACAAGCTTGCTGGTTGGTTGGTTAATTGATTGA
Organism: Petaurus breviceps papuanus; assembly: GCF_028583685.1. Classification (NCBI taxonomy): domain Eukaryota; kingdom Metazoa; phylum Chordata; class Mammalia; order Diprotodontia; family Petauridae; genus Petaurus; species Petaurus breviceps. The sequence continues at coordinate 11,657,814 of NW_027187352.1, forward strand.
TTGATTTCCTAAGATAATTGAATGGTCATTACTTACATTGGTGGAGAGAATCCCCACATTGATGGAGTTCATTGTTTAGAGCATTGTTATGGTGGTGACTTTTCATTGCTCACTCTATGGAGAGGCAGTGTGAAGGAATGGATAGAGAGTTTACCTTGGAATCAGAAAGACTTGGGTTCAAGTTTTGCCTGTGATACATACTAGCTTTTAGGCAAGTCACAACCTCTCATTTCCCCAGGCAAGTCTTTAAGGCTGCAATTACAGAGAATGCCGATCTGCTTTGGTAGAGAGAAGTTTCTGCACTGGCAGCACTCAGCAGTGATGAAATTACAATTGTTTTCCCCAAATACCTAAGGATCTTGACTTACCATTACATTCTATTTCTGGGCAAGGGGACTTTTACTGCATTCTAAGTTCTTGGCTACTATCTTTTCTGTTTCTGCTCATGATCATTATATAGGAAGGTGATAGAAAAGACATTAAGAAAAGAAATGTTTCAGGGATCATTCACTAGGAAGGACTGTCAGTAAAGATGCCTCATTTCCCTCTTCGGCTCAATTGTGTCTGCTCTCTGTTGCACTTGGCTTGCTCTGGTCATATTTTTGAGATGTTCAGGTCAATATATGAAATTCTGAAGTCATTTGTGATACCAATTATCCTTTATGCTATTCTCTTGAGTCCTTAGAGGCAAGATATGTCTACCATGGCAATCAGGTCAGAAAGAGGTGGGTTTTAAATTATAAGTCTCAGGGGAAGGAGTTCGATGAAGATACAAAGTAAGAAAAGCAATGAAAAAGGGCTTTAGTACCTCTTTGAGTTTCAGCTTTACAGTTTACCAGTAGATTGACCTCCAGAAGCATGCTATAGTAGACAGAGGGCAAGTCAAGAAGCCTAGCATCAGAAAGACACAGGTTTATGCCTTGCCTCTAACATGTACTGACTCTGGGGTCTTGGCCAGTTGCTTAATCCCTTAGTGCTCTGTGTAGCTTCCTAACATTTTAAATTGCTGTCAAGTGATTGATGTTCATTAGTGGAGGGAGTTTCTGCAATGGAGGTCCCTTATGTCAAAGAAATTAGATTTCTGGACTATAATAACATTGTCCTTCCTGGGCATCATTCCATTTGGCTCCCAGAGGCTAGGGATAGCCCCAGTGGATGGAGGTGAAAGAGAAGATTTGGCTCAAAGCAAGAAGGAACTTCCTCATAATTAACGAGGTAATATAACATAAGGGGCTACTATCTGAGACAGTGAGCTCTACATCAGGGGAGAAGTGGAAATAGAGGCAACATCACTTACCACTGATGTTGTAGAGAATTGTGTTTCAGCAAAGGGTTAGATCAGAGGATGTTTCAAGGAGGGAAATAATCATTTATTAAACATGTACTATGTACTAGATATTGTGTTAAGCACTTAACAAATACTATCTCATTTGAGCCTTATAAATACTCTTGAAGATAGGTGCTATTGTAATCCCCTTTTAATAGTTAAGGAAACTGAGGCAGACAAGGTGAAATGACTTGCCTAGGGTCATGCAGCTAAGTGACTAAGGCTATATTTGAATTCAGGTCCTCCTGACTCTAGGTCCAGTTCTTTATTCACTCTGCCATCTAGGTACCTCAAAACCCAACTCTGAGTTTTTGTGTTTTCTTTTTTTTTTTTAATTGAAGATTCTTAGAAATGGAGTCTGGCTGCACAGCTCTATTGATCAGCACATACTCAGAGACAATGTAGAAAAATTTCCTCCAGTATTGCACACCAGCGCTTTCATTATCCAGCTCCTTAATAGAATTGGTAATTCAATGGAGGCAACACCACAGAGTACAGGTGGCCAGTTTTCTCACTGGCTAGGTCCTAATGTTAAGATCCCTGGGTCTGTAGTAAGAAAACTTCTTTTGGGAGCCTGACTTCTCTTGTGTGACCTTGCTCGGGGCAACTACTTTCTTTTTTTTAATTAATTAATTTTTATTTTTCAACATTCATTTCCACAAGATTTTGAGTTCCAAATTTTCTCCCCATCTCTCCCCTCCCCCCACTCCAAGATGGTATACATTCTGATTACCCCTTCCTCTAGACTGCTCTCCCTTCTATTCCCTCTTGCCCTCCCCTTCCCCCTTACTTTCTTATAGGGCAAGATAGATTTCTATGCCCCATAAGCCAATTCACTTCAATGAGACTCAGTTTCCTTATCTATAAAAGAAATATGAAGTTATCAGATATTGTCAGTGTTTCACTTAACCTCCCCCCTCCTTTGTTACAAAGGAGAAAATAAAATGCCCACTAAGGTGGAGGGAGGAGAGGAAGAAAAGAGAAACCCACCAAGAAGTAAAACAAAAAGTATAGATACAATTAAAAAAAAGAGTATGAGAACACACCTTTGGATCATTATGACCTTACAAGGTTATAAAAATGTAATTTATTCATTAAGTTGTTCCTACCCTTTGACCTAGAAATCCCACCACTGGCCACATACACCAAAGAGGTCAAAGACAGAAACAGAGGTTCGTATATGCTAAAGTAGTCATAGTAACACGTTTTGTGATAGCAAAAGCAAACTAAAAACAACAACCCCAGTAATAAAGTGACTTCCCATAGTTTGTCAAATGTCTAAACATATTGCTTTATATGAATGTAATAGAATAGCACTGCTCCAAGTGATTGAAACTTAAGAAAATTTGTTTGAAGTAATGCTGAGTACAGAAAGTAGAAGAGAAAAATGTACAGAATTCTAATAACATGAATGAAAATAGCACCTAAAAGTAGTCAATTTAAATGAACTGCAATGTCCAATTTTGGTCAAGAAGTACAAAAAATGAAACGGGCAATGGTGTTTGGATTACTTGGGACAAAATAAAATTAAACTGAGCAACTTTAACAAACCTTGCAACTTTTTAGAACCCTTACAACAAAAACATTTTTGAAAAAATGAAGTTTGTGCTTTTGTTGTAGTAATCTATTTCACATGATTTGGCATTGAATTCAGAAGATTTTCATATATAATCTTTAATTATTCATCATACAACCACTAAAACATTGACTAGCAAGATAATCAGTAGGAGATAAACAGTTCTTTTTCCTAAGTCTAGCCTTGATTATATCCTACCAGCCCACTGGACCATGCTTATTTTCATATGTTGCATACATTTCTTTACCACTTGTGATGTGTAAAATGATGTTGAAGTATTCTATCACCAACTGGGAAATTCTGTAATTTTTGAAAAAATAAATTGCTACTCATCACATCAATACAATTCTCAGAGATCATCATTTCCTAGTTGAGGACAACACTTCCTTGCCCACTGGAAACAAAAATCCTAAAACATTTTTCTTAGATGTTTTATGGTCTAATGAAGATCCCCCAAATTGCAGGCTTATTTGGATTTCCTTAAATGTTTTTTTTTGACAGTCTTTTAAAGGAATATTTTATTTCTAGCTTATGGAATAAAACAAGCATTTCTATAACATAGCATAATAAAAAGGATGATTGTACATGAAACTAGAAATCTACTATGTACAACTTGCTATTCCTTTTAAATATATAATAAAATCATCAAATGAATTTCTTTTTTTCTTCCTTCCCAACTCCCCCCCATGACTACCATGTATATATATGTATATATGTGTGTATATATATATATACATATATACAAAATTATTCTTGTATTTGTCAATTCTTTCTCTAGATGCAGATAGTGTTTTTCTTGCTATTTCCTTTGGGTATTTATAATAGCCAAAATAATTTATTTACTCTATGTCATTCTTAAAACACTATTGCTGTTAGTATATACAATATTCTCTTGGTTCTGCTTGGTTTGCTATTCATTATTTCGTGTAAGTCTTTCCATGTTTTTCTAATATCATTGAGCTAATAATTTCTTATAGCACAATAGCATTCTGTCACAATCATGTAACATATCTTGTTCAGTCATTCTCCAATTGATGGGCATCTCTGCAATTTCCAATTCCTTGCTGCCACAAAGAAAGTCGCTATAAGCTCCTTTTCTGTGGTGGCAAAGAATTGGAAATTGCAGAGGCCCATCAATTGGAAATTGATTGAACAAGTTGTGGCATATGTATGTAATGGAATATTATTGCTCTATAAAAATGATGAGATGGTATATTTCAGAAAAACCTGGACTAACATAAACTGATACTTAGTGAGGAGAGCAGAACCAGGAGAACATTGAACATGTTAGTAACCACAACATGGTATGATGACTAGCTTTCATAGACTTAGCTCTTCTAAGCAATACAATGATCCAAGACAATTAAGACAATTCCAAAAGACTCATGGTAGAAAATTCTATCCACATCTGGGGGGGGGGTGCAAAAAATGACTATCGAGTCTGAACACATACTGAAATATACTATTTTCTCTCTCTCTCTTTTTGCTTTCTCTTTCTTGTGTTTTTTCCCCTTTGTTCTGATTCTTCTTTCACAACATGACTAATGTGGAAATATGTTTAATATGATCATGTATGTATAGCCTATATCAGATTTCTTGCCATCTTGGGGAGAGAGAAAGAAAAATTTGGAATTCAAAATCTTATAAAAGTAAATGTTGAAAACTATCTTTACATGCAATTGGAAAAAAATATATATATACTATTAAGTGTGTGTGGGGGGAAGCCTACTATATAGACAGTATAGAACATTTAGGTTCTTTTCTTTTTTCCCTAATCATCTTTGGAAATTGACCTAATACTGGAAGTGTTGGGTCAAATGGTACAGTCTTGAAAGAACAAACTCAGTTTTAGCTGCAAAACTTACATTTTCTAATTTTCAGCACTCTAGTTTTTGTTCTTTTATACATGACAAGAGCTTTTTTATTCAAAGCAAGGAACAACATCTTTTTTCCCCCTCAACTTCTAACTTCTAGTATCTTACATAGTAATGTGGAGGAATCAGTAACATCCTCTAAATAGCTATGCATAACAGTTGTTTATCAATTCTTAACTTTTTTTTTCCTTCTTGACCATGTTTCACTGTGACATCTTTTCTCATTATGGGTTTGAATGATCCTTGAAATTCTAACCAACAGCTGCTGTAATAGTGTTAATGAACACTGAAGTGTGCACTTTAAGAGATAGTACTTTGGCATATTTCTTTGGAGCAATATCTATTCTTAAAAATCACCAGATTTAAAACTCAACAAAAAAGAAAAAGGAAAAATGTGTATGGGATAAAATACAGAACTTAGGTGACCAAAAACTAAAGTTTGGATAACCAAGTCAAGCCGGTATTGTCTGGTCAGGGTCAGATATGACATTAACCTGATGTCAGCAGAAGCACACATGCATGGGCATTCTGTCCATGAAATTCTATCATGACTATTGCTTGTCCTAAATAATTTACATACCATTACAGTCTCAATAGAGAGGTGGAGGACTAGGGGAGTGGAATATTACAATATTGTCAGATGTGGTTGATTTTTTGGCCTGCTTTACTTGACTGATCATACCATACACATATATAATGCAAATATGTGTATATAGTTATATATTATACACACACATATATATGTATAAATACATACATATACATACTCATATGAGGGTTCATGGAGATGGCAACTGAAAAAAACTGACAAAAAGTCTGGGACTAAGAGAGACAGAGAAAAAGAAGAGGAGGAGAGAATTAAGACAAAGAAGAAGAAGAAGAAGAAGGAGAAGAAGAAGGAGAAGAAGAAGAAGGAGAAGAAGAAGAAGAAGAAGAAGAAGAAGAAGAAGAAGAAGAAGAAGAAGAAGAAGAAGAAGGAGAAGAAGAAGAAGAAGGAGAAGGAGAAGAAGAAGAAGAATGACAAAGGGAGGGAGAAGGAAGGAAGGAAGGAAGGAAGGAAGGAAGGAAGGAAGGAAGGAAGAGAGATGTTGAGTCCCAAGACTCCTGAAGTCATAGGAAATCCATCCCTTCACTACTCTTATAGAACTAATAACTACCTGGGTTCCTTTCTCTTTTCCTCCTGTTACCCTTCCCCTAGGCCCCAACATGGATTAGGAAATGTTGACAAAGTCAGGATCTGAATGGCCAAGGATCACTTTAGGCCTCTCTTATTACAGCTTTCTGGTGGCCCTTGGCAGTGTTGTTGCAGTTTCTGGATAATCTAGAGTCATAAAATGTCCAGCCTATATGTGGTAATGGCCCTTCCAATGTGGTGGAGTCATCTGACTGAAGACTGCTGGATGCCTTGAACTACTGTAAAAAGATCTTTCTATATTGAAATAGGGACCAATATGATAGAAGATAATTGCTACCTTATCCTGTTGCATACACCTGCTATGTTCGGGTTAAATATGCCTCCTTTTATTAACTGTTTAGTGACTTAAAAGAGTCTTGTTTTGTCCCAACATGGAACATGAACAGGGTAGTAGTGTCAGGCCTATCCCTAACAACTACTATCCTACTATCCATGGAATATGAGTTTGGGGGCCCTACCTAATATAACGGGTTTTAGTTTTATGTTAGCAGGTGGTTTTCTCTGAGAGGGGCTTTTCCCAGCAGGTCAGTAACCTGTCAAAAGAACTCAGTCACAGATTTGTCTAAGACAGAATCAAGCATTATAACCATTAACCAAGTGTTAACCAAGTGCTTACTATGAGCCAGACACTGGGCTAAAGACTGAGCGATCAATCTGGGTCCTTACATTTACCTTCAAATAGATAATAATTCACATTTACATATCACTTTAAAGTCTGTAAAACACTTTCCTCATAACCATCCTTTTTTCTCATTATAATAACCATAATTATAATAGCTAGCATTTATATAATGGTTTGGAGGTTTACAGAATGAATTACAAATACTTTATTTAATCCTGTTAATCATCCTGGCAAGTAGGAGTTATTATTATGGCCATTTTACAGATGAGGAAATTGAGGTGTCAGACAGTGGCTAAGGGCTGTGCCTGGGGTCATACACCTAGTCCAAATCTAAGGCCAGACTGCAACTCCATTTTTCCTGAGTCTAATTCCAATGCTCTATTCACTACACCACTAGCTCCCTTTTATAGATAAGGAAATAAATTGAGAGAGGTGAGATGAGTTGCACAGTCTCAAAGAGGTAGGAAGATCTGTAAGAAGATGTCAAAATTTTAACCTGGGTTTTCTAACTCCAAATCCAACACTCTTTTCACATTAGGAATCAGTCACCTGTGGTATGAGCAACTTGTAAGAAAAAAAAAATTATTTGATGGAATAAGAGTAGACATAAAGAACTGCAGAGAGCAGACAAATAATATCTAGGCAATTAGCCAAGGAAGTCAAATAAAAGGGAAGGAGAGACTTCAAGTGTCTCCAAAGATATATATTTTTTTTTTTTTCTTCTTCCAATTCTGGTTTTCCCCCTGCTAGTTAATCCCAAATGAATCTAGAAGAAGATATAATCCTCCTCCTTCAGACTCAATTACGCTGAACTCATCAAACTGCTGTTTGGTGAGACATGTCTGCTGGCCCAGGTGCCAGTGGCAGTGGGATGTCACAGCTGAGATGAATAAATGAACTCCAACACCAGAAACGTCCATTAAAAACACCCACATTGCAAAAGGCCCCCAAAGCTGCTGGATTTGTCAAGAGATTTCTATCACGTCTTCCTTCCAAGACTATAAGGAAAACGAGTCCCTGTGGTCCATGAAAGTGATCAGGAGTCCTTTGGCTAATTTTCCCAAAGACCTCTGCTAAGTTAAACTTCTCTTGGCTCCAAAAGACAGGTGAGACTCAGGCTAAACATTAAAGTCCTCTGAAAATACTGGATACTTTTGGATTGTTGAGGGCCAAGAATAGAAGGATTTTCATTCTGTTACTTCCAAAGAGCTTCAAAATCAATTGAAAAGAGGAAGCTTGGTGTGGTGGTTTGAGAGTCAGAAGGCCTGGGTTCAAATCTTGATTCTGACATTGAATACACTTACTACCTGTATAAACTTGGGCAAGGCAGTTGACCTCCTTGTGTCTCCTTTTCCATATTTACAAAACAAAGAGTTTGACTTAGGTGACCTCTGTGGTCCCTTTCAGCTGATCCTATTACATATCGGATATGACTATATAAGAATTGTTTTGTTTGGACTGGGTCAGTGATGTTTCTTCTGGCTAATCAATGCCCTCTCTAAAACATGTTTCCAGAAAAATATCCAACATTCTAGATTTGTACTGACCAGGACACAGTATGGCTAGATCATCCCCTTTCTGATCACGAACACTGTAGTGCTTAATGTACCCTAAAGACAGCATTTGCATTTTTGGTGGGAAGGGTTAGGCTTGTCATGTTGTTGTTCCAAGCTGAGCTTGAAATCCACTAAAAACCCAGACCATTTTCAGAAAAAAAAATAGCCTTTCCTACTCCTTTTTATAATCCAAATTTAAGAGTTTGCATTTATGTTGATTGAATTCAACCTATTAGATTCAGGCCCAAATCCTAGCTTACGAAGATCTTTGGAGATCCTGATTGCAATCCAACATGTTAACTAACTTCCTGAGCTTTGAGACATTTGTGAATTGGATAAGCCTGCCATCGATGCCTTTATCCAACTCACTGACAAAAGTGCTAAATTACATAGAACCAAGGACAAATATCTAGGGTACTGTACTATATGCCTCATGCCAAGGCAATATGAAACAATGACTACTTTTGGATCTGACCTTCGAATCATCTCTGAATCTACCTATACGTATTATGATCTTTTCATTCAAAATTCACTGATCTCTTCACTAAGTCACTCTGAGAATGAGTTTCCCATGGAGGGAGAAGGAGAGGATGGCGTGAGCAGGATGTCTCTAAACAGAAGCTGGATGACCGTTGTTGACATTATTCCAGTTCACCAAGGGAACCGATTAGATGATGGTTGATGTCCCTTCAAGAGCTGAGGAGGATGTTTCAATTCCCAATGCTTTTCCAAAAGACAGATTATTTCTTTTCTTTTCTCTTCGTACTTGCTGTCCACAGTCCCCTGAGTGTAGTCGAATGCCTACTAAGAATTCTAGTGTCTCAGTAAGCATGTTCAAACACCACAGCACCTCATGCCTTTCATCAAATAATAGGCGTTTATATTAATGCCCACATTATGGAAACTCAAACGTTTAGTGGATTGTATCTACATTATGAACTTAATTACATTTGAATAAGCAGCCAATATCCTCGAAGCTTAAGCAGTATTACAGAATGTGGCCGGGGGCAGTCATTTACTTAATGCAAGCACATTCATACACATGCACATACCCAGGATCCACAGTAAATTTGTGCTAAGGTAGAGACTGTGTGAAGCTATCCATATCAGAAGAATGGAATTTACCTATAACTTTGGGGTGCTTTGAACACTTGCTACAGGACAGCAGCACATGTTTATGCTTCTAGGACCATATTACAGATGCAGGGAGTTACAGCTTACTTTCTTTGTGTTGAGGGAAAGGACAGAGCTTCTACATACATAAGAGCGTGTGGACACTGGCATGGTTGGATAGAACTTTGGCTGAAGAAAATATCCCTACAGCTCAATAGTGGTCTATAGAATGTTATCACAGCCCCAAACACTAATGTGATCTTAAGCTGTATTGAGAGATAGTGACCAGCACCCACCTGGACTGAGCCCTGGTCAGATCATATATAGGATGTTTTGAACTTTTTCAGAGATCCATATGTTAGGAAGGAAACAGGTTCCCTGGTGAGTATCCAGAAGAGGGTAAATGCCCAAGTGAGGCAGAGTAGAAAGAGTGCTAAACTTCTGGTTGAGAGACTTGAGTTCAAAACATGCACTATCTGTGTGATGAGGAGCAAGTCATCAGTGGCTCCTCTGAGCTTTAGTTTCATTATTTGTAAATGGGGCTATTTATTTTTGGAGGGGGGAGGGCAGGCAATTGGGGTTAAGTGACTTGCCCAAGGTCACATGGCTAGTAAGTGTTAATTAAGTGTCAGAGGCCGAATTTGAACTCAGATCCTCCTGACTCCAGGGCCGGTGCTCTATTCAGTGTGCCATCTAGCTGTCCCCAGATGGGGCTAATAATACTTGTTGAACTTAAAGGGGTTGTGAAGATCATGAGATAATGTATGGAAAACACTTTGTAAACAATATACTATGTAAATATTTTTTATTATTGGTGGCAATCCACTACCACCACCACCACCACCATCATCATCATCATCATCGCCCTATAGAAGGTGGATATGGACCTCTTTCTATGCCCTGAAGAACAAGATTCCTCTTAGTACTAGATCCAACTTTCGAACTTCTGTGCTTTCATGCAGTGGAACTCAATTGTCTAAGGCTAAAGGAAAACAGCTGAGCTCTTGAAACAGTGGAATTGAGGTGAGGGTGGATCTCTAGAATCCTTCTCAACATATGAAATAGTGTCACAGGCAAGCCTGTGAGAAATGTTGGCAAGAACTGTTTCATTATTCAAGTATCTAGCATAACACCTTTCACTCAGTAGGTTCTCAATAAATGTTAATTGAACTGAATACCAAATGCCTCTTTGCTATATTACCTGTTTCCTCTGATTTTCCTGCTGTATTTTATTTACTTGTCTTCCAATGGCTGTCACTATCTTTCACTGCTCCCTTTCTCCTCCAATCCACTTCCCATTACATAAAACTATCCCAAATTAAGCTCATGGTAATCAGTAGAATCTTAATTTTTAGCTTCCAAATCTAAGCCACTGATGTGAGAAAGCTATTTTTGGTCAATATATATGTTTTTTTTTCAAGCTCTTTCCCAGGCACATCCTATTCAACAGATGTTCTTAAATCTGAGATTTTTTTTTTTTTTTTTTGCTTTTTGGAGGGCGATTGAAGTTAAGTGACTTGCCCAAGGTCACACAGCTAATTTTTTTGTTAAGTGTCTGAGGCCGGATTTGAACTCAGGTCCTCCTGACTCCAGGGCCAGTGCTCTATTCACTGTGCCATCTAGCTGCCCCAAATCTGAGAATTTCTTAAGGCCTTATTAAATATATGAAATTCTTTTCTCTAAATAAACATTTGTGACAAAGGAAGGCACACCTTTTACTCAGAAGAACTGAGAGAATCCCAAAAGAGAGAGATATCTGGAGACATTCTGGTTGCCTGTGTAAAGCATTTCAGAAATTTCCCCCAATTTATTTGGTCTCTTGATTGCCATAATCTTGCTCCATGAATGGTAAGCCATCTATTTTGGGACCTAGGAGGAAAAAAATATATTCTGGGAAGTTTCTTATAGCTAAAAACAAAGATTCCTAGCGGCAAATAACTGAAATTTGTTATCTTGTGAATTACCTTATACTACTTTGATCTCTTTGTGCTCTAATACCTCCCAACTCCTAGGAACTTTTGCCTTTCTTCAAGGCCCAGCTTATATGCCATATTCTCCAGCAAGCCTTCCTCAACTAACCAAGCTACCATTGATCTTTCTCGGTGGATCTCTCATACCAGTCTGTTTGACTGCTTCTGAGCACTTATCTAGTTTCTAAAATTTTTTTTTAAAGCATGGCTTGGCTTGGTGGAAAGGTGACTTAGCCGACAATTGGTAATTTATAAATCCTGGCTTCATTACTAGTTGTGTGACCTTGGTCAATTCCCATCATCTTGGATAAAGATATAGATGACATGTTTATAAAATCTGCAGAAGATATAAAGCTAGTGGGAGCAGGGAAGGCTGTAACACACAGAATAACTTCCCCCTTCAAAAAAAAAAAGATCTTAACAGGTTAGAACATTGAGTTGAATTGAATAGCATAAAATTCCATAGAGATAAAAATGTAGGTTTCCAAGATCAAGGAAGTATGATTGAAGAACAATTTAGATAGATAGATAGATAGATAGATAGATGATAGATAGATAGATGATAGAAAATAGAGCATTTGAATATTTATTATTTGCTAGGCACGAAGTGCGGGCAATATAAATATGAAAGAGAGAGAGAGAAAAAGAGAGAGACAGAGACAGAGAGACATACATACAGAGACAAGAGAGACAGACACATAGAGACAGTAACAGAGGAGAAAGAGAGAGAGACAAATAGAGAGACAGAAAGAACAATACACACAGAAAGATAGAGACATGGTCAGATATACGGGGAGGGGAAGAAAGAGAGATAGATAGAGACAGAGAGAGAGAGAGACACAGAGAGAGAGAGACAGAGACAGAGAGAGAAAGAGAGAGATGAGAGAGTCTCCTTACCCTCATGGATAGGGAGATGAGTGGGAGGGAGGCTGCCTTTGCCATGGTAAGGTGGAAAAGTTGAGAATCAGGTGTAGTTCTGGGACAGAAGTATGCATAGACGGCATAGGTTCTTTATGAAATAGTGGTCCTAGGCAGGAATTCACCCATCAGAGTAGAGGCTGCAGTTGTGGAAACACATTCAGGATTAGCAGACAATTAGCAGCCAGGCAGGAGAGGCAATGGCGAGGGAGGTTGAATTTTTGGAAGTATATTGGTAAGCTGGAATGTGTCTAGATGAGGATAGCTAGGATGGCTAGAAAGGCCCTGAGTTCATGCCATATGAAGACTGACTAAGAGAACTGTGGATATTTAGTGTGGAGAGGATAACACTTCCAGGGGCTGGGATAGTTGTTTTGGAAAAGGGGACTTATGCTACTTGGCTACTGGGGGCACAATCAGAAGTAATGGATCAAAGTTTCAAGAGGTAAATTTACATCAGATAGAAGGGGAAAACTTCCAAACAACGAAAGTGGCCCAAAATTTGAACCAGCCACCTTGGGAGGCCATGGATTCCCCCTCCTAGACAATTTTCAAGCAAAGGCTAGATGGCCATCTCTTGGATATGTTATGATGGGGATTCTTTTTTACATTTAAGAGTTGGACTGGATGGAGGGCTCATTCACCTCTCAAATTCTATGAACTCTCTTCTCTGGGCCTCAGTTCTTTCATCTGGGATTATGTGTGCAAAGTGATTTTGCTACCTAAATGCCCTCTAACTTTGAGCAGATATTATTAATAAAATTTCCTGAATTATTCAAAAGTATGTTTTATAAAACCACAAAGAAATGGAAGTTTTCAGCATTTTAATTCTTCATGTTCGTGACAAATTCCCTCTAATAAGCTATAAAATTTTTGTGTTCAGGTCTGTCATTTTTTTTTCATCTTTCTATCCCTAATGCCTTTCTCAGTACCCATCAAGTATTTAAAAATGTTTACTAGTTTTAATTGAAATTATAAATTCAATTAATTTTACAATGCAGCATTGTGTATATATATAATATAGTGCAGTGCAGGCATAAACCCCACAACACTGCTCACTTGGCCCAACCAGATTAAAATGGAATTGGGAAATATTTACTAAAATAAATAAAAATATGAGAATAAAGATAATATTAATATTTGGTTTTCTAAGTCAATATACAACCCAAAGGAACCCTTACGTACAGATTAGTGGCTGACATTTCTATATTGAGTTTGACACCACTGGTATAGAGGAAGGGATACTGAACTTGGATTTTCAAGATTTCAGGCCAAGTTTCAGCCATGTTCCTGCTGGTTTTGTGAACCCAGACAAGTAAATTTGCCACTGTGGACTTTAGTCTCTTTTAATATAAAATGGCCAATTGGACTGAATCTACACAAAAGCGATCAGGATAATGAAAGGAGTTTGAATCATATCTTTGAAGAAAGATTGATGAAAATTAAAAAAAAAAATAGTATGAGCCTGGAGAAGAAAAGATTTAGGGGATCATGATCTCTGTTGTCAAGTATTTGAAGGGTTTTTGTGCATAGAATGAGTTAGATGTGCTGTGTTCTTATGGTCCAGAATTAGGAGCAATGTGCAGCAGTTACAAGCTTGAACATTTGGTCTAGTCAGAGGCTAGCATGATAAATGACTTCTATGTGCCAGGCACTGTGCTGAAGAGTGGGGATACAAAGAATGACAGAAGACATTGCTTGCTCTCAATAGCTCACAGTAAAATTGGTACAGACTAAGCAGCAACCCTGAGGGTCTTCCCCTCCCACTTTGATTTTTTTTTCTTTCTTTTTTCTAATTAAAGAGGCCATCCCTTGACTCTCTTCTGAAAGAGGCCTATTCACTGAGTGGGCGTAACCTCACTCTAAGTATGTGAAAAGGCCTTAGCCTAAAAGGGCCAGGGTCTCCCAGTGCATCCTGGGCCATCTCCAGTCATCCTGATGAATATCTGGCCCTTGGACTTAGATGGCTCTGGAAGAGAAATTGAGGCTGGTGACCTTCCTTGCACAGCCCTGCCTCACTTAAATCAAAGTCAACTGCAAGTCATGTCATCATTTCCCTGAAGTCATGGTCCTCTTCAAAAATGAAGGACAGACACAACAGACTAAACAAAGAAAATATTGTTTTTATGATTAGAGTTATCTGAATGTGGGATGGGCCCTCCCAAAAGGTTGTAAGTCTTTTAGCATTGGAGGTTTTCAGGATGGGTCTGTGGAACTGCATGTCTGGGATCTTGTAGAGGGGATTTTAGGTAGAGGTTGGACTCGATGGTTTTTTGGATCACTGACCCAATGAACTTAAGTAGCCTCCTGGTTTGCCTGAGCAGTGACAAATGCATTAAAGGTTGGAGGTATGAAAGGAATGAAAGAAGGAAACAGAGGGCTGGGCCTGTAACCTGTGGTCAAAACTTTGTTGGACATAAAAGTTAAGGTGGGCCTTTAAAGCCCCATGGAAGACCATGTTTTAGGTCACTGCTACATAGCTGAGTTAAGGTAGTGTGAGCGCAGGCTCCCAAATAGCAGATACATTAGCTGGCCCATGAACACCCGAATAATGGCAGCATTCCTTACAAGAGTAGCTGAAGCTCACATTCATTCTTATGAGAAAATCTCGAGATTCAGGATTTTTGGTTTGGAAAAATCAGTGTCTCTTGTTTTCTGGTATTTCTCTAACTCTGTTTCATCTCCTCATGAAATGTTATTGCTGCTGCTGCTGCTGCTGGCAGCAACACAGTGATTCATTCAGCAAGCCTATATTGAGCACCAGCTCTGGGCAAAACACTAGATTAATTACTCAGCAAAATTACATTTAAAAATGCAAATCTCTATCTTCAAGTAACGTATAGTCTAGTAGGAGATATATTTCATGTCTATAGAAAGATTGCAAATTATTAACATGTTACATACCTATGTGAAAATAAATCAGGTTATGAAAAATACATGAAAAGAACAAAGTACATTGAGATCATCTCAAATAATAAGCATATATTAAGCACTTACTACATATCTGGCACTGGGAATAAAAAGAAAAAAAATGACTTAATCCCTGACTTCAAGAACCATACATTCTACTGAGGGAGATAATAGTACCCATTATTTGTGTATATACACATACATATATATATACACACACATATATATACAAATGTACATATATGTGTGTGCTCTGTATACATACATACAAACATACTCATGTATGAGTATGTTGTGTATATGTGTAGACACATATATGCACAAAATATTTACATACAAAAAAGATACTCTTGGAAAAGGGTATATTAGCAGCTGGAGAAATAAGTGGTAAACTATAAAGAGCTACATAATTAATCAGACATCCTGGGTTCAAATCTTAACTCTGTACTTATTATCTGAGTGACTGTGGGAAAATTATTCCATGACTCTTGGCCTCAGTTTCCTTAACTGTAAAATGAGGGGATGGATTAGAATACCTCAAAGATCCCTTTTAGATCTAACTTCATGAGCAGAAAATCATGAAGGAAAAGGTCTCTACTCCTTGAAAGAGGGATTTGCATTTATTAGGCCACTGCCCTTTGACTGAGACTCACTCTTCCTACTATAGAGTTGAAGAGCATCAGACAGGAGTCAGGAGACATGTTCTCTACTCCAGCTTTGCTATTTATTGACTTGTAAAGTTAACGTAGGAGTACTACTCCCCACTTTCTTGGCCTTCCTTTCTTCCTCTGTAAAATGAGGAACTAATCTACATGGTGTCTAAGGGCCCTAATAGCAATAATATTTTCCAGCTCTATGAATCCTGGTGCAATGAAAAAAATTAAAAAGTCAAAGAAAAAGAAAGAACATTGAAGAAAAAGGGGCACTTGTAGGAAGAAACAATCAGCTTTTGTTCATTCTCACAATCTCCAAAGACGGGGATCCAGGGGTGGCCAGGTGGCATGGCAAGTGGGGGCACCGGCTCCAGCGTCAGGACAGCCTAGGGATTGAATCCGGGCTCAGACACTCGGCGCCCACCCAGAAATAACTGGCCGTGTAACCTTGAGCAAGTTACTTAACCCTGATTGCTTTAAAAAAAAGGGGGGGGGCTCCTATTGGTGAATTAAAAAAAATCTATATCTGTCCATCTGTCTGTCTGTCTGTCTATCTATCTATCTATCTATCTATCTATCTATCTATCTATCTATATTCTAATGTAATTGGTTTCTTTCCTAATCCTAATTATTTTACTTTATGCATTCAAAAATGTGATTCTGAGAAGAGGTCCATAGGTTTCACCAGACTGCCCTTGATCCAAAGCCTATGAAGAAGGAAGGGCTCCTGTCCTCTAGGCTTCTGAAAAATTGCCTTGAGGAGGGAGGGCAACAAGGGACAGAATTTGGTTGTAGTTGAAAAAGCTAGACTCCTGAAACTCTAGGTCTGAAATGTGAAATGTCTGGTTTTTAGGCACATAAATATTTTTTTGGCTAATACTGGTGTTTTACCACTCAGGAATTAATTTTATGAATATTTATGTACACATATGGGGGCAGCTAGGTAGCACAGTGGATAGAATGTTGGGCCTGGAGTCAGGAAGACTCATCTGCCTGAGTTCTAAGCTGCTCTTACACACTTCTGGGCAAGTCAGTCACTTAAACCTGTCTGCCTCAATTATTTCTTCTGTAAAATGAGCTGGAGAAGGAAATAGCAAACCACTCCAGCATTGTGGCAAAGAAAACTCCAAATGGGGTCATGGAGAATCAGACATAACTGAAATGACTGAACTAGAACAAATGTATATATACATACACACATATATGCATGTGCACTTCAAAATGCTCTCTGATAACTACTTAGGTTTTAAATCATTAGTGAGGACTTCTGTGCTAATATATTTTTATAGAATTATTGAAACATCCATTCTCAGAGATGGTACAGATACCACATACCCAAAATACCTGGTCTTGTTTCTGCTAATGTGTGTGGGGTCAAAAATGGGCCACGAATGGCCATTTTTGAACCTGTTTGCTTTAGACAAGTAATAGGGTGGGTGCCACCTACAGTTTTTCCTTCCCTGTAAGGAGGAAAACATGTTTCTCATTTTAAAGCATAATCCCTCCCCCACCTCCCCTTTTGTTTCATTCTATATTTGCTGCTGGCAACCTCCAAGTATGTCAGAGCAGGACCTGGGTCTCCCTGTGATTATTTGGATGACCATGCACCAAAAGACATATTTTGAATCAGCGTTTCCTCAAAAATGAAGTGGTTGACATCTTATAACAGTTATGGAAACAGAATCAGTTTATATTAAAACAAAGAGATACATAAGCATTTCCTATGTGGATTCTTCTACATATGTCTGTGAATCCATTTTTGGACCTTCCATTTTGGAAGTACAGAATCCAAGAATCAGAATTACAGGGAACCTCAGAGTTCATCTAGTCTAACCTAAACCTTAACAGAAATAATGGGATTATAGATTCAGAAATGAAAAGAATCTCCAAAGTCATTTATTCCTTTTCTCCCATTTTACAGATGAGGACACCAAGGTGTAGGGAGGTTAAATGATTTGGCCACAGCCACAAAGCCAGTAAGGGCCTGAGGCAAGATTTGAACCTGGGTCTCCTGCCTCCAGGGTCAGTGTTCTTTCCCTCTATACCATTGCTTCCTCCCTCAAGAAATGTCACACAGACTCCTGCTAATCATAGTGCAGTGATGGGGGACTTGAAGGAACCCATGAACAGTTCTAATTGATAAGAAGTTTTCCTTTAGACTGAGGAAAAAAACAAACAAACAAACAGAACAACAGATTACCCATTTGTCTTAATTCTGGCTTTTGGGGTTAAGCAAAACAAGCTGAATTTATTTTCTACTTGAATATGTCTAGTGTGTCCTTACTAAGGCTTATCTCTGCCAGTCTGAGTTTATTTCCTATAGCAGATCATTGCAGAACTGAGTCTTTACTCCCTTCACCATTCGGGTTATTTTCCAATGGACTTAATCTACATTACCTGTGTCCTTCCTAAAATTGACTCCTACCTGGACATGCCACATCACATGCGATCTGCATTGATCAGTTGCCCTCTGGATCTATTAACCATCTCTGTGACTTCCCAAAGTAAAACTCCCTTCCTTGGTCACTATCCTGCCTATATGTGTTTTCTTCTCTATTATAATGTAAGATTCTTGGGGTCAGGGACTGTCTTGCTTCTTGTATCAGTATTCCCAACACTTAGCACAGTGCTTGGCACCTAGTAAGCACTGCATAAATACTTAAAAAAAATCATTCACCAGGGCAAATAACAGCAGAGCTGACATTTCCATCATCATAGATTAGGGATTAAAAAAAATTTTTTTTCTTTGTAGAGGGAACCCTGAGGCAAGTCTTTCTTTCCTGCTGGGTAATATTTGGCACTAAGTTGATTTCTGGCTTACTATAAAATTATCATTAAATGAACATCACAAATGGAAGGCTGTCAAGGAAACGCTTTCATAAAATCATCTGCTCTCCATGCCTGTATTCATGACCCAGCCAATTCTTTGCAGAGAACACCATCAGTGGGTATTCAGGCCTGGCTTACTCAGGATTTCACTTCCCCAGAGTGAGGGGAGCATGAAGACTGCTTACTGAGGCTGACAGAGCAGAATCCTCAAGGGTCAAGTTCCTTCCTTTGCTCCTGGTGCCATGAACTCCTTTATCCAGAGGCAAGGTATGCCCCTGCTTCCTTACATTCTGGGGCTGCTGACAATGTTACTTGTTTGATTCTGCTTCCTCCTTTCTTATAGATCCAGTCAGTGGGCTGGGGTCAGGTTCTGTCTCTTCCAGTTAAGAGCTGTGTGAGTTTGGGCAAGTCATTCATTTTTTCAGAGGTTATTCTTTGCATCTATAAAAATGGGATGATGTTTTTGCAGCGCCTCCTCACCTTTTGGGAGCAAAGTGCTTTGGAGGCATTAAAATATCATAAAAACAGGAGTTGTCATTTTTCTCATTGTTTTTGTTGTCTTCATGGATAGTGGGCTTTCGAACGTGCATTATATTTAAGAACTTTTTCCATTACTTGGCTAGAAAGGCAGAGTAGTTATAATACATAGATTTAGATTTGGAGAATATCCAAATCCCTCATTTTACAGATAAGTAAACTGAGGCCTGAGAGTTTAAGTGGTTTGTCCAACATGGTGACAGATCAAGATTTGAACCCAGGGCCTCCAAATCCAAAGACTTTTTTTTCCCACTATACCATATTTCCTCTCTGGTCAGTTCGAAAGATTGAGGTTTTTATTTCTACCTCTACTAGTTACTAGTTTTGTCCACTTGGGCAATTCAACTGACTTTTTAGAGCTTCACTTTCTTGATCTATAAAACAGGGGATGGAATTACTTTTACTGGCCATCTCACAGGGTTGTTTATTATTTGATCAAGTGAGACAAAATGTGGAAAAAGCATTGTGACCAAAAATGATATAATAATGACCATACAGAGTGTGTGTTTGCTCATGTAGCATGGGGCTGCCCCTCCCTCACCTAGTTTGGGTGGATGTAGTGTTATATTTTCTGTACAAAAACCATGCAGGTAAAGAGTGTAAGTATCATTATCCCATCAAGATTCCAACTTGTGATTTGCTTAGAACCATAAAGCTTATCAGTGACAAATGCAGTATTCCAACCTAGATATCCTGAGTCAATTCCAAGGCCATCTTCTAGACACCTTGATCAATTTCCTATTATACGGATGGGGATGAGGAGGGAAGGGAGAAGGGAATAGAGATAATGATGAGGAGGCCTCTGACTTGTTGATGCCCAGATTCTGTAGTTTGACGTATATCCTATATACCTCCTCATGGCTTCTTGTAACCCACTTTTGAACTCTACTTCTTGATATCCAAAGACATAGTTATCATCTCCAACTTTATAAATACCAAAATTAGAGGGCAGTGCAAGAGATGAAGAGTTGAACCTGCCAACCATTTCAAAGAAGCATCACTGACAAAATGTCAGCATGGGACATGGGACACTGCTCATCTGAAGTCAGTGAATCACAGAATCCTAGAGGTAGATGGAACCTCAGAAACCATCTAGTCCAATCCATGTGTAACTCACTATCTTCTACAGCATTCGATTCTATTTATGTCAACTTGGATTGCCAAGTGCTTCCTTGTGTTGCTTGAAATCTAATCCCTTACAAGGTACTACCATTTCAGACACTGGTTAGAGCTCTGCCCTCCCTAGGGTCAAGAAGAACAAGGTTAATGATTCTTCCAAAAAGAAAGATTCCTTGGGCTTTCCAAAGCAATCTTGGGTCAACTACTTTACCTCCATGTACCTCAGTTTCCTCGCTTGTAAAATGAGTGTGTTGAATTAAATTATCTCTTAAGGTTGTTTTTAGTGCTAAATCCCATGTTCTGTATTGATTTTGACATTCCAAAGTGTGGAATACCCAATTGTTTCCCCCCCCGCCCCCAATTCTCAAGGATCCACCTCTTTTCATATGCTTCTTCCAAGCCCATGTTTTCTAAAATTCTTTTTGAAGATAGACTGAGAGGAAGAATTTAAAACAGGAGGGGACAGTAAATTTTAGTCAACTAGTTTATCAGTTACACTTTCATTTAAAATTGGAGAGAGAGAGTCTTTAGATTCTAATCTATGATCATTTGAGTCATCATATGCTCTTCCTAGTCCCACCTAGTGTTGATCAGTAAATGAGAATTGACTGAAAGAATGTTCCCTTTGCAATTTCCAACCTTTCTGGTTACAAGGTCCCCCCATTTAGACTAAGCTACTTGATAATATTGAAATTATTAAGGGGTCATATATATATATTATATACAGTATTTGCATATGTATTATACTCATACACATATAGTATATAATTCTTGAACTTTAATATAATATTTTAAGAATATGATTTGATTATTGTTGGTGTTCTTCTCTCAATGTGAATCTCAACCTTTCTACCTCTCCAGAGCTCAGTGTTCTCATTTATAGGAGAGGGTTCAAATCTTGGTGACTGATTAAAGAGATGATCTCAAAAGTATCTTCTAGTTCTAAATTGTGAAATCCCATGGTTCTATGACACTTTGAAGGATTTTAAGAAAAGATAATATGGTCACTTGTCCAAAATGTTGTAAAGGGTAGTTTCATTCAGTCATGAGTTTGACTAGATAGCCTCTGAGGTTTCTTCCAACTCTGAGATTCTATGGGCCAAATCTTTAGTAGACAACTTTTATGACCCTCTACTACAACATGAAACTGGGGCTGAAAACGAAGTGACCAGTCTTCTGTTGATTAGCTATGTAGATCATAGGACCGTACCTTTAGAATTGGAAGGGACCTCAGAGGTTGAGTCCAGTTGCATCATTTTACATATGAGGAAATTCGGAGGGAGGGAGGGAGGAAGGAAGAGAGGTAGAGCTAGAGGGGGAGAGAGAGACAGAGACAGAGAGAGAGAGAGAAACTACTTCCAGTCATTTGATTATACCTTGAACCTCAGCAGAGTGGCTGACCCACAAACCATAGAGGTCCAGAACCCATAGCCCCACCAAATTCAAGTAGAATGAAAGGGAAAGATTACTACTTTCTCCATCAAATCACCCTGCCCTTCCTAACCCCTATCATTACAAACAGCACTTTCTATTGTCCCTGGTCCCATTATAGTTCCACACAGTTAAAGGTGTTGCAGAAACACCAGTTATTATGCTTATTAACATTTTATGGGCTTGTTATTCACACATTAAGCTCCTTACCATGAAGTGGTGCTTTTGAAAAGCACAGCACATGCTTAATTGATTTCCTTATAAAAAGGATGCCCTCCCTCCCTTGGTTTTCTCTGTTCTTTCTTAGGCTTGGAGTCATTAATGGGGGCAATAGAGATTTTATGTACTTAACAGAAGCCAGAGATGACAGCTCAAATTATTCTTGCTGAGCAGATTATAAATTCCTGCTTGTTCCAAGGTACCCTTTCTCCTGCTGTGATGAAGGATGTCCTTCAATTCACTTTTAGGCTTTCTTCGTTTCTGGCAGATGTCAGGTGTTAGCCTTTTCTCTTAGAACGGGCAATGCTGTTTTTGTTTTCCATGTTCCATCGGTAGCATTCCAGGTGTTGTTCAAATATATCTTTTGGTGGAGAGATCTATCAGTACTAGACTGATATGATAGTTAGAAAGTCTGAAGTACAACCTTGGTGTACTGGATAGAAAGTTGGCTTCAGATTCAGGAAGACAAGTGTTCAAGTCTGGCCTCTGAAACACAAAGGCTCAATGCCTCCAAGTACCACTGTAAAACTATAAAGTACAGAGAAAATGTCCTACTACACTGAGAGAAGCTTTTCATTAGGAGATCTCTAAAACAAAGAAATTAAGGTCTGTTAAAAAAATAACAATTTCACTGATGCAGGTGAACTGCTTATTCCAGATCTGCAGATCAAATGACTCAAAACTGGAAGGAACCCTGGAAATCATCTAACCCAATCCTTTCTTTTTATAGATGAGGGACTTGTCCTTCAAATTCTGGGACTCCATGTCCCATTGCTAACTGTGATGACGACTTCTACACATTGGATTGAGAGAGGGGTCAGATATGATTAGTGTCCAAATATTTGTCATATACGTGTGTGTGTGTGTGTGTGTGTGTGTGTATACACACACACATATATATGACAGACTTTCATGTGGAAGAAGGATTAAATTAATTCTGGTAGGTCTCAGATGACAGGACAAGGAACACTGGGTGGAAATTCCAGGGAGATAAATTTTGACTTAATATAAAGCAAAACAACAAACCAGCTTTCTTACAATTAGGACCATCTGAAAAGCAACAGGCTGTTTCCTAAAGTATTGAGTTCCCAATCTCTGGAGTCCTTTATGTTAAAGACCACTTATCAGGAATGCTGGAGAAGTAATGTCTTATTAGGTGGGAGAGGATGGACCAAATGATCGCTGAAGGTCCTTCTCAACACTCGGATTCTAGGATCCTTTAAGAGATTGGACTGGATGGCCTCCCGAGCCCCTTACAAATTGAAATTCTGTGCCCCTCATTTACAGATGCCTAAGTGAGGATACTGAAACAGTAAGATGACTTTAGCAAGGTCAAGCTTGCCATCAATCAGTCAACAAGTGATCCCAGGGCTCTTTGTTTTAAGGCTCCTCTGTTGGGTTTGTCTTCCTCCCTCTAATACCATTATCTCTGGGTACTCCCAAGGCTGCAATGGCTGGCTGGCCCTGTTCATTTTCCCTTGCTTCTGAGGACAGCATGCCACTAGTGCTCAGCCAGTGTGAATCCAAATATTGATGGCTCAACATGAGGCTTGCCAGCCCTCGCTCTGTTACTGGAATGCTGGGATCTTGTGATCTGCCACAGAGAGATAACAGGATTACTGTATTCACCTTTGCATAATGTGAAGGCAGCTGTCCCAGGCTGCTTCAGCATTTATCTCAAAGGCCTGGAATAAAATAGTCGCCTACAGCCTGGGCAGCCCCAAGGGTAAACAGGTAGGGCCTTGTCTCTTATTATTTATTTTTTAAAGCTTTCAGGGATTGCATTGGGACATGAATAAATCAATCTATTGTTTTGTATTTAATTTCACTTTTAAGGAGCTGTCTGACCCTCCCTCATCTTATGGTATCTTTTCTTGAAAGGTTCTAGGGAGGAAGAAAAGAGGGAGAAAGGAAGGGAGGGAGGGAAGACAGAAAGATATAGTTTCCTCTCTCTCTCTCTCTGCATATATGTACAAGTATTTATCTACACACACATATATAGAAAGAGAGACAGAGAGAAAGAGACAGAAATAGAGACAGAGAGAAGCAGAGTCAGAGAGAGAGAAGCAGAGAAAGAGATAGAAGGGAGAAGAAGATGTGGAAGAAGAATAAAAGATTGGTAGAGAGATGGGGAGGAAAAGAATCAGGAAAAGAGGGAGACTTAGGGAAGAGGGAATAAGGAAGAAGCCAAAAAAGAAGAGGGAGAATAGTGAGGAAAGAGGATAGAGAAAAAAAGGAGAAAAGGACAGAGACAGATAGAAAATGTGGGAATAGAAGGAGATAAGACAGAAAAGACAAGAATTCAGGTTTAATGAAGAGAGGGAGAAATGGATAAGGGACAGTAAGCAAAAAAGGTGAGAGGAAGATTTTAAAAAGGAGAAGCAAGTAGGGGAAGAAGATGAAAGAAGAAAAAAGAAGAGAAGAAAGAACAATGGAATTTCAGAATTTTCAAGGTATAAGATATCTTAGTAATCACATAGTCCAATCCACATGCAAAAGGAATCCCTACTAGATGACAAGTGTTTATCCACATTCTACTTGAAGACCTCCAGTGAGGGGGAGGCCGGGAATGGCAGCCCATTCCAATGTGGATAACATTCACAGGAGTCTTTTCTTGGTACCAAACCTGAATTTGACTCACTGCAACTTCTACTCATTGCTCCCAGCTCTGTCCTCTGGGAATGAACAAGAAAAGGTAGAATCTCTTACATGATAGCCCTGGCAAATACTTGAGCACTGCTATAGTATTCCCCCTGTGTTTTCTCTTCTCTAGGCTAAACGTCCCTTGTTCTACCAAGTGATTCTCATAGTATCCTGACTCAATGCCCTGAATCATCCTGGTTCCCCTCCTCTGGACACTCTCCAATCTATCAGCATCATTCCTAAACTACGATGCACAAAACTGAATCATTCCAATATGGTCTAACAAGTACAGAATGCCCCAAGACTATCAGCATCAAATTCCTGGTTATACCTCACTTAATGGAGCCTAGGAGCACTAGATCCCCGGGTGAAATGTAGTAGCAATTGGAGAGATCACATTAAGTTTTTTTTTTGATTGACACATTATATCTCTGACTCATACTGAGCTCATAGATCACTAAAAACCCCAGTTTGTATTATTTCAGAATGCTGTCTAACCATGCCCAACCTTTTGTGTACCAGTGAAGATGATTTGTTTTCACTTGTGGAAGACAAACATAGATCCGACTGAATTTCATTTTATTAGAGTTGTTGTCGTTTTTTGTCCTTAGTTCTCAAAGAGGACCATGACATTAGGTCCATGACATGCAAGTGAATTGAATTTAAGTGAGGCAAGGTTGAGCAAGGTCACCAGACTCTCTTGCCCCTATGCTCCCCGGAGGCATCTGGGTCCAGTGGCAAGATATAGATCAGCATGACTGGAGATGGCCATGGATGCAAAGGGAGACATTGGCCTTTTAGTCCAATGATGTAGACCTAACGTGTCAAATACATGGCCTAATTGGTTGCAGTCCTTCCTAAGTGAGATGAACCAGATTTGAGTGTAGGTGGGAAATATTAACAAAAGGTACAAGAAAAAAAGAGATAATATTACATTTTAAAACTAAGTCAATATACAGTCTATAGGATCTTTTCATATAGATTAGTGGCCCCCATTTCAATCTGAGTTGGGCGCTATTAGTCTAGACTGTCAGGATCTTTTTGGATCAACAATTCATTGCGTCAGCTGTCCTTCCTACCTTTGTGCCATGTCCAAATTTGATGAGCATGCTATCTATTCCTTTACTTGAGTCATTGATAATATACATAAAATTCATATATGTATATATAAATGCATGTGTATCTATGTACACATGTAAAAATATACAGACAATGTATGCATGTATGCATACATATACACATATAATACACAAATATACATATATGTCTGTCTACATAATCACAGCATAAGGTTAAGCACAGATCTGATGGTCTCCTGCTGGACACCTTTTGCTAATCTGATGTTAAACCATTGAACCGCTATTTGTGTTTAGCCATTGACAACAAGGTCCCAATCACATTATTGTTAAGTCCAAAGCACCATGAGAAACTTTATCAAATGATTTCCTACAATTTGGGAAAACCATATCTGCAACATTTCTTCAATCTACCAGTTCAGGAACCATGTCAAGAAAAGATATATGCTGAGTCTGACATGACCTTTCCTTGATAAAAACATGCTACCCCTTTGTAATCATTGCTTCCTTTTCTAGATGTTCATGAAGCAACCCTTTAACAATACTTTCTAAAATTTTCTCAAGAATTAAAGTCAGCGTCATGACTCTATAATTGGAATATAATTGGAATATTCCTTTCTCTTCCCTCTTTTGAAAACCGAGATAGGATTTGCCCTTTTCTTACTTGTCAGTACATTCCTGTCATTTTCTATTTTCCAACTACCGCTGCCAATAACCTAGCAATCTTACTCTTCACTTCTACCACAGGAAGTAGTTCATCTGGGTCAGGTGATTTGAATTTGTCAAAGGCTTCCAGGTTCTTTTGCCTTCTCTCCAAACTTATCATTTTTGTGTTGTCCTTTCCTGGGCACAGGTCATCCATTCTCCCTGGCAGAGGAAAGCACAAACAGCTGTACCTATTTCCTACGATCACTTGTCTTGGTTTGAAGCAGCTTTTCTATCTATTCTTTGATTTTTCTCTTCCCTCAACTCCCAAAACAACAATGACAACAACAATAACAATAATGACAACAACATCAACAAACCTTGCTGCTGTCCTTAGCCTTCCTCCCCAGAGCTCGAGCACAGCTGACATTTTTTTTTCAAGGCCAAGCCATTCTCTGGTATTCATCCTCTCTTATCTAGTCAGATCTCTTATAGAGGCAGCTGATAGTATAGCACAGGGGAGGGGAAACTGTGGCCTCAGAGCCACATGTGGCCACAATTGAGGACCTAGAGGGTCACATATAGCCCCAGGTTCTCCATCCCTAGTAGTGGATAGTGTTATGTACCTAAGTCAGTCCTAAGTTCAAATCCCACCTCAGATGCTTCTTAGCTATGTGACTCTAGGCAAGTCACTTTACTACTGTCTGTCTCAGTTTCTTTATCTGAGAAGTGGGGAAAATAATAGCACCACTTACCTTGCAGTGTCATTTTAAGGATCAAATGAAATATTTGTGAAGTGCTTAGCACTATGTGTCAATCCTGGGTATACAAAGTCCCTGTTCTTAAGAACTTCATAGTCTAATAAGGGAGAAAACATATATTCAGTGATGAACAAGATATATACAGGACAAACTAGAGATAATGTTTGAGAGTCGGCATTAACATTGAGGGGGATAGAGAAAGTGTCCTTGTAGGAGGTAGCTGGGACTTGAAGGAATCCAGGGAACCGCAGGAGGCAGAAATGAGGAGGGAGAGAATGACAGGCATGGCAGATAGATGGTAAAAATGAATGAAGTTGAGAAATGGACTGCCTCGTGTGAGAGGAGGCCAGGTCACCAATATTATTGGTCTTAAATATGAGCAATGTTGTGGGACTCACTGTCTTCATCTGTAAAAAAAAAAAGAGTGGATTGGAATAGAAGGCTTGCAAATTTGTTTCCAAATCTAGTTCTGTGGTCACATAAGTAGTACAAGCAAAGGCACACTAGTGTAAGAGTGTGCTTTAAAGGTGGACATTTGGTTTGGAAGTTCGTGTCTTTTCCTTGCTGCCAATGCTAAGATTTTCTGTCCCATTCTGTGTCAGTGAACGACTTCTCCAGGTGCTGTCCCCTAAGTCAGGGCTTTAACCAGGTAAGAGACACCTGACTACAGTGCCTTTGTCATCTGCCTTCAGCTGGAAGGTCCAGAGAGGTTTGGAGAAAAGACTAGCTGTGCCTTGGTGTTGATTTTGGAAGGCTTTACCAGCTGCAGAAAAGAGCAGCCCCGAAGCCGCCTGCCAGATGTAAAGCCTCCCGCCTTTGCTCCAGCTTTCAAGATCTGATTTATCTTCAGAATAAGAAGGGAATCAAATAAGTAAAATGAAACATACACATACAACAGGAAAAGTAAAAATCTAGCAAACCCTAGGCAGCATAGTGTGATAGATATGGTCATTTCTACAGTACAACCTCTCTGGAAAGCAATTTGGCATTATGCAAGTGAAGTGACTAAAATGTCCATGTTCTCTGACCCAGAGATTTCACTGGTAGGCATATACTCTGAGAAGTTCATGTGTAATAAAATGGTCCCACTAACAACAAAATATTTATAATAGTGTTTTGTTGTTGTTGCAAAAGTGTCTGGCTGTTGGTGGCTTGTGGT
Source organism: Petaurus breviceps papuanus (assembly GCF_028583685.1). Lineage (NCBI taxonomy): Eukaryota > Metazoa > Chordata > Mammalia > Diprotodontia > Petauridae > Petaurus > Petaurus breviceps. Next base: position 11,685,947 of record NW_027187352.1, read on the forward strand.
TTTCTTGGCAGAGATATTGGAGTGGTTTGCCATTCCTTTCTCCAGCTCACTTTATTTATTCATTCATTCATTCATTTATTTATTTATTTTAAAGCTATTGGGGTTAAGTAATTTGCCCAAGGTTACACGGCCAGTTGTGTGTGTGTGTGTGTGTATCTGTGTGTGTGTGTGTGTGTGTGTGTGTGTGTGTGTGTGTGTGTGTGT
>NW_027187352.1:11686160-11709112 GCF_028583685.1 Petaurus breviceps papuanus
TGTGTGTGTGTGTGTGTGTGTGTGTGTGTGTGTGTGTGTGTGTGTGTGTGTTAAGTATCTGAGGCCGGAACCGATCCCAGGTACTCCCGACTCTGGGGCCAGCGCTCTTACTCACTGCGCTACTTAGCTGCCCCTCTCCAGCTCACTTTAAAGATGAGGAAACTAAGGCAAACAGAAATAAGTGATTTTCCTAGGGACACACAGAGAGTAAGTGTCTGAGACCAAATTTGAACTCAGGAAGATGATGTCAGGCCCAGCACTCTATCTGCTGCACCACCTAGCTGCCTCCAAGGAATACAAAAAGTACAAGGTAAGTGGAAAGATCTCCTACAAAAGAATCAAAACTTAAGTTTCAAAAAATTATAAAGAACAAATTTGACCCCCAAAAAGTGATGTAACAAGAAGAACCCCCTACTCACTCTCCCCCTACCTCTTTTGTAGAGGTTGGAGTCTATGGATACGGAACATTGTTAGAATGTTAGATTTTTTTTTTTAATGTGTTGCTAGGTTTTGTCGATTTTTCTTCCTCTTTTTCTTTAAAAAAATAAACATTTCTTTGTTATAAGGAATAGCTCTCTGGGAAGGGGAAGAAGGACAAAGGAGAAAATCTGTGATGTATAGAAAAATACATACATGTGTATTTGTAAAAGAAAATCCACTGATCTTAAGAGTCAGAGAAAACATGATTCAGCAACTTATTACCTATGTGCCTTTAGGTAAATTTTTTGTCATATTGGGGCTTCAGTTTCTTTATCTGTAAACATCTGTATTAGACTGTGGCCTCCAAGGCTTCTTACAGCTCTATGATCAACTAAAGATAAAGGCAAGCCATGCAGTCTCTCAGAGTTCACTAAAGCCTTCAGTCAGGTGTGAGCTGGGTACCTAGGGTTTTATAAAACTGACATTCACAGTGAGCAACTCAAAGCTGGCCAGTCTAGATAGGGTACTCCCCTTGGAAACACTCAACGTGGCTTACCTTATCCAGCTCAGCTTGCTGGGGTTTCATAAGTAAAATCATATAATTTAGAACTGGGAAAAATCTAAGAACATATAGGATCGTAGATTTAGAGCTAGAAGGGTCCTTAAGAGCTAGAAGAGATAATCTCATTCAGTGGTTCCATTTTTAGAAATAAGGAAACATCTGTAATGTCCCACTTCTCCAAAGAAAATGAGGTAGTATATTTTCTCATCTATTTTCCTAGGTCTATATTAATAATTATAAATACATAGTATCAAGAATAATTTTATTGTTTTTCACATTATTGTTGTAATTGCTCTGTATTTATTATGCACTTTCCCCCTCTTCTGCCTAATTCACTGTGCATCAGTTCATATAAGTCTTCCCATGCTTCCTGAATTCCTCACACTTGTTTCTTATGATGAAATAATATTTGATTACACTAGTAAACTACAACTTGTTCTATCATTATTTAATTTATGGGCACTTACTTTCCTTTCATTCAGTAAATACTTCTTCAGCACCTACCATGTACTAGACACATAGGAGGCAGCTAGGTGGATCAGTGGATAGAATGCTGGGCCTGGAATCAGGAAGACCTGAGTTCAAATGTGGCCTCAGACAATAACTAGCTGTGTGACCCCGAACAAGTCATTTAATCTATGTTTGCTTTAATCCACTGGACAAGGCAATGGCAAACCACTCCAGTATCTTTGCCAAGAAAATTCCATAATCAATATTGGTGTGCTATGGTCCATGGAATTGTAAAAAGTCAGATATGACCGAATGGCAACAACGAAATGTGCCAGGTACTGTGCTAAGCACTGGGGACAAAAAATGAGCCCCTGCCCACAATGAGCTCACATTCTAACAGCAATTCTAGTTTATTGTTACCATGCAAAGTGATACTGTACATATTTTTAAAAATAGGGAAACTTTTTTTTTCATGGGATAGTACAAACTCAACTACTGGGATTTCTAGGTCAAAGTGTAGGAATGTTTTTTTTTTCTTTCAATTTCTTGAATAATTCCCAATTCTCCAAAATATTTCATAGTTCCACAAACAGTGGATTGATCTTACTGTCTTCCTGAAGTCCTTCAAACATTGATTTTTACCAAAAATATCACCCATCTTTTGTCATATCTGCCAATTTTCTAGATGTAACATGAATTCTGAGTTTTTATTTCAAATTCATATTTCTTTTATTTTTAGTGAAAAGGTACAATCTTTCATTTGGTTTTACCCAGCTCACAATTTTTTTTTTTGATAATTGTATTTCAGATCCTTTGATCAGAATTTACTTTGCATATCCTTTGGATTTACCCATCTGCAAAATGAATGGATTCAACCAGGTTGCTTTCAACTCTGAATCCTATGTTCCTCTGGTTCTACTGAATTGATAAACCAAAGTTACTAGATGAAATCTAATTTCTCGTTCTTGTCATACATACTCACAGACAAATGAACAATTATGACTCCTCTGCTCAAATTCTTTAATAGGAGGAAAAGATTTGCTTCCACTTTGTGTGCTCAGATTTAAGACTTCAAAGGAACTTACATTGTAAAATCCTTAACTCTTTAAAAGAGTAGCCTTGTACCTACTGGATGAATTGGAGAAAAATCATTAAACTTTTTTTACTTCAGATTACCTAGTTGTTCATTTAGGGATTTTAGATGTGAAAGGGACTTCAGGGGCCATCAAGTCCAAACCCCTATTTTACATATGAAGAAACTGAGGCATGGTCATTGACTTGTCTAGGTTCACAAGGCTAGTAAATGTTTCAAATAGAATTTGAACCTAAATCTTTGACTACAAATTCAGGGACCTATTCATAAAACTATGCTACCTCTCTAGTTTTCCTTCTCTGAGAGCAAGTCAGAATCAACTCCATAGTCAACAATCAAGATTAAAGAAGATAAAAGACCCGTAAGTATATTTGAGGATTAGGAACATAGTTAAGAGTGATATCTTGGGCTACTCTGAGCAGAGGACTTTCATTCATGCAGTCCTCATTGAAGTTCTTTGTAACCATGTTTTATGAGGATTGGTTGAAGTATCTAATCTAGAGAAGGGGAGACTGAAGAAGACATGATAGAAATATTCAAGTATTTTGGGGTTTTTAAGAGTTGAAAGGGTGTTTAGTTCAATCTTTACATGAAAAGAAATACCGACTTTAACAAACATCACCAATGGCAACCTATCCTCTATTGAAAACTTCTAAGTTTGGAAATCTACCAGCTTACATGTCAGTCCATCCCATTTTGAATGCTATACATATATATTTTTTTAAAGCAATTGGGGTTAAGTAACTTGCTCATGGTTACACGGCCAGGTATTTCTGGGTGGGTGCTAAGTGTCTGAGCCTGGATTCAATCCCAGGTCATCCCAACTCTGGGGCTGGTGCTCTTACTCACTGTCCTACCTGGTCACCCTGCCATACATATTTCTTACCATCAAGCCTAAATGTGTCTTGTGGCTACTTCCACACCTTTCTTCTTGTACATACTTCGAGGACCCCAAAGAACAAATCTATTTTTTTCCATGTGATAGCTCCTCAAATACTTGAAGATCTACTATCTCCCTATCACGTATCTCCTGAGTATTCTCTTTCTCATGTTAAATATTCCCAGTTCTTACAACCAATCTTCACACAACATGGATTTAAAGACTTTCACTATTGTGGTTGCTCTGCAGTTTTGGATATGTTGAGTATTTAGGGCACAGGTGGAAATGTCCATTAGGAAACTAGAAACATGTGAATGCAATCCTGGGGAGAGTTTGGGAGTTTACATGACAAAAGCAGGGAGATATTTAAAAAACCATCTTGTCTGAAACACCACTCCCCTATTTAACATGTGAGGGAAACTGAGGCACTAGGTGATTTGTTCAAGGTCACACATATAGTAATGTTAAATCACATTTATATTATACCTCTCCCCAGTAAACTTATGAGCTGGGTAGTATCTGTTATTATCATCTCCATTTTTCAGATGAGGAAATTAGGGTCCAAGGCAGTTAAGAGACCTGGCTAACATCACACCACCAGTTAATGGCAAAATATGGATTTAAACTAAGCTCTCCAGCCTCAAGGCTAGCATTCTTTCCAACATTTTGTCCTAAGTCCCCCTTCTTACCATTATGGTAATTAATCATGGTAGTCATGATTTAGTCTAGTCCAATCATACTCCAAATCCACTACTTCTTATTTTGGTGATCCCTTATTACAGTTATTATCATTCTTCTTGCTAATATTGATCCCTCTCCCCCCTCCCAAGGCTTCTTTGCTTTCTTTTCACCAAGTCTATCTCAGTCTCAGACAACTGACATCCCTAAAGCATCACTTCACATTCTCATACTGTAGAGGCAAGTACGAGGCAGTGTGGCTAGAGCACTGGGCTGGAGTCCTGGAGTCAGGAAGACCTGAGTTCAAATCTAGCCCCAGAAACTCACTAGATGTGTGATCTTGGACAAGTTACTTAACCACTGCCTGCCTCAGTTTCCTCAACTGTGAAAGGGAAATAATGACAGTACCAACCTTGAAAGGTTCTTGTGAGTATCAAATGAGATAATGTATGCAAAGTACTTAGTATAGTGCCTAGCATACAGTAGGTACTTAATAAATGCCCTTTCTCTTTTCTTCTCTTTTTCCCTATCTTGTGGAAAGGAAATGGAGGCAACATACAAGAAAACTAGTTTTGCATGAATATAAGGAACAATTTACTAAATTTTAGGGCTACACAAACTGGAATAAGGTATACTCAGGATTAATTAGTCTGGATGCCCAAATGTTAGGGGTGTGAAGGGCATCAAAGGGGTATTCATATGGTAAATCAAGTTATATTAGGAGTTCTCTAGGTTCCATGATAATGCTAAGATTCTGATTTTAGTGTGGATGGATTAATCACAAGAGACTCTAAACAGACACACATTGTTCAGATCTCGAGATCTTATCCTGTCACTGATTCTCTTGCTCTTCTTATGGCAAATGCTTTGTCTCCCAAAATTAAAATTCCTGGAGAACCTGAGAATTGTAAGGGGCCTGAGGTCAGCAGCTGTCACACTTTTGTAGTCTCCTTATCTGTAAGATGGAGATAATAACAGCACTTAGTTCACAGGGTTGTTGTAAAGATCAAATCAGATAATAAGTAAAAAGTGCTGAGTGCTAGTTATTGTTGTTGTTGTTGTTACAGCCAGCCTCCCCCCACCTCCATGCCTTTGTTCATTCTGTCCACCATGGTTGAACAAGACTGCTCACTTCTCCTCCTTGTGCCTTCATTTGTTAACATTCCTTATATTAAGGAATTGAAGTGACTCCTCCCTGGAGCCTTCTTTGATTACCCCAAATGATAATACTTATTTCTTAGGCTAGTGGTATCAAACTCAAATGGAAACATATCCCTGCTGGCCTGCATATTAACAAAGAAAACCACAAATTAACATTGTCTATGTTGTATTATATTTTTATTTATTTTGTTAAATATTTCCCAATTACATTTTAATATGATTTGGGCCACTAGGGAATTTTGCAGGCTTCTGTCTTTGAACTGAATTTGAAACATCTATCCTAGGTATTATGTTATAGTGGAAAGAGAAATATATCTGGAGTTAAAGGATCTGAATTATATTCTGGTACATCATCATCATCTTTGGTAGCAGCAGCAATAATTGTTAGCATTTATATAGCACTTTTTCAAAACACTTTGCATATGTTATTCCATCTGATTCTTACAACCACCCTTTGAAGTGGGTCCTGTTACCATGCTGTAAGGGTTATGGGATTTAAAGATCTTCCATGCCCCATTGGGCTTGCTGATGTAGCAGGAGGGGGTGGAGCAAGAGGAAGCGGAAGCCAAACTAGAGTTCCTGCGGTGGCTAGCAGTGGCGGCGACTGCGGCAGCATCAGCAGAGGCAGCGGTGGTGGCAGCGTGAAGCACTTTTTGAGTCATCCAGAATTTCTGCTAAGGACTCCTGCTGAGGACTGCCAGGGGCCGGAGCTGCTGGGAGCACGCTTCCTGGACGCTGGGTGTTTGCTGTGAGTGGGGAGAGGAGGACCTTTGCCTGAGGTAGCCTGTTCTGTTTTAAAGGCTTGAGAATGTGGGTGCTTTCTACTTTATCTACCTGTGCCAATTTCATAACTATTCTGATGACTTTCACTTTCTGGTTTTGGGACTCAGTCTTTTGGTATTTTAATAAATTTTCTAGCTTATTCCCCCATATGGCAAGCTTGATGTATTTTGTGATGGATAATTATATCAGCATATCTGTAATTTCCATAGGCATTGTGAATATGGCATTGCTGATACACATGCCCACTTTACATATGAGAAAAGGAGCAGGCAAAGGTTCAGTGGCATGCCCAGAGTTACACAGATAGTAAGCATCTGAGGCAAGACCTGAACTCAAGTCTTCTCAATGCTGACTTCAGTGATCTATCTACTGTGACAGCTACCTACTTATTATCAGTATAACCTGGGAAAACATTAGTTTCCTCTCATATAAAATGAATGAAGTTTATATGATGTTATTTATAGTTCCTTTTTTTAAAATATAATTTTCTTCAAGGAATTTTCTTGGACACCCAGGGAATGTACCCCACTCTTTCCTTTATCATAATTATTTGTTTACATGTTTTCCTTCTACCACTAGATTATAAATTCCTCAAGATCAGAAAAGGATTTGTATCAACTCTATTTTTAGGGCCAAGTTCAAGAGTATGCCTATAGTAGGTGATGAATAAATATTTGCTATAAAATCCATAAGGAATTTGTTAAGTGTTTGCTATGGATCTGTCCATGTCTTTGTATTCCCCACAAGCACCAAGCATACCATTCCTGAATTTGAAGCTGGAATACCCTGTCAAATAATTTACTGGTTGATGGAGAACAATGAACTTTCTTTTACTCAGATGCCTTTTCCTTCAAACTCCTTTTATCCCACAGAATCTTTATAGCTTCAATTCAGAGTAAGGCACAGAAAAGAGGTCTTTTTTTTGAAAGAAGATTTTTTTCCTGCCTAAAACCATTTTCCATTTTTGAGTCCAGAGTTGATCATTCTAATGAACTTGGCCCAGTTGTTTTCAATTTGTTCATTTTCTCTCTGTTCATATTTGATAAATACAGGAGAAACTCTAAAATCAAAACCAGTTTTGTCAAGGAAAAAACAAACTCAGAGCAAGCAAGAAAGCCTTATTGGAAGCCACAGCTTAAAAGTGGAGTCTACCATGTCATTATAATTAAAGTTTACCCATTAAATTCTTAATGCAGTCAAGTCAAATGGTCAGGTCTGTTAAATATTGAGCAATCTAGGAACAAGTAGCCTGTCTGATCTGGTTTGGGACTTAGATGAGTATCTCATTTGTGTCCTTGCATCCCTCCCTACTGCCTAACATGTAGTAGTCATGGAGTAAGTGCTTCTTGTTTTATTGACTATAGTTTATAGCTTACTTTACACATGAAATAAAATTTTCAGAGTTGGACAGGACCTTGGATGTCATCTGGTCCAAATACATAACCAAGGTATAAATACCTAGTGTATTTCCAAAACCAGTCTCTGCTCAAAAGTCTCCAGGAATAGGGAACTCTTTCTCTATTTAGGCAGCCCCATGTATCAATGGGCCACTGCAAATGTTTAGAGGTCTTCCTCCTATTGGGTTAGAATTTGCCCACCTCAAACACTTAGCCATTGAGTTTTATCCTTCCTCTAGTCAATCAATAAATAGACATTTATTGAGCACCTACTATGTGCCAGAAACTGTGCTAAATGCTGGGGATATAAAAAGAAACAAAAGACATTCCTTGCCTCCAAGGAACTCATAATCTAATAGGGAAAATAATAAGGAAACAAATATGTACAATATATAACAAGGAAACAAATACATACATATACACATATACAGGATAAAGAGGAAATAATTAAGAGAAGGAAAGCACTAGAATTAAAAGGGCTTGAAAAAGACTTCCTGGAAAACATGATATTTTAATTGGAATTTGAAAGAAGGCAGGGAAGCCAGCAGGCACAGATGAGGAGAGGAAGCATTCTAGGTATGGAGGGCAGTCAGAGATTATATCTGGAGCCCAGAAATGGAATGTGTTGTTTGGGGAACATTGAACAAGCCTGTGTCACTAGATGTAAGAGTATATAATGGCAAATAAGGTGTATGGAGACTGGAAAGTTAGGAGAGGGGCTAGGTTATGAGGGGTTTTGAATGCTAAGTGGAGGATTTTATTTTTGATCCTGAAAGTGATAGGGAGTCACTGGAGTTTATTGAGTGGAGGTGGAGGTGACGTAGGCAGACCTGAGCTTTAGGAAAATCAGTTTGGTGACTGAGTGGGGAAGGGTTAGAGGCAGGAGATATTTGAGTCAGGAACCCCACCAGCAGGCTACAGCAATAGTCTAGGTGTGAGATATTAGGGACCTGTACCAGAATAACAGAAATATCAGAGGAGAGAAGGTGAATATATTTGAAAGATGTTGCAAAGGCAAAAGGACACAGGGCTAAAGGGTGAGAGATAGTGAGGATGACAGGAGGATGACAACTAGATTGTGATCCCGAGACAAGATGACAAATGGTGAGAAATATCCAAAGCTGAGACTTGGCAAGGGTCTCAGGAGAAGAGGAAAGCACAGAGTTGAACTGGTTCAGCAAGCATCAAGATAGGGAAAAGAGGCGAGAATGACTAGTGTAGGGGTGATGGCCTGGGAAAAAAGTGATGTGTTAAAGGATTGAAGTCATGGTATGGACAAAGAGGAAAAGCAAAGGGAAAGGTAGGAAACCAAGAATCATGTTCATATAAGGAGATTCAGAATTCTTGAACATGGAGGTAGTGCATTTGGAGATGATGGCAAGATCACGGGCAAGACAATCTTTTGTCTGGCTAAGGCAGGGTGGAGAAGTAGATTGTGGAAGTGATCAGGTTGAGGAACTGAGTGGCTCCTTCTATGGCATACTTACCAGTCCTATCACTGTTCTGGTTACCCTGGATGAGCTCCCACAAGTCAATGTCTTTCTTAAAGGGTGGTGCCCAGAACTAAACATAATATTCCACTTGTAGCTTTGTTGGGCAAAGCATAAGAGGTTATCCTCTTAAAAGATTAAGAAATTTGACTGCTACTCCATCAGCATAAGACTGAATTTTGGTTCCTATTTGACCCTGATGATTTCAAAAAAGATAGAAGTCCTGACAGGGACTCATCTTCTATGCAAGATATGCAGTATCTTATTTCTTAGAAAGGGAAGCACGGAATAAAAACATCTTTGTGGATATGAAATAGCTCATACAAAGCAATGTCTGGATTAGTGTAGATGAAATCCAAGCACAATTTGTTCTTTTGAAATATATGTGACCTAAACATATTTTCCTCACAAAATAACTTCCACTTCTCCAAATAAGTCTTGTGGAATAGGAAGTCTTCTCCTGAGTGGTTTACCTTCTTATTATCTTAATTCTGCTCTTTTTGCACTATTCCAGTTCATAAATATATCTTTCCATATTTGTATATGAATTCATTACATTTGCCATTTCTTGCTACATAAATCTATTCCTTCACATCCATATATCATCACTTTCACAAGTTAACGAATTTTTAATTATAGTCATTGTATCCAAGTCAAAAGAACAAGTTACACACTTCAACAATGGAAAATAAGGAGATTTTTATATTTTATAGGCATTTTGGTCTGTGATAATTCTCTTCTCTGGCTCCCTAGAATATTTCAATAGAAACAAACATACCAATTGCTTCCACACAAAGAAAAAAAAGTATCACTCATTTAACAAAATGCAGGTTTGTCCACATGGAGATGGAAACATCCTGGTCACATACCAAGAAACTTGTCTACATGGGGTCTAGTGCTCAACAAACAACAGAGTTATTTCTTATTTCATTTCTTGTTCATATATTTTTCATTCAAACACACTTTTATCCACAGTTGAAAATACTTTGGATGAATGGCAAATACTTGGCTAAGAAAGGTCTAGCAAAAGTTTATTGTAAGTGCACTTCCAATGCCTTTGTGACTCGACAACAAGGAGAGTCAATCCTCAAGAAAACTTTCTTATTTGTAAAAAACAAAACAAAACAAGACAAAACAACAAAAACAAGGTCAGTGATGGAATTCTTTTATGAGGAAATCTTTCATTGGGAGAATAAACTCCGTCCCGCCTGCCAATCATGGTATTTATTCAACTTCCATTTATATACTTGCCACAATGTACTAGTAACTAACTGTTCTGCTGCCATTTTGTGACTGCGAAATTAAAACATCACAACTACATGTTAAAATGGCACCTTTTAGTAATCTAAACCGGTCATTTTAAAAGGCTGAATGGACACTTGGGCAACAAAATTCAGTGATTCATGTCCCTCCAACTCCTACCCAAAATACCCTCAAATTATTTTAACTTCCATTTGAATGTCAATTTTTTACATTTGTTTACATTGTTGTTACAGTGTTTACATTGCTTGTATGGTCCAACTTAAAATCTCCTGATCCACTTAAGATTCCCACTAAGTAATGAGGTGCTACTTTAAGACATGCCAGACTAACACATTTGGTTTAAAGGATAGCACTACTGATTTTTTTGTTCTTGCAATTCTTGTTTAAAACAAAACAACGGGTCAGGGTTTTCCCCAAATGAATCAATAAGAGTACTTGGAAATGTGCACAGTAAGAGTTCCATATGAATTAACATGAAAATATTGGCTAATAAAAATTGTCCACCAGGACAATTTCTCAATTTTATCATTTAATTGGAGAGAGAAGTATGGAATTCCAAATATGGTTGTGAGTTAGCCACCAGATCTTGCAAACAGCAAAAGTGAATGAGTTTTAATATCTCCTGAAAATAAAGTAATATGTCATTTTTTCCAGGTGATTATGCATGAAGATGGTCATCTCATGAAAATTTTAGGGAACACACATACACACACAATAGAAGTCAGAAGTCAGAATATAATGTGAAAATGCCTATGGTAATCTAAGTTTAAAATATGAAAACAGACTAAAAGCAGACCAACAGACACAAAACCGTTCATCTCCAAATGGGGAATGATGTATATTGGGCTATGTGATCAAATGAGAGGGATTCCCTTGCCTTATTCTATTCCTACTTTTTTTTGTACATATTATCTCAGTTCTGCAGAGATGAAAGAACATGGGATTTAAAATGTTTTAATTTAGTAACTACTGATTCTAAATGGGATGAGGTATTGTGGCACTAGAATTTTGACTCAATGTTTAATGAAGATATTTCAAACAGAATGAGTTAAACTCTAGTTTCAACCTAAGACACTTGTAAAAGACATCTATCACATTTCAATCCATATTGTTCAGAATTAAAAAGTCTAGTTAGAGGGCAAGGTCCCTCAAATTTCTTATTATATTATTCTAATAAAAGACTATTTGAACATTTATACACATGTATATACACATGAACATTTATACATATGTATATACACATGCACAGACATACACACATATGTATGAACACGTGTACATGCATGTATGCATATGCACGTATATATATGGAATTGCGTATATGGGCACGCACATATAGCCCACAGACACATGTTTGCACACTGATACACACACATAGGACATTTCAGAGGTAGGTGTAGTGAATAGCAGCGTCAAGTTCTTTGTGTTACACTTGATCACAGAGGCAGGTCAGTCCCTGTGATAGTTTGTCCTGTTCTGTCAAAGCCATGCTTGTGCCCACAGAACCAGTTTGACCGTGTGGGAGCTCCATGCTGAGATTAAGGCCTGTTTCTTCTGCCATTTCTTGAAGAAGAATATCTACTTGTCTTTGTGTAGGTATTAGTGTTGTACTTCTCATAGTATTTGCTATTTTTAAGCCAGATATCTTCTCAACATTCATGCTCCTCAATGGCGCATCCGTAGACTTAACTGCATCTGACAGTGATTGAGTTGCTTTCCCCATTGTCACAGTTGCCTGAACTCTAGCTGCTATAGCATCTACCCAAGCATTCATTCTCAAGAAATTAATAGCTTGTTTTTTTTCTGACAGATTTTCAGCATGTAGCCATGTAACTTTTGATTGGCCTTCTGAATGGCCTTTTTAATCTTGGTCTCTCAGTTTTTTCTTCTTTATCACATTTTTGGGCATTCCTATTAAACTCTTTTGCAGCTAACTTCATGTTAAATAGGTGTTTTTCCATGTTTTACATGGTTCTGCCATTTCTCCTGGGGGTGTTGGTGGGTGGCTATGGGGGTGCTGGAGTTATGTGGGTTTTAGGCTGAAAATCACCACAGCTCCTGCACTCCCTCTTGCACAGAGCTAACTCCCCATATCCCCATAATTTTTAAAGCAATTCTCCTACTAATGGACATGTATTTTTTGTTTTGTTTTGTTTACCACAAAGAGTACAATTATGTATATTTTGGCATTTATTGAAATTGTATATCTGTCTTTGACTTCCTTGAGATACATGCCTAATATTTAGTTTGCTGGTTGATAACAATTTAGGCTATTTTCTTGCAGAATTCCAAATTAAAATACATAACTGTTGTTGTATCAGTTCATAGCTTCCTTGATGTGTATGTCCCTATTCCTGTCATTTTATAGCTCTTCCAGTGTTGACTAGTTTCATCTTTTGTCATCTTTGCTTTTTTTTTCAGATTATGAGAATTTGTGTAAATTTGTATTTCTCTTACTAGTTGTGATTTGGGATGTTCATGGCAGGTGCACTTATAGTCTACAATTATTTTGAATTTTCTACATCCTCTGATAACCTACCTATTGGGGAAAAAACAGTCGGTATGGTATATTTATGTCAGTTCCCTATATTTTTATTAATATCAGACTTTTTGATACAAATACTTTTCCCATGTACTATTTCTCATTCAGTTCTGTCTTCACTAATTTTACAAGTATGAAAGCTTTTATTTTTTTTGTCAAAATTTTTTATCTTTTACATTTCACTCTATCTATTATTTGTTTAAAAGTTGGCCAGAGTGGTAAAAATACATGATTTTGTTCTCTTCCATTTTTTAAAATAGTACAACCTTTTAACTTAATGTCACAAATCCATATTGTGCTTAATTTATTATTTGGTGAAACATGTTGGCTTGAACTTAGGTTTTGCCAAACTGTTTTCTAGTCTTCTAGTTCTAATCAAAAAGAAAGTCCTATCCCCAGTTAATTTGTTTTTTATAATCGTGTACAAGGTCCTTTTGATATAAAATTGCTTCCATTTCTTGCTTTTCTAATCCATATCAAAGCTTTAGTTTTCTGTTTTCCAAAACTGTTACCAAGAAGTGCTTAGCAGACAAAATAGAAAGAACATTGTATCTGAAGCCGGAAGACCTAGGTTCAGTTCCTAACTCTGCTATTTATTACCAATCTGAACTGGAAAAAATCCTTGGATTTCATATGATTGGCAATTAAAACTTGGAAGGTGGGTCAGGGTCAGAGCCAAGATGGCGGTGCAGAAGCAGGCAAACTCCATGAACTCCCACCATAATCACCTCAAATACCTATAAATTATGCCTCTAAATAAATTTTAGAGCTACAGAACCCACAAAGTGACAGAGAGAAACAAATCTCTTTCTGAAGGCAGCCCAGCAGGCAGACAGGAAGGGTCCATCACAGCATGCTGGGAGCCAAGCCCAGCCATGCATGAGCCTGTGGTTTTAGCCCAAGGGTGGGCCCTACTAGCAGCAGCTGGAGTGGACTTCAGGAGAGTGGATCACCAACAGCTGTGGTGGTTTCCAGAATTATCAACCCATAAATGCCAAAGACAAAGTGAGAGGTCAGTGTGGAACTCTGTTGGAACTGGGGGTGGGGGGTGGGGAAGATGGAGGCATGGTCCGGCCCCTGCTCCTGGGGGCAAAAATTGATGGAGGCACTGTAGTCATGCAGCCTCCTCCACATGGCTACGTCAGAGCTCCTGGCCTGCAGATCATAGGGGGACTAAGTGACCATTCAGAGGGGTAATTACTCTTGCTTTAATCTGCTTGGATCTGAATCCCTGTCTTGGGTGGAGGTCCTGGGGTGTGTGACCAGTGAGTCAGAGCTTATGATGTCTGTAGAGAGGGTGCCCACGTAATAGCTATGAAAATCCAGTAATTTGGGACAAAGCTCTCCTCTCTGGAAGCAGAGTTCTACTGTGTCAAAGAGCTCAAAAGTCAAGTAATTGAGTGGCAACATGAACAAGCAAAGGAAACACACCAAACACAGCAATCAAACCTTAGTTTCTTTTTTGGGGGACAAAATGGATCAAAGCATGGAATCAGAGGAAGACATTGAAGTCAGAACTCCTGCACCAAAAGCTTCCAAAAAAATATGAATTGATTACAGGCCATGGAGGGGGTCAAGAAAATCAAGTAAGGGAAGTAGAGGAAAAATTTGGAAGGGACATGAGAATGATGCAAGAGAATCATGAAAAGAGAGTCAACAACCTGATTGAAGAGAATAACACCTTAAAAAAATAGACTAACTGAAATGGCAAAAGGGGCTCAAAAAGGCAATGAGGAGAAGAATGCCTTTTTTAGGTATTCAAATTAGGTAGCCAAATTTGCTAGATGGAAAAAGAATCTCGAAAACTCACTGAAGAGAATAATTCCTTCAGGATTAGATTGGAGCAAATGGAAGCTAATGACTTTATGAGAAATCAAGATACTATTAAATGGATCCAAACAAATGAAAAAATACAAGGCAATATGTGAAATATCTCCTTGGAAAAACCACTGACCTAGAAGTTAGATCCAGGAGAGATAATTTAAAAATTATTGGGCTACCTGAAAACCATGATTAAAGAAAGATTCTAGAAATCATCCTTCAAGAAATTCTCAATGAAAATTGCCCTGATATTTTGGAACCAGAGGGCAAAGTGGAAATTAAAATAATTCACTAATTACCTCTTGAAAAGGATCCCCCCCAAAAAACTCCTAGGAATGTTGTAGCCAGGTTCCAGAGTTCCCAGATAAAGAAGAAAATATTACAAGCAGCCAAGAAGAAACAATTTGAATATTGTGGAAATGAAATCAGGATAACACAAGAACTAGTACTTTCTACATTAAGGGATCAAAAGGCTTAGAATATGATATTCTGGGGGTCAAAGGAGCTAGGATTAAAACCAAAAATCACCTACATAGCAAAACTGAGTATAATGCTTTAGGGGAAAATATGGTCATTCAATGAAATAGAGGACTTTCAAGCATTCTTGATGAAAAAACCAGAATTGAATAGAAAATTTGACATTCAAATATAAGAAGCAAGAGAAACATGAGAAGGTAAACAGGGAAAAGAAATCCTAAGGAAGTTATCAAAGTTGAACTGTTTACATTCCTACATGGAAAAATGATCATTGCAACTTATGAAACTTTTCTCAGTATGAGGATAGTTGAAGGGAATATAAATGTATATATATATTTATATATACACACATACATACATACATATATGTGTCTATATAGGAGGGTATGTGTATGAATACATATGTGAGTGTGCATATATATATGTATACACGTATACATAGACAGAGGGCACAGGATCATTTGAATAGGAAGGGATGATATTTAAAAAATAAATTAAGAGGGGAGAAAGGAATATAGGAAGAGGAGATAGGGAGAGACAGAATAGGGAAATTATCTCATATAAAAGAGGCAGGGGAAAACTGTTACAATGGAGGGGAAGAACAGAAAGGCAAAAGGGAATGGGTCAGCCTCACTTTCATTGAATTTGCCTTGAGGAGGGAATAACATACACACTAAATTGGGTATCTTACCCTACAGGGAAGTAGTGGGGAAAGGAATAAGAGGTGGGATGATAGAAGGGAGGGCGGATTGGGGGGGGAGGGTAGTTAGAAGTACACACTTTTGAAAAGGGACAGGGTTAAAGTGGAAAATAGAACAAGTGGGGGGGTGGGATAGGATGGAGGGAAATATAGTCAGTCTTTCACAATATATCCACTATGGATAAGTTTTGTGGAACTATACATGTACAACCTATATTGAATTGCTTATCTTCCCAGTAAGGGTGGGTGACAAGGAAAAAAGGGAAAGAATCTGGAATTCAAAGTTTTAAAATCAAATGTTTAAAAAATCATCATCATCATCATCATCATCATTATTATTATTATTTACATGCAACTGGGAAATAAGATATGCAGGCACTGGGGTATGGAAATCCATCTTGCCCTACCAGAAAGTCGGAGGGGGGATGGGGGAGGATATAGGAGAGAGCAGATTGGGGGAGTGGGTATTCAGTGGGATCATTGTTTTGGGGTGGTGGGTAGGGGAAAGATGGGGAGAAAATTTGTAACTCAAAATATTGTGTTAATGAATGTTGTAAATCAAAAATAAATATAAAATTAAAAAAAACTTCGAAGGTGTCTATGGGTCATGTAGCTTAATCACCTCTTGATAGAGGCTTCATGGTTGAGAGCTGACACATTTGACACATACTAATGGATTACTCTAGGCACTTATCCTTTTCGTACTCTAGGGCAACTTTCTAAGACATTAAGTTGCAGAGAAGGTGGCTACCTGAACTCACACAGGGAATTTCCTCATCTGGAATTTCCCTATACCTATAAATCACAGGTCCAATCCCTCTCTTATTTCAGCAAGAGGTAGCTTGGCATAGTAGATAGGAGAGATGGCCTGGCCTCCGGTCCTACCTTTCCTTTCTTGTTAGACCTTACTCCTCACATCCTCTTTGATCTAGTGACACTGGCTTGCTAGCTGTTCCATGAATAAAACAGTCTGTCTCTCAGCTCTGGGCATTTTCTCTGGCTGTCTTCAATGCCTGGAATACTCTTCCTCCACAACATCAACTATTGACAAATCTGACTTTTTTAAGTCTGTGCTAAAATTATATCTTCTACAGGAAGCTTTTCACAGTTCTCCTTAATTCTAATGCCTTCCCTCTGTTAATTATCTCCAATTTATCCTGTATAAAGCTGTTTGAATATATTTCTTTGCATGTTTTCTCCCTCATTAGCTTCCCTGATCCTTGAGGGCAGGGAATGTTATTTGCCTCTTTCTGTATCCCCAGCACGATATTAATAAATATTGATTGAGTGATTGATTGACATAAATAGGAAGGTTGATTGCACTTGACCTCTCTATGCCCCAGGAAATTTTATAATACTGTAAGTTGCAAAGACAATGCTGACTTGAATTTGTGGAGGACATTTTTCACTGGGAACTTGCTAAACCTATGAAATCATAGGTCTGGTTTATTAAAAACAAAAAAGAGTATGATACAGTTTGATGACCAACTATATGGCATAGTCTGATATCTGGAAACCTAAGTCCCTTTCATCTATACTTTTTTTCCCCTCATTATTTCCCTTGAGATTTTAGACATTTTGTTCTTCAAAATGAATCCTATTATTATTTTATCTTGCTCTGACTTTATTGGTATAGTACTGAATCTATAAATCTTCTTTCTCTTTTTAGCCAGTCCTTTGCCCCTGTTACTAATTTTGCTAACTCTAGTTGGATGGATCTTTCCCCATAGCTTGTATCCCTCATCATCCCAAATTTCATAATTGTCTTTAATTATTTATTTCTCTTTTAACCTACTACTTCACATGTTTTTTCTTCTTATGATGATGTAACATAAGTATGTATTTTAAAAAACATCCCTTCCTTCTCCAACTTCATAGCTTAATTAATATTTCTTTTTGAGACTACCCCTTTCCAAAAAGTTTTTATTTATTGTGTCTTCCTGCTTATTTTTTCAATTTCTATCCTGTTCCCAATTCTTCTCTCCCATTCATGTGTTAATTTTCTTACATGTCCCTTCTTTCCTCTGTCTCTCATGACTTCTGGACTTCTAAACTTGAACTTCATTCTCTTTCCTATTTTTACATCAATACATTTATAGATCTGAGCACTCTCCCTGTGCCTTTCTTTTTGTTTAATTTTTACTGGGGCTGTCTGCTATGCCCCACTCCTAAAATTATCAATTTGTGAAGGAAGCAGCACCATTTTGGGGGACATTCTATATTTTGAGTCAGAGGGTCTAATTCCTATGGCCAATATGTCTCATTTCTGAAATTCTACATCTTACATTCTAGGTTTTTCTACCATGATGTTTGTTTTACTTAATTCTGATTTAGGGTCTTTGATTTCCTACCTAATTTCCATTCTAATCTCTTCTTTTAAAAGTTTTATCTACTTCTTTCATCATTCTGGAAACTCATACTTCTCCTAAGATCTCTATAGAATCTTTGGAATTCTCTATTTTCATTGGAGTTTTGGAGTTCATATTCTTTCATGGCAGATTATTTATTCAATATGTTGTTACTTTTAAAATGACTCAATTTTCTGTCATAATGAATTTCACTCTTGGGTCATGTTATGGGAATGTGAATTTAATATCTTCCCTGCCCCTAGGCCCTTTGATCAATAGGCTTAAGTGCACCTGGAGCCTGTGGGGGGAGGCTTGATTTCTGGGAATGCTTTTTGATTGGGCAGTGGGTGAAGAGGGTTGTTACATTCTCTGAACCAGGAGAAGGCTATATAAACCCGGATGTGAGGCTTTGATTTGGGGCTCACTTTGAGATATGTTTTGTGATTTGACTAGATGAGACTCTGGGTAGCCCCCGCCTTTGAAAACCCAGATGTTAGTGCTTCCCACTCTGGTAACTGTGACTGGGTATGGATGTAATGGTCAGACTGTTAGAGGCCTGTCTCTTTGATCTGTTTCTCTGTAGTCTTGTAACTTCTCCTTGTAACTTGTTTGTATTCTCACAAGTTCGGGGTGCTGACCTTTTTCCCTGAACTAGGTAAATGACATATGTTTGATTAAAGTAAGCTTGTTAACCCATTTTGAGTTGCATTCCTTTAGAAAAGCAGATCTAAGAACCTATGTTTGCAGCCACCCTGGAGATGCTGGGGTGCTTGCTGCTACAGGTCATCTGCTAGACCTATAACCAGACATTTTCTTTTCGACATTTTGTCCAACAAACACTCATACTGGTAGTGGCTGAATCTGAATCCAGTACTACTTCACTCTAAGACCAGCATCCACTATGCAGTAACTTTTCAGTCCAACTTCAGTATTTATTTAAAATATAAAATTATGTAGGGAGCCTTAAAATTTTTATTTTTCAGGGTATCTAGGTGGCTCAGTGAGTAGAGAGCTGGCCCTGGAGTCAGGAGGACCTGAGTTTGGATCCAGCCTCAGACACTTAAACACACACATACAAAAAAAACTAGCTGTGTGACCTTGGGCAAGTTACTTAACCCCAATTGCCCTCCAAAAAAGCAAAAAAAAAATTTTTTTTAACTTTTCTTTCCTTTTCTTCTCCCTTCTTGTTGTTGGAGTTGTAATCTGGCACAGAATGGTGTCTTTGATGCTAAAATAACCTCTTGGGTGTCTACCACACACACAAATAGATATCTTCCACTTTCTTTCTGCAGTCTTACTTCCAAAGTTGGGCACCAACAGACATAGACAAAAACAAGCGTTGAGTTGGGCTGCCTATTTCTCTACTTTAACAACAAGCCCACATTTTAGTACATACTTAGAAAACAATCCTCACAGGAACACAGTATCTCTTAATTAATCATTAAAAAAAGAAGAAAGAAAAATGCAAATAGTCTTCTATTGACTCTTGTCCTCCATTCTTTCTTATCTGTGCAAGTTTTCAGCAGGTAAGTCTCAGCAGTAGCAAAAACCCAAAGGTAAACCTTGACCAGGGGCTGGTTTGACATGGATGAACAAAAGCAGCATAACTCCTTAACAAGCCATCCTCAAATTACAGGCCTGTCACCATAGCATCCTGCAAAGGATCAGCACCTTCCCCTGTTCCTGACAGACACAGGCCTGTGTGTGAGAGACCTGATCAATATACCAGTTGACCAAACGTCTGGTTAATAATGAGACTGACACCTCGCAACACTTTGTTTGAAGACAAGGAAATAAGGGGAAATTTTCACTAATCCTTTTCTCCCAGCCTCCTTGGCAAAGCTGGTACCATCTTGTGGTATAGGGGAGAAAACCCTGCATTTAGAGACAGAAAACCTGGGTTTGAGTTCTCAGATCTGTCCTTTACCAAAGCCTCTGGACATCCAGGCATGATAAATGTTCTAAGTATCAATTTCCAGCTTCACAGAATAATATAATAGAGGATGCCAGGTGATACAGGCTTAGACATAGAGTGATGAACTTGAAGTCATGGGGCCAGAGTTCAAATGCTGACTCTGTTCTTTACAAAAGGATCCCACTGGAGAATAAATTGTCAGATTTTTAGTGTGAGCATTTACACCTCAGAAATTGACAAAGGCCACAAATAAGTAGCTTGAATTATTGTTTTGTTGATTATCTATCACTTACAAAGTGATGGAGAAAATGTAAATGGTACAGACTAAAATTTAAAGTGTTATTGTATACATTTTTCCCCTCTAGAGCATCTGAGGGTTAAACACTTATCAGCTTAACCTGCTTTGAGCCATTCATCTATTCTCTTTAAGGCTTGGTTTTCTGATCTGTAAAAAAAAAAAAAAGGTAGGAAAACATAACATCTAAGCTCTCTTCCAGTTCTAGACCTATAATTCTGTGATCCGACTTCACTAGATTTTTGATGAGGGAAGAGAACTCTGTAAATCTCAGAGGGATAGAAATATGGCAGTGGCTGTTCAGAATTTTCCCCATAAGGTGATGCCGAGTTTATAGCAGCCGGACTAAATGCAAATATAAAAGAGGTAAGAAGTAGATAGACAAATGAGGAAAATGGAACTTTTTGACTCATCAGGAATAAAGGGGCTTTTTAGAAGGAAGATTTCTTCCAGACTTTTCTCTATTAACCGGAAATGAATGACTGGATAGTTGGGAGGAGGAGACATTGCTCATCTGTCACTTTCATATTCATCATCACAGAATCTCAGTATTGGAAGGGACCTCACTGGTCATTGAGTCCAAACTGAATGAGAATGGCTACCAAAGTAGACTTGACAGGTGGTCATCCAGCTTCTGAAGACTTCTAGTGCAAGAACATCTGTTATTTCCTAGGTCGTTCATTTTACTTTGAGAAGTTTTAAGTGCCTACAAACTTATATTGTTGTTGTCATCATCAGGGGATGGAGTGCTGGGCCAAGAAGGCTCATCTTCCTAAATTCAAATCTGACCTCAGATTAGCTGTGTGACCCCAGGCAAGTTACCTAATCTTGTTTGTCTCAGTTCCTTGTATGTAAAATGAACTGGAAATGGCAAACTACTCCTGTATCTTGGCCAAGAAAACCTCAAATGGGGTCACAGAGAGTTAGATACTAAAGAATGAGCAAGAGCATCTATTATTTCCCAGGTCATTCCATTTCACTTGGGGAGCCTATAAGTACCCAAGTAGCTACTACTAATTAAGAATAATAATTATAGCAACAAGATTATAATAACAGTAAAGTTTATATAGTGTTTATATAACACTTTACATAAATTACCTCATTTGATTGTCACAATCAATAATGTGATAGGGTGGCACTTTTATCATCCCCATTATGCAGAAAAGAAAATCAAAACCAGAAAAGGTTAAATGACTTGTCCAGGGTCACACAGTTAACACGTGTCTGAAACAAGATTTGAGAGTTCGAACTCAGGCCTTCCCAACTCCAAGTCTAGCACTCTATCTATGATGCTACCCAGATACCATTATAAATTAGAAAGGTTTTTCTGACATCAAATCTAATTTTGCCTCAACAGTTTCTATCAATTGCTAATTGGTCTGACTTCTGAACCCTAACACATTTATAAGCCATTTACCATACACACACACACACACACACACACACACACACACACACACACAAAGTTTTCTAATTCTTAGTACCATTATGTAGATAAGTAAAATAAGGCTCAGAGACTTGAATTGAATTGCTCTATACTTCAATAGTTTACAGGCCTGGGAGCTGAGATTTGAATCACATTCTCCTAATTGTATGTTATGTCCTCATCCTGATAACTATATTGCTTTTGATGGTTGTTTTATGTTTGCACATTAATGTAGCCTTACCTACATTATTCTCATTCCTTCGAGGAGTAGAGAACAAAGCATTGCCATTCCCATTTTGCCTAGGAGGAAATGGAAGTGTAAAATCTCCTGGCTAGTGTTAGAACCAGGACTCAAAGAGAGTCAGATTTTTGCTCCTTTCACCATGCCATGCTGCTCCTCTGAAACGTTCAGGTGGAAGAAATCCTTCCTCCTGAAGTATTCTTTCCTTTCTCTCAGTTGTTACTGGTTGCTTACCCTTTTCCTTAAGGGAGGATAATTCCCTTCATCCAATAGTTTTTCCATACAAGCCAGGTGAATTCCATTAAAAAGGTTAAATAGTCTTATTGTCTGTGTACTCGATGTAGGAAAAACATACCAGCATAATTGCTCTCTTTATTAGTCCACTGGGGAGGAAATGCCTTTTCTGTTCCATATCTCTAGCTGTTCCTGCTTTCATGCTTCAACAAAAACACACACAGAGAGAACATTCAAAGAATATTCCTGTAGTCATGCAGACCTCAACCACTAAATGCATTTCATCCCATGGGAGCCTCATTGGTGGCCTTCCATAGACAATGCCACAACATGCTGGAAGGCTTCTTCTCCTTCCTTTAATATCTCATAGATATCAGGGCAACCCTCAGTTTTAAATAAATTAATAAATCACCAAACATTTATTAAGTATCTAGGCACTGGGAACAGAGACAAAAAGAAAATAGTCTCTTCCCACAGAAGCTTAGACCCTTTTGGGGACAGCATGTACTTAAATGAGTAAATACTATAGTATATATACATGTATATAGACACATATATAATATATATGCACACAAATATACACATATGGTATATATATGCTATAGTATTTGCTCATTTATATATATGCTGTCTCCAAAAGGATCTTAACTTCTTGTGGGCAGAGACTATTTTATTTTTGTCTGTGACCTCAGTGCCTAGATACATTCTCTCTCATTCTCTCTCTCTCTCTCTCTCTCTCTCTCTCTCTCTCTCTCTCTCTCTCTCTCTCTCTCTCT
>NW_027187352.1:11709122-11763464 GCF_028583685.1 Petaurus breviceps papuanus
TCTCTCTCTCTCTCTCTCTCTCTCTCTCTCTCTCTCTCTCTCTCTCTTTCTCTCCCCCTCCCTCATAAATATTATATACATACATATATACACACATATATATGACAAATATAAGGTGAATTTGGGTGTGGGGCATATCACTTGGGGGAATCAGGAAATAGAAAATGGTACCTGAGAATAGTTTTGAAAGAAACGAGGATTTGGACAGGTAGAAGAGAAGATGGAGTACATTCTAGGCAGGTGGACAGCCAATGCAAAAATATGAAGGTGGAAGATACCATGTAGGAAGAATAGCATGAAAAGCAGTATCAATGAACCATAGAAATCTTGAAAAGGAGTAATACACACTCTGGTTGGAAAAGGTAGGTTGGGGCAAAGCTGTGAATGACTTTAAATTTAAAAAAATTATCTAAGAGCTAATAAGAAGTCATGAGAGTTTATTGACTAGGAAAGTGACATAGTCAAGAAAATCACTCCCTGTGATCCCACAGGGACTAGTTTCCCTCCTTTACTGATCATATAAGTCCTTGATGAAGAATTTCACAGTATTCTTAAATTCCAGCCATTTTCTGGTAATGCTGCTGCTGCTGATTGACTTTTATGTAGCACTTTAAAGTTTGTAACTTGTTCTACATACACATTTCATTTTATCTACACAACAACCACTGAGGTAGGAGCTATTAAGCCCATTTTAAAGGTGGAGAAACTGAGTTAGTTGTCCAGATACTGTTGCAAAGGAACAAAAATTCAAATTCCTTTCATAAAATCACAATATCTGAGAGCTAACGTGGACCAATGGTGATGATAATAACTAGGTGCTTATATTACATCCTTCATAAGGCTGTCATGAAGAAAGACCTTTTAGAACTTCAAGGCAAGATAGAAATGTGAGCTCTGACTATTTATTGTTCTACAGATCCTGGCAGAGGACAGGTAATGTGGCATAATGGATGGAGAGAGGCTAGTGTTTGGATAGGGAAGATCTGGGATCAGGTTAAGCAATTTATCCTCTCAGTGCCCCCAGCAACTCTATGATATGTGAGGTTATAAATAAGTCGGGGACATGCTTTGTTGGAAGAATGAATACTGATGAAATCACAAGTCTAGAAGATAAGGACATGACACACAATGACAACAATGACCATGATGGACCTGCCAGAGACCAGGCCAGAAATCAGGTCTCCTGCATCCCAGATTAATTTTCCCTTTACTTTATCGCACTATAGCCTATGCTGACTCCCCTTCATCAGTCCTAACTAACCTCTCCTCTCCTTCCTCTCTCCCCAAGTATCTGCAGATTTGTCTTTGTTCTCTCATACCTTAGGTCCTTGAAGAAGTGAGTGTCATGGGGAAGAAGAGAGAGAAATTCAAGTATTTGAACTCATCCTTGCGATCCTTGGCAGCTTATTTATCTGTGGAAGGCTCTTCTGTGTTATTAAAATGGAGGGGTAGGGAAGATGGAAGGTCAGGGGAAAAACAAAATGAATAAAAACAGTGTTTTGTATTGGCCTGGACTTGTGACTTCAAGAGTGAGGAAATTCCTTTTTATTTTTATTATAAATCAGTGGCAACTGCTATATAACAGAACCTTCCAAAGCTGTTTGGGGCACTGAAAAGGGCCAGATGGCTAAAATGCTACAGATGTAGAAACTGAATTCAGAATTTTCTGACTCCAAGGATGGCTCTTTATTATACCTAGTTCTCTCTTTAATAACAAAAACACTAATAGCAGTAGTGAATAGTCAATAAATATTTGGCATTGTGCTAAGCACTGGGAATACAAATACATAAAAAAGACTGACCTCAAAGAGCTCCCAATTTAGTGGAGGAAACTCTTGTTGATTGACTATGACTCCATTTGGAATTTTCTTGGCAAAGATATGGGAATGGTTTGCTTTTCCTTCTCCAGTTCAGTTTTTCAGATGAAGAAACTGAGTCAAACAGAGCTAAGTGACTTTCCCAGGGTCATACAGCTAGTAAGTATTTGAGGTTACATTTGAACTCAGGTCTTCCTGATTACAGGCCACGGCTCTATCCACCATGTCACCTAGCTCCCCTAGGTTGAAATATGTATGTAAAATAATTAAGAGTCAACAGCAGAAAAAAAAGATCTTCCATGAGCAACATCCCCTGGAACTAGACAGCACTATGTCAACAATGAAGCATGGAACAAATTACTGAGACATAGAGATTTATTTGTGAAATTGTTGAAGTTTACAATGACAGTTTGGAATTGGATCATTGCAATCGATGAAATTAAATGAAGTAATATTTGTAATGTGCTTAACACAGTACCTGGAAATAGTAAGTTTATAGTAAATGCTTGTCCTGTTCGCTTGTTTCTTTCTTAGGTGACTGAGTAGCATAGTGGATAGAGCACTGAGTCTGGAGTAAAGAACACCTGAGTTCCAATTTGTCCCCAGAAACTTCCTAGCTGTGTGACCTAGAAAGTCACTGAACCACTGTCTGCCTCAGTTTCCTCATCTGTAAAATGGGGTGGTAACAGAAACAATTAACTTGCATGAGTATTGTGAGGATCAAAGGAGATAATATTTGTAAAAAGCATTTAGGCCAATGCCTGATACATAGTAGGTGTTATATAAATGCATATTGCCACCCTTCTTCCCTTCCCCTTTCCTTTTATTCCTACAGGAAATTATAGAAGGGAAGTAACCAGGGAACCTGGATTTGGGGATCAATAGAGATAAAACAAGGAAATGTTGGATACCATTCAACACATCACAGTGTGCTGTTAAAAGTATAACATTTAACAAATACCTAGCAAGACATGACTTGGTGGCTTGAATTTGATGCCAGAAGCTCACTATCTTCTTGGATTGACAGATGACAAATTCCCATACTACAGACCTGACTTCAAAATATGTTGGAGAGCTCAGTCAGTAAAATGAACCACAACCAGTCCATTATCACAGACCTATTGTCCACAATCACCTGGACATAACATGGATTGCGAAAAATTTAAGAACAATATTTTGTTGCAGATTTTACCAAACCAAAAATGCAATCTTTGAGCTACATGGAACAAAAAGTCTTTGAAAGTACAGAGTGAGCACAAGAAATCAAAATCACCCAAGAACAGGATAAGGTACGTATAATCCCTGCTGTACTGTCTGCTCCTAGAGTTGTCCAAGTATACTTTCAGAGGGATTACAGAAGAGCAATATACATCCTAATATTTTTATCCAACTCCAAAAAGAGATTTAAAAAAATCATCTGTGCAATAGTCATAGAGCCATAAATATAATAGAATAGAAGGACTGTGACTTGTCCCAAGTCTATTTCTATATGAACCCATTTGAAAAATATGAGAATAACATATTAATAATAACAATTCCCAATTATATAGCACTTTTAAGGACTATAAAGCATTTTATCCATATTATCTCAACTGTTCCTCACAAATTCAAATTACATAGAAATATAACTGATATCTATTTAAAACAAGGTTTTGTTTTTTTTTGTGAGATGGGGGTGGCCAAATTCGGTATTTAGGAGTGCTGGTTTCTCTAACAAAGGATAAGCACCATAATTGCTTTAATATCTGGTGTATTCAGTTCTTAACATGAGAGGGATTATCCTCATTCCCTTTATCAGGAAATATGGAAAGAAAGTGACTTGCTCATGGATCTAGAATATCCCCTCTCCAAATCATCCTCCATGCAGCTGACAAATGATCTTAAGTTACAAATTGGAACAGGTTACTTCTTTGCTCAAAAACCATTGATGTCTCCCTATTGCCAAGAGGATTAAATAAAAACTCCTTAGCTTGGTACTGAAAGCCCTTTAGAACATGACTCCCAGTTACCTTTATTTACTTGTACCCTCCTTCATAGACTCTGAGTTCCAACCAAAATGAACTTCCCTGACAAGAACACTCCTTTTCTAGCCTCTATGTATTCTCATAAACTGTCCCATATGGTTAGCACACACGCCTTCACCCTCCCCACACTTCTGAATCAGGTACCACAGATCCTATTAAGTCTTCTCTGATCTCCCTCCCACATCTCCCTTAGCTTCATTAGTGTTATATTTATTTGATACAGAAGGTGGCGGTAGTGGGGGGAAAGTTCTTTGAGGGCAGGTACATACTTCCCAGGGTTGTTGTGATGACAATGAGAGATAATGTTTCTAAAGTGCTTTGCAAACCTTAAAGTTCTACAAAGATGCCACAATTATCGTTACTATTATCTTCTTCATTAAGATATTAGCTGTGTGATTTTAGGTGAAACACTTTCAGTCTCTGGACCTGTACTCCCTCTCCGTGCAATAAGAGGTTGGACTAGCTGATTTTTGAGGTCTTTTGCATTCTATAATTCTACATATGATATGTATCAATCATGGAACATTTACTACATGTTTTCTATGTGTCACAAACAGTGCTAGGTGCTGGAGATACAATTAGAAAAATAAAACTTACATCCAGAAGCTGGTATTCTATCAGGGGAGACAGTGCAATATATAAGTGCATAGAGAATAAACACAAAATCATTGTAAGGCAGGTAGGTGGTGCAGTGGTTAGAGCACTGGCCTGGAGTCAGGATGATCTGAGTTAAAATCTGGCCTCAGGTACTTAATAATTGTGTGACCCTGGACAAGTCAATTAACCCCAGTTGCCTCAGTTTCCTCATGGGTAAAATGAGCTGGAGAAGGAAATGGCAAAACACTATAGAATCTTTGCCAAGAAAATTTTGAATGGGTCATAAAGAGTCAGACATGACTGAACAAGAGCAAAAATTTTGAAGTATTTAATACAAGACAGGGAGAGAGGACACTAGTGGATGAAGGGCTCAGGAAAGGCTTTATGCAGAAGCATGGGCTTAAATTTCATCTTGAAGAATGGGAGGGATTCTGTTAAGTGGGGTGAGGAAGGAGCACCTGCAGGCAGAAGGGATGGTCAATGAAAAAAATTGTTGTTCATTTTAGAGTTATTTTTGATTCTTCATGATTCTATTTGGTTATCTTGGCAAAGATCCTCAAATGGCTTTCCATTTCTTTTTCCAGCTCATTTTACAGATGAGAAAAACTGAGTCAAACAGGGTTAAATGACTTGTCCAAGGTCATACAGGTAATAAGCATCTCAGGGCAGATTTGAATTTTTTTTTGAGGGGCAAGGCAGGGGAATTATTGCCCATACGGCTACTTTTGTGTTAAGTGTCTGAGGCCAGATTTGAACTCAGGTCCTCCTGACTCCAGGGCCAGTGCTCTATTCACTGTGTCACCTTGCTACCCTAAAGACAAAGCAAAACAAAAAACCCAAACAACATGACTGAAGGCTCAGATAGGACATTATGAAAATAGCTGAAAAAGAACTAGGATTTCCAACTGTTTAATCTTGAGATAAATCTGGTGGCCACAAAGTGGAGGTCATTGACCCACACTACTCTTAGAATTTCTGGGGAAGTCATGCCCAAAGACCTAACAGATGCTGAAAGTTTCAAACTAACAACATCGAATGAGAATTCAGCAGCTTAAGGTACAAGCATTTTCCCCTTCCTTTGCATAGCATGTAGAAAAGGTGATGACTTGGAGAATGCCTGAAGATTGAAGGTGGGTCTCAGCATTCAGGAAGCTGACTATCCAGGAGAGTTTAACATAGTGACCCTTAAACCAGCTTTCCCAACCAGATGTTTCAAGTCAGTTTCTGTGCCTTTTTAACTTCCCTCAAGAGTTCCATATTGAATGTGAGAATACAATTAACATTTTCAACACAGGGCAGTATGGTGGGATGGAAAGGACCCTGGACTTGGAGTGAGAAAACATGCCTGACTTCAGGTGAACTGAATTGAATCCAAGAAACTTATTAAGTATGTTGATGTGCAATGCTGTTTTTGAGATATTGGATACACAAAGATAATAGTAATAATTGTTCACATTTTTATGGTTTAAGGTTTATAAAGCATGCATATACAAACATAATGGCTTTTGAGTCTCATAGTTGCTACAAGGAATTTACAGTTTTATGAGGGGGAGTGAACACTAAGACCAGAGGGTCAGATCTTATGGACTAGGTGATCCTGGACAAGTCAGTTAATGTCTGTAAGCCTTAGTTTCCTCATATGTAAAACAAAGACAAAAGCATTTATATTGCCTGTCCCATAGAGCTGTTAGGAGGAAAGTGTTTTGTAACTCTAAGGTACCTTATATGACTATAATCTAGATAAAAATTCTTCTCTTCCAGCCTTTATAGTCACCCAGAATTTATGTGAACATCATCTCCTACCTCCACTCCTTGACCTAAGTTGTGCCCAATTCCTGGAATGTGTTTTCCACACACCTCTTCCTCTTAGAAGATTTCTCCAAGGCACAACTCAAGCATCATCTTCAACAGGCCTTTCTTAATCTCTCTGGTTGTTTAAATTTGTCTTCCTTCACCTGATTACTTTGAATTTACAACCATGTATTTGTATGGCTGCTGTCTTTATGTAGACTGTAAGATTCTTAAGGGTAAGAGTTATTAATTTTTATCTTTTTATCTTCATAATGCCTTGCCTTAGGAGGTATTTTAATCAAAATCTGCATCTGCAGTGTCTGAGAGTTCCCTATCTCATCTTTTTCTGTTGGGAGGGTGATGAATTTTTTTTTAGGGGGGCAGGTAGGTGATGTAGGATTCCAGTCCTGGAATCAGACTCATCTCATTGGGTTCAAATCTGGTCTCAGACATTTACTAGCTGTGTGACTTTGGGCCACTCACTTAACCCTGCTTGCCTTAGTTTCCACATCTGTAAAATAAGCTGTAAAATAAGAAAAAATGGTGAACCACTCCAGTATCTTTGCCAAGAATGGGGTCATCATAAAGAGTCAAAAATAACTGAACAGCAACAATAAATTCATTCTGAATTGAAATCACTTTGCCTATAATGTCCCAACACAGCCCAAGTTCTGTCCTTTGCAATCAAACAGATCAGGTCTAATCCCTCTTCACATGATGAGAAAACAAGGAATAACTCTGGCACATTTAATGGACCACCCGCGGCAAATTTAGGCAATGATGTTGACAGGGGTTATACAGAATGATCTGGTATCAGCATCCTTGGAGGAACCATCCACATCGGTGGGATTATAGATCCATTTGAGTGCTGACTATGACACATTCCTCCCTGGGTAATCTCTTCCCCAGATTAAGCTTCCACATTTCTTTCACTTGGCATGCTTTCCAGAGCCTGGTCTCTCTTCTCTGAACATGTTACATTTCCACTCATTATTGTCCTTTCTAAAAAGGTGAAACTCAGAATGAAACAATTCTCTGTGTGTGGTTTGACCAGGGCAAAGAATAGCAGCACTAGCATCTTCAAAGTAAAGAATATTCTATTTCTCTTTATGCAACTTTCACATTGCATTAATCTTTTTTTTTGTTTTGTTGCAGAGTCCCCCCCAAATTCATATATGCTTTTCACATGAATTAGTCTAGCAACTCTCCCCTATGAAGAACGGGAGCAATCAGTTTTTTAGATAAGGATTTCTTATTTCTCTATTTAATGGAATTTCATTAATTTTAACCCAAGCTTCATGTTGATATCTTTTTTAATCTTCAAAAAGAAAGGTAGTACAGGACAACCAGATAGCACAGTGGATAGAGCCCTGGCCTGGAGTCAGGAAGACTCATCTTTGTGAATTCAAATTTGACCTCAGACATTTACTAGCTGTAACCTGGGAAAATTACTTAAACCTGTTTGCCTCAGTTTCTTCATCTGTAAAATGAGCTGGAAGAGGAAATGGAAAACCACTTCAGTGTCTTTGCCAAGAAAACCCCAAATGAGGTCAGAGAAAGTTGCACAGAAAGTTGGACAAGACTGAAAATAACTGAACAGCAACAAAGTGGTGGCTAGACCACAAGTCTTGGTGGTGAAGACCAGAATTGGAGTCCTACTTTCTCTTACTGTTTGTTAAGAAATCAGTTCAGTATGATGTGATACTAAAAAGTAAATGTCTAGGAAAAGGCAAAAAGAATAATTATCTTACACAAATAAGATGTGAGATGAATAACTGACAGAGGAATTAGATAGGGGAGGAGAGTTCCTACTCTAATCAGGGAATGGGTTAAAGAGGGAACAATCCATGCATACATACATACATACATATATATATATATATATATATATATATATATATATCTGGAAGGGCATAAAAGTCTTCTAAATTCAGAAATAAATAAAAGGCCAAAGGGAGAGGGATGGGGGAGAGGACAAGGGAGGGAGTTTATGGTGGAGGGAGAGGATAAGGGAGGGATCTTTGGTGAGGGTGTAGCTTAAGTAATAGGAGAGCAAGAGAGTGGGTAGATGTAAAGTAGAGAAGTCAGAAGGAACAGGAAATAAGAGATACACACAAGCATAAAAAAACATTGAGTAGAATTTAATAGAGAAAAAAGCAGGGATTGTAACCATGATATCAAAGTTAAAACTAAAATAGATTTAATCAAAAGAAAAAATAGGGAAACTACCCTGTATATCAGGTATTATAATCAATATTGTTTTAGATGACTTAAAATTACTAGACAGTATCAGGTTGGAATATTTCCGTGTTATAGGAAGTGGTGAGTTGGTGGGCTTAGAAAAATATAGAAAGACTTGGACTTAAGAAGGAAGATGTTATCCACCTTCAGAAAAACAAAGGACAAACAAATATAGTATGATCTTACATAGATGCATATAGACATGCGTACATGTCTATTTATGAGTATGATTATACACATCTAAGTATATGTATGTTCATGTAAGTGTATGCATTTATCTTTGTGTGTATACACACACTTAATTATAGCCTTCTTGTGGGAGGGGGAGGAAAGGGGAAAAAAAAACAAAAGTAAAAATTGCACAGCAAAAAAAAAACTTACATGGAAGCAGAGAGAAGATGGACAGCTCTCAACACAATTTGTAGTATTATGTTGGCTTTCTTGAAAAGGAAATTTATTGCTGTATATTTGTAATCGTCTCATGTTCTGCTGTGCACATGGCAATGCCTTTATTCTTTTCCTATTTTGTATTTAAGTTTAAAATAAATTAATTTACAAAATCACTTCACTTCTCAGTTCTTTTGTTTCTTCCTCTGTAGAATGAGGATATTAATACTACTTGCATTTTCAATATTTCAGAGCTGTAGTGGGAACAGTAGCTACTTTGCCCTTTTTAATGGCAGCATGCTAGAAACTTTGTTTCTGAAAGCAAAGGTGAACTCATTGAGAAGAAAAGGTGTTTTGTATAGTACCTGCCCTCGCCTAGCCCATGGCCACTTTTGACACTGCATCAACAAACAGCAGCTCTGGAAAGTAATATGGACCCTCTAACCTTTTGAGTTCAGTTAAGTGCATCTCCTCTAGTCTGGCAGCTTTGTCCCCAAAGAGTTCTGTTATGATTGACTAGGCACATCTCTGTGCCTTTCATTTTCTACCTATAAAAAAGAGAGGGATTTGGGATGAATGTGATGATCTCCTCAGGCCCCTTCCAGGCTTAATATGCTCTGATTCTCTTAAAAGTCCTCTGCAAGTAGGAGTTTCTTTGGGTGCTGCAGAGTAGTGGGTTTTAGAGAATCGAAAAATCTCTACAGGGGAGATCTTAGAAATCATCCACTGCAACCAGAACTATGAATCCATTCCAGAACATCTCCAGCAAGAATGTCTTTAGACTCTGCTTGATTACATCCAGTGGAGGGAAACTCACTACCAGAAAAGCAAGTCCAATCAATTTTCCAACAGTCCAGATTGTTAACTTGTAACTAAATTCCAAGAAGTCAGGAGGTTCTGGTACTTCCTAAGCAAATGCAGCATTTTAAAAATGACTAAACCAAGATGTCAACCACTGACAGTAATCACACTAATACAGGACTTTGATATTTATGGCATGTTCTAAGGGTGCAATTGACAACATTTTCTGATGCCAACATCACTACTTCCTAGTCCTGTGAAGAGCACTCCACCCTTAGATACACAGTGGAAGCACCTTAGATGGCACAGTGGACAGAGTATTGGGCCTGGAATCAGGAAGATTCATCTTCCTGAGTTCAAATCTAGCCTCAGTCAGACACTTACTGTGTGACCCTGGGCAAGTCACATAAACTTGTTTACATCAATTTCCTCATCCATAAAATGAACTGGAGAAGGAAATAGCAAACTGTTTCAATATCTCTGCTCAAATTGGGTCATGAAGAGTCAGACATGATCAAATAACAACAACAACAACCACACATACACACAAATCAATATGGAATGTACAGGGAAGCTCTGTGCCTCATCTTCATTCATTTAATGTCCCTGATGGCTATGAACTTGTGAAATTCCATATCTGGATAGTATTCATCTAGTTAAAAGGGACACTGAATACAAGTTTAGAAAACATAGTCTCACTATTCTCTGCCTTTGTCACATTGTGGTGAATCCCGAATGTCCTACAGCTCCCTATTGATTCTTGGCTAAAACACAAACTTCTCAGATTAACCATTCACAATCTGACTCCACCCTATTTTTCAGACCCTACTGGTGTCATGTGGGTTCTGGTCAAACTGATTCATTTGTTAGTTCTTGAACTTGACCATCCATCTCCCATCTCTGAGTCTTTGCTCCACGGAACACAACTCCTAACTAAGAATCCTTCTAAGAATCCTTAGTTTTTGGCAGGGCTCAGTTCATACACTATCACTATTGGAAAGTTTTTCTTGAACTCCTCAGTCATTACGGCTCTCCCACTCCTTTTCCTCAAATTATTATGTATATATTTACCTCAATATATATTGTATCCCAGATGAGGATCCATCTTGTTTTTAATGTTGTCTTTGTGACCTCAGAGCCTCACACATAATAAGGGCTTAATACATATTCTTTCAATTGGATTGGATTGTCTATGATTTAGTGAGTAAAAGTGAGTAATTATTTTATTATTCTAATTTTATAAATATATATTTGTATAAAATATATAAATATAAAAATTCTAATATCACATAATATATTATATTATATTTCAACTGTTCTTAGTATATGATTTATCAGTCCTACATATATATGTATATATAATATGTGTGTGTGTGGGTGGGGGATGTATGAATTCTTGGTTAAAATTGAATTTGCTTATCCAAATTAGCTAGGCAGCTGGATAGCATAGTGAATAGAGAATTGGATCTGGATTCAATAAGACCTAGGTTCACATCTGGTCTCAGATACTTATTAATTGTATAAATGAGAATGTCACTTCATCTCTGTCTCCCTTGGTTCCTTCATCTGTAAAATGAGGTATTATAATAATAGCCTCTACCTCAAATGAGGAAATGTTTGTAAAGCTTTTTAGTAAATCTCAAAGTGCTGTTAGTGTTATTAATGCTATTATTTCCTAGTAAGCACTAAAGGAAGATATTTTTTTTTTGCTGATTATCATATAAATGTCATCTTGGCATTGGAAAGGGCTTCAGAAGACATCAGACAAACCCCTGTATAAATAATCCCCTCTACAGCAACCTTGACAGAAAAGTCATAGCTTTTATTTGGATCATCCCTAATGGTGGGCAGCTTACTACCTCATGAATTAGCCCACTGTACATTAAAACAGATCCAGTTATGAGCATGTCTTCTCTATAGAGCCCAAATCCTCCTTCCTAAGAGTAAAGGGGAAGATATAAGCTCTAGTGCATTACCACTCAGTGGATGGGCTGCCAGTAATTCTTTCACAGGCTTTCTATAGACAGAGCTTCAGTACTTCTGTCCAAAGGAGACTTGAAAGTCTGAAAAACAACATGGAGCACTCAGCTCGTTTTTACACACTTGGGTTTTCCTGGAAATATTTTCATGGAAATAGTAACCTCTCATATTAATATAGTACCTTATACTTTCCAGATCAATTTTTTTGCAATGATCCTGTGAAGAAGAGAATGCCCCTATTTTATAGATGAGGAAACTAAGCCAGAGAAATGAGGTCTTTTGACAGATAGTGTCAGAGCTGAGATTGGAAATACCCAAATCCAACAGTCTTTCCACTCTACTGTGCTGCCTTGGAAATCTCTCTCACCCCTCCTGCCAGACTCTTCAATCTCCTCTTCTTCTTTCTCCTTCTTCTCATTACTTCTTTATGATCTGAGCCAAGTAACACTTTGTGATGCTATGTCTTTGGACATGCAGGAAGTTTTCAAAAGTGTGTGTGTGTGTGTGTGTGTGTGTGTGTGGTGTGTAAATGAAAAATGCTTACTCTCATCTACTTTGGAATTTGTACAATGATGATCATAGATGATTACTATTGCTATACTATTACATTGCAATGCTTACTATTGTTACCATTACAAAGAATAATGAGAATTAAATTAATATAATGTTCTCTTGCCAAAAAAGCCCTATCACCCACATCATCTGACATCTAGGCAGAGATCCTGGGATCATGGAATATTGCAGTTTGGAACGGACCTCAACAATCATCATTGGACTCCTACATTTTACTGGGAAGGAAAGGAAGACTCCAAAAGGAGATGTGACATTCTCAAGGTCACACAGCTAGGAAATAAAAGGACTGCATCCAAATACACCAATAAATCAATAACTATTTTATGAAATATCTCTGTGCCAGGCACAGTTCAAGGTGATGGGGATAAAAAAGTTAAAAGTGATACAGTTCCTACCATTAAATGAGATGATAATTGTAAAGCACTAAGCATAGAGCTTGGCACAATAATCACATTAGAAAAGTTATGATTATCAATTATATCATGAATTATTATAAATATTATATTATATCATGATACATATGATATATAAATAATACACTTATTAAGCATATTATTATATTATTACCATTAATATTTATTATTAACTATAATGAATTATATGATAATAGATAATTATAATTAATAATAAATATTAATGAAACTAATTATCAAGCTTACAGTGTCATGGGGGAAATGCCAGATAAAGTCATGAGCATAGATAAAATGCAATGTAAATATAAAGACATTTTCCTGGCTTGGGGGGGCGGTTGATATGTGGAGCTGCAGAGGGGAAGAAATACCTCAAGGTAACCCTTGAGCTGAGTTGTGGAAGTAACTAATAAATCTAAGTGGTGGAGGTGAGGGAGGACAGGGAAAAGGGATGTTTTTGACATAGGAGACAGTGCAAGCAACATATGAGAGGAAAAGCAAGAAGACCAGGATGGCCACCACTAAGGGCCTAATGTGATTCAGGTCTTCTGATTACAGGTCTAATGGTAATAACAACACCAACTCATAATGTGCCTTCTGGCTTACAAAGCACTTCCACAGCAGCCCAGCAGGAAATCCTGCATTGTTCTCAGTATCTCATGCTGCCCCTTGATGGATTCCATTTCTTGATGGGCTCCATGGATGCAGGCTCCAACAACTGCCCGTGCCCCTCCTTCCAGAACAATATGTATTACCAGCTTCCCTCTCTCCATCTTTGACAGCCGGCTCTTTGGGGGAGCACAGATGGCTACAGAGTCAGGACACAGAGCTCACTCCTGCCTCCTACCCTAGAAGATTTTCTAAAACTGATTAGGCTGCAGATTCTGCCTTCTGTATAGTCAAAACATTTAAAATACTATTAAACCTTTGCTTTCCCAGCTCTGTGGGTTCCCGCGTCCTACCGCTTACAAAATTTCAGTGTCTGCAGGGGTTCATAATATACTCAGAACTCAAAGTCATGTTGCACATGTTTCTGTGAAGCTATTTGCAAGATGAATGGTGAGAAGCTCACTTCTTTTCCTTATTATTTTTATTGTTATCATTATTGGTGTGGGAGGGTGAGTAGTTACTTTGCATAGCATATATTTATCCCGTTATGATGTATTTGTATACAGTGATCATTGACCATAGTGGGCTGGAATTAGATACTCTGGTCAGGGGATCTAAATATGGAATGGATGCTGGTGGTCGGCTCAGGGTAGAATCTGAGGATGGGAGAAGGGGAATGGCTGGCTTACAGTCACACAGGTAATAAACATCAGGGCCAAGACTGGAATGAGGTATTGTTTGTTCGAAGAATGAGTTCCATGCCCCTTCAGTAATACTTTGCTTTCTGTCCTCTGAGACTCCTTGTCATATAGATTTCAACATAATCCCTGTGTCTTTTATAACTTTAGGCACAGACAGAGTGTTTTGGTCAGATATTGGCTCTTCCATTTATATCATGAATATTATATCCCTACAAATTTCATGGTGCAGAAGAAAACTAGTGTAATAAAGACAAAGAACAACCAGTCCCTGGTCTTAAGGAATTTACATTCTACTGGGAGGGAAGGCACTGAATATACATTATATGTATATATACATACACATAGATGTATGCATATGTGTATGTATATATGTGTATACATATACATATATACACACAGAGGTATATATATGTACACCTCTGTGTGTGTGCTCATATGTGCGTGTGCGTGCATACTTAATGTTATAAGGTTCAAGATAACTTGAGAGGAGGTCAAAAACAGCTGGGATGGGCATGCAGAAAAGGCCTCTCATAGAAGAAAGAACTTAATCTGAAGCCCAGAGGAAAAGAGGTGTTTCAAGAGGCTGAGTAGAACAGGATGTTGTAATGGTAATGAAATTTAAAGATCCTTTTGTATTGGAAAGCTAAGGGGTACTTCTGCACCTAGTTCAAATCAAGCCTCCGTTAAAGAAACAGAAGGTATGAATTACTGTAGCTGACTTAACAGGAAGGGACTGAAAAGGGAGGAGAAATACTGTATATAAGGAAAATCCCCAGATAGGGACAGTGAGAACTCCTTGGGATCAGCTTTATGGAGGCAGAAGCAGCTACTGCTGAGGAGACTAAATATGAAAAGCCTAGGCTGGAGAGAATGATTTTGATTTTGGGAATCTGGGTGAAGTGATTTCGATTCTGGGAACCAACTGGAGCTTCTGCTGGGGAGCTACCAGCTTCTCCTGGGAGCTGCAGAAGACTGAGAAAGCATGACTGTGATACTGGTACTTTCTATGAACCTGTTTGTGGCTTTGTTAAGCCTTGACTTCCCAGGAACAGAGACTGTGAAGGATTTAAGGTGGACTGGACACTGTGAGATGCAGTGTGGAACAGGAACAGCATGGAGAGCTAGACAAGGAACTGGGAACTGTCTGCCTTTGAACCCAGGTGACAGTTTGGTGAATCCAGGTAGGATCTGGGGCCATCTAAGGGGATCCAGGGAATCTGAGAGACTACCCCAAGTCAAACTGAAAGAACACTTTACTTGGATACTGTGTACTGACTAAGAAGATTGTAACTTATTTGTGACTGAGGGGTGGATGGCCTGTATATTTTACACTATCCCTTAAGAGAGTACTGAGTAGTGACTAATATTGTAATTTAGTGTGCCCCATGAGTGGAGAACTTTGACTATTGCATTTTGTGACCCTTAAGGAGGCTTGGACAATTGAATGATTGAGTGGATTGAATGATAGCTACTAAGTGACTGATTGACTAAATTATTGTACTTTGTTCAAAACTTTGTGACCACTGTGGTGAAAACTATGTGGCCATCTTAGTGATAAATTGTTTGAATGCTGTATTTTGATTTTCTGTGATAAGTTGCAATACTGTGAATGCTGTACCTTGATTCCTGTGAATGTTTTGCTTTGATTTATTACTGAATAAATAGAGTGTTCATTATATTATGTAATCAGAACCTTGAAAAGCTGTTTATGGAAGCATTCTTCTGGAAAGCTGCTTGTGCTTGGATTTATGGATGTGCATCTCAGGAATGGGGAACTGTTTCTGCTACAACTGAGTGATGGAAGATCAACTAAGTAGTTAAGGAAATTTCCAAAACTGACCTTTGATCCAATAATTCTATTGCTAGAATCCATCCTGAGGATATTATACAACTAAACAAAAAATGATTTGAGTAAATGTGTTTGAAGTAGTGATATAAATAATAACAAAAAGTGAGAAATAATTTAAATGTCCAAAAACTGAACAATGACTGAACAAAGTATAGTTCATCAAAGGAATTGAATTGCATAGCACTTCAAGCTTTGCAAAACATTTTTCAAATATAATCTGATTTTATCCTTATAATGACCCTATGGGGTAGGAGCTATTATTATTTATATTTTACAAGTGAGGAAAATGAGGTAAAGAGTTTATGTATCTGAGATTGGCTTTGAACTCAGGTCAGGTCTTCCTGATGCTACGTCTATCTCTCTATTCATTTGGCCACTTACAGGACAATCCTTACTGCTAAGGAGCATGCATTTTAATGGAAAAGACAAGAAATAAACATAAAGACTTATACAGAATTAGTGTAAAGCTAATAAATACAAATATGTAAAAGTTAAAAACTAGGCATTTTGGGAAGGTGTTCACTATCAGTTTGGAAGATCAGGAAAGGCTTCCTGACAAATCTGGGAAAAACAGACAATACAAGGAGATTAAAGGACATGAAGTTATACAGAACAAAGAAAGCAGAATCAAGGGAACACATTGATTACAAAGTTTTTGTTTGTTTGTTTTTGGTTTGACCCAGGATTTCATCAGTTCTGTGAATTCCCATTTTGGTAACTCCCTAAACTCTTGTAGATTGTCAACTCTTTAGTAATTTACAGTCTGAGAGAGTTGCCTGGGGCATGGCCACATCAAGGGACTTGCCAGTTGTCACACAGTTAGGATGAATCAGAGAGAGGACTTGAACCATGGTCTCTCCTGACACTCAGCCCACTGTTCTTTCAACCATGACATAACTCTATCTCCTTTGATACCTGACTCTGATAGTTTCAAGCATAGAGGAGGCAGTCATCTTTCACATAGTATAACTATGTATTTTCAATTTAGTAAATGCTTATAAATTTCTATCTTGTGTTTAACAGTAGTGAAACAGAGATGAAAAATGTTAGTCCCTTCCCTTAATGCCACATTCTAAAAACATAACATGTATGTTAAAAAAAAATTTGATAGGAGACTATCATAGGGAGACAAAGGAGAGATGTAAACAAAACACTCTTAAGAAGATTTCAGGATGGATAGGGCATTGTCAGTGGAGGGTGGTGGAGAAGGCAGGGCCTGAGCTCCCTGTCTTGAAGGAAAACAGAAAAGAAGTTTCTTAACTAAAGATTAAACATGGAGAGAAATTCAAGGACGGTGGATAAAGCAAAGTTAAAAATGAGAACTGTCACAGTTTTGGAAGAGCTCTTAAAAACCTTCAGACTCTTAAGTTGGAAACAAAATAAAGAGGATATTTAGTCCACTCACCTAATTTTACAGATGAGGAAACTGAGGCATGAGGTAGTCAAATCACTTGTGCAAGGTCACAGAGGGTCTCTGGTTTCGAATCTATCATTTTCTACTCAACACAACTTTTCTAACAATCCTCTTGTTATCAATAAGTAGATCATATTTCTGTGACACATACATATTCTATAAATATCATACATAATAATTTATATATTTATAGTATTTTATAATTTACAAGGTACTCTTTTCACAACTATCCTCTTAGGTAGTATACATATTATTTCCATCTAACATGTGAGGAACCAGACTAGTATAAATCAGGATTCAAATACAAACCTTTTGATTCCAAATAGTTCTTTGCACTTTACATTGCTTTCATATATACACACATATATGCACATATACATATATGTGTATATATGTGCATGGGTATATATGCAATTCACATGAGGATATAGATGTATGAGAAAGAAATCAATAAAGAATAGAATTGACAGGAACAGATGAAATAGTACAGAACATCTCCCGTGTGGGTTTTGTGTTGCTTTGCATGGTACATCCAGCATATGAATATTTTATAGACCTATGATGCCATTAGCATATGGAGCTGTTGGTATGAAATGTTGGTATCTATGCAAGTAGATACCTCCTGCCACTAAGACCCACAACGTCTCTGTAATTTATAATCTCAAGAACAGTAAATTCTTGTTCCCAGGGACCTGAGACATTGTGATAAATTACCCAGGGTCACAGAGCCCATCTATGTCAAAAGCAGAGTTTTAATCTAATTCTCCCACAGTGAATCAGTCAACAGATATATATTAAACACTTACTATGTGTCAGATACTGTGTTAAGTGACAGGAATATAAATACAAGCAGAAAGACAGTCCTTGCTCTCAAGTAGCTTACATTCTAATGGGACAAGAGAAGTTGAAAGGATGTGTGGGTGAAGGGAGGAGGCAGTCGTTTTGCTGTAGAGGCTGTCCAGAGTATACCAGAGGGGAAGCTGTAGGAGTGCCATCTATTTCTAATATATGAACTCCAGGACTTGAGTACAGTAAGACTGTAGGATGGAAAAAATGGGACTTTGTAGAAGGCATAAAAAAAATCAGGCAACACACTTTCTTCAGGCTTAGGAAAGTGATTTCCTGAGTTGGGAAAGTAGAATGTTAGAATTGTGTGTATTTTGAAAATTCACCTTGAGTATGTACGTTTTGAGGCATGCTTAGAAAAAAGACCATAAAATTCATAACTTTTTAAAAAGCTTGTATTGTACTTGTCCTTCATTTTTCAAAGAGGACCATGGTATCAGGGAAATGATTAACATGACTTGCAGTTGACTTTGATTTGAGTGAGGGAGAGTTGTGCAAGGTCACCAGCCTCACTTTATCCTCCAGAGCCATCAGGGTCCTGTGTCCAGATATTCATCAGGATGACTGGAGATGACCTAGGATGCAATGGGAGACCCTGGCCCTTTACCTCACTTAGAGTGAGGTCATCCCTATTAAAGCTATAGTTTTATTTTAATTTTTGAGTGTATCTGAGAGCCCTGGGCTAAATGATGTCCAAGGTTTCTTCCAGTCCTAAAACCTGCCATGCTGTATTTATGGGACAATGTTTCATCTGTTCATTGGTTTTTGGGTGGGGAGGTTTCATATATGTGACATTAGTGGTATGGGGAATTACATCCATCTACATCATGATTTATGTGAGCAGTACCAGGGGGTGAGAGCCCTCGCTAAAGTCAGCATCCGAAAGAAAGAACAACTTACTGCCCATGTGACCTTGTACAAGTCACATCTTCACTCTTGGCTGTGGTTTCCTCATCCGTACAATAAACGGGGTGGACTAGAAGACCTCTAAGGTTACTTTTAGCTCTGTGGCTCTGTTTAGGTCACTCCCAGTGTGGAAACTCCTAGTTCAAATCTGGCCTCAGCCAGTTAGTAATTGTGTGACCCTGGGCAAGTCACTTAACCCTGTTTGCCTCCATTTCTTCATCTGTAAAACAAACTGGAGAAGGAAATATCAAACCACTCCAGTGTGTCTGCCAAGTCTGCCAAGACTGAAACAACTGAACACAAAAGGCGGACATAAGGAGTTCATTGGAGACAAGAATGAGCTTCCAGTCCATGTTCCACTACAGAAAGTATGTTACATGATTTATTTAAAACCACATTTTCCCCCCAAGGACATGAGTCTTGTCCCTAAGGACTTTATAGTCTACTTAGAGAGGGAAATTCAAGAAAGGTGGTTACTCTGTGTTAAATACTGGGAAGACAAATAGGAGAAATCAAGATAGTCCCTGACTTCAAGGAGTTTCCATTCTAATGGAGGAAGACAGCTCTTAGTGGGGAATTAGGGTTGAAGAGGGGAGGGGGGTGCTGGCTAGTTTGGAGCTATCGAGGAAGTAGAATAGAAGTATGATTCTAGGCAAGAAAAGGTTAATGATAATTTACCAATTAGACTGCAGGGTGAATATTTATGAAACATTATGAGAATTCCTGGCCTAGACTCCAGTCAGAGACATCTGTTTGCCAATCCCCAAACCAACCTTGTGCTTTCTCTCCTCTGTTTTAAGGCTTGTTTCTTATGCATGACATGGTTTGTGCCTATCATTTGGCTCCCTCTCCCATCTGCTCTTTTTGAGCTAATACCCACCCTTTGTGCTGCCCCCTATGCCACCTCTTCCCAGAAGCCTCCTCTGATTTCCATCTCCACCCCCAAAATGGTGGGATCTCGTCTAGCACTTTGTACCCTTCTGCAAGACTTTTCACACTCTATTTACTCTCATTACAAAATACTAAGTTTCATAGGGGCCAGATGGTCTTATTCATCAATGTATTCCAAAGTCCCTTGCAAACAGCAGAAATTACATAAATGTTTGCTGAGTTGGATGAAATTCAGGGTTCAATTCTTTGGTACTATCTACCAGTAGACTAGGAATCTGGTGAGAGGTGAGCTAGAGTCAGAGGAGACTTCCAGGAAAATGTAGGCCTTGACTTTAGCACTAGCAGCTGTGTCAATGAGTAAAGAGGACTCCTAAAAATCATCTTAACTAAGTATTAAAGGAAGTCAGGGACTTTATGAAGTGCAGGTGAGGAAGGGGTGTATTCCAGGCATGAGGAACAGCCGCTGGAAAGACACAGAGATAGGAGATGGGGCATAGTGAATAAAGGACAGAACATAGCTAGGTGTAGTTAGATTGTAGAGAGCTTGGAGGGGAGTAATGTATAAGCAGAAAATCAGAAAGGGGTCAAGTTATGGATCACTTGAAGCACCAAAAAGAAGAGTTTGAACCCAGAGGTAATAGGGAGTCACTAGAGTTTATTGATTAAGACTGGACTGGATTGACCTCTTCTGTAGCAAGGTGAAAACTAATTCTACAGAAGTGACTGCAGCCTTCACAATGCACATACGCTAAAGATTTCTTAACTCACTGAATTCAGATAAATGCATATTATTTTTCACTTTATTTTTTGTAAGGTTTTTTTTTTTGGTCTGTGTTTTCTTTCACAACATGACAAATATGGAAATATGTCCTACAATCCTGCACATGTATAACTTTTATCAAAATGCTTACCATAATAGGGTAGTCTAGATCACTAAAAGGGAGTATTTTCTGAGTTGCCTAAGAAGGAATGAGGGATAGAGCTTCAGGAAATTAACTTGTACTGTGCTGTAGCAAGTATGTAGACATGGATAGGTTAAACCTTGTTCATGATGTAGCGGAACACAGCTGGACCCCCAAGGTTATAGCCATAGTAAACAATGGAAAAAGAGGCCCTTGAAGCCAAACCTGATGACTCAGAATTACTTTTGCCCACAGCAAATATTAGAAATGACACTTCACTTCCTTCTCATCCCTTGTACATCTGACTACCCTTACCTGGTTCCCCTCCACCTGTAAATAGTCTCAGGCAGATTAGATATTCCTTGGTAAGATCTTCATATTTATATCTGAACATATTCTATCTACCCTCAAGCAAATAAGAATTTCTTGTAACAAGGACTGTTCCACTTTGTATTTCCAGGACTTAGCACCATGTCTCATACACTGTATGTACTTACTAAACTTCTAGGGTAGTTAAGTGGCAAAGTCGATAGAGTGCCAGGCCTGGAGTCAGGACTGAAGTTCAAATCTGGCCTCAGATACCTGTGTGACCCTGGGCAAGTCACTTAATCATTTTTGCCTCACTTTCCTCATCTTTAAAATTATCTGGAGAAGGAAATTATAAACCATTCCAGTATCTTTGCCAAGAAAACCCCACATGAGGTCACAAGGAATCAGACATGACTAATCAAGTAAACAACAACA
Source organism: Petaurus breviceps papuanus (assembly GCF_028583685.1). Classification (NCBI taxonomy): domain Eukaryota; kingdom Metazoa; phylum Chordata; class Mammalia; order Diprotodontia; family Petauridae; genus Petaurus; species Petaurus breviceps. Next base: position 11,730,606 of record NW_027187352.1, read on the forward strand.
AAATACTTATTGAACTTAACAGAATCAATCTAGAAAATATTCTCCGAGGCAATATTAATCATGACTCAAATACCTATAAGGAAGCATTACCAAATTCATTTCTCAAATGAATTGTGATACACAATCCTGAAAGGCGGATAGGGTAAGTATTAACATCCCCATTTTGTAGATGAGTTCATTGAGGCTCAGGAAGGCTGCCAATTACTTGCACAAATGAGAAAGTATCCTCTATCTTGTCAGCCTACACTGTGTGGAGAATATGTTCACATGCCATCAATAAAATATTGTAGATAACTAATTATACAGATGAAAAATACAGATTCAATTTTCAATAAAAATATTTATTTGGATTTATGCAATAATAACAGCAACAAATGCAAGTCTATTATGATTACAAAGATCACTGTCTCTCATAATCTCACTTGATCCTTAATGATAACCCCAAAAATATTATTATCCTCTTTTTATAGATGAGGAAAATGGGTTCAGAATGCAGGTCATTGTTCCATGATTGCCTCAGTCCGACCTCTGACTACCTCTCTGTTCCTGAGTGTCTTTTTCTATAAAATGAGAATGATACCTGCTCTCCCTACTTTTCACTAGAGGTGTGAGAAGCCAAGTGGATAACATATATGTAATACTCAGTAACCATAAAGCTGTGACTAAATACCAGCTGTTATTTCTATCCTAGAGAGAGGTGATGTTAAGAAGACTTTTATTGCTGAGGGAGGGCCTCAACTGAGCCAGAAGCCAATACCTTCCCTCTCTTCACCCCACTGGGAGCACTTGAGTTGAAACATGAGGCATTGTCCTGTTATGCTCCTACATGGGGATGTTATTAAGTTTTCTGGGCTTGTTAACCTGTGCTCTGCAGCACCTTAGAGATACACATGCTTTGGTTTACATGATAAATTTGGATGCTGGGAGTCTCCAGAAGCCTGGTGCAGAAACTGACAGTTGATAGATGCCAACCAATCACCAGATGCCATATGATTGATGGAAAGCAGCAGCAATGGAAAAAGAAAGAAAGAAAGAGAGAGAAAAAGAGAGAAAAAAGAGAGAAAGAAAAGGAAAGAAAAAGGAAAGAAAATGTCCTGAAAACATGGGAGGGTTTTTTTGTTTGTTTTATTTTGCCACTTTTTGAACTCCTGGTAATAACCTTCATTTAGAAGCTAACAAGTAGGTGGAGATTTTCACTTGGCCTGCTTTGGTACTAGGGCAGTTAGGTTGTGAACCACAGTACCAGAGAATGTTAGATTTTGAAAGATCTCAAAGCACAGAATGTTTGAGCTAGAAAGGAACTAGTTCTTTGGAATATTAAGTGAAAAATGATCTTAGAACATAACTTTTTAAAAGTAAATTGTTCTTTAATTTTTTTGTTTTTCAGTTAATAAGTAGTAGAAACTGAATGTCTTGGTTTCAGGGAGGAGCCCTTTCTATCATGCCACACTACTACTATTTGCTGTTGAATGACTAGATAATAATAATTGTATATATATATATATATACATATATGTGTATATATATACACATATGTATTTACTTTATATATCACATATTTATTCATTTTTTTTGTAGAGGAGACAGGTTCATAGACTATTATGGCAAAAAGAAACTTTTAAAATTAATGGTCAACAAGTATTTATTAAGTGTTTTAATTTCTCCATTTATAAATGAGGAAACTGAAATGCAGAGAGATTTTATGACTTTTAGAAAGAAGAGTTAAAGCAGCAGAAAGCGAACCCATGCCTTTTGATTCTATGTCCTGGAATTTTTTCTATAAGGTCTTTAAAGGTTGACAAATTTCAGAGTCTCTTCATATCTATAAGGATGGAAAGGAAAGAGGAATGGAATAAAAATTTACATAGCATGTACTATGCACCAGACATTGTACAATTGCTTTTTTTTTTTTTTTTTTTTGCTTTTGGAGGCTGTTGGGGTTAAGTGACTTGCCCAAGGTCACATCGCTAGTTTTATGTTAAGTTTCCGAAGCCAGATCTGAACTCAGGTTCTTCTGACTCCAGGGCCCGTGCTGTATTCACTGGACCACCTAGCTGCCACTACAATTGCTTTTTTGCAAATATCATCTTATTTGATAGTCACAACAACCTGGGAAGTAGATACTATTGTTATCACTATTTTAAAGATGAGGAAACCGAGGTAGATAGTGGTTAAATCATTTAGACTTGATAAGCTTCATCCAGATGGTCAGTATAGGAAGCAAAATTTGAACTTGGGACTTCCTGATTCCAGATCCAGTGCTCTATCCACTAGGCAACTCCTAAAGGATATGGACATATATGAGATATGATGATATGTGAAACGTGACCTCATTTGTGTCTGAGGTAACAGTCTCAGAAAGGGGCAGTGCCATAGAGCACGGTAGTGGCAGACACATTTTGGTACGAATTCTTAACCTGGCATCAAGGACTTAGACTGGATGATAGGGGAAACAATCTATTTCAATATAAATTATTTCTTTTGTAATTCTATGAATTTTATATATTTAAAAAACCATTCTGAGTTGGGGTGGATAGACTTTGTCAGACTGCTAAAGGGGTTCATGCCACAAAAACAGGTTAAGAACCCATGAACCAAACTCTAGGGCTCCTAACTCTTATCCTGGCGTTCTTCACACCACAGTATCATTAGGTTTACTGGGGCTACATATATTTGGTATGGTCGAGAGGCAGATGGGTGGCACAGAGGACAGAGCCTGGTCCCAGAGTCAGGGGAATCTGGCTTTAATTATGGCCTCCCAGAACTTCGCTAGTTGGGTGACCTTGAGCACATCACTTAATCTGTGTGCTTCAGTCTTCTCTTTTGTAATGTGGGGATGATCACAGCCCCCACCTCCCAGGGCTCTAGTGAGGATCAAATGGGATGATCTTTTTGAAACACTTTGCAAACCTTAAAGTGCTGCAGAAATGCGAGCAATTTCTAGTGTCTTATTCCTACCAACCCAGGCTATAGCAGAGAAGTAGCACGAAACAATAACTAAACAACAATAACAACACTTTTACTAGTGGCTGGGCAGTCGTGTGTGTGTGTGTGTGTGTGTGTGTGTGTGTGTGTGTGTGTGTGTGTGTGTGTGTGTATGTGATGTCGTTGTAACCTTTGGGGCAATATCTCTATATTGCTATGTTGGTATTCTATACAGTTTGTCTTTGTGGTGGGTCTTAATGCTGTCTATCTGATCTTCGACTTCCATCTTCCTATATTCTGCCCTAAGGGAAGATACTTAACTGTTATGGACTGGTTAATTGGGAAGGTAGGGTTAGACTTTTGAGAACTTTGGCCATTCAGGGTGGGGTGGGGCAGAGCAGGGGCATCCTGAATGACTGAGAGTGAGTTCAGGGCTGTAACTTGGACACATGAATTGCATTCAGAGCTCCTATCTAGGTTAATTCCAAATGGGCCAGGATATTTGGGGGGGATGTATATCATTAAATATTCTTTTTGGGTCAAGCAGTAGCAGCACGCTTTGAGACACTAACTGAACTCATTAGGCCCAGGGAAATGTTAACTAGTTCAGACAGTTGAGGAAGCTTGGGAACCATTCAACCAGTGATGAATATAAGGGTGTTTTTTTTTAAAGGTTTTTTTTTTGATACCTCTTTACCTAAATTATTTTTGTTGTTGTTTCCATGATTTCCATTTTTTCTCCTAAATAAAACTTAAAACAGGAAACATTTCCACCCTTCTTTCTGGCTTGGCAGCAGGGCAAAGAGTAGAAGTGGAGTGACTGCTTGAACTGAGTCCCAGGGAGGCTGACAGGCTCTGGACCAAGATTAGGTGGCTCACTGCCTGAAATCGAAATGTCACTGAGGTTTAGAAAACAGAAAGAGAGAAAGCCCTAGGGGCAAAGGCCAGAGATTTCTGGATCCATTTCAAGGAAGAGCTCATGCCTCAGAAAGTGGACGTAGTCCAAGTCTATAGCCCAGGTTGGATCCTTCCACACATAGTATTAGGCCCCGTAATGAGACAAAGGAAGCTGGAGACATGAATGCCTGCCTTTCCCGGTATTGAGAAAGAATACTAGGTGGGAGGAAGGATGCCTGATTCCACTTTCTAGTTCTGCCACCTATTAGTTGTGTGACTGTAGGCAAGATACATTATCTCTGAGACTCAGTTTCTACATCTGTTCAATGGAGATACTCACACTAGTATTACTTTGTTGTGTTTGTCCTTCATTCTCAAAGGGGACTGTGACATCAGGTTGATGATGCCATAACTTGCAAGTGAAGTGGATTTAAGTGAGGGAGGGCTGTGCAAAGTCACCAGCCTCACTCTCTCCTCCAGAGTCATCTGGGTTCAGTGGCCAGATAAACGACTTAGGGTGGCTAGGTGGCACAGTGAATAGAGTACCGGCCCTGGAGTCAGGAGGACCTGAGTTCAAATCCGGCCTCAGACGCTTAACACAAAAACTAGCTGCGTGACCCTGGGCAAGTCACTTACCCCCAATTGCCCTCCAAAAAAAAAAAAGATCAGAAGGACTAGACATGGCCCAGAAACTGACTATAAACTTGCGTTGTAACCACAACATGCTAAGCATGATATCGTTACTACCATAAGAGACCTTCAAAACTCTGTTCAAGCTCTATCTCTTCCTAAATTCCTTCCTTGGTCTTCTAAGGTACTGGTGTCTCCACGTAATATCATCTCACATTTCTCTCGTCTACATTTTATGTCTGAGAAGTGCATGGTATGGTGATGGTGGGTAAGGAATGGGCCTCAGAGACAGAAAGGATTGGTTTGAAGTTCTGCCTAGAACCCATCCTAGCTGAGTGACCCTAGGTCAGTCACTTATCATCCCAACATCTAGGCAATTCTCTAATACTATAAGTTGCCCTGGTAGAAGGTGTTTCCTCACTCTGGAATTCCATAAACCAGTGAAATCACAAGTCTGGTCTCTATCCCTATTTCTTATATTGACTTATGTGAGTACCTGTTCCCTCCTAAGCTCCCATTAGAATATTAGCTTCTTAAGGGAAGGAGTTATTCTTTTAGTTTCTTTTGGCTTCTATCTCTACAGCCTAGGGCAGTGTGAAATTTAGTGGGCACCTAATAATAGCTGTTTATTGATTGAATGAAAAATAAGATTGTAAAAAAAATATTTGGATACAAGCTGCTCTAGCTGTCACATTTCAATTCTAAGCTACGTCTCCATGATTACTAAATCTATCTAGTGTGGCCTTTGCGAACAGGGTCATGGCTACAGTTTTCCATCCTGTGCATTGGGCTTTATCTCTACCTTCACTCTGGCTCAGGTGTAACTGGTGTCGAAGAGAATGGCACTCCTTAACAAGGCTGTCAAAATGTGTCCTGTCATGTCTAGTTCTGTTAGGCAATGTCAGGCAGCATACCAAAGTATGGAATTAGAAGAAAGTTAATGGAATGTGACACAGTGGGATAAATATCCATATACTAATCAACATTCATTTGCAGATTTTTAGCAGAGATATTCTCAGTTACTGTGACTAGCTCATTTGGCTTTGGTCCTAGTCTTCTGATTTTAGGAGAGAGAAATTTGGTCCCAGGAGACCTACCATAGAGGTGTTGGGGATTGATGGAAATGGACTGAAACCAACCAAAGGCAAATCAGAGCTGAGTATCCTGCAAAACATGACCAAGTTGTGCATTGTTACTCTGCAATAATCACCCAAGGGACATGGTCAATGAGAAGCTCCATTGCTTCTAGCTCTACAGAGATAACAATTGTATAAAAACAAGGCATGATGATGATGATGATGATAAGACTATCTCATCAGCCAAAAATAATCTGAAAAACCCTAGAGAGAGGAAATGTAGGGGAAATCTGGCTGTAGCAGATGGGAGTGGTCATGGAAAGCCAGTGATGCTTGGTCTAAGCATGTGGTGTATGCACTATGATGGAAAGGTCCCTCAACTTGGAACTTGGTTTAAATCTCCTATTTCCTAGCTGTGTGACCTTAGGTAATTTGTTGCATCTTGGTTCATATTTCTAAGTGGCTTTTTTTTTTTAAGTTTTATGCAGTGATTGCTTTACAATAACCTTGAAGGTAGATAGTATAAGGATTATTATTGCCATTTTAAAGTTAAGGAAACAAAAGTCAAGGGATTTTTAGCCAATAATTATAAAGCTAGTATCAGAACTAGGATGTGAAGTACGATTTAGTTTCTAAGATAAGGTCTCTTTCTAATGCAAAACTTTAATGTTTTTCAGTTTCCTTATTTGTAATAAAGGTATGAGTATCTGATCTCCCTATCTTGCCTCCCATTAAAAAGAAGATTAAATATGATAATACAGATGAAAAAATATCTGAATACCACGCACTTCATTAAAAAAAACCACAAAAGATCTATGATTTTTATCAATGTAGGAAATACACTCCATTTATGCATAATGCAATTAGCCTTCTGTTTTAAGAATGGAAATATTGTCTCCAAAAATGTCAGATACATGTGAAAAGGAAAATGATGTCATTTTGTATTTATAGAAGAAACATGCCTTATGGGGCGGCTAGGTGGCACAGTGAGTAGAGTGCCGCCCCCAGAGTCAGGAGGACCTGAGTTCGGATCCAGCCTCAGACATTTATACACACACACACACACACACACACACACACACACACACACACACAAAACCTAGCTGTATGACCTTGGGCAAGTTACTTAACCCCAATTGCCCTCCAAAAAGCAAAAAAAAAAAAAACCTAACCAAAAAACCCCATGCCTTATGTTGAAAGTGTTGGGTCTGGAAGGAAGAACATATGGGTTCAAACTCCTTATTAAGTATCTGTGTGATCCTAGACAGATCAATGAACTTCCTTGTGCCTCAGGGAGCTTCCTCTTTCTGGAGTATTGATACATTTGTGCACTGAGGATCAGTAGATTCTTATACTCTAGGTACTACCAAGAGATGACACAGACTTAATAACCCATTAAGAGGTTCTAAGAATTCTATGTTATGGCTTTCTCAACATGAATTGCTAGTTGAGGTTCATCCCTTCCTCTGCCCAGTCTCACCACCCAGATGCTAATGGAATATCTAAAGGCTCAAGAGAAGCAGGCCTCACAGAGCCCTTTTCCTTCCTCTTCCAGGCCCCCATTGCCCCATTGCTCTTCCTCCTGGCTGGATACTGACCACCCATTCTCTACCTTTCTATTTAGTTACTCAAAGTTCAACACTACTCCAATACTTGAGCCCTTGTACCAGCAACATGATATTCACAGTGCCCATGGTGGCTATGAATATGCTGGTGTAGTTGTGAATCACAAAATGTAACAGGCTATCCACATGGAGGACAGAACCAAAGCATTTATTCAAACACCAGAAAACTGAGTCTCCAAACCAGAAAGTCAAAGTCATTACAGTAACCACGAAATTGGTACACATATTCAATGCAGTGAACACCTACATTCCCAAGCCTTCAAAACAAAACAGGCTCCCCCAAGCAAAGATCCTCCTCTCCTCACTCATGGTAACTCCTCAACCTCCACAGTGCTCTTTTCCAGCAGTTCCAGCTCCCAGCAGTTCTGGCTGGCTCTCAGAAGTTCTTAGCAGCTCTTGGCTGGCTCTCAGAAGTTCTCAGCAGTTCTGGCTGGCTCTCAGAAGTTCTCAATTTGGTTCTCAGAAGAAGTTCTGGCTCTCTAGCTTGGGCTTTTCCTTACATATGGTATTAGCTCCTCCCTGTTTTGCCCCTTACTGTTACATCACCAAGTTCATCGCACTGTGGGATTCACAAGTTCTGGATCTTAATACTTGACACAATCATGAACTTGAAACAAGGTGCTAAGTACTTGTTTGCTTGCCAATACAAGGGACATGGAAGATCTTCATAACCCATTACCAAATCCCATTATAGCCCTCTACTTCCTTCTCAGCAGTCACTGATCCAGAAACATCTGTCTTGACATTGCTCCACAAAGGGCCTATTTTTGCTGAAGTTGATTCTTCCTATATGTGTTACCTTCCCTTATTAGAAGGCATGCTCCTTGAGAGCAGAGACTGTCTTGATTTTATGTTTGTCTTCTGTCTTAAACAGAGTGCTAGCTACATAGCAAGTCACCAATAGATGCTTTTCCATGCCACTCCATTCTATTCCATAAATCAGATCTATCCAGTAATTCTGACTTTACTTGTATAGAGGAGGAGAGAAAAGGGTGCTCTTTTACAAAGTTAATGAGCATATTCAGGAACTTTTGGAGCATTTGATAGGTACCTCTCCATGGAGAATTTGGGTATGTCCAATTGTTTCTTTGTTGAGAGGACAGAGGATGGTTTGAGATTCACTGACTAAGACTCTAGGAAGGATAGACCCACTCCTTTTTGAGGACCCATAAAAGTGACCTTGCTGAAGCAGGGTGGGGATGGCCAGAGCTACATGAGGAAGACCTGAGTTCAAACCTGACCTCAGACACTTACTAGTTTTGTGACCCTGGGTAAGTCACTTAACCCTTTTTGTCTCAGTTTCCTCATCTGTAAAATGAGCTGGAGAAGGAAATAGCAAACCACTCCATCTTGTAGGAAAACCCCAAATGAGGTCATGAAAAGTCAGACATGACTGAAACGACTGGACAGCAACAACGAAAAGTGACCTGATAAATCTTAGCTTGCTTTTGGACCCATTTTCATTTTTTTCACTATTTCAAGCACAGAGCAGAGTGCAGCAGAATGAATCTATATTCATGGTATGTATGTGTGCATGTGGGGGAAGGAAAGCCCTTGTATTTTGATTTCCTATCACCAAACAATGATGATGGTTGGTCCAATACCTACTTGCTCACTCTACCCAAAAGGAGAATTCCTCTTAGTAACCTTTTTTTCATTACAAAGATGGCAATAAGAAGGTCAATGATGGAATTTTCAGGGGCATTTGATATAAACAGGCATGTTTGGCCATGTGGACCAAGAAATGATTTTATGAATAATGTACCTCTATTCTGTGTAGAAAAAAAATAATTTCCTAGGCATCATTATTTTGGAATCCAACCTTTTGGGATTATGACCAAGAATAACCTACTCAGCAAAACTGAGTATAATCCTTCAGGGTAAAAAGCAGATATTTAATGAAATGGAGGATTTTTAAGCATTCCTGATGAAAACATCAGAGATGAATAGAAAATCTGAATTTGAAACACAATACTAAAAAGAAGCATGAAAAGATAAACATGATAGAGAAATCATAAGGAACTCAATAAGAGTAAACTGTTTACCTTTCTATATAGGAAAATGAGACATGTATCTTCGAAGATCTTTACCTTTATTTGGACAATTAGAAAGATTCTATATAAAAAGAGGGTACAGGAACTAGCCAGTCATCATGAGATGATTTAAAAAAATGTGGATAGGTGAGAAAGAGACAAGCCCTGGGAGAAGGGGGAAGGGAAAGGCAGAATGGGGAAAGTAATTTCACATAAAAGATATGCACAAAGAAGAGCTTTTATAGTTGAGGGGGAAATGGTGTGTGTGTGTGTGTGTGTGTGTTTGTGTGTGTATGTGTGATGCTCAAATCTCACTCACATCTAATTTGGTTCAAAGAGGAAAAAATAAATACATATTTAATTGTTAATAGAAATTTATCTTACCCAATAGTGAAATAGGAAGGGAAGGGGGCAAGAGAAAAAAGGGAATGTAATAAAAACAAGGGGAGTTAAAAGAAAGCAGTGGTCAGAAATGAAACAGATTTGAAAAGAGGGATGGGATAAACAGAGAGAAAGATAAACAGAAGAAAACACAATTGAGGGAAATGCATGGTTAGTAATCATAACTATGAATGTTAATGGGATTAACTCATGCATAAAACAGAAGTAAATAGCAAAATGAATTAGAAAACAGAATCTAGCAATATGTTGTTTACAAGAAACACACTTGAAACAGAAAGATATGTTTTATGCATCACTTGAAGTAAAAAAAAAAAGACAGGGCTAACAATCATGATCTCAGACAAAGAAAAAAGAGAAATTTTAATTTAATTAGTTTTGTTAAAAGGAACTATAGACAATGAAGTAATATCAATACTAAACATATATACACCAAATGGTATAGCAACTAAATTCTTAAGGGAAAAGTTAAATGAATTACAGGAAGAAACAGACAACAAAACTATACTAGTGAACGACCTAGCCTTCTACTATGAGAGCTAAATAAATCTAACCATAAAATAAATAAGAAGGAATCTCAAGGAGATGAGTAGAAAAGTTAGATATCACAGATAACTGGAAAAAAAATGAATGGGAAAAGAAAGGAGTGTACCTTTTTCTCAGGTGTACATGGCACCTTTATAAAAACTGATCAAATATTAGAGCATAAAAATATCAAAATCAAATTCAGAAGAAGCAGAAATATAAAGTGTATCCTTTTTAGACTACAATGCAATAAAAACGTTACACTTCACAAGGAGCATGGAAGTATAGATTAAAAGTTCATTGGAAACTAAACAATTTAATCCTAAGGAACAAACGAATGGGTCAAAAAACAAACCACTTATACAATCAATAATTTCATCAATGAGAGTGACAGCAATCAGACAACATTCCAAAATTTGTGGATGCACACAAATCACCACTTAGTGGAAAATTTGTATCCCTAAATATATGCATCAATAAAAAAGAGAAAAAGCAGATTAATGAACTGGCACACAACTAAAAACCTAGGAAAAGAAAAAAAATTCAAACGCCACAATGAAACATTAAAATGGAAATCTTGAAAATCAAAGGAAAGATGAATGAAATTTAAAATAAAAAATCCATCAAAGTAATAAAACCAGGAGCTGACTTCACAAAAATAAATAAAATAAAGCATTGATTAATTTGATTTTTTAAAAATGAAGAAAACCAAATTACTAGTATCAAAAAATGAAAAGATTGAATGTACTACCAATGAAGATGAAATTAAAGCAATTATTAGGAGGTTTTTTTTTGCCCAATTACATGTCATTAAAACTGACAATCTAAGTGAAATGGATGAATATTTACAAAAATATATACTATCAAAATTCCCAGGAGAGAATACTTAAATAACCCTAAGTTAGAAAAAGAAATTGAAGAAGCCATTAATTAGTTGTTTATGAAAAAATCTTCTGGACCAGATAGATTTACAAGTGAATTCTACCAAACATTTAAAGAACAATTAATCCCAATACCATGTAAATCATTTATTTTTTCTCCAAGTGAGAAAAAAATATTAGTATTGTTTTCCTATCTTTCTTTCAAATGGATACTGATTTATAGACAACTATCATCAAGAATAGCTCCTTCTTATCATAAAACATTCAAGCTGGAAGAGAGCTCTGAAAACATCTTTTTTAACTTTCTCTTTATATATTGATGAACAAAGTCAGGTTTGGAGAGATAAGGTAGTTTGCCCAATGTCACACAGCTAGTAAGAGGAAAAACAATGATTTGAACCCATCCCTTTTGATTCTAGGCCCAGTTTTCTTTTCTCCATGCCATGTTACCTCTCTCTGTTGTGCAAAATAGGAATTATAGCAGCTACCACTTTCAAATAGGGATACTGGGGTTTAATTTGATAATTAGGTTTGTTATTAGTTTGGAGATAAAAAGTAATATCAGCTCCCATATACATCGTGAAAGATCAACTAAGACCATAAATAATTTTATTGTGAAAAGAAAAATAAAAGGCATTGTAAACATTAAAGAGCTATATAAATGTCAATTATTGACTTTTTACAGTCTAGAGAAAATAAACTACTTTTTGGTATGACCTTCTAAGTCTTACATGATTCTTACACCTGTTCTCATATCCTCATACTATCTTCCATCTAACTTATATTTGGGTGAAATTGTATTACTTGTCAATTTTCTGAATTTTCTACTTTTGACTCTTGTTCACCCTTTTTCTTCTGAATGGAACGTCTATTCTTACCATCTTCATCTATTTTTTTTATCTTTTAAAAGCTTAATTAAAAATTCATTTTCTTTTCTTTCTACATCTTCTCCTCACTCCTACACCTTTAAAAAAGATCAACAAAACCTTCATAAAAAATATGCATAGTGAAGCAAAACAAATTCACACATTGGTGAGATCCAAAAAAAATACATCTTAATCTATATGTTGAGTCCATAATTTCTCTGTCAATAGGTGGAAACATATTTCATCATTAATCCTCTGCAATCATGGTTAGTAATCATGTTAATCAGCCTTCTTATGTCTTTCAAAGTTGCTTCTGTTTATAATGTTGTCATTGTATAAATTGTTTTCCTGGTTCTAGTAACTTTACTTTTTATCATTTCTTACATATAAGTATCCCCAGGTTTCTCTGAAACCATCCCTGTCATCATTTCTTGTGACACAGTACTATTCAAAAGCATTCACATGCCATAATTTCTTCATCTAGTCCCCAGTTTATGGACACTCCCTTAGCTTCCAATTCTTTGCCTCTCCCAGAAGGGCTACTATAGGTATTTTTGAACATACAGATCCTTTTCCTCTTTATCTTATCTCTTTGGGGGTATAGGCTTAGTATAGGTCTGGATAGCATGCCTGACTTTCTAGATACAACTTGAATTCCACTTCCCCCATGAATTAATCCTTGGATTATCCCATACTAATTAGTAATCAGTTCTTTCTCATTTAACTTTATTATATTTCATAATTATAAATGAGGATATGAAATCAAATATATATACATGCATACATATAAAATCAAACATACACACATACATATATATGCATATATATACATATAAGTTTTAAGGTTTTGAAAACCACTCCCTTTTACCATCCTTTGTAATTATGGGCCCGCATTTCTAATTTCTCCCATGAACATTTAATGTCTTTGAAGGAAGAGGCGAGGTCTTATTTGTCTTTGTATCCAATTCAATAAATATGCCTATGATTTGCCGGGAACTGCTAAGCACTGGGGATGCAATTAATAAAAAGACATTCTGACAATTTATGTTTTAATTATTCTATGTTAGGGCAGTTCCTACCCTCAGTGACAATCTAAAGGGTGGATTGTCACATTGGCCACAGTTACTTTATCATGGCTTCTCAAACAAAGAGCTTAGCAAGTAGTTCTTGAATTGAACTGAAGAGCAGTGATCCTGTAGCTAGAGGACTTGGATTTAAATTCTGCCATTAATGATCACCATTGATGTGACCATGGATAAGTCATTTCATTTCACTGAGCCTCAGTTTCCTTATCTGTAGCAGGAATGCCTTTGTACTAGATGATCTTTGAGGCCTCTTCTAGCTAGAGATGCATGCTCCTCTGATCCTATTAAAAATCACTGATGATTAGAATTGGAAGGTATCTGAATGCAGAGAATATTAAAGCCACAAGGGATCTTAGAAGACTGAATATTAAAACTAAAGACCCAGAGAGTCAGCATTAGATGGGACCTTCTACTAAATGGCTATTATGTGTCATGTACTATGCTCAAGTAATTTATCCTTACAAAACCCTTGCAAGTTAAATATTATGATTATTAGCATCCCCATTTTACAGTTGAGGAAACTGAGATAGAGATTAAATGCCTTGCTCAGGGTCACATAACTAGTACGTATCTGAGGCTGGATTTGAAAGTCAGATCTTCCTGACTCCAGGTCCAGTGCTCTCTACCTAGGTGTCCCTTAAGTGGGACGCTAACATAGAATAATTAGAACATACAATGTCAGAATGTAAATTGCAACTATAGAATTAAACAGTGTAGAAAAAAAGACCTGGAAGGATTGGAGAGGTCATCTATGTATTCCAGGAGTTCTTAACCAAGGGTCTCCAGATGATAGATTTCAGGGGCTCTGTGAATTTGGGAGGGGGAAAATATATGTCTATTTTTTCACTAACCTCTAATTAAAACAATTTAGCATTTTTCTTCATTAGGAATGAAGAAAAATATGCTTAGGCTTCACCAGGCTGCCAAAGGGGTTCATAAGAACTCTTGATCTAATTCAATCTGTCTCTTTCCCAGAGAGAGGGAGAGAGACCCAAATGAGTACCCTGACTTGCCTGTGGTCACACAGTTGAGATAGGGTCAGGTTCACTCTCACATCCTTTGACTTCAAGCCAGTTCTCCCTTTGCTCTCCAGCTGTCCTCTACTTTGTAGCTAGTCAGCCCCCTAAGGAGCTTAATCATCTTGTTTTTCTTTTTGACAGTGGTGGGTGCTGTCATTAAAATGATGACAAGGAATGCTTCCTATCTCATGTGCTTGTAACTAACATTTTACATTATAATCCCCCCCAAAGTTTTTTTTCCCACAAGTTTCAATGAAAACTTACTTCATTTTAAAAGGCTATGTAGCCCTAGACAACCTGATTTCTGATGGAACAATACACCTTGCTCTGAACCCTGGGACCCCAGAGAGCAGGTTTCCATAAACCTTTGTAGAAAGGTTTCATTATCACCATTTACTTTTAAAATATTCTTCCATGCATTAAAACCAAGAACTATAGATACATCTTTAGGTTCACTAATGAGTCACTAACCTGGTTGAATGGTAACTGACCTCAGTGATGAAAATCACTGTGTTTTGAATAAAAGGGGTACTTAGTCCTATAGACCTGAGCTCATTGACCAAATCTTGATCTCAGTGGTACAATGTCCATTTTAGGCAACAATACTGTTGTAATAATATCCATCTTTTGGAGGTCCATCAAACCAAGCCTCCCCATGTTTTAATTACTCCTGAACAGTGAATGGGAAGCTGCTAAGCTATGATTTGAAAGATAGTTAATGAAATTCCCAATGGCCTTTTTTGGCCCATGTGTTAAGGAACTCTGTTGTTGTTTGTCCTTTATTCTCAAAAAGGAACATGACATCAGGGAAGTGATGCCATGATTTGCTAGTGAGTTGGATTTAAGTGCAAAGTCACCAGCCTCACTCCTCCAGAGTCATCTGGGTCTGGTGGGGAGATATAGATCAGAAGGACTGCAGGATGGCTCTGGATGCAGTGGGAGAGGTCAGGCTTTTAAAGGTAAGGTCTTTAATAGCTTTCAGTCTGACTGAGGCAACACCCATTCAATGATTAAGGCTAGAAAAGAAAAGAGGCAGAAAATTACTTTTTTTTTAACCCGCCAAAAAAAAAAAATCAAGACCCTCACTGTTTCTGGACAAAACAGAAACAATTACTATTTACATTCACTCTGAACCAATAAGAGCCCAAACAATGACCAATTGGAGCTTGGCCTGGGACCTATTGTTGGCCAATCAATGAGAGCTCTGTTAATAGGAATATTCTGTTTAACAATGATGTGTAGCAGCATAAAGCAATGTAAAGAATCTCTGACCTATGGGCTTAATACTACTGGTGAGACTAAGGAGTTACTGCAAGGGTTCGGCAAACCAATACACAAGGATTTTAACATTTTGGTATTTATTTGCCAAATTTGTCTTCTTTAAACTATGTCCCATTCATTTGTAGATATTACTATTTTTAAATGCAAAGTTGCTATTATGAATAATTTTCAAAAATCATTTAAAAAGTGATGGAGTCATATGAAATCTGGGTAATTATTTTCTTGAAAACTTTTTATTCTGACCTTAACAGTCATTAAGAAAAATGAACATTTCCATATACAAAAATAAAAGAGGAAAAAAAAGATTGCATTTCAAACTGTGAAACTCTTATGCTTGCCTTTCTTTTAAAAGATATAATAAATTAAACATCTATCTTTCAAAGCTGTCTTGCTTGCCTGTGCTTCTTTTTGGTCCTCTTTTCCCTTCTGTACTTGTTTAATGTTACTTCAATAACTGGCTTCCTTCCTTCCTTCCTTCCTTCCTTCCTTCCTTCCTTCCTTCCTTCCTTCCTTCCTTCCTTCCTTCCTTCCTTCCTTCCTTCCTCTCTTTTTCTTTTTTTCTCTTACACAAATTACGGATTTACAAACATTGAGAATATAGTGAAAGACCTTTAATCTCCAAATTACAATAAACATACTTTCATTTTTCTTTGAGGATTCAGATGTATTTCACTACTCTCTAGCACTTCATTGTCATCACTTTGAATATATATTTTTTAAAGCAATCGGGGTTAAGTAACTTGCTCAAGGTTACATAGCCAGCTATTTCTGGGTGTGGTGCTAAGTATCTGAGCCCGGATTTGATCCCCAGGTCATCCTGACACTGGAGCTGGTGGTCTTACTCGCTGAGCCACCTGGCCACCCCTAAGCAATTGGGGTTAAGTAACTTGCTCAAGGTTACACGGTCAGGTATTTCTGGGTGGGTAATAAGTGTCTGAGCCCGGAACTTTGAATATTAATATTGTAGAATAAATTGTTCTGTATGTTTATTTATACTTTCATTGCCAATCCTCATGAAAAAAGTGTCTATAACCAAAGCCTTTATTTACTTATCACATCCTCTAATTAGCCCCCTTGCAATAATTTCTATTTCTACCAGTACAATGAAAAAGCCTTCGAATGTTGTCAATGAACATTTTGTCATCAAATTCAATGACCTATTCTTAGTCTTTATCTTTTTCAACCTCTTTGAAGTACTTAAAACTATTTACTATCCTCTTCTTCTAGATACTGTCCCTTTCTTTTCCTTCTTTCATACCACAGTATCCTGGTGTTTCCCCTACCTCTCAGAATGCTCATTCTCTATTTTTCATCAGTCATTCATTCTCTTACCAGTTACTATACCTAGATTTTCCCCTCTGATTTGATCTTTGGCTTTCTATTCTTCTTTCTCTACAATTTCTCCTTCTCACTCCTATGAATAGCTTCAACTATTTCTTCTAGCCAGCTGGCTTTAAATTCTATATCACAAATTCTGATTTCTTTAACAAGATGCAGACCTATATCAATAGCCTTTTTCTTCTGATGCCCTGAAATGTCTTGCATCACCTCAAACTTAACGCTTTCAAAATATTTCTTCCCTAAAGTCTTATAAATTCATTCTTTTTATCGATGGCACTAAAATTCAACTACTTTACCCATGCTTTACACTTGGATTTTTCTTTGACTTTTTCTTAACCTTCCTCTCTTGAATTCTATAATTTACCAAGTTCTAGTACTTTTAACTCTACAATTTCATTTCCATCCTTTTTATCTAATTTTCCTTTCCATTGCCTGGTTTGGCCTCTTTATTAGCCAACTATAGATGTGCAATAGCCTTATAACTACTCTTTCCTCTCCAATATTTCCTATACCTACTATGTTTCCCCGATAATAAGACACTGTCTTATTAATTTTTTTTTGGACAGAAAAACACCAGAGGGCTTATTTTCAGGGGAGGGCTTATTTTAATGAACATTGACAGCAATTTTAATAAACAGATAAATGTGAACGAAAAAATGTACCTTTATTCAATAAGCAAATCACTGGGGAAGAACAGGATGATGTGCTCACTGCTGCAGCTCTGATTGGATGCAGCTCGGAGCGCGGCGTGCGTTTCACGGGGGAGGGGGACTGTGCATACAGAGGGTACCGTAATGTAGCATGTAGCGTAGGGGATCACCTTCACTACTGTAGCAATCTCTATAGGGCTTATTTTCGGGGGAGGGCTTATTTTAGAGGAATCTTACACAGTAAGGGGAGGGCTTATTTTCGGGATAGGTCTTATTATCGGGGAAACACGGTAGTAGCCAAATTTCCTCATGTACTAGTCTGATTACTTCACATTTTGAATCACAGAGCTTCAATGGGATCCCATTGTCTACTTAAGTTCAAACACAAAAGGTTAGAATTCAAGGCTCCCCATAACAGTGTCCCCCTACATGTTTGTTGTTTTTCTTCAGTCATTTCAGTTGTATCTGACTCTTCATGACCCCATGTGGGATTTTATTGGCAAAGATACTGGAGTGGTTTGCCAGTTCCTTCTTCATCTCATTTTAAAGACGAGGAAACTGAGCAAGGTATGGTTAAGTGACTTGCCCAGGGTCATACAACTGAGGCCAGATTTCAACTCAGGAAGAGAATTCTTTCTGACTCCAGGCACGGCACTCTAACTGCTGGGTCATGTAGCTACTCCCTTACATTTTTAGGCTAATCTTAATAATTTTGTGTTCAAGTCACTAGTCAAAGCAAATTTCTCAAGATCCTTTATACAAATATAGCAATTTCCTACAACTATTATTCCTTTGTCATACCACCAACTAATACCTGAAATATTTTTCTCCTCCATCTCAGCCTTTTACAAATCTTACCCACTCTCTAAAAGCTAGCTCCAGTGACACCTCTTCCAGTTTTCCTATATAGACCTCTCAGGTGGAAATAACATATTTTTCCCTCAATAATACTGAATAAAAGCTTTCTTGACTGATTTTCATTGTGGTTATTATATTCACCATATATTGTATTGTATCACATATATGTGTCTCTGCTTTATCCGCCCAGGTAAGTTCCATCAAGGCAGAGTTTACACCTTAATCACAACATCTCCTCTAATACCTACTGTGGCATTCTACACATCATATACTATTAATAGAAATTTGATGTATCAATGTGAGTTAGAGAAGTTCTAAATCTCAAGGAACTGAAATATAACCACACATTTACCTCTAATCTAGCTATGTGTAAGGTTTATTAGCACCATACAAATCACTGGTGAAACACTCAGTTACACAAAAGAAGACAAAGAGTGTGATATTAATTTACTCACAATCAATCAGATAAGGATCCAGAAGTGTGGTAATTCATAACAAATGAGTGACTGAATAAATGAACAAATTAAATAGGAACAACAGAGTTTCAAGGAAGAGAGATTTTAGCCTGATATAAGAAGTAACTTCTTCATTCGTTCTAAAATTTGAATGCAGTATACTTCCTACTCCCCCAAACTGTCCTTAACTCTGGTAGAATGATATTTCTTAGGCATGGACCTAGTCATGTTACTCCTCTGCTCAGAGACATTCAATAGTTCTCTACTGCCTGAAAAATAATGTAGAGATACTTTTCCCTGGCATTCAAGGCCCTCCACAATTTGTTGCCACTCTATTTTTCTACGATCCAACCAAACTTGGCAACTAATACTCTAAAATACAATTACTTCTGTGCATGCACTGAGGTTATTCCCTGTAATTGGAATTCCTTCCTTTGTCTCTTCATCTGTCACATTTCTATTCATCTCTTTGTTTGTTTTACTTTTTGGAGGGGGGATGGTAGGGCAACTGGGGTTAAGTGACTTGCCCAAGGTCACATGGCTAGTTTTTGTGTTAAGTGTCTGAGGCCTGATCTGAACTCAGGTGCTCCTGACTCCAGGGCCGGCACTCTATTCACTGTGCCACCTAGCCGCCCCATCTAGTCATCTCTTTAAGGTCAATCCAAATGTCATCTTCACTAGGAAGCCTCTCCAAATATCCTTTGCCAATAATCACCTTGTCTTTCAAACTTCATAACATGTAGTTGCATGGCTGTCCAAGGTATTTGTCATGTATTACGGTATATTATAACTCTCTTTGTCGATGGCTTAATGACCTACTGGTTGGCTTCCTTGCATGGAAATCTCTCCCTTCTCATCTCTAACTCTTGGCTTCCTTCAAGTCTCAGTTAAAATCTCATCTGTTATAGGAAACCTTTCCTGATCTCCCTTTCCAATTTCCCTGTGTTAATGTTAATATGAATAATAATAGCTGTATTGTGCTTATTATGAGTCAGAAACTCTTCTAAGAGCTTTACTATTATCACTTCATTTGATCTTCATCACAACCCTGGGAGAAAGGTACTGAGGCAAACAGGTTAAGTCACTTGCTTGGGGTCACACACCTAGTAAGTGTCTATGGCTGGATGTGAATTCTGGTCTTCCTGATTCCATGCCCAATACTCTATCCCAGGAACCACCTAGTTTCCTGTATGTATCTTGTTTGTACATAGTTATTTTTATGTAGTAACTGTCTTTTGCCTTTTTGTTTTGTTTTGTATTCCCAGTACTTACTCCAGTGACTGGCACATAGTAGATCTTTAATAAATATTTTACTGCCTATTGACTTACTACTAGAGTGTAAGCCACTGTTGTGGGAGAAATTTAACCAATTTATAACATGAGGCAATTTCTCCAAGCATATCATTTATTAATTGGGGCATGCAATCTATTAATAAAGGGCAGCCCAATGGTGCACCTCCACTTGAAGCAAAGACCCCGAGTGAGAGCTGGGAGAGGTAGGTGGGGAAGGGAGATCGTTATCTAGGTGCATCTTCCTTCTGATTGGCCTGACAGTACATCATGGGGACCTCCCCTGGTAATCCCAATTGGTGGATATTTTAATGAGGAGGTAGGCTAAGAGGCTTCAGCTTTTCCTAATTACTTCATCTTTGGGTAGGGGAAGGTGGCTGATTA
Organism: Petaurus breviceps papuanus; assembly: GCF_028583685.1. NCBI lineage: Eukaryota > Metazoa > Chordata > Mammalia > Diprotodontia > Petauridae > Petaurus > Petaurus breviceps. The sequence goes on from NW_027187352.1 coordinate 11,750,826, forward strand.
CACCCCTCTCTGACTTCTAAGAAATTGAAGCTGCCAGTAATAACCAGGAAAATATTTCAATCAGGTTTTCACTGACTTGTTCTCCTGTTTGTAGACCAGGTGGCCCCACTTTAAGGAAGGGAACAAGGATAAAGCTCATACTCCCTGGGGGAGGGTCTATCTCAAACTAGGTCCTGTTTATGAACAGAAACTGGGATCCCATTTAGGGGAGGCCCAGCCCAAAATGGTTAACAGCAGATATTTTGGGGGCTAGGAGTGATTACATTTCTTGGGTCATTCTCTTTAGAGACCACTTGGCCTTTTTAGGACTAAGGTATTGACAAAAACAGGATGAAAAAAGGATGGATTAAATGAGTTATTAATATAATAGTATAATATTAATTTCCTTTACCCCTAAGGGCAAAAGACCATGTGTGATTTAAAATTTACATCTCTTCTTGTGTCTAGCACAGTGCTGAGAACACCAAAGCGCTCAATGTTTGCCATTTTTTCTTCTCCATCATTGAATATTTCCCAGTAGAGGTTGGGCCAACATTTTCAGTTGTAGCAGGAATAAGTAGGATTGAATGACCTCCAGGATTATCTGTAAGGCTTATCTCTAAGGCCCCATGTCAATTTGAATCTACTGTGCTCTATATGGTCCCATCCAAAAGGTTGAAGAAGCTTTCTGGTTCTCTGCAGCATTGTTTTTTGGGGTATGAATCTCTTCCTGTTCTCTCAAGAATAGCTCTTAATATGATATGCAGGAATATATTTCTTAATATGCCAGTCAATTAAAATGTACTTTGATCAAAAGTAAGAAAGATCAGCATTATCTCCAAGGACAAATGTACATTCCTTAATGTAACGTCTATTTAAAATGTGGTTTGATTAAAAAAAATACTCACAAGGTACATTGAAAGGGAAAATAGGCAGGGTTATCAGAAAAAGATCTTTCTGTGGAAAAGGATTAGTTACTGTTTAACTTCAACCATCTATCTTCATATTTAACAGGGTTTTCCTACCTTTACCACATTTCACAAGTGAAGGTCTTTTGATTTGCTTTCAAAAAATACCTAATATCATAGAGATATGAACAGATTTTTCTGTGGCTGCTCTTAGATTCTGGGGATATTTTACATAAATAAGAAGGTTCCCTCCCCGTCTTTTGAACTGAAACAAACCTATTTGATGGGAATGAGTGATTAGATTCAATTTTCTCTCAATTTTTTTTTTTATTTGTCTAATTTGCTTGCCTTCTCCAACTTGGACCTAGTATGGTGCTAGGAAATAAAATATATATTCAAGAATGCCTTATTAGGTTGTATTTCTAATTCATGGGAGGATAGGTTATAAGAAAGAACACTGTACCAAGGTGGGTGAAACTGCCATCTAGGCCTCACTCTGCTATTTACCAAGGGTGAGACTTTGGCCTATTAACTTTACTTCTCTGAAACTCAGTTTCTTCAACTGTAAAATGGGTTGTTGTGTAGGGCTCATTGCATTTTTGTCTTTGTGTCCTATGTTCCTAGTACAATTCCTGGCACAGAACAGGCAATAGGGCTAATGGAGTGAATGGATTAATAATCCTTAAAAACTAATACAAATGGGACATAATATTATTTGATAATAGTGCTTAATAAATACTTATTTAATTTTATCTCTTCCTTTTCCATGTGAACTTTCTCTAAAAATCATGTAGTGCCATACACATGACAAGCATTATTTTAAATTCAAACTGAATAGAATAATCATATCCTTGTAGATTTAAAGTTGTAAGGGAACTCAGAAATAATGTAGTCTAGGGTTTCTTAAACTTTTTCCACTCACAACCCCTTTTCATGTTTAGCAGTATTTGTCAGCACTATGTGGCCTGAGGGCATGCACAGTGCAAAGTAGGCATGCTTGGTTGTATGATGCAATACAGTCAAGGTCTACTAGAAACACCTTGGGCTCATTATAAATTTTATTTTTAATTAATTTTTGGTTGTTGAGGGTTCAGAAAGCTTTTACTGTTGCCAAAATTTTAGCAACCCCATATGTGGTTGTGACCCACAGTTTAAGAAGCACTGCTTAGTCCACCCCCTTTGCAGAGGTCAAATGATTTATCCACAGTCACAAGAAATAAAAACCAAGCTGGAATTCAAATCCATGATTGTACAGTGAATAGGGCAGTAGATTTGGACTAAGGAATAAATGTGTTCAAATTCTGCCTCAGACATTCACTAGCTATATACTCTTGGGCTGTCATTTCCTACTTATAAATATGTTATTTCTAACTGTATAATGTAAGCCCCCAGAGTTCAGGGGCCAGCTTTGCTTTTGTATTTTTATCCCTACCACTTAGCACAGTATTAGGCACACAGAGCCTAATGATAAATGCTTTATCACTCATTCATTTTCCTCACAATAATTCTGAGTTAGGTAATACTATCCTCATTTTATGAATGAGGAAATTGGGTTTAAATAGGTTAAATGACTTCTTATACCTAAGTTCCAGGATTGATTCAAACCTATTTTGGGGGACTTATCCACTATCAAAGGGTTCACAGAATAAGCCACTTCTACCCTCTAGATTTCATTTTCTATATTTCTAAAATGAGGTTGGTGGTTTAGAGGATCTCTCAGTTCTCTTCCATCTTTAGCCTTCCATGTTCCATGATTACTTTGCACCTGAATGTTGTGTGTTCTAAGTTCATATGACCTCTAACATTCTAGGATATGTACTAAGCTTCCATGTGATATGATTACTTCTCAGGATATGCTGGAGCCAGGTTGAACCGGCTCAGGAGAACCAAATCGTAAATTTCCATTGTGATTGTATACACTTCTGAAATCAGCAAATGCTAGAAATCAAGGTTTGATTTATTGCTCTTGGTATTTATTGACTATCTAGACTTAAGCAAGTCATAGAGAAAATGTTAAAAATGCAAATAAACTTGAGTTTGCTACATATATATTTCCAGAAAGCTGATTGTGAAACATTTTCCAGCATACCTGTGATTACTTCCAACTCTAGCATTTTATGATTATGAAATGGAACAATAAATCCATGCTTCCCTGCTTGAAATGAAGCTTATGAACAAGATGATATTCACCATCTAACAAAGATCACAGAATTACTAACCTTGAACTAGAAGGGAAAAAGTTCCATCAGCTGTAAGAAGAGAAGAGAAAGGGGCTTGTGGGATTTTGACATGTGTGTTTGTCATGGTATTAGTAAAAGCTTCCAAGTTTGGACCTGAGGAGGAGTTCCAATCCATGTAATGAACCCCTGATTTATTGTGGCCATGAAGACAAAGTTGCCTAGCTAAAAATTTAATGTCCCTCACTGACTCACTAGTTTATCCCCATTATAATCTCAAAGGAGGAAACAAAACAAAACAAAAGACAACCAAAATTATTTTGAAACAAAAAAATGCATAAAGCTTTTAGCACTTATATCAATGATTCCCAAATCTATCACCACCCCAGCTTCTCTTCTTAGTGCTCCTTATATCCAGAGTCCCATATATCCAACTGCCCAAGGGATATCTCTACCTAGATAGCAACCCAAAATCTGTAACTGTGATCATTCTTCTAAAACTTGTCCTTCCTTATTTCTCCATGTGAATGACTTCACTATCATCCCAGGAACCTAGTCCCAGAACCTCAAACTTATCTTTGACTTTTTCCTCACCCTCATGTCCCACATACAAGTGATTACCAAGTTCAGTTGGCTCTTTATAGCATCTCTCTTCTTGGTTCTCTTCTGCACCCTGATGCAACAGTCTTAGCTCAGCCCATCATTTCTTTCTTTTTGCCTAGAATATTGAAATAGCCACCTGACCATTCTTGCATTCAGGCTATCCTGCTTCCAATCCACCCTTCATAGCCCTACCCTAGTCATATTCCTAATGCATAGTTTTCATCATATCATTCTCCTGATGAAAACAAAACAGTTCAATTTCTTCCTACTACCTACTATATAAAGTGCAAATTTCCAGCATTCAAGGCCCTTCACAATCTGATTCAAGCCTACCTATTTAGCCTTATTTTATACTATACCTCTTTATATACTATCAGTCAATCAACAAACACTTATTAATAGACAGAGATAATATCCATTTGTTCTGGTAGTTGTAAATAGCAACAACTCTACCAAACTTTATATATGTATGTGTGTATATGTATACATATACATATACACACCTACACATTTATACATGCACACACAGATACACGTGTATATATGCAAACACACATACATGTATATACATAAACACGAATACATAAACACACATGTACATGCATACACATGACATTAAGAAATAATTTCAGAAATGATATTTTCCTTGATCTTTTGTTGTTTCCAAAGTTATTAGATCTCCAAGGTCAAGAGGTAAGTGCTTGTATGGTGAGCATATGCTGACTCGATTTTGTTTCTCATATTTGAGATTATTCCATAATATTGCTATTTCACCTGAAAACAGCATCCAGTCAGTTAGAAAGGTTACCATGGATAAGTAGGAACAAATACTTCTATTTTAGCTTTAGAAGATGATAAAAGGGATCTTTGAGTGTGAGTTATAAAGAGCTATTTATTAAGTTCTTGTGAGATCCTGGGTGAATTAACTGAATATCCTGGGGAATTCTCTAAGACTTTGGGGGGTCAAGTAGGCCCCCATCTGAATTTCCTCTTCAGTTCTCTGTAGGGCTAATGAACTCTCTGGTGTGATCCGTAAAACAAAAATTGAGGAGAAAGTTTCTAACAAGTACTGCTATCCATCACAGAAATGGTTGGTCTTGTAAGCTAGAGCATTCCTTGTCACTACAGGTTTCCTAGTAGTTGATAAAGACATTGTGTAATGGTGTTTATGCTTTAGGCAGAGTATGACCTTTCTCATACTTTCCAGCTCTAAGATTCTGTGATTAGGGATTCAGATCATTATTGTACTTAAGGGTTAACCACAGTCAAAAGTTACTTGGTTTTTGACAGGGGAACTGCAATAACCTCATCAGACAGGATTTTTAACAACACATAATTCAAACCTACTCAGTTCACTGTTCCATAGCAATATCCCTTCTACGGATCTAATAGGGATAATAACTTGCATTTGTCAGTAAGCAAATAGGATTGGAAGCAGTATATGGAGAAGATATATGAAGGTAGGTAGGAGGTGCCAATTTCAGAGCCGCTTCCCTGATCACAACCTTCTCAATGTCTTACCGCTGCCTTTAATGGAAACTACTCAGAAGAACTAAATTCCAGTTCTTGAGAGTTGAAAATCAATTTCAGAATTATTCACATACAACTGAATTAGTTCAAAACCAGCACCATGGCATGATGTAAAGAGCCCTGAATTTGTAGTCAGAAGACTTAGTTTGAGTCCTGGTTCTTGTTAACTGTATTACTTTAGGCAGAACACTTTTCTCTTGTGTCTCTGTTTTCTCAATTGTTAGATGCCTTTGTAAACCTGGAAGCTGCAGAATCCTTAACATTCAGGTTCTGCTTTCTACAGAAAGCCTGTCATGATCCACCTAGCAATTAGGAAGATCTCTCTGTCCCCAAACTAATGTGTAGTTTCTTATTTGTTTGAATGAGATGCCTCATATCTGCTCCCCACATACATTTTTCAAGGACAAGGACTTATTTTAGTTTACATCCTTGTGTTCTTTCTGCCAAACACAGGTACTTCTTTGCACATGGTAGGTACCTAATAAAGGTTGAGCTGCACTGAATTATCAGTAGACAGATTAGTTTTATCATATGATCAACAGATATTTATTAAAACCAACTATGTATAAAACCTTATAGAAGATAAATAAATAATAATCATCTCTTTAAGGAGCTTACAGTCTAGTGGGGGAGAAAAGCCATGGCAGTTATGATAGGTGGAATCTGAAAACATCTTAGAGAGGTCCAAAGGGGATATGAAGATCCCAAGAGGGCAAGGTCACTTCTAGAGGATGAGAATCTGGGAAGACCTTTTAGAGGAGTGAGTACCTGATCTTGGCTTTGAAGGATGATTAGGATTTCCAAGGTCAACAATAGTGGAGTAAGAAATGGGAAAAGAATTCCAGGAAAATGCAATGAAGTTAGGTAGTGATGGCTTGGAGAAAGGGAAACATGGAGCATGTTTAGGGAGTCTTGGGTGTGTGAGAAGTATGGGAGAGTATGAGAAACCTAGACAAGTAGATGGGAGCTGAATTGGGGGGAGGGAGGGAGTAATGCTTACATGTTTCTTCTTCCCCCAAAGTTTGGTCTTTTGCCTCCTTGGGAGACACTGAAGCATTTGGATCAGGAGACTAAAATAGCCATACGTGAGTTTTAGGAAGATTTATTTTAGTGTGATATCTGACATATCACAGGTATGGAGGCTAGAGGTTGGAAGTCTAGAAATTTTTGCCAAAATTAGCTCATTTCTGACAAGGGAGTACTCAACATAAAGAGTTGGGATTATAAAATCATCTCTTGCCTAACCTTGCTCTTTCTTTCTTTACAACATCTCTTATTCCCTAGTCTCTATTCTTACAGTTACCGATCTGGGACAGGTCTTTATCATCTCATACCTGGATTTAATAACTCACCTTCGACTTGATCTCCCCACCTCAGGTCCCTCCCTCTTTGAGTCCATCATCCACTCAGGGATGATGAAGGGACCTTAAAGGGCATGTCTGACCATGTTGTACCCTCTTCCCTTCACTGATCCTCCTCTCACCACTCAGTAAACTACAGTGGCTCCCTAATATCTCCATGGTCAAAGATAAAATTAATTGACCTTTAAAGTTCTTCATACTCTGTCCCTTTCTACAAACCTTTCTAGGTTTCTTATGCTTTATTTCCTTCCACATAGTCTATGGTCTACTGACCTCCTTGCCATCTCTTACACAAGATACTCCATATCTCCTAACTCCATGACTTTTCACTAATTATCTCCCATGACTAGAAGGATTTCTCTCTTTAGTTCCTTCTCTTGGCTTCCCTGGCTTTCTTCAAGACTCCAGCTCAAATTCTGCCAGAGGCTTTTCTCTGTCTCTGCCTTCCACCTCCTCAATGCTAGTGCCTTCCCTCTGACATTACCTACCATTTACACATATATGTAGAACTATGTACACGTAGGTACACATCTGTTTGTACATTATGAACTCCTTGAGGGCATAGAAGGTATTTTTTGCCTTTTATTTTTGGTATCCCCAGTGCTTAGCACAATGCCTGGCAAAAAAAGCATTTAATAAATTCTTATTGACTGACTGATAGAAAGGTATGGTAATGGGGAGTCAGCTCAGTCTTTGTCTGCAATCCAGGTGATTCATTACCTTAGACAATGCTAAACAATTTTAATAAGCCTGGATGGTGACTTTTAAAAACAAAAACCTTCCTCTTCCTTTATTGTTAAAATAGTAATTATGAAACTATGCATAGTGAGAGAATGGAGACTGGCACTTCTCACCAACTAGTGCAAAAGAAATGGCATAAAATATAGCATCGGTTATATGAATACCCAGAAATAAGCATGCATTCTGGTCATGCAATGAGAATGAGGTATGACAGATGGACAGACCAAGTGCTACATTGGTTTCCATCAAGGCAGATGAAGGCCTCCAGCATGTTGGGTAGATCTATGGAGAATTTGCCGAGAGTCGTGGACAAGACTCATACTGGATGAGGAGTAGTGATGGTTCGCCATCTGTACTGGGGGAGGTAGTACTCACATGGATGAGATCACACATTCATAGCAGCACTGAAGTAATAACTGCTGGCATCTCCATACTGTGGCACATTATTGTTTCCAATTACTTTCGAAGACATCACAACTAGGTCCTGATTCAAGTAGATAATGAATCCCCCTGAAGTGGTCACCCACATTCAAATCCGTACTATGTGAGATAATTGGTTACAGCCCCAGTGAATAGATGTAGTCTAAATTTAAATAATGCCGCCACTCCTGGGGGATTCACTATTCACTGCCCCAGCAGTGTCTTATAAGATCTCACAGCAATTAAATGAGATAGGTAGAAGAGGGATTCTTATTCATATTTCACAGATTAGATTCCCTGTTCGAATAGAGAGACTTTGAAGGCAGGGACTGGTTTATTTTGTATTTGCATGCCTACCACTTAGCACAGTGCCTAGCATTTAGTACCTACTTACTAAATACTTGTATGATTGACTCATTGGTCGCTTGAAGAAACCAAGCTGCAGGGAGGTCAGCTAACATGTCTAACACATAGAGCTAGTCAGTGGTAAAGACAGACTGGGATTTCATTTTCCTGATTCCTAATGATTCACCTAAGTCATCTTGACTTTTGTCTTTCCACTAGACTCCAATGATTCTGGAGGAGAGAGGCTGATGACTTTGCACAGCTCTGCCTCACCTGAGACCAATTCATGTGCAAGTCAAGCCATCACCCTCGAAATGTCATCAGTCCTCTTCGAGAAGGAAGGACAAACAATAGTGTCTCATTTACCATTTACCATACAATATAGAATATTCTACAGCAAGATGTATACTTTTAGTATTTTCTAAACTACAGAAAATGACTTCACACAGATCCATCTATATAGTTTTTCACTTGTTTTCCTCGAGGAGAACAGCATGAATTTGTGACTTGGTTGGCCACAGAGAAGGGAGACTGTCTATGACCAGAAACAGATTTCTTCCTCCATATGTGATATGAAAATTGGCCTTTGCAGAGAATAATCTTGGAGACCTTAGCCTCATAAACTATGTATTTCTGCCAAATGGACTCCATTATCTGGAAGCTAGGGGTGCTAATGTAAATTGTAATCACCCTAATAGTTATTTTGGATTAAACCTTTATGAAAAGGGTTCATGTAGAGATCTGGTGATAGTGTGCATGTCTGCTGTCCTTGAGGAGGCGACACCTCCTGAACAATGCAGATTATGCAAGGAAAGAGTAGAAACTAGGCAACATATCAGCAAAGACAGCAAAACTCATGCACTTAGTGAATACCTAGGGTGACACAATCTGGTGGGCAGAATTGTACACCAGTTGCTCATTCTCCTTTGCAAATGAACATGTGATGAATTCCTATATTACAAATATAGACACAACACTATCCTTAAAAATTCAAATAATAAAATGCATTGACAATGGAGCATTGACACAGACAAAACTTGCCTGCAGTTGCCTAGACAAAACATTGATCTATGCAAATTAAAGAACAGGATTTTTAATAGGTACTGCCATACCAAATATTTAAAAATGTACAAACTGCCTGGAATGAAAAGCTTTCAAAATTTAATTATCTAGTGGAAGAAATCAAAATAAAATGAAAACTTGGAATCAGACTGAGGCGCTTATTATCTCCATCATGCTGTCTGCTACTGGAGTTGTCCCAAAGACTCTTTCACTGAGCCTTCAAAAGATGAATATATACACCATTACTTTTATTCAATTAGGAAAAAAAAAGTTATTCCATCTACCTGTTCAATAATTCCCAGAGACAAGGTAGGCCATTCACTTTGGGGTTGTTCTAAATCAGGGAATAACCTGAGATCTGTAACTATTTTGATAGCTGTGTTACAAAATAATTGATTCCGTTTGTAATTTTATATATTTTATTCAATGCATTTTAAAACATTATTTTGAGAAGAGGTTCATAGACTTCATCAGGCTGCGAACAAGATTTTTCCATAAAACGCATGAAAAGGACAAAACTTCTGACCTCTGGGGTCTCTGAGATCCTTTCTTAGCATTCTCTATGATTCTATTACCAGGCTACTCAAATTTGGAGAGGCAAATTATGAGGGAGATGGCCACAAGGTAATGTTTTTTGTTTCTCTAGTAAAATTTACAAAACTATCATTTAAAGCAAAGTTGGATGTCATCTACATCAGTGAAATATATATATATATATAATATATATATATATATATATAATATTATATATATATATATATATATATATGCTCAGAAGGATGAGATCATTTTCATTTAAAGTAATAACATATACTTTCTTTTTCCTGGTACATTCTTTTGTTTTAATACATTTTTTTATTTCATTAAACATTTCCCAATTACAAGTAAAACTTTTAATATTCATTTAAAATTTTTAGTTCCAAATTCCCTCCTTTCCTCTGGGGAAAATTCATTTTAATGCAATATCATTTGATAATTAATATTAATTTATAATATTTCTTTCTCTGTAAAAGGCCATCTCTTATGCTAGCTTAAAGATAATTCATTCCCCCAGCCCCCTCTCCACCAACTCTAGTTAAGGAATGTCATTGAATTGTCTTCTCAAGGCATTTGCTAGTTAAGTAGGTTGGGCTGGGCCCTATCCAACTGGGAACTTGACTTTTGTTTCCTCTATAAACAGGACCCAGCTTGAGTTAGATCCTTCTCCAGGTGGGATGACCTTCTGTCCCTACTCCCTTCATTAGAGTTTGGGGTAGCCTGGTTCATGAACAAGAAATAAAACCAAAGAGAACCTGATGGGTGTGCCCAGATTGTTAGATGGAGCTCAAAACTCAAGATCAAGTCTCATTCCTCAGTTTACCTCTGCCTTAATGATGACATAATGGGTGGACTAAGAGCTCTTAGCCCACCTGATCATTAAACGTCCACCAATCAGGGGTTGCCATTTACTTGTCAAGGGAGAGCCCAATAATGTGCTGTTAGGAAGACAGTAGGGCATTTAAGACCCTGCATCTTTGTCTTGGTTACTGAGAGAAGCCACTGACTATTAATTTATTGATTATTGGTTAGACTAATAAATTGATTATGACTACCTGGAAACTTTGACCCTCAGAATTTTTAATTACAATATCTTCCTCCATCCCCTTCTTGAGAAGGCAAGAAATTTGCTATGAATTATACATGTGATATTACACAAAGCATGTTTTCCCTTTAGCAAAATAACAGATGTTTTAATGTACAGGTTTTAGAACTATAGAGGACATTAGACCGCCTCATATGATTCCCTTATTATGTTATAGAGGAGGAAACTGAAGTCCAGAGAAAGGAAATGCCATCACCCATGGTCCCACAGCAGCTACATGATGGAATTTCAACTAGAACTAAGATTTCCTGACACCTACTTCAGTGTTCTTTCAACTGGAAGTCTAATTATTATTAATAAATGATCACATAAACTTTCATGTCTATTAATAGAATATTATTATCACATTTTATGGATAACAGTAGTAATGATAATTTCACTGTCCTATCAATGTTTAATGTCTATGTTACAAGAATCAATTCATTAAGTTAATTTTTTCCTGTCATTAAATTTTGATTTCTGATCAATTAAAAAACATGTTGCAGAATTAGATTTGTTAGCACCATGGAAACAAACCATACTATCATCGCTACAATGGCTAGTCTGCCATTTTTATCTATTTATCTTTATTCTACTTTTCAGAATGCTGGAAAGGAAGGGAAAAAAAAAACACTATACACACATATAAGAAAATTTAAATTACTGGAGACAGAATTCAGGGCCTATATAAATCAGATTTGAGGAAAACATATAGGTGTTATTTGAACCAATATATATTCACAGAATTTCAGAGTTGAAATAGACCTCAGGCTCACCTATGAAGGATCTCTTGTATAAGATCTCCAGCCAATGGTTCCCATGCGTTCATTCACACCCTGTGGTGATGGGGAATCCTTTACATCCCGTGGCAGCTCCTTCTAATTTTAGACAGCTCTAAATGTAGGAGGCAGTGTGGCAGGTAAGAGTGTAGGTCAGCCTTAGAGTCAGGAGGACCCAGGTTTTCCTCATATTTTTGATGCAATTTAAGTTGTCTGACCATGGGAAAGTAACTTTACTGCCTGGTCCTGGGTAATACCCTAAAGAATATGGTAGTGGCCAAGTAGTCTGTGTGAAAGGAAGGAATTCCCACAATGGGTGTGCCCCAGAACCATAACACTGTTAAATGTTAGAATGATGATCTGGACCAAAATCATTAGGGACTATTTCTGAAATGTTCCATTTTGCATCTCTTAACCCTTTCTGCCAGATCTGCTCTCTCTAAGGAGAACAGATTGAATCCCTCTTATAGGCTTCAATCTTCAAATTCTTGAAGACAGCTGTCGTATTTCTCCTAAATATCTTCTCCTCTAGCCTAAATCTCTCCATTGCGCAGGTATCTCTCAAATGACATCTGCCCTGGTCGCAGATTATTATTATCTCTAGCTGGTTGGTGTCTTTCTTAAGCCATGGTGCTCAGACCTGAACACTCTACTCACAGCAGGGCCTGACTGGGATAATGAACAGCAGGATTTTTACTTAATTCATTCCTCAAAGCAAATGAAGATGGCATCCACTATTTTGGGCTGGAATATGACAGTGCTGACATAGTTCTCTCTAGACACATCCATCCCATCCTCTCTACTTGCAAAGTTGAGTTTCTGAACCCAAGTATTAGGATTTGCATTTGTCCCTGTAAACATTTCACTTTTGATTGAGCTCAATTGTCTAACCTCTCAAGATCACACAGCTGCCAGGCATTCGGTCTTCTTGATACAGAAACCTGGTGATGTCATTATTTCACATCTGCTAAAATAATCTGGTATGGATCACTGTTGTCCTCCTTTGATGAAAGAGAATTATTATAGACATACAGAATGGAAATGACCAACACCTCACTCATTCATTCATTCATTCATTCATTCATTCATTCATTCATTCATTCCCTTAAGAGA
>NW_027187352.1:11763474-11766391 GCF_028583685.1 Petaurus breviceps papuanus
CATTCATTCATTCATTCATTCATTCCCTTAAGAGATATCAAGTCCCTACTCTTACCATAACAATAGATACCATGCTTCACTCATCAACCAAATGAATAATATATCATAATATCAAAGAAACACCTCATGTTGAGCACTGAATCACCACAGTAAGAGACTGGGCACATTCCATGCCAGTAAAATTGCTCTTCAGAGTAATATATTCAACATGTTTATCTAATAAGTATGTCAAAACATTACTCTTTGGTGGAATATATATTTTCCTTCAAAATATTGTATTTAGTCTGTAGAGGGATTTTTTTTGTAAGGGTCTTTATTTATTGGGAAGAACATGTTCATATCTTTCAAGCAAATGGGTTCTGGGAAATTTTCTGTAAGAGAAAGATTTAGCAGCTGCCCACAGGTTACTCTCCAAATGGGATGATGAATTTCCCAGAGTTTTCTACCTGCTATAAACAATCCTCAAATACCAGATGGAAATTATTATCTTGGTCCGTTTGATTTACAGAGCCATTAAAAGAGTCTCTGTAGTACAAAGAAAGTAGAAGATGTGCCCATAACCTAGAATACAATCCTTTTAGATCCTCATGCTGACACAACAAGAAGGAGAGTCAAGATGGCTTGAGACTCCATCTATCCTTTTTCCTTCTTCTGTCACAAGGAGTGGGTAGATGTGTGTGTGTGTGTATTTATTATATATGTGGACATATGCATATAGAGGGGTGTCCAGAGAAACCGAGCCAGTATGATTTATTCCAATTATAGAATGGTAGGATTTAAAAGCTACGAGGGATGTTAGATATATACTACGTCAATATCCTCAACTGACAGGTAAAGAAAAGGAAATCTAGCAAGGGGAATTGATTTCCTCTGAGTCTTACAGGTAGTGAGTGACAGAGTTGGAATTTGAACTCAGGTCTTTTGATTATAGGGGCAGTGCTATTTCTGCCCCTAGCATGCATCAGCCTATTGTCACTGCTAAAATGCCCAAGCAGGAGAGAGAGAAAGGCCAATCAAGTTATCAGGAAAATGTCCAAAAGGAGGATGAAAAAAATAAGGACAAATAATGGCACATTTCTATAGTACATTATCTTTTATAAAATGCCTTACCCACCATGACATGTTGATGGAATCCTAATAAAGCTCCCCCAATCCCCAATATTCTAACTTCCTGATAGGTTCCTAGCCGCTCAACCCCCACCCCCACCGCCACTAAATATCCTAACTTTCATACATGCTTCACTGCTCACTAGAACAATAGGTGTGTCCATGAACTCATACTTCTCACAGAAATAGCAGGCGTGTCCATGTGATGGGATCCCAGCCACTGCCTCTAGCTATCTACTGCCTCCAGACCCATTTCTCATATTTCCCACAGAAATAGCAGGTGTGTCCTTGCTCTCAACCATAAATATATCCACTAGTCTCAAACAGAACCACAATACTCAGCCAATCAGAAAGCCAGGATGCCCAAGCAGGATGTGGACCCCAAAACAATAGAAGGGCCTTTCCCTAAATAGGCACCTGTGCAATAATAGTAAAGAACTGACCTAGAGTGAACTTATGATGTAAAGAGGCTCATTATAATATCATTATCATATATACATAACTCCCATGGGTTTTTCTTTATGCATGGTGGGTATTGCATTTGCTGTTCCACTGTGGCTGGGACTCTTCCCCTATTAGCTAATTCCTTAACCAATCCCTCCTGCCTTTTTAATATTCACAATTTCTGTTATGTAATTGCATTTTTACCCTATAAAATGCATCTTGCTTTCACTAAAGTTTCTGCTTCCTCTTAGAACTTAGCCCACTTCATGAGAGGCATCTCAGTAGATGCCTATATTTGGATTAGAGGTGGTCTGATTGAATTCTTTGAGATGGTTCCACCACAACATGTCATGAAACCACAACAGTTTTTGGTGTCCCTGGGTGGGCAGAATTGAAACCACAAGATTGTTATCTCATTAATGGGGAAATTGAGGCAGAGAGAGATGAAATGCATGTACTAGACTCATATTACTTTTAAGTGTTAGAACTGGGAGGACAGAATGATGGGCTCATAATTTGTGTAGTCATGAGTTTATTGATACAGAAAATTCCCAAATGAATAATGCAGTTTTCACCTTCTCAGAAAATTAGAATAATAGAGAGCTGCCTAGAGCAGTGAGATGGTAAGTGACTTGCCCAGAGTCACACAGTCAGTACGCTTCAGAGGCAGGGTTTGAACCCAGGCCTTCTTGACTGACTCCAGCTCAATATCCAATAAGATATGTTGCCTCTCTGTACCTCTCAAGTCATTCTAACCTTAATGCTTTTTACATGGCAGGTGTGTGTACACACTATTATTCAGCCCTTACAGACATAAACTGGATTTGATGTGGAGCTGCTTCTTACTTATGAGACACTTAGTGGTGAATGCAGACTTAACAGAGATGCCTTCCCCTGACAATGAATGGGAGCTTTCTGGCTTTGGCACCAATTCATCCTCAGGCACAAGTGATAAAATTGTGGGTCATCCATTGTTTGTATTTCCTCTGAAAATGCAATAAAATTCTAGAATCATAGGATTTAGATCTCAAAAAGACCTGTAAGATTATGTCGTTCAATCTTTTGTTTTATGGATGAAGAAACAAGATCACTCAGTAATTAGCGGAGCCAATAATCAAACCAAAACCCTCTAATACCTAATCTAATCAATAAACATTTATCAAGTACTTGCTATGTGTCAAGCAATGTTCTGAGCACTAGGGATAAAAAAAAGAGGTAGAAGACAGTCTCTTCCCTCAAGAAGCTTACAATGTAATGGGAGCC
This sequence comes from Petaurus breviceps papuanus, assembly GCF_028583685.1. Taxonomy (NCBI): domain Eukaryota; kingdom Metazoa; phylum Chordata; class Mammalia; order Diprotodontia; family Petauridae; genus Petaurus; species Petaurus breviceps. The sequence continues at coordinate 11,766,289 of NW_027187352.1, forward strand.
AACATGCAAACAAATGTATACAAATCTATATTTATTTCTATCTATATATCTCCATTTATCTATCTATCTATCTATCTATCTATCTATCTATCTATCTATCTAT
>NW_027187352.1:11766401-11829562 GCF_028583685.1 Petaurus breviceps papuanus
CTATCTATCTATCTATCTATCTATCTATCTATCTATCTATCTATCTACCTACCTACCTACCTACCTACCTACCTACCTATCTATCTATCTATCTATCTATCTATCTATCTATCTATCTATCTATCTATCTATCTATCTATCTATCTATCTGGTTCATGGAAAATAACTAATGTAGAGTAGACACTAGAATTAAGAGACGTTGAGGAAGGCTTCCAGTAAAAGATGGTTGGGACTTAATGTAAGTCAGAAAGGTCAGTAGTTGGAGCAGACGAGGGATAGTGTTCTAGTCATAGGAGACAACCAGAGAAAAACACCTAGGGTTGAGACATGGAGCATCTTGTGGAACATCTAGGAGGCCAGAGCCATTGGATCAAAGAGTGGGCGTTGAAGCATAAGGTGTAAGAAAACTGGAAAGGCAGGAGGGTGCCATAATATGGAAGGTTTTGAATGCCAGACAACATTTTTTAATTGATCCTGGAGGCAATCAGGATCCACTGAAGTTTATTGAGTAGGGATAATATCAGCTACTTTATGGGATGAATTTTTTGCTTTTGCCTTTGTATTCCCAGCATTGTTCCTCCAGAACCTGGCCAGGAGTCATAGATGTTTAATAAATGCTTGCTGATTAGCTGATGGTTGATTGATATAGTGTTTGATTGGCTGATGGTTGATTGATATAGTGTTTTCCCTGATACACCAAACTGTTCTTTACTCCCAATAATCTCACATTTAATCTTCATTGGCCTATTGAAACCCAAACATTAAAACAAAGGGTTTGTTAAAAACTTAGTAAGAAAACGTATGTCAAATAAATCAGACAAACTAACTTCCAAAGACTCACATAGTCCCAAAATTTCAGAATTGGGAGGTACCACAGGTGCCCCTTAGTCTAGACCAAGAGTGGGAACCTGCAGCCTCGAGACCACATGTGGCCCTCTAGGTCCTCAAGTGTGGCCTTTTAACTGAATCCAAACTTCACAAAACAAATCCCCTCAATAAAAGGATTTGTTCTGTAAAATTTGGTTACGGTCAAAAGGCCACACGTAAGGATCCAGAAGGCTATATGTGGTGTGGCCTTGAGGCCACAGGTTTCCCTACTCAAAGTCTAAACAATTCCTAAACAGAAATTTCCTCTCTACAAAATTTATGACAAGTGTACACCATGGTTCTGCCTGATGACCTCCTGAAGACCTCCTACCTCCCTGGGTAGCCCATTCATTTTTGCACAATCTCGATTGTTAAGAAATGGTTGCCCACCCCCAGTATATTGAGCCAAAAATCTACCTCTGCAGCATACATGGATTGGTTGTTGTCATGCCCTCTGGAGCCAGAGAGAACAAGCCTGGCCCTCTTTCACATGATAGCCCTTCAAATATTTGAAGAAAGTGACCATGTTCCCTCTAAGTCTTCATCCCTCCATCCCTGGTTCCTTCAATTCATCAAATTCACAAATGCCAACTATAAATTGATATGAATTATTAACTCCCCCAACCTCTCATGCCATTTTTTACCCTAACCATCTCTTCAGCTTTTCTATAAAATCTTCGGCTTTGCTGTAGTTGCTAAAGTCTTTTTCCTCACTTTCCTCCAAATATATAATTCTAATTGTAGGGTTATCTTCTAAATTTTCAGTCTGTCTTTTCTGAGAGGAGCTCTTGGGAACTTTCTGGAGGGTTAAGAAAGCAACCTGTCTAATTGTGTACTTAGACTACTGGCCTTAGAGACAATAACGACAATGATGTTGATAGCAATAATAATAGACAATTATATAATAGCACATTAAGATTTTCAAAACACTGTATGCATATGAGGGTAGCTAGGTGGTGTAGTTGATAGAGCTCTGGGCCAGGAGTCAGGAGGACCTGAGTTCAAATCTGGCTTCATACACTTCCTAGCTGTGCGACACTGGGCAAGTCACTTAACCTTGTTTGTCTCAGTTTCCTCAGCTGTAAAATGAGCCGAGGAAGGAAAAGGCAAACCACTGTAGTATCTTTGCCAAGAAAACCCCAAGTGGGGTCATGAAGAGTTGGGCATGACCGAAACTACTCAAAAACAAAAAATATATGTGTGTGTGATTATTACAGCTAGAAGACTTTAAAGCTCATTTAGTCCGATTCTCTCTCTTTACAGATAAGAAAAGTGAGACTTCCAGAGGTGAAATCAGTTGCTTAAAGACATACAGTTAGTGGTAGATCCAGTATTAGAATAGGGCCTTGCAAAATCATTGAATCCTACAGATGGGAACAGCCTTATTGCAAGCCCCTCATATGATGTTACAGAAAGGTCAGAGACCTGTATTTCTTGGCAAATATCCTGTGTGGCTCTGTCAACTTTTATTTTTTTATTTTATTTTTTGTTTTTTTGCTTTTTGGAGGGTAATTGGGGTTAAATGACTTGCCCAAGATCACACGGCTAGTTTTTGTGTTAAGTTTCTGAGGCTGGATTTGAACTCAAGTCCTCCTGACTCCAGCGCCGGTCCTCTATTCACTTCACTACCTAGCTGCCCCAACTCAGTCAACTTTTGAGGCCCCCAGTTTCTTCATCTGTATAATGACAGAAAGGATAGTAGAAACTGGAGGATAAATACATGATCTTAGAATCATGAACTGGGTTTAAGCTCTGTTTCTTACACGTGGTTTCCATGACTATGAGGGAGTTACTTATACTCTCCAATAGTGAAAGACTCCAGGTTATAGACAGGTTACTGATCTGCCTGGCAAAGGGGATTGCTATATTGGGAGCTCCTTGCACTGATGAAATCACATCTCTAAAACAAACGAAAGCAACACAATGAAAGAACTTGGCTAACATCTCTTTTGGCCCCAAATCTTATAAGTGAATGATTTTTACAATAGAAGCAAGTGAGATACAAAGAATTGACTTGCCCACAGGCAGACAGGCATCTAAATAAGCTTTGAATTCAGGTCTTCTGCTTTCCTTTCAGTGTCCCCCATCTACACCCCTGCCACTCACACCAGACAGCATAGTATGAGTAGCAATGAGAATCAGAGATATCTTTCTTGCCACTGATTCTGATCTTGAGGCTATCCCACATGTCAAGATGATATTTTTCTCTATAAATCTTTATGTCTTTCTGTTGTTTTGTTCTTAATTTCAGTGAATAAAGTTGGATGGGAGATGCCATGTAGAATCAGCTGCTCTGTGCTCTCCATTTTACTGGGTGGCTAACCTCAGTTCTTGAAGAATACTGACTCCCACAGGGTCTAAATTACACCTTTTGCACTAAAAGGTGAGGAGCAGACTACTATTTGTGGGACAAATTGCCAGTGGGAGGGTTGGGTTTTCAGGGAGGGAATGCAACCACAGAGAAGAGATAAAGGCTTAAGTCAAGATTCCATCAAACTGATTTCTTTGTGATGATGTCTGAGATAGGAATGGTTTCTCAGCAGGAAGATCTAAGTGGAAAAGAAACAAGGTTGACTTCCAGCCTGGGGATTAGAGGAGCAATGGTGACACTGAAATCCAAGGTGTCTATTTATTTTGTATACAGTTTGTAGGAAGTTTGGGTGAGGCCTGGCTGTAGATTCAGGAAGAGCTTGGTTCAAACTTAGCCACTGACTTGTACTGACCCACTGATTCTGTACAAATCATTTAGCTTTTTTGGACCCTAGACAGGTCTCTAACGTGATAAATTGCAGTGTGTCTGCTTTTCTTTGGTAGAGGCAGTTAGGTGGTGCAGTGGATAGAACTCTGGGGCTGGGATCAGAGAAGATCTGAGTTCAAATCTAGCCTCAGATATGTACTAGCTATGTGATCCTGGGCAAGTCACTTAGTCACTGTCAGCTTCAGTCTTCTCATCTGTAAAATGGAAGCAATAGAAGGACCTATTTGTAAAATGCTGAGAACAATGGCTGGCACATCATAGGAACTTAATAAACGTTTGCTTCCCTCTCCCACCCTTCCCAGAGGGACTGTCCACACTGGAAATTAACAATAATAATCGTTTGTGTCTTCCTGTTCCTGGCAACCAACATATTGACTCAAATTTAGTGGGCATTCTACCCCTACTTTCTAGTTCTAGCATCATAGTCACAGACATCTCTATTGGAAAGAGTGTGTCAATACACTCCCCTAAGGTTCTACTCAGCATCCCTGTGAATTCACAAACCAAATACTACTCTCTGGATTTTTGCTATTATTCCAGTCATGTTCACATCTTTGTGATTCCATGACCTATAGCTTGCCAGAACTGGCCATGAAGATATTGGAGTGGTTTGGCATTTCTTTTTCTCAGTGGACTAAGGCAGACAGTGATTAAGTGATTTACCCAGAGTCACATAGCTACTAAGTGTCTGAGACCAAATTTGAACTCAAGCTTTCCTGACTCCAATCCCATCACCCTATCCACTGAACCACCTGGCTTCCTCCTCCCTAGATACCCCTTTCTTATATGTATAGAAGTCCTTAAGGGCAGAGATTGATTTGGCTTTGTTATTGCTGTGCCCCCTCTTTCTCTTCTCCTTAGCATAAATCTTAGTACATTATATTCTTAATAAAAGCTTTTTTTTGTTCATCATTCATTCAATGAACAAATACCTGTTTTACAATTCAATTCAATCCAGCATTTATTACTGAACCTGCTGGCAGGAAGACCTGAGTTTAAATTTGGCCTTAGACACTTCCTAGCACTATGAACCTGAGCAAGTCACTTAATATCATTTGTCTCAGTTTCCTCATCTATAAAATGGGGATAATAATATCACCTACCTAGCAGGGTTGTATTGAGGATCTATTTAATGAGACAATAACTATAAAGTGTTTAGCATTGTGATTGGAACACAGTAAGCCCTATATAAATGCTAGCTACTACTATTATTTTAGATTGTGAAGCAGGACACTTAGGGACACTTCAAAGTCATTATGAGGTCATTGTTATCTGAATACCAAATGACTCTACATGTTCCTCTGAAGTCCTGATAGGACACAGAAGGCAAAGTGGCCCAGGTATATTTTCTTTGTAACTTTACTGTTTTTTAGATACTTTGGGATGTTCTTCTCTTCTCCAGATTTTCCCCTCCAAATCCTCAGTGGGGGATGAAAGAAATATTGAGTTTTCAGAGGTTATGCCAGTGGAGCACAAGCCCTGGTTGGTCCCACCAAGCAAAAAGGGAGATACTGTAGTGTAGAGAGTGTTGGACTTGGAGTCAGCAAGATTCTGTATTTGACACGTGGGGAAAGGCACTTTGTCTTTTTCAGCCCCAGTTTCTTTAAATGTAAAATAGGAATCATAATAGCATCTACCTTAAAGAGGTTGTTGTGAGAATCAAATGAGATAATATATAAAACATTTTGTAGCCTTTAGATATATAGATGGTCTTCTTAAATTATTATGATCATACTTCATTCCTCCCCAGGTTACATTCTGAACTTTCTCTTACCATGTATGGTTCTCCAGAAACCCCTTAACCCTGAAAGCCCCCTCTAGCCCTTGATTTCACCCATTTGAAGTACCCTCCATTCTCTGGCCCCTCCCTCTGATTGGATGGGTCTTTCTGGAACCTCCATTTAAGGAGGTTGCCCAGGCTAGCCATGTCTCATTCCTCTCCAGCTTTCTCTATTGCCCTGCCCCCATGCCCGATGTACTAGGAACCTTCCTCCTATCCCATGCCCTCTCCCCACCTCCCCTTTTTGTTTTCCTTCTATGTTTTATCTTTGCCTCATCTGTATACAAGCTCCTTAAAGGTAGGAACTGTCTTCCTGTCTTCCTTTCGGCTAGTATTTGTATCACCAGTATTTAGCAGGGCCTGGTACATAGTGAAAACTTAATGAATGCTTGTTGACTGATGATACCTAATAATTTTTTCTTAGTCTGTCATCAGAGGACATATCTAGTTATGTTCATATAGTCCATCAACAAAGATTTATTACTACATGCCTGGCACTCTTCTAAGTGGTACAAAGAAAGGCAGAAAACAAACAGTCACTTCTCTGAAGGTGCTCACATCACCAGAAGGAGCTCACATCACCAGAGGGTCTGTTGCTAGCAGAGAAAGACTTTGGCTACATAAATTCATATGGAACTCTATATCGAAGTCCAAATGATTACAATCTTCCATCAGTGGGAGAAGCATCAATGGCAGATGTTTTGAAGTACTAACAGCTTTCATGTATTTACAGAGCACTTTGGGGTTTATAATTCTTTCTTCTGAGATATGAGGTGGTTGTGGCAAATGCAGCTCAGAGAAATAAAAAGATTTTGTCATATTCATGTGACTTGTCAGTGTAAGAAGTTTAAAGGTTTAAATCCCAGACCACAAGAATCCACATTCTCACTATTAAGTAAAAAAAAAATGCAGCAAAGCAAAACAAAACAAAAAACCTTTTCAAAAGAGGGCTTTTTCATCCATCATTTTATTTGATCATTACAATTGCTTCTGGAGTTGGATGGTAGTGGTTAAGTCAGAAAGTGAGAACAAATGGTGGAGATCATTTGAAAGTATTAGTACTGGGAAAATTGACAATATACAGTGGTGGAAATCTTAGAGACCACACAGACAAAATATAGGAGGGTAAATGAATTTTGGAAGCAATCAACAAAGTCTTCACTGACAGGAAATGTCAGTGATGGAGGCCTTCAGATATCTAGAAGTTTGCCCGAACATTTTGTGATTAAAAACGTAAAATAAAATTTTAAAAATTCATAATTTGCCTCAATGATGATTTAGTTCTTTGAATAATGAAAGGAAAGATGATGGAATCTGCCATTATGGGCATGATTCTGATCAGAAAAAAGGACAAGAATAAAAAAATGGAAATGGTAAAATAGCTTATGGGCAGAAAACCAGCCAATCTCTTATATGCAACCATGATTTAAAGGATCATATTTGAGAGGTCTGGCAAAGGATACATAGGAGTCTATGGCCTAAAATTTTATGAGAATAAAGTCCAAGAAGGATGAGAAACTCTCAAATACAAAGTTCTGCTGATCTAAACAACTGTGGTGAGGCAGAAAAGGGGGAGTGGTAGAAATATAGATACATGTGGATGCTCAAGGAAGTCACCAACCATTTCCGATTTAAAGGAAGCCTAGCTAGAAGTGAAGTGGCTTGGCGTAATAGAAAACCAGTCCTGAGAGCTGAGTTCAAGTCTTGTGTCTAACACATAGCAACTGTGTGTCCCTTCCTAAGTCATTTAACATTTCAGTGCCTTAGACAACACCAAAAATGTAAGTTCCAGAAAAGATGCTGACTTCATTTGGTGAAAGGACTGTTTTCGTTAAGCAGTTCCCTATCCTCATAAAATCACAGATCTAGTCCCTGCTTCAACATATGTGTGAATACTTACAAATACATATATGTGCACATATACATGGATATATAAAACATATACATGCATATGAATCTATACATATATATGTATACATGCATATACATATATTCATGCATATGTCCTAAAGTTTTAGGGCAGTTTTATGCTTTAGAAGTATAAATATGAAAAACTTCTAGCAGCATCATTTGAAAAATTACTTATTTAAATTTCTTTTATATATACTTAGATTTGTGAATTTTGAATAATAAATTTTAAAATTTAATTTAGTTCTCTGTATGACACTTTTGGAGACTGGAGAATTGGTAGAAGAGTTTAATTGTTTGGTCACTTCCATCACCTCATCTACCTCTATTATATTTTTTCTTGTGTATCACATGAAAGTTTTCATGTATGTATACAAAGCTTGTTCTTTGGATGATCTTAAGCCTAAGATTGCAAATGCAATCCTTTAAGTTACTGAGTAGCAGCTGATGAAAGTGTCATCGAAGTTTGAAAATCAACTAGTGTGATGAGTAGGTAAATTATTAATAAGAAATATTAATATTTTTAAAATAATTTACCTTTCAAATGTGATCTTTTCCAACTTCATAGCATTTACGTTTCTGAAACTATTAAAAAATAAACAAAAGCACCAAGACTTTTGGGACATCATGTATATATGTAGATATTTTTGTTGCTTAGTCATTTAATTCATGTCTGGCTCTTTATGATCACATTTGGCGTTTTCTTGGCAAAGAAATGGAGTAGTTGACGTTTCCTTCTCCAGCTCATTTTACAAATGAGGAAACTGACGCAAAAGGGTTTAAGTGATTTGCCTAGAGTCACACAGCTAGTAAGTGTCTGAAGCCAGATTTGAACTCAGAAAGATGACTCTTCCTAACAGCAGGTCTGGTGTTCTACACTATTCACTGTGCCAACTGGCTACCTCTCTTTCTGTCTGTCTCTTTTTCTCTGTGCCTGTCTCTCTATACACACATATGCAAATATATATGCACATACATACATATATATGCATACATATAAATACATGTATGTATATGTTCGTATACTGATATTGATAGAACCAGCTATATACAGATGGTATGAGGGTTTGTTAACTGCATTTGAAGGATCATAATCCTTTAAGAATAGTGTCAGAAGTCCTAAAGCTGAGAACCAGTTGAAGAAATATTCAATAAGTCTTAAAGAAAAAAAATGGTAGTTTTAGCTATGCTGGAGAAAAGGGTCAATCAATAAATGGAAGAGTTTACTGCTTAGGGAGAAAGCTATGATGATGATGATGATGATGATGATGATGATGATGATGATGATGATGATGATGGACTAAGAAGAGAAGGCAGAATTATTCATTTCATGGCATAGATAGAACTTGATGACCTTCACCATTCCTTGTAGCTTTGAGATTCTTTGATGCTCTGAACCTTTCCAATTGGCTCAATAAGCAAAGATGGACCAAGATGAGACAGGAACCTCTTAGCTCTCATTCTTGGTTATAAAGGCACCAACCCCTTGAAGGCACCTAAAAACTCTTTAACACTTAGAAAATTTGATATTCATGCTCCTACATCAAAAGGTTGGGGCAGCCATTATGCATTAAAATTTGTCATTTTAAATTGCCTTTTTGCTAGCACTAGCAATATAGATATTGAAATTTCTTCAGAAAGTGCTTATCTCATCAAGAGTAAAATTATAGTATATGAAATACTAATTACAGTATTATGAAGAAGGTTGAACTTTTCAGTGACATTCTATCTATTAGAAGAATACTAATTTTCCTTCTTTCTTAAGGCAGAAAGAGCCGCCCATTATAAGAAATGTAATCTCCTCATGTGCCCACCTGCCTTTATGCCCATTCAAATGTTTTTTTTTAATAATATAGAAAAGCTGGAGAGAAGGGTTGTGTTTATAACTGTCTTTTCCCAAGCATACTAGTCTCTCTACATGATTTAACACCAAGTGCATTGGGTGCTTCAGAAGATGAACTACAAAGGAATAGACTACAAAAAAACAACCTAACACCAGAAGAAATCTCATGGAGTAAATGCAGAGCCTCAGTTCAAGGTGAGGAGAAGCAATGTGGAATCATGGAAATAATGCTGGGTTTAGAATAAGAAAAAAATGGATTTTTACCCTTAATTACCCACATAACTTCAGACAAGTCACTCTAACTCTTTCTAAGGCTTGTTATTATTTTTTCCTTCTATAAGATGAGAGGATCAGGCTAGATGATCTCTAAGGCTCCTTACAATTTAAAAAATCTCTCATGCTCAGAGGATTAGTAAGGGATTGTGGCATTGGAAGTAGTACACTGATTTGGTACAAGAAGACCTGAGTCCATGTCCTGCCTTTGACACACACTGACTGATCAGTGACAAGTCACTTGACTTCTCAGTTGATGTGGGTAACTCTCTTAGATCATAATTGGCAAAGAAGGTGCCAAGCTGCCTTAGTACAGAGAGTTTCCTTATCAAGGAATTTCCTGTACCAGGGAAATCACAGGTTGGGTGCCTATACCTATTATAATTGTCAATAGCTCCCATTTTTTACAATCCATTGTGACACTTTCTCCTTTCAGTTGAGACTGCTCTTTCCAAAAATACCAATGCTCTAATTCTCAAATTTAACAGCCCTTTCTCAATACTCATCCTTCTTGATCCCTCAGAAACCTTTGACATTGTGAGTCATCATCTTCCTCCTCTCTTCTCTCTAGGTCTTTGTGACATTTCTCTATCTGGTTTTCCCTTCACCAGTGTGACTGCTCCTGAATATCCTTTGTTGTATCTTCATCTGTGTCATACCTGCTAAAACATGGGTATTCCCCAGGAATCTGTTCTGGGTCATCTTCTCTTCTCCTCTATACTATTTTACTTAGTGATCTCATCAACTCCCTTACATTAAATTATCACCTTTATATAAACGATTCTCAGAGCTATTTTCCTAGACCTAAGTTTTATTCTGATCTCCAGTCTCCCACCTTCAACTGTCCAGACATTAAGCTGGATGTCCAGTAGCAATTTTAAGCTCAAAATGTCAAACAATAAACTAACTTTTCCCCCAAATCTTCCTCTTGTTAAATTCCCTATTATTTTCAAATGCATTGTCATCTCCCTTAGCCACCCAGGCTCATAATATTGATGAAATACTCAGTTCTTCATTCTTTCTCACTTTTCCATAACTAATCAATTGCAAAATCTCATTAACCCAGCCTTCACAATATCTTATAAGCACGACCCTTTACTTCTGAACTGTCATCAGTCTGGTACATGTCTTATCCTTTCATTCCTAGATGATTCCAATATCATTTTGGTCAATCTCCATGCCTCAAGGCTCTTTCTACTGCAGTCTATCCTCCATTCTTCTATCAGTGTTATTTTCTTTAAATTCAGTTCTAATTATATCACCCCCCTCCCCATCCATTAGCTCCCTATTACTTTTAGGATTAAATATAACATCTTCTGTTTGCTTTTTAAAACCTCTCATAACCTGGCCTCCTCTTACTCGTCCAGTCTTCTTATATCTTATCACCTTGTTGTTCCATTCATATAACATTCGATTTCCTTGCTGGTATCTTCTACATTCTTAGCTGTGTCCCTTGGCTTCTTTCAGATCTCACCCAAGTTCTTACCTGTCGTAAGCCAGCTTTCCTGGCCCTCCCTGATGCTAGTGGCTTCTATCAGTTGAGAGTATCTCCAATGAATGAATCCTGTATGTATCGCATTTGTATAGAGTTATTTTACTTCTCCAAATAGGCTGTAAATTCCTTGCCTTTATTTCTATCCCCAGAACACAGAAGGCTCTTAGTAAATGTTCACTGACCTGAACAATTCCGTGAAACAGAGAGTGCAAATATTATTGTCTCCCTTTTAGATAATAGAAATCAAAGCCTATGAATTGATCTGCCCAGGGTTTCATCATTAGTAAAGGGCAAAGAAAGAAAACAAACCTACTCTCCAGATTTCCAGATTAGCCTTTGTTCATACTATTCATCATTCTCTGTCTTGATCCAAAGCTAGCAGACCCACTTGCAACTAATCTGTTTTTAGAGAGTCTTGGCTCTATAACTAACAATCTGTGTTACTTTGGAGAAGCCACTTCTCCTCTCTAGGTCTGAGTCTTTAATCAATAAAATGAAAGGGAATAGATGATTCATATGGTTCTTTCTAACCCTAGATCCTATTTTTATAAGAGAGTAGATAACAAATCAAAAAAGACTAATCATGAGAATACGATCCTTTCTATTCAGCCCTTTCCCTCTTTGGGAAAGACATTTGATGTACAAATGGGAAGAATATTTTCTTAAAAGATGTGGCTCTGTCTGCCTTAATAAAGAAGTTTAGTGTTCTTCTAATAAAATGGAATGGCATAGAAACAATTTATATTCTTCATAACACAAGCAGGTGATGTTTTGGTAATCCAGGTACCAGTGTATAGTCAGTTTTGCTATGACAGAACATATGGGTTCCCTAAGAAGCACATTGCTATGTAAAACTGTACAATAAAAACACACACACCTTCAGGATACAATACTCAAAAATTTTATCAGCAACACATAAAAAGATAGGAACTAATAAAAAATGGTAGCACAGTTGTATATACACTAAATTAACAAGAAAAAAAAACATAATGTAAGAAATAATGGTACTACACTGGGACTTGGGCTGCTGCTCAGCCTGGATCCTGGTTCCCATGGGCTAGGCTGGTGATGTGTTAATTAAGCAATTGGGGCAGGGTACAATGTTGGGCCTCAGAGATGGAGGCCGTGGTGAAAGTATGGTAAAGAGGTGGGGTAGAGGCAGACCAGTCCTAGTTCCTACTGGGCTAGGAAATACACACTAAATATGACACTACACCTTGAAAAAAAGGCCTGGAGTTTGCTTGTGGAAGTGGGCATTTGAAGGGTTGAAGATTGTGAGTTATTATGAAGTGGTGTAATCTTCTGCATTATTGTGAAAAAAAATTAAAGTAAAAGCAATCTCAAAATTTGGGAATGCTCAAAATGTTCCTTAATATATAAACAGTGTTTAAACAAATTTGTGTTTTTGAAACATGACTTAGGCACAACTATTTGTCTGAGCACCTAAGGAGAGGTAAGTCTTAGAGCTATTCATATGGGCTGAGGACTATAAAGTCAGACAATTATCATACAAGTGATTTCAGAGACAGTAATATGTAAAAGTTCCAGTTTTCCCCTCAATTCTTCACTGAACTAAAACTCAACTGTTACTCTACTCTGCCTGTTAGGTTCCCTCAAAGCAAAAATATCCAAGCATCCCAAGATAAGGTGCTCCTTAGTTATGTATATAAGGCAAATTGTAAAAAGTAGAAATACCATTCATATTTCTATGTCACTTTAAGGTTTATAGAGCATTTTTTAAGGAACAGATAGATGGTTTGATTATTACCTTTATTTTTCATGATGGGCATTTCTTGATGTGCTTTCTATTGAACCCTCCATTTTTAACAGGAAAACTAAAAACTTAAAAAATATTACCCACAGTTAAACAAAACTAGACAATACCATGACCATGTCTGGCAGGTTAGGTGACTTTCTACTCCCATAGTATCCTACTACCTCTACATATGCTTCTGCATGCTGTGATACCCAAGTGGTCTCAAAAATATTCATTTTAGCTAAGTGAATAGAATAATTGAGTCCTTGGAGTCTCAAAAATTGTTGATCATTTAAAAAATGAATAAATTGGAAAGACTTAAGAACTCTGATGAACAAAATGAACAATCAGTTCCAGCGAACTGTTGATGAAGAACATCTCTTACCCCCTGATATAGAGGTGATAGACTGATATGAAGAATAAGATCCGTATTTTTTTCACATAGCCAATATGAAAATTTGCTTTGCTTGACTGTGAATATTTGTTTTATTGTTTGTCTTTCTTTTTTTCCTTTGGGGAGGGGAGTTGGGAATGAGAGAAAAAATAACTACTTAGTTATCGAAAATAAACAAAAAACAATTATTACTAAAACTTTCCTTCCTTAGGTCCAATTTTCTTTGGGAAGACCTCCTATAGAAATGGATCTGTGAAAGTTTAAGCAGGATTTACCTTAGTTCCTCTGGGGGAAGGATCCATTTTCTGAATACATCCCCATTGGCAACAGAGTCAGCAATGGGGAGACTAATGATAGAAAGTCCTTTCTATTGAATTTCACCAGTTTATCATCTAAGAAAGACTGATCAGAGCTCAGAATAATGTAACTGACTAGATGTATGATGATGGGCAAGTCATTTCCCCTCTTTGAGGTCTTGTCTGTAAAGTGGAAATGATTATAACCTTTGTACTACCTGTCTCACAGAGTGGCTCTGTGAAGTGGAAACACACACACACACACACACACACACACACACACCTTTTGATGGAAAGGTTGCTAAAAATAAAGAAATCCATGATAGCTAGGTTGCCCAATGGTCAGTTCTTGATTTGGTGCTTGAAGGAGTTGAATTTAAAATTTTGCTTTGGACTACCTGTATGATCCTGTGTTCCCCCTTTTCTGCCTCAGTTCTCCAATCTGTAAAATAGGGATAATAGCAATACCTATTTGGAAGGCTTCCTATGGGGATCAAATAATGTAAGGCATGTAAAGTGCTTTGTAAGCCTTAAAGTTCTATGAAATTGTGAGCTATTATTGGTATTTTAGCCAAATCTCTGAACAGCTACATAGCACAGTAGAGTGAATAATGGTCAGGGAGTCAGAAAGATTCTTCTTGGTGAATTTAAATCTGACCTCAGACACTTACTACATGTGAGATCCTAGGCAAGTCAATCCTGTTTGCTCCAGTTTCCTCATCTGTAAAATAAGCTGGAAAAGGAAATGCCAAACCACTCCAATATCTTTGTAAAGAAAGACCCAAATGGGGTCACAAAGAGTTGGATGTGATTGAAAAACAACAGAAGAACAGAAAAAATGTTGCTATCTTTCCATAGAGTCTGCCTCCACTACCTCATAGGTGTTACATGTCAAACATTTGAAGCCCATTTTGATTGAGTTCCATGAGGTTCTTCAGGTTGGGCCCAAGAATATAAATTTTTCTGCAATAGCTTCTTTCAAAAAAATGTTTCTAGATAATATAGTATAACCAGTTAAGATTTATACCAGGAATGCAGGGATGGCTCAATATTAGGTAAACTATCAGTGTAATTGACCATATCAATAACAAAACCAATAGAAATAATTACTATCTCTGTAGATTCATAAAATGCTTTGGACAAAATACAACCCTCATTCCTATTACAATACTAGAGGGCTTAGGAATAAATGGAGCTTTTCTTAAAATGATAAGTAATATCTATCTAAAACTATCAGCAAACATTATCTGTAATGAGGATAAGCCAGAAATCTTTCCCATAAGATCAGGGGCAAATCAAGGCTCCCCATTATCACCACTATTATTCAATATTGTAATAGAAATGCTCTCTATGGCAATAAGAGTAGAAAAAGAAATCGAAGGAATTACAATAGGCAATGAGAAAACAAAACTATCACTGTGCAGATGATCTGATGATATGTTAGGGAAATCCTAGAAAATCAACTAAAATAGTTAAAATAATTTATAACTTTAGCAAAGTTGAAGGATATAAAATAAACCCACACAAATCACTAGCATTTCTATATACCAACAAAGAAGAAAGAGATAGAAAGATACATTCCCCTTAAAGTAACTATAGACAATATAAAATACTTGAGACTCTACATGCCAACATCAATCCAGTAACTATATGAACACAATTACAATATACTTTCCACACAAATAAAACCAGATCTAAACAATTGGAAAATATTAATTGCTCATGAGCCAATATAAAAAGAAAACATCTGGAAGAACAAAAGGTCAAGGATATCAAGGGAATCAATGAAAAAAAGTGTGAAGGAAGGCAGCTTAGCCACACCAGATCTCAAATTGTATTACAAAGTGGTAATCATCAAGCAATCTTGTACTGGTTAAGAAATAGAGTTATGGATCAGTGAAATTGATCCATACACAATGTACACAATACAAAATATTATATGAGATAGTAATCTAGTGTTTGATAAATCCAAAGATTCAAGTTTCTGAGACAAGAAACTGCTGGAAAAACTAGAAAAAAATTGGCAGAAACTAGGCATAGACAAACATCTCACAACACATACCAACATAAGGTAAAAATGGGTACACAATTTCGATGCCAAGTGTGATACCATAAATAAATTAGGCTAGCAACAAAGTTTACCGGTCAAATCTATGGAGAAGAGAAAAATTTATGATCAAACAATAGATAGAGAGCATTACAAGATAAAGAATAGATAATTTTGAGTACACTAAATTTAAAAGGGTTTATACAAACAAAACCAATGAAACTAAGATTAGAAGGAAAGCAGAAAGTCGGTAGTAGTGCTGGTTTAATTTGAAGTGAGTATCTCTGACCAAGACCTCATTTCTCAAATATATAGGGAACTGAATCAAATTTACAAGAATACAAATCATTCCCAAATTAATAAATGGTCAATGGATATGCAAAGAGTTTTCAGATGAAGAGACCAAAGCTATCTATATTGATAATTAAAAAAACAACAACAACTTTTGAACAAACAAAACAAATGCAACCATAATTAGAAGGAAAGCAGAAATCTGGGAAACAATATCCACAGCAAGTGTCTCTGATAAAGGTCTCATTTTTCAAATATATAGAGAAATGAGTCAAATTCACAAGAATATAAGCCATTCTCCAACTGATAAATGGTCAAAGGATATGAAAAGGAAATTTTCAGATGAAGAAATCAAAACTATCTATTGGCATGTTAATAAGTGCTCTAAATCACTACTGATAAAAGGAATGAAAATTAAAATAACCCTGAGGTACCTGACACATGATTGTGATAAAATACTGTTGTACTAAAAGAAATTTTGCTAGGGCAGCTAGGTGGCACAGTGAGTAAGAGCGCTGGCTCTGGAGTAGGGAGGACCCGGGATTGGTTCTAGCCTCAGATACTTAACACCCACACAAAAAAAGAATCAGTTGTGTAACCTTGGGCAATTTACTTAACCCCAATTGCTTAAAAAAAAGAAATTTTTCTTTCAGAAAAATCTAGACTTACATGAACTGATGCAAAATGAAATAAGCAGAATGAGGAGATAATTATACACAGTATTGGATAACATACAATATCCCTTGGTGGCAGGTGTCTCATTTTACAAATTAAACAAACAAAGAAACCAAAAAACAAAAACAAAAACTGAAAGTTGTGTGACTAGACCAGGATCAGAGTAGTGAAAAAAACTTAGAAAATAGTATTAAAAGACATGAATTCACGTCTCAGCTCTGCCAATAATAAATTGTGTGAATTTGATCAAGTGACCCCAAAGATACAAAAGATTCAGAGAAACATTAGATGGGTAAACATAGAGAAATCATGAGGTCCAATGCTCTAACATCCAATTAAGGAAAGTGACTCTCAGAGAAGTTAAATGACTTGCCTATGCACATTGTACAATATTGCACAATAATCAACTGTGAATGAGAGCTATCCTCAGCAATACAATAATCTAAGACAATTCCAAAGTTCTCATGATAAAAAATGTTATCTACTCCACAGAAAGTACTAATGTAGAATTTTAATGCAAATCAAAGCATACTTTTAAAAAACTTTATTTTTCTTTCATTTTCCCTTCCTTCCTTCCTTCCTTCCTTCCTTCCTTCCTTCCTTCTTTCTTTCTTTCTTTCTTTCTTTCTTTCTTTCTTTCTTTCTTTCTTCTTTCTTTCTTCTTTCTTTCTTTCTTTCTGTCTCCTTTCCTCCATTCCTCTCATTTCTTTCTTTTTGTTCTTTTTTGTGTTTTCTTTTACAACACGATTAACATAGAAATATGTTTCTCATGATTGCACACATATAACCTATATCAAATTACTTCTCAGTGAGGGTAGAGATGGAAAGAATTTTGTACTTAAAACTTTAAAAATGAACATGAAAATTTTTATATGTAATTGGAAAAAATATTCAGAAAAAAATCTCTAACACTATGGAGTCAATATAACCTGTAAAAGCAGAAATAGAGTCCATACTCACAAACCCATGCATGGGTCCTTGAATTATGGAAGCAATAACAATAAGTGGCAATTCTACAACCCTTAGTTTACTAAGCATTTTACATACATTATTTCATTTGATCCCCACAAAATTCTCATAAGGGAGGTTCTAGTAACTTAGTCAATCAACTAGCATTTATTAATTGTCTTCTATGTGCTAACAATATGCTAAACACTGAAGATAATAAGTAAAACAAAAGACAGGCCCTGACCTCAAGGAGCTTCTACACATACACAGACACCTAGGTAGACAAAGAAGTCACATGTTAAGGATAAATTGGAACTATCAGAGAGAGGCAATTAGCACGATGGGGCATCAGGAAAAACTTCTGGCAGAAGCAAGGCCTGATGGAAGTCAGGGAAGTCAAGAAGCAGAGATAAGGGAGGGGTGAGCTCCGGTCATGGAACAAAGTTAATGCAAATGTTGAGTTAGGAGATGGCGTATCAGATTCAAGGAACAGCAAGGAGGCCAATGTCACTGAATGACAGAATCTCTTGGGGTAAAAAATGGGTAAGAAACCTGGAAATACAGGAAGCAAACAGTTTATGGAAAGCTTTATATCCAGAGTGCAGAAAGCAAAGGAGAGGGAAATGTGAGGGGAAAGGAAGTGAACACAGTGATTGTAGAATGTGTTGTCAAGAAATTTAGCCAGATAAGGGAGCAGAGATACATGTCAGATATATTATCAAGTGATGGTTTTTTTGAGAATGAAGGAGATATGCCATGTTGTAGGTAGTAGAGGAGGAGCCAGTAGATAGGGTGAGAATGAAGATAAGTGAGAGAGTGGGGATGACAGAAGGTACAATTTGCTGGACAAGACAGGATGAAATGGAGTCACTTGTGCATGTAGAAGAGATTGTCTTGGGGCATCTAGGTGGCACAGTGAATAGCCACCGGCCTTGGAGTCAGGAGGACCTGAGTTCAAATCTGGATTCAGACACTTAACACATTTACTAGCCATGTGACTTTGGGCAAGTCTCTTAACCCCAATTGCCCTACAAAAAGAAAAAAAAAGAAGGGATTGTCTTGAAATGGAGAAGGTTCACTTCTTCATATGAGACAGGAATAAAGGAGAAAATGATAGGGATATAGATTCAGAAATAGGCTCAGAGAATTTAAGTGACTTACCTTTCATCGTATAGCTACCAATCACAAGAGGTAAGAGTTGAACCCAGCTATTCTTGACTTTCAAGTCTAGAACCCTATTCAGTCCAACACAAGTGCCTCTCCAGTGTATGCATGTCACTCAGTGAGGTAGTGTAGACAGCTTGTGTTCTATTTAACTGGCTACAAATTCTCAGAATGTCGAGAACAATCTATGGATTTTTTTATTCCCTTTTTAAGCCTAGAAAAGAGTATGATAAATGACAGGTAAGAAAGTACATTGATAAATGGATGAGCAAAGCAGGAACTCATCCCTGTAAACCCTTCATTGTAGCCTGCAACTCTGCTGAGTTCCAGACTGCTATTTTTATACCCAAACCTGCCACCCATCAGTCATGGGAAAGTCTGGCTGAATGTTCAGATGACTTTGGAAACGGAAGGGAAATTGGAGCCAAGTGTACAGGTCCTGCATGTCCCCTCTGGCAGATGACTGTGCTTCTTTGTCATCCAGAAAGCAATGTCCTTTAAGATGGAGGTGGGACATTTGCAGAAAAGACAATGGAATTCCGTAATGGAGTGAACCAGGACTTAAAATAAAAAGTTGAGGATGAATCAGGGAAGAGAAGGAATGTAATCTTGGAGGTGAACTAAGTGTCTGGATTTGTGAGGAGATGGAGTATGGAGTATGGAAAGAGTGAGTAGGTAAAAGAGATATCATCACTGTCCAGAGAAAGGACAGAATTTGAACCATTATTATGCCTACTCTCTTCCTGTCTGGCTTCTCACCAGGACTTCACCATTGTCTCCAAAACCTTATTTTCCTACAAGGTCAAATCAACTCAGCAACTCATACCTCATCAGTATTCTTTGTCTTTTGTGTCCTTTCCTCCCCATGACTGAAGCAGGTGGAGGGTTCACATTGATGATCTCTCCTCATATTCAGATCTCCTTCCAAATAATTAAAAAGGAGCCAAAGGCAGACTCATCATTTCCCACTTGGCCTCAGGACTTCATCATGTCCCTAACATTACCTCCCCTCCTCTCACTCCTCACTTCTTTTCAACTTTTTTTTAATATGCTGTCCTTTCCCATTAGATTGTGAGTTCTGTCAGGTCAGAGAATGTCTTATGCTTTTCTTTATATACTCTGTACTTAGCACAGATTCTGGTATGTAGTAAGCAATTAAAATTTTTTTTCTTGCCTGATCACTTTACCTTCTACACTGAATCACTTGGAAACTATGCCCAGGAAGGGCTAAGTTATCCAATTATATAATCCCTGGGACCAGAAATTTTCATTTTCAACCCAGTCATGTTTGCCCCTTCTTCGGTGAATAAACCCCTTATTCCTTTTATTACCTTTGGCTCTGAGAACAGCGATCAAATCAACATTACCCCTGCTTCTAAAGAAGGTATATCAACGGACTAGTTTATTATTCCACATATAATCTCTATGACCCCCCCCCCCAAACTAAAGCCCCTTGTCTTGCCACCACTCTCCTGTATATCTATATCTGACATATGTATAAAGAGAGAGAAAGAGAGAGACAGAGAGAGATTTATCTTTTAGAACGTAACCTTTGAGGTGAGAAGAATATATTGGGAGAAGGAGAAAAGGAAAGAGAGAATAGGATAAATTATCTCACATAAAAGAGGCAAAATAAAGCTGTTACAAAGGAGGGGAAGAGCAGGGAGGTAAAAGGGAATCAGTCAACCTTACTCTCATTGGACTGTGTTTAAGGAGGGAATAATATACACACTCAGTTGGGTATCTTACCCCACAGGAAAGTAGGGGGGAAGGGGACAAGAAGGGGGATGATGGAAGGGAGTACAGATTGGGGGAGAGGATAGTTAGAAGCAAAAACTTTTGAAAAGAGACAGGGTCAAAGGAGAAAATAGAATAAATGTGGGGGTAGGTTCGGATGGAGGGAAATATAGTTAGTCTTTCACAACATGACTACTATGGAAATGTTTTGCATAACCACACATGTATAACCTATATTGAATTTCTTGAACCTATATTGAATTTTACCCCAGTGGGGGTAGATGAGGAGGGAAGAAGGGAGAGAATCTGGAAGTCAAAGTTTTAAAAAACCAATATTAAAAAATTGTTTTTACATGCAACTGGGAAATAAGATATACAGGCAATGGGGTATAGAAATCCATATTGTCCTACAAGAAAGTAAGGGGGAAGGAAGTAAGGGGGTATGTAGAGAGGGATATAAGAGAGGGAAAACCAGAAGAAGGGGTATTCAATATGCTTGCCATCTTGGGGTGGAGTAGGGGAAAAATTGGGAGAAAATGTGTAACTCTATCTTGTAGAAATGAATGTTGGAAACTAAAAATAAATAAATAAATTCAGGGGGGAAAAGAACGCAAACTTCTTGAGAGCAAAATCTATATGGCTTTT
This sequence comes from Petaurus breviceps papuanus, assembly GCF_028583685.1. Lineage (NCBI taxonomy): Eukaryota > Metazoa > Chordata > Mammalia > Diprotodontia > Petauridae > Petaurus > Petaurus breviceps. The sequence continues at coordinate 11,787,279 of NW_027187352.1, forward strand.
CTATTTATTTCTCTAGAACTATGCTCAGTACTTGGAACACAGTAAGCATTTAATGATTGTTTCATTCAATTTTTCACTTTTTCATTCAGTTATTTTTTCATTTACTTATGGACGTTTTGGTTATATTTGAACCTTGACACTCACTATTTGCATAACTGGGTAGATCACTTATTAGAACCTATCTCACAGATTTGTAGTGACAGGCAAATGATTTAATATATGTGAAAGAATTTCCTTGCAGTCTCAAAATGCTATATAAAATTCAGTTATCATCTGGGTTTTTTGTGTTCCCTCTAAAATGGGAATACTAATACTTTTACTAATGATCTTATGGGATTGTTAAGAGGAAATCATTATATATACCTTATATCATCATAGAAATGTGTGTTCTTATTAGAGGTGAACATATGGTCAACTTGCAGAAAGGCTTCCTTCAAGAGGGTTTTGCCTTTTCCAATGCATCATCATTGCCCTTACCAGTGCCATTCTTTAGTACAAGTTGCCTAGGTAGAATTATTTTGTGAGACCTTGATCAAGGCCCTAGTTCACCTGAAATATATTTTGGATCAGGGCTGTGATGCATAGAATTGTTTGACTGGGTACAGCACCTTCTATTCCACAATCACAGCCAAAGACTTAAAATGCAAATGCCCTGGGGAAGGGAGAGCATTGATTTCCCACTACAGTATAAACTGACTTAAAGCAAAATCTATTCTGAGAGCCTGTCTGGATATTAGGGAGAGCATTTGCTACCCAAAGGGTGAGAAGAAGGCACCAGAGAGAAGATAAAGAGTCTAGAATGGGGATAGATTGACTGACATTCATGTAAAAACCAAACCCTGGGAATTCTAACTGACAATAAAATTTGAAGTATATTATCTCGGAGGTCCTTTGCACCTCAGATAGTCTGTGATTCTGTGCCATCTCATGGCCAGATGAATTGTCATATGCTTTGGAAGTGCTTTTAGTTGGCCAGAAAACAATGGAGAAAATGGAAAACTAGAGAACTTGGCTCCAATTTCCCTTCCATTTCCAAAATCAGCTGAACATTCAGAGGAGGATTAGAAGGATGGTGAGAAGACTGGAGACCATAAAGGAATTGGATACATTTAGCCTCCAGAAAAGAAGACTGGGGGTGAGGGTGAGATGATAACTAGCTTCAAGTATTTTTAGGGTTGTCATATAGAAGAAGGATGGCACTCATTTTGATTGTCCTTAGAGGACAGCACTTTTAGGATTAGATGGAAGTTGCAAAGGGGATCAATGCTGGCTTGATATAAAGAAGAACCATATGAAGAAGGAGCTGTCCCATAGAGGAAGGTGCTGCCCAGGTAATTTGTGTGTTCCACCTCATTTGAGATGGATCCTCCTTCAAGAAGGATATGGATGACCAATTATTGAAAATGTTGTGGAGGGGATGCTTGGCCAGTTTCAAGTGAACCAAAGGATCTCTGATTTTGCCAGTCTGTGACATTTTCTGCCAAACAGGGTTTTGAGTGGAAAAGGATCTGAGGAGTAAATCTTCAGGCTTCTCTAGGATGATGTACTGTCAAAAGCTAAAGTTTGACAGGGTAGGGGATTTTCCCCAGTTCTTTAGTAAATAAGCTTTCACTATTTATCTACTACATGCATTTTGGTTGTTGTTCAGTCATGTCTAACTCTTTGTTCTCCCATTCTGGGGTTTTCTTGTCAAAGATAATGAAGTGGTTTGCCATTTCCCTGTCTAGCTCATTTTACAGATGAGGAAAGTGAGGCAAACACCATTAAGTGACTTGCCCAGGGTCACCCTATTAGTATGTGTCTGAGGCCATATTTGAACTCAGGGAAATTAATCTTCTTGATTACAAGTCCAATGCTCTATCCACTATGCCAGCCAGTTACCCTTGGCATGCATAGCACTAGGCTAATATAATCGTGGAATCATCTGCACCCTACCAACTAGACCTGGGCTGAATGGAAGATGGTGATGAAAAGGTCTCTCTCAGATTCTAGACTTGATCTTTTTCAAAGTATAGCAATTATATTTTACTTGTTTATTTTGTTTTATCCTTTCCAAATCACTTCCAAAGACATTCGTTTCACAAATAAAAGATGTAGTTAATATATGATTTAATATATGTGAATGAAGTTTGCCATCTTGGGGTGGGTTAGGGGAAAAATGGGGAGAAAAATGTTCCAGGAACAGTGGGAAGTTCTGGGGATACAAAGAAAGAGTCCCCTCCCCCTAAAAAAGTCCTGATCCAAGTATCTCCCAATCTGATCAGGGAGACAGCATGGAAACAACTACTTACAAGGAAGATTTCTTGTTGCTCTCAGGTCATTTCAGTTGCGTCTGATTCTTTGTCAGATCATTTGGGGTTTCTTGGCAAAAATAATAGAGCACTTTGCATGTTCTTTCACCAGCTTATTTTATCGATGAGAATACTAAGGTAGACAGGGTTAAGTGACTTTTCAGGGGCACAAAGCTAGTTAAGTGTCTGAGGCTGGATTTGAATTCAGGAAGATTAATTTTCCTGATTCCAAGTCCAGTGCTCTATTCACTGAGCCACCTAGCTGTCTACAAATAAGATATAAACAGGATAAATCAGAGGCAGTCTCAGAAGTAAGGTACTAAAATGAAGGACAACTGGGATAGACTTAAAAGAAGGATTTTCTGTGTTAATATTGCCATTTTCTAGGTAAGAAAACTGAGGCACATAGAAGAAATGACTTTCCCAAAGTCACACTGCTAGTAAGTTGAAACTCTGACACTTCGGTAGAGCTCTCCTAATTGTAAATGCCAGGATATACCCAGCATATTAATAACCTATAGATCCATCTTTCTGTCTAAAAATATTTAATAGTGTATTTGAGCTTTCAAAACAAAAAAACACGAATATTTAGAAAAAGGTTTCTGGAAATCCTAAAAATTCAATCATCATCATAGTTCCTTGATTGCTATGCAATCATACTTCCAAGGAAGCTGACACATTCTTTGTTACCCTGTCATTCAACTGCAAATACTTTTGGGAGCCTTTAAATACCACAGCATATGTAAAGGCCATCTCTAGTGAAAAATCTCACTATTCTGCATTGGCTTGATCTTGATGATGGTAAGGGTAGCAGGTCTTTGAGCACCAGCTCAGCTTCCCAGAATCCCACATGACAGCTTGGTGGCAAGGGCAATAGTGGTGAAGATGAAACCATTTATAATGTCAGTCACAAAATCAGATCATTTCTCCCCATCCTATGTTTGATTGTAGGCACTTTTGAGCCAGTCTCAGAGGTTGAGAGAATTTACTTTGTCATTTTAATCCCCCCTCCCCTTTTTATCTATTTATGTCTTCCCTTGAAACATGGAGATGGTAGTAAGGGCTCAAAATTCTAATCATTAGAATGAAAGAGAAGCAGGCCAAGGCTTGTTAGGTTATCTGGGGGTATTCAATGGTACAGAATTCTGTGCAGGGATTCCATGTGGAGAGAGCTTTGAAGTCCTCTGTGTTTGATTTTCCCAGCATGCACCTTGTCCCTGGGCCCACAGAGTTCTCTAGCAAGTCCACAGGGGGACCAGGGATGGAGACAGAGATGCACACTGGGAGAATTGAGGCTCTGTATTTTTTTCTTCTGTTGGACAGAAGCATTTTTAGAACTAGAGAGTAGAATATCTAATTTTTATTGGACAGGAGAGACTCAACCAAAATATCCATGTAAAATTGCTTTGTAAAACATACACACATACACATATATGTATATAAACAAATAAGCACATGCATGTGTACATATACTTGTATGTGTAGACACATTATACATACATATATGTGTGTGTGTGTGTATTCTCATATTTCATGGAATGTGTGGGTATGTTTGCCCTTATTATGCCTGTCCAAATATAGGGAAACTTTTGTAATCATTAAGAGAAACCTGACCCATCATTGTACTCTGAATGGGATGTAATAATGTTGCTGATACTTGTGATAAGGCCAATTAGATTAAAATTCTCTAGCATATTTACTACAGCAGGGAAATGTTGGCCACATGTTACTAAATGATTTTTTTCTCCTGTTACTCCTCATGTACCATCTTTGTGTTGGCTTTTTAAAAACTGAGTGAAAAAGACGAGACCCATACCTTCGCCTTCTTACACTTTACTCTCCTTCACACACTCCATAATCCAGGTACAAAGGTCGATTCCTTATGAAGAAGTGGTAATAGTAACTGGTGATAATTACCAGGATCCTGACTTTACTTTAGACCTTTAATGCTCCATTCCCTCAGCATCCTGGTTTTCCTGACATCTTTCAATACTCATTTCAAGTCCTACCTTCTTAAGGAGTCCTCTCCTAGTTCCCCTAGACGCTTCCCTTTTCAGATTATTTCGATCTACTTATAATTTTATCTTGCATTATGGTAGTTGAAAGAAGAACTGACTTGCATCTAGAGTTGAGTCACAAGATGGAGTCCATGTGGTTCACTCAATTCCCACTACCACTTAGTATTCTAATCCCCTCAATTTCCCCAATTTCCTCAATATGTGCCTACTTATTTACATGTCTCCCCTATGAGAGTGTGAGCTCCATGGAGCTGGTGACAGCCTTTTCCTCCTTTCTTTTCATCCCCATTATTTAGCATAATGCCTAACATATAGCAAACATTTAACAAACTGCTGTTGACTGACTCACCTTATTTCCCCAGCTCTATATTGTATTACCCACTAGGGATCATATATTCCTGGCAAAACCTGTACTGTTTTTAGGTTAGTGAACAAGTCCTAAGTTCTGGTGCTTCCATATATTCACCTACACTCTGCTCTAAGCCCGGAATGTATTCCCTCCCTTTTTTTATTGGTTGAATTCATATTTATCCTAAAGCCAAATCAAATGACAATTTCCCTGAGAAAATTAAATTGCTTCTCCTAACTCCCCTAGAAAGAAATTACCATTTTCTTTTTGCCCCCAATAGCATTTTCCACTGCCTATATCTCTTGAATATATTTATCATGCAATATAGTGCATTATAATTAGCTATTCTTTTTTTTAAAGGCAATTGAGGTTAAGCAACTTTTTCAGGGTCACACAGCTAGAAAGTATTTGGGGCTGGATTTGAACTCAGGTCCTCCTGACTCCAGTGCCAGTGCTCTATCCACTGTGCAATCTATCTGCCCCTATGATTACCTATTGCTATGCTACATCCCTTTAGACTCTAACTTTCATGAAGGAAAGAGTTACATATCATGTTTAATCTTTATTTTTCTCTTGTACTTAGTAAAATTATCAACTTACTATGGATACAATAGAATAACAAGATAAATAGATAGTATAAGGTTTTGTGCCATAGGATACAGTTAGGTCCTGATTATTGTAAGCAACAAATTCCCTGAAGTGGTAGCATTATTCAAATCAATACTGCATATTTCTATTGAGTTGAAACCAATGACCATTGTTGTTCAGTTGTTTTTCAGGCAAGTCTGACTCTTTGCGACCCCATTTGGGGGCTTCTTGGAAAAGGTAATGGAGTGGCTTGCCATTTACTTCTTCAGCCCATTTTATAGATGAGGAAACTGAGGCAGAGTGAAATGTGATCCTGGTAAAGTCATTTAACTCTGTTGCCTCAGAGTTTGAGGGAATGACATAAAAATAGTTAAGGGATGAGGAAGAGGAGTACAATGGGTGCAGAAGGAAGGAAGAGGTAGAATGGGGCAAATGATTTCCCATGAAGAGCTATAAAACAGCTATGACAGTGGGGCGGAGATGGGAGGCCAGGAGATGAGCATTGCTTCATCTTACTCTCACCAGGACTGGTTCAAAGAGGGAATCATTTACACAATCAAGTTGAATATAGCAATCTGTCTTATCCAACAGTGAAGTAGGAGGGGAGGAGATCAAATAAAGAGGGTGGGCTATGGGCTGACAGAAGGGAGGGAAGGTCAAGGGAGTTTGTAGAGAGAAGCAAAATACTGGTGAGGAGGGAAAGTGTGAAATAGAGAGAGGACAGACAGAAGGGAGAACAGGATGGAGGGAAATACATGAGTAGTAATCATAACTGTCATGTGAATGGGACACACTCTCCCATAAAACAGAAGCAGATAAGAGAGTGGATCAAAAGCCAGAATCCTACAATATGTTTACAAGAAACACACTTGAAGAAGAGGAAAAACACTCAGAGTAAAGGTAAGGGGCTGGAGAAGAGTCTATTATGCTTCAGTTGAAGTTAAAATAAAAGGGTACCAATCCTGATCACAGATGAAGTAAAAACAAAAATAGATATTATTAAAAGAGATAAGGAAGGAAACCACATATTGCTAAAAGACCATAGATAATGAAGCAATATCAATACTAAACACATATGTACCAAGTGGTATATCATCTAAATTCTTAAATAAGTTAAATGAGTTACAGGAACAAATAGACAGCAAAACTATACTAACAGGGGGCCTCAACTGCCCCCTCTCAAAACTTGATAAATCCAATAAAAAAATTAAACAAGAAAAAAACTAAGGAGGTAAATAGACTATTAGAAGTTACATATGATAGGCTTTTGGCGTGATTTAGACATAAAGGTTAACACTAGAAGAAAATTAGAAGAGCAAGGAATATCATATCTATGAGGTGGGGAAGAATTCATGACCAAATGAGATAAAGAAAGTTACAAATTATAAAATAGATAATTTTGATTATATTAAATTAAAGAGCTTTTATACAAACAAACAAAAGAAACCAAGATTAGAAAGAAGGCAGAAAGCTGGGAAGCAATCTTTACAATAAGTATCTCTGATAAAGGTCTCATTCCTCAAATATATAGAGAGCTGAGTCAAACTTACAAGAATATAAGCCATTCCCCAATGGTCAAAGGATATGAACAGGAAATTTTCAGATAAAGAAATCAAAGTTATGTATAGGTATATGAAGAAGAGCTCTAAATCACTTTTGATTACAGAAATGAAAATTAAAATAAATCTGAGGTACCACCCTATACCTATCACATTGGCTAACATGACAGAAAAGGAAAATTATTAATACTGGATAAGATGTTGGAAAATTGCTACATTAATGCATTGTTGATGAAATTGTGAGCTGATCCAACCATTCTGGAGATCAATTTGAAACTGTGCCCAAAGGGCAATCAAAGTATGCATAGCCTTTGATACAGCAATACCACTATTAATTTTGTGTCCCATACAGATAATAAAAAGGGAAAAGGGCCTACGTGTGCAAAAATACTTATATCAGTTTTTTTTTTGTGGTGGCAAAATATTTGAAATTGGGGGGATGCCCATCAATTGGGGAATTATTGAAAAAGTTGTGGTACATAAATGTAATGGAATATTACTGAGCAATAAGAAATGATGACTAGGCATATTTCAGAAAAAAAAAAACAGGAAAGAAATGTACAAATGATATAGTGAAATGAGCAGAACCAGGAAAACATTATATATGGTATCAGCAAAATCATGAGACAATCAGCTATGAATGACTCAGTTTTTCTCTGTAACACAATGATTAAAGACAAGTACAAAGACTCATAAAGGAAAATGTTATCAATATCGCAATAAAGAATTGATGCCCTCTGAATGCAGATTAAATCATATTTTTTCACTTAATTTATTCTTTCTCATATCATTTTTTCTTTTGATCTGTTTCTTCTTTCACAACTGTGACTATTATGGCAATGTGTTTCACATGATAATACTTGTCTAAGCAATATCAAACTGTCTGCCATTTTCAGAAGATGGGAGGGGAGAGGAGAAAAGTTTGGAATTCAAAATCTTATAAAAAAGAATGAGAAAACTTTTCTTGACATGCGACTGGGAAAAAATAAAATACTACTTAAAAAAGAGGAATTCTCATCTAGAAATAAATGTTATGAGAAATCACTATAATTTTTCCAAAGCAAAGAAAAATTCATGAGAACTATAGCATTATATTTACATATTTTTGCAAATCCTGTAAATGTCTGTCTTAAATAAAAGAAAGGTAGATGTATATGCTTCTTCATTCAGTCTATTGTAAATGTTGTTTTGTAATACTTTAAGTATTTGAAGAAAATCTAGCATCACAAATTTAGGCAGTTGGAAATGGGAGTAGTATTTTACTAGGCAAATGATGTCTTATTATTAAGAAAATAGTTTTGATGATGGGGACCCCCCAAAAGATCTTAGGGACCCTTGAGGTTACCAAGATTCTCCTTTGAGAATTGCCAATCTTGTCTAACCCTCACATTTTATTATTATTTATTTTCATTTTGCTTTTTGGAGGGCAATTGGGGTTAAGTAACTTGCCCAAGGTTACACGGCTAGTCTTTTTCTGTGGGTGTTAAGTGTCTGAGGCCAAAACTGAATTTGCCTCCTCCTGACTTCAGGGCCAGAACTTTACTCACTGTGCCACCTAGCTGCCTTTTAAAGAGGAGAAAATTGAGCTCTTCATGCTTTCTGAGCCTCAGCAGAATACATTTAACCTTTCTTCCACTTGACAGTCCTTCTCACATTTGAAGATGACACACACATCTTCTATTGTCCAGGTTAAACATCAATAATTTGTCCCTTTGATCCTCATAGGATATTATTTCACATATCCTCAGCATTCTGGCCACCTTGCCCTCAACCTTGCTTCACCTGGATAATCATAACTGACACCAAGATAGCACTTTATGTTTGCAAAATGCCTTATACTTACTGTGTCCTTTGAGCACTATAAGTGTCCTGTGAGGTAGGAAAATGTGCCAGAGAGGGAAAGGACCATAGGGACCATGTACCCCAATCACTATTTAAACAGAAATATATTTGTTGACATCCCCAACAAATGGTAGTCTTTGCTTAAAGATCTCTGTTGCCAGGGAGTTCTCTACTTCTAGATATATCAATTTTATTTTTGGATGACTCTAATAATGAGGAAATTCTTCCTTTTATTAGACCTAAACATTCTGTCCCACAACTTGACTGACTGGCTGACTGATTTAATGAATGAATGATGAAAAAAGCATTCATTGAGCTCTTTTTATATTCCAAGCACCATGTGTAATGTAATGCCAAGGAAAGGCAACTTCCCAAGGTTCAAAATACCAGCATAGGTGCCCTCCATTTTATTCAGTGACCAACCAAGAACAGAGAAGATCAAAACATGACATCATTCCAAATACAGCATTTGCTAAGCGTGATTAAATAATCTCCAAGTACTACCCCACCCCAGGACCTTCCAATCATTCAATCAATTACAAAGTCTCTGTTCTAAATACTTCTCCACTCCTAGGCTATACCTTAATTTAATCCACCACAAAGTCCCTCTTCTCAAATGGAGATTAGTTTCCAAACATAAGGTCAAAAGTTCCCCACCCCTGGATCACAATTGAATCTACCCCAGAGTTACATAAAGTTTAAACACAGCACTTAATAACCAAATGGAGATCTTTTCTTCATCTTGACATGAGGCAAGTTCTCAGCAATCTTCGTTCCTGGGGAGACAAGGCTTAGCAAGGCCATAAGATACATTGCCAGTCCCTTCATGAATTCATCCTCTGTCTATAGAACAGTCCTAGAACCCCTGAACACATTAGCAAAGCCCTCTCCCAGGATTTCTGTAAACATACAACAAGAAAATCCTTCTTCAGGGCTTCTGAACCAACAGAAAGGTTCCCAGACCCCTGCAACAACAGCACTGTCCTTCACCAGTGGACAGTATTCACTCTGTCTGCAGAACAGTCTCCAGACCCCTGCAACAACAGCACTGTCCTTCACCAGTGGACAGTATTCACTCTCTGTCTGCAGGACAGTCTCAGGGCTTCTTAACCAAAAGCCAGGTTCCAGGACTTCTTCAACAACAGGACTGTCTTTCACCAGTGGACATATCTGGCAAAACAACATCAAAACAGACAGACAAAGTACCAGCAAAACAGCCATGTCTCCTCAGTCTTTGGCAGCTCAGGGGGCAGGTCTCAAAAGTCCAGGGCAATTCAAAGCGGCCACCAGCAATTCTCTTAGTCTCGCTCTCTCCACCAGGTGCTGCTTCCAAAAAAAAGTTCTCCTGCCTCTCTCTTGTCTCTCCAAATCTACGTCACCAGCTCCTCCCAGTTCAGGACTTTCTTTTCACATCAACAAGTCCATCCCACAGGTGGGATTAACAAGCTCTGGGTTTTAACGCAATCAGTTTGAAAACCAAGCCAATACAGGGGAATCTTTAATTTCCATTACTATCACACCATGTAAAGTGCTGGGGATACAAATAGAGAAACAACAACAAAAATATGTCTGTTTCTCAAGGAACTAACACTCTAATTGGGCAAGATCAAAATTATGATCAGCTAAGGCATAAGGAAATTCTAAGAGTGTTTTGGTTGCAAAAATAAACATGGTGATTGTCCTGGGTGACTGTCAGACATAGAGGCATGACAGATAGTAAGGTCTGGAGGACTTTAGGAAGCACTGACATGGTAGGCAGTGAGGTCTGATAGTCCTCCAACTTATCAGAAAGTAGAGAGTTGTTGACATTTCTCTAACTTTTTTGTGTAGTCAAGAAACCTTAAGGGCTTTCTCTGTGCTAAGTACTGTACTAACTACTGAGGATTTAAATGCAAAAAGTTAAGTGCCTGTTTTCAAGACTGCAATTTAATGGAGGAAGGCGATATGCAACAGAAAACTGAAAAGTAAGACTAGATGGGTAAGATAGGTGGAGGGGAGGTACCCTGAATGAAGTCATGATGGAAAAGTCCAAATTTTTATTTTTCAATCAATTTTGAATTTTACTAACTGTACAATTGTCTAGCCCAAATCTAACATATCCACAAGGTAGGATGGATATACTTCATCAAAAGTTTATTTTTTATTTATTTTTATTTTTTTTCATCAAAAGTTTTGCTAAAATCTAGTTACATTATTTACTTTCATTTTAGTTACCATATTTCAGGATAAGAGTGGACAATGTGGCAAAATCCAGTGGTGGAAGACCTGGGGATGTGAGATCTGGAGACCCTTCAATATCAAGACTGATTGAAAGAATTGGTAATGTTTAGCCAAGAGAAGAGAAAGATTTTAAGTGGGAAGATAAAGGCTATTTTAAAGTATATGAAGGACCACCAGGTAAAAGCAAGAATAGCCTTGATTCATTAAGGAAGAATTAAAAGCAAAAGGAAAGTGTTACACAGAGGCCAAATTAAGTTCAAGGTAAAGGGAAAAATGATTCAATACAATTAAAACTATCCAAATGTATGGGGTGGCCAGGTGGCACAGCGAGTAAGAGCACCGGCCCCAGAGTCGGGATAACCTGGGATCCAATCCGGGCTCAGATACTTAGCACCACACCCAGAAATAACTGGCTGTGTAACCTTGAGCAAGTTGCTTAAAAACAAACAAACAAACAAAAACACCAAAAACTATCCAAATGTAGAAAGGGCTGCCTTGGTACCTGAATGGAACACCTCTTTTCAATAAACTCTAGTGGTTCCCTTTTGTCTCTAGGTGTAAATGAAAAATTTCTGTGTCTTTTATACCCTGATCTTACTTATTCTTGATCTATCTTTCTAGCATTAAATGTCCATTACTATGCATCCCAAACTCTACTGGTTAGCTAAGTTGAATGTCTCTTGATCCCTCACATAAGGCACTCATCTGACCTTGGGCAGGTCACACCTCCATGCCTTTGCCCTAGCTTTCCCTCAGGCCTGGGATTTATTCCTTTCTCATCTTCATCTCCCAGAATCCCTCATAAGACATTGCTTAAGCATTACCTTTTGTAGGAGGTTTTCCCTGATCTCTCAAACTGCTAGTGCCTTCCCTTGATGGTTACCAAATATCTAATTTGCATATATAAGTACAAATTAGATGGATAGTTCAGGTATCAACTGATCTAGGTGGCCTCTAGGATTCTGCATCTTTAGCACACCATGGATCACATCACTTTAATAACCTTATCAAATGGGAAAAAGATTCTAGTCTGCCATATCCCCTTCTTCATGAAGTTATATTGAAGTGATTACATTTTCACTTGCAAGATGTTCACAAATATACTATTAATAATACATTCCAGAATTATGCATGTACATACACATATATACTACACACATATACATGCTAATTATATATTATACAACATATACATATGTATGTCCCTATCAACATGTAGATATATGCCTATATAGCTATAGCTATACATTTATTCATATTTATGATAGATAGACATAGAGATAACTATAATTATAAATATATGTGAAAAAATGAACAAACATTTGTTTCCAAATATTTATAACTATAGTTATCTCTATATTTGTCTTTTTTGTCTTTTCTTTTTTTCTGTCTTTCTATCATCATCATCACCTATCTATCTATTTAGTCAGCAATAGTAAAACCAAATGGCCTATAGTTTGGAAACACCATGCTTTTTCCTTTAAGAGAAAGCATTGGGAACATTTGACCTTCTTCAGACTTATAGCACTTCTCCCATTGTGACAGCAGCTCAGCAATCCACATCCTTGGGCTCCTTGGGGATCCTGAAATGCCGCTCTCCCAGGCGGGGTGCAGTGAATGAAATGAAGGCTTCTTTTATAATCTCCATGGCCTTCAATTTCTTTGTGAAACCAATTTTGTTCCATACTTTCCAGTCTAAACTCATTCTTCATGAAAATGAAAACAGAAGCAAAGTCAGTGTTGTATAGTTCTATTCTTGCCATTGTTCATTTTAATCATCTCATCAACCCTTAGCCCTTTTTTAAAATCCCTATTTTGATCTTCCTTATACCAACAACATACCTTGTTTTTTTTTTTAAAAAACATCTCTCTTTTAAAAAGCTGTTTATAACATTTTTGGGGTCATCTTCAGGTCATCTTGAGCTTTAGCTTATCCTTATCCAAGTTTTTTAGGACTATATAAGAACTTAATCTCTCACACTTGCTCATCCATATTCTTTATGTATATTTTATTTACATTTAAATTGACTTTTTAAAGACAAAGTTTGAGGTTGAGACAATTTTTTTCAATTAACAAGAATGGATATTATAGCCACCCCCCCAAAAGAAAAACAAAATCTTACAATGGATATACATAGTCAACTACATTGTCCATATCCTAATATAGGATGGGTGTTGCTCAGAGAAAGGTCCAAATGGGAAAAAAGTCTCTTGCTATTTGAAATTCTCTTACTTAAATGCTATGGTTTCATTTTAATTTTTTATTGAAAAATAGCAAAAATATGATCATTTTTAAAGAACAGAAAAAATATAAATAAAACATCAATTCTCTATATTTTTTTACAGTTCAATTTCTCTATATGTCTTATCCCCCCCACCCACAGAGGCATCTCATAATAAAGAATATCAAAGTAGGTAAAACAGTTCAACCAAGGATGACATTATATAGTGTTTCATACCTATAGACCTCCACCTCTGCAAAGAAGTGAGATATATTTTCCTTGTTTTTTTTGGGGGGGGGGTCAAGTTTGCTCATTATCATTTCATAGCATGTATTTTCCATTGTTTTGTAATTGTTGAGTTTTTATATTTTTAAATTTTACATTGTTTTAATTTACGTTTATATAATTGCCCCAATTTTTCTTGCCTCACTTTGCATTATTTCATATTAGCCATTCCCCACTCAATGGACATCTACTCTGAAAGACAGAGGGAGCCAAAAAGACTTGAGTTCAAATACTATTTTAAATACTTACTAGCTGAGTGATCCTGGTCAAATCATGTCATCTTTCTCAGTCTTAGTTTTCTCTTTTAAAAAATGGAGATCATTGGGGTGGCTATGTGGCCCAGTCAGTAAAGTACTGGCCCTGGAGTCAGGAGGACCTGAGTTTGGTTCCGGCATCAGACACTTAACACACACTAAAAACAACCCATGTAACCTTGGGTGAGTTTCTTAACTCCAATTGCCCTCCAGAAGGTGCAAAAAAAAAATGGAGACCTTTTAGGGCTGGTATAAGAATCAAATGGCATAATATGCAGCTGTCCCAAAAGTCTTAGTGCAGTTTCAAGCTTTTATACCTTAAGCATTCAGGCTTTAATAGACTAAAACTGTACCCAGCCTTTCAGGATATACTGTATTTAAAAGCACTTTGCAAATCTTAAAATGCTATATAACTGCTAGCTCTTATTATTTCCATCTCTTTACACTACAAATAAAGCATTGCTGTAAATATTTTGCCACATGTGGGGTATTTTTTATTATTGATCTCCTTAAGCTATCTCCTTGTTGCAGAGGGACCTTTGGATAAAATGGTAGAGATGTTTTTAGTCACTTTCTCATCAAAATTGCAAGTTGTTTTTATATATTTTTTTTAATCTAAAGAGATCAATGAGTTTCCTGTCCATTTACATCACTCTCTTTAAGACAGCCTCCATTCTTCCTCATTGTTTTTTTTAATAGACAGTACAGGTATAATGATCTCATTTACAAATGAGGAAAATGAATCTTGGAGGGATTGTATGACATCCCCCATTATTTAGCTGATAAGTGGTTGATCTGGAAATTGAGCCCAAGTTTTCTGACTCAAAATCAAGTCAAGGCAATAAATATTTATTCACCACTTACTATGTCAGATACTGTCAAGTGCTGGAAATGCAATTTTGTTATTCAATCATTTCAGTTGTGTCCAATTCTTCATGAACCCTTTTGTAGTTCTCTTGGCAAGCATGCTGGAGTAGTTTGCCATTTCATTCTCCAGCTCATTTTGTAGATGAGGAAACTGAGGCAAAAAGGGTTAAATGACTTTCTCAGGGTCACATAGTGAGTGTCTAATACCAAATTTGTACTGAGGTCTTCCTGACTTCAGACCCAGCACTCTTATTTACTGCTCCACTTAATTTCCTTGGGAATACAATTACAACAAAAATAAGCACAATTCCTAGAGCTCATAGTATTTATATTCTAATGGGGGAAGACAACATTTAAAAAGAGGCTGAAAAAGGAAAGGGGGAGAAAGTCTCCAGATAGTAGAGACATGGTAGAAGTTCAAGAAGTCAGGAATAGATGTCAAAGAGGAATGAAGGAGCAAATATGGGTGGCTGGGGTATTTTCCTTTAAATGGAGATTCTAAAAGGAAGGGAATACAGGGGTGGAATGATCTTTCAAGGTGAGAAAGAAGTCCAAAGAGTCAGAATCTAAGCCCAGACAGAGAGTCTGGTAATCATTTATTATACTATGCTGCTTAATAAGTAAAGCAGAGCCCAAAGTAGGACCACTTCCTGATTTTCTTGGGAAACACACTTTTTGAAACCATAAAATTAGCAATGGATTCTGTATCTCTGCCCGCCATTTGTTTTGCCACTCCATTTCCGTACTACTCTTCCCACCAGTGACAAAGAGTTGCCAGTTCTTGCTGAGTTCAAAAAGCACTTTGGAATTCTTCAAGATGAAAGGCACTGTATAAACACATGCTGATGACCAGGCAGATAGCCCAGTTTGCAGTGAATTAAGCATTTATTTTGATGGGAACAAGCGGTAATGCGATCTTTTTGAGAAAAGCAATAATAATTCAGTAAGATCCTGATCTAACATGATATGAAATTGCTAACACAATAAAGTTTTATGCCATTTCTGCCTCACTATGAATGCTGTCTGGGAATATACCTGCTAAGGAATACTGCACAGAGAACTTAGTGAATGAGGCTTCTGCCTACATAGTGTAAAGCCTGCTCAATAGCAAGCTGATGAGAGAAGTGAAAGGGCTAATGTACTTTTAGATCACATTAATAGAAAAATAATGAATTAGTTCATCAATAACAATTTGTTAAATACTTACTATGTAGCAAGCAATGTACCAGGAGCTGTAAATACCAAGACAAAAATAAAAGAGTCACTACCCTGGAGGACCTTATATTGTATAAAAAATATGTCTATGCAAATTAGTACATATGATCCACATGTCAAGTAATCAGGATGATAAATAACTAGTAACTGAGGGGACAAGAAAAGTATGACACATAAGGTGGCATCTAACTTGGAGTTTGAAGTAAACTAGAGATCCTAAGAGGTAAATGTGAGAACTTTCCAGACAAGGGGGGCATCTTATGCAAAAGTAAGGAGATGGAGTAGCATGTGTGAGACAGAGTCACAAAAAGAGTTTTCTTGAGCTGTATCATGTATGAAAAGGGATAATGTACAGTAAGGCTGGAGAAGTAGACTGAAGTCAGGTTTTGAAGAGCTTTAGATGTTGGAAGAAATTTTATTAGATCCTAAAGAGAATGGGGAGGCACTGGGGTTTATTGAATAAGGGATCAATATGGTCAAGTACATAATTTAAGAATATCATTTCATTGGTTATGTGAATTACTGGAAAGGGGAGAGACTTAAAGAAAGGAAATCAGTTAGGAGGCCACTGAAACAATCTAGTCAAGAGATGATGAATATCTGATGGTGAGTAGAGAAGACAGGATACATTCAATGATATTGTGGAAGCTGAATCATTATAATTTGACAACTGATTGGATATATGTCATAAGGGAAGGGAGGAGTCAAGGATGAACCAAGTCTGGATGACTGGAGTTATGGTGATGTCCTAGAGAGAAAGGAAGTTCAGAAAAGGAATGATTTTGGTGAACAGATAATGAAATCACTTGCAGATGTAATAAGTTTGAGATGTCTGTAGAACAGCCAATTTGAAATATAAAAGAGGTGATTGGTGAAATGGGCTTGGGGCTCAGACAAGATATCAAGGTTGGATCCATAAATCTAGGAATAATTTGCATAGGGATTAATTGTCATATGCCTATAAGATAATACCTATGACAGTAGATGAGCTCATCAGTAAAGAGAATATACAGAAAGGGAAAAAAAAGACTTAACATTATTGATTCTCTCCCTTCCTCCTTCCCAACCCTCCCCCACTTGCTGAGAAGGCAAGCAATATGATATCAATTATATATGTGAAACCACACAAAACATATTCCCATATTAACCATACTGCAAAAAAAGCAAAAAAAAGTGGGAAAGTTAGACTTCAATTTTGCACTCAGAGTTCATCAGTTCTCTCTTTCTGGAAGTGTGCATTATTTTTTTTTAATGAATCCTCTGGAACTATCTTGGATCACCGTGCTGATCAGAGTAGCACACTTGATCATCATTACAACATCACTGTTACTATTTATATCCACAGTTTGTGTGGGGACTATGGATGATGATACAATAAAGGAAACTGAGAAGGCACAGTCCAACAGTTAGGAGGATAGCTGAGAGAATACTGCCATGAAAAAATTACAGAGAGGGTAGGGACTATGAGAGGAGTCGGTGAACAGCAGTCTCAAATATTTCAGAGAAGCCAAGGTGTGGCCTGAGGAATGGGGGTATACTTCAGCGTCCAGGACAAGGAATATGATGGCTACTGGACTCCGTCCTTGTCAGAGTGTATGCTGAGTACTGGCTTCAATGATTCTTTAGGGACCATATCTTAGAAGGGGCACTGATACATTGGTGTGAATCAACTGGAATTCTATCAGGATTGAGAGGGAAATGGGAAATATTCAAATGAACTAGAGATACTTCCACAACAGAAGAGAAGCCTTAGAAGAGACATAATAGCTGTTCCTAAGTATTTCTGAAAGACAAAATGAACTTATTCAGCTTGTTCCTGGAGGAAAAAAAATCCAAATACAATGTCTAAAAGTCTCAAGGAATCAGATTTTACCTTCTTATCAGGGAAAATTAAAAAAAATAAAGTAAAAAATACTTTATAGGAATCAGAAATGTCCCAAAGTAGAAGAGATGGTTTCATGAGTCCCTGGAGGGAACAATGAAGGGCAGATCAGCTAACCATTATCATAAAGTTATAGATTTAGAGATGGAAAGAATCTTTGGGGTCATATAGCCTAATCCTCTCATGACAGATGAGAGAGCTGAGAATAATGTTGATTAAATAATGTTCTCAAGATCACCTGCGTAAGAAATTGCAGAACCTGGATTTGGGTCTTCTGAGTCCAAAAGTGTTCCAGGGGGACTTAAGTTTCCATTAGGAAAAGGTGGAGTGATCCAAACTTTTCTCAGTAGTGTACCATATAATCATAAATGATGTGAATAGGCTATATGATTTTAAAATGTAGTTATCAATTCGAATTATTAATTAGGATAGCAAAAAGTCAGGACCTGTTAGCATGACATCAGAGGGTGATTAGTCACATAATTATAGTGCTGGGCATTGCCTTGTGAACCTGTTAGTTCATGTATGCTGTAAGCAAGGTTTTTGTTTATTTGTTCAAGTTTAGTTTGCTAAAAATCAAAAGTGTGTGCACTTGTTAACAAGCCTTTGATTTTTGACTGTAACATTGGACACCTGGGAAAGGAGGACAGGGTTGAACTTGAAGTCAGAGGGCTTGAATTCAAGTTATTATCTTTGTGACTTTGTCCAAGATACTTAAATTCTTTAGGCCTGTAATACTGGGGTGGTGGTGGAGGGGAGAAAGAGATTTCTCAGCCTCTAAGATCCCTTCTAACTTGAAATACATGCATGAAATGATGAAAAGCAAAATAAGCAGAACTAAGAGAATACTGTATACAGTAACAGAAATTTTGTTTTAAGAACAACTTTGAACAAATAAGCAATTTTGATTATTCTAAGTACACCAATTAAATACAAAGGTCCTATAAATGAAGACATTATCTGTATCCAGAGAAAAAACTGATTAATAGAAGTATGTATAGAATGACTTCACATATATACATAAACACATGTGCACACACACATACATATTTGTGTCTAATCGTGGCCTTCTCTAGGGTGGTGGGGGTGGGGGGGAAGGGGATGAAAAAAGGAAAAAAATGTTACATGACAACTTTATTATATATTTAAAAGAAATAGTAAGTTGTATATAATTTGCAGTTTCATGTGTAATCATCTTTTTTTTTTCCTATTCTACTATGCTATGGAAATATTTATTTAGAATAAAATAAATAAAATACAAAAACTACATCTATGATGCTATGATGTCTGAAATTCCTTTATATAAAATTCAATGGAGAATTTGTAGATATATTTTGACTACATAATAATATTTCTATTTCTGTAGCATTTTGGAGGGACTAAATAGTTTATATACATAACTTTATTTGATATGAAAAAAACCTACCCCATGTTGTAGGGTAATCAGGAATTATCCCTATTTTACAATGTAGAAACTGACCTTCAGAGGTCAGTATATGGCATGTTCAAGGTCATATAGCTAATAAGTAGCAAGTTGGATCTAGAATATAACCCACTAGCTTGGGTCCAGTGAGCTTTTAATTACTCCCTTCTTTTTTTTAAATTTAATTTTATTCTGAACTTAACAAGCATTAATTTTATTCTGAACTTAATAAGCAGTAATTAAAATGAGCATTTCCATATAGAAAACAAAACTTTAAAAGAGGGTAGTATATTACATGATGAATCTTTATTATGTATAGTTTGCCTCTGGTACTAGCATTGTCTGTATAAGTAGAATTAGATAATATGTTAGAAGCATATAATATAAAAGAAATAAGCAAATATCATATGTATTAAATAGATTTGACATGAAACTTTCTTTTAAGATTTATTTATTTAACATTCTTTTCTATTTAAATTTTGGGTTTTAGATTTTCTTCCTTCCTCCTTCCCACCCCTCCCCCACTTGCTGAGAAGGCAAACAATATCATACCAATTACCCATGCAAAACATATTCCCATATTAGCCATATTGCAAAAAAAAAAGCAAAAAAAGCGGGAAAATGAGACTTCAATTTGCACTCAGAGTTCATCCGTTCTCTCTTTGGAAGCCAACAACATTTTTTTTTTCTGATGAATCCTTTGAAACTATCTTTGGATCACTATTCTGTTCAGAGTAACATACTTGGTCTTCATTACAACATCACTGTTCCTGTGCAGAACAATAATCTCCTGGTTCTTCTCTTTTCATTTTTCATCAGTTCTTATGGGTCTTGTCATGTTTTTCTGAAACTGCTCTGCCCCCTGCCCCATCATTTCTTATAGCAAAATAATATTCTATCACAATTATTAGGCACAATATGTTCAGCCATTCCAAAACTGTTGAGCATCCACTCAATTTTCAATTAGTTGACACCACAAAAAGAGCTGCTATAAATACTTTTGTACAAATAGGTCCTTTTCCTTTGGGGTATAGAATTAGCAGTGGTATTGCTGGATCAAATGGTATACATAGTTTTATAGCCCTTTAGGCATACTTCCAAATTGTTCTTTAGAGTGGTTGGATCAATTCACAACTCCACTAAAAGTTTATTAGTATACTTATTTTCCCTCATTCTCTCCAGCATTTGTCATTTCTGTTAGGTGTGAGGTGGTACCTCAGAGTTATTTTTATTTTGTCTTTCTCTAATAGTGATTTTAGAATTTTTATATGACTATAGATAGCTTTGATTTCCTCTTCTGAAAACACCCTGCTTATATTTGACCATTTATTAAATGAGGAATGGCTCTTATTTTTATAAATGTGACTCTGTTCCCTATATATTTGAGAAATGAGACTTTTATCAAAGAAGCTTGCAGCAAAAATTATGATATCACTTCATTGTCTAGGGTATCTTTTAGCAAAATGTAATTTCCCCTGATTATCTCTTTTAATTAGGTCTATTTTTGCTTTGCTTTATCTGAGATCATGATTTCTACTCTTGCTTTTTTTTTAACTTCAGCTGAAGCATAATAGCTTCTTCTCCAGCCCTTCCATTACCCCCTTTGAACTCTCATGAATATATAAAGCTTAATAACAAATGTTGACCTCGAAAATTGGACACATGTTAAGAGTTCATAGAAATAAAGCTAGAAGGGGCCTTAGAGATATCGAGTGTAATGCCTTCAGTATGATTACAGATGAAGACATGGACGCCCACTCTGCTTAACTGATGCAGACTAGTACACGGGAACTAAATAACACAGATGGGATTGTAGCCCAGATGCTGTGGTTTGAACCCTCAAAGGCAACGTCCAAGATACTGTATGGGATTTAAACTGCATGTTGGATAGAAAGCTGGGTTTGAATTTGGAAGATCTATGCTCACATGCAAGTCATTTAATGCCTCACTTCTCTAAGGAGGCTCTCTGAGACTATAAATTGTAGAGAAGGCTCTGCCTTACATGAGGAGGGAGTTGCCTCATTCCAGAGTTCTTTCTATCAATGCAATCACAAGTCCAGTTCCTCTCCCTAGGTAGTATTTGTTGTAGCTCTTTGCAGTTCCAACCCCTCACCCCTTAGGGAAAGTGCCATTTGAGCCTCATCACAGTCCTGTGAGACAGAGGCCAGGGAACTATAATCTCCAAGTTACAAAAGGGGGCTAGAGGACTCTGAGCTACGGAAAGTCTTGCCTAAATCCACAAAGCTAGGAAGTAAGATTATCTGAGTATCTTGAACCCAGGTCTCCTGACTCCAGGTTCGGTATCAGTTAATTACACTACACTACTTCACTCTGCCAAATCATGGCAATGTGATTCTCTAATAGTTGTGTGGTGCAGCGAATCTGATTTCTAATGTATTTCAATGTTTCTGAAGCAGTATTTATCGGCTGAGTTCCAAGATCATTCCTTGTGTGCAGGTGCTGATGATAAAAGGGTTGGTGTGAGAAGGGGCTGCCTCTCACACTCAGACACTCCCTTTCCTTGCCAGCCCCATTTGTGTTTATGTAAGCAAAAAAAAAAAAACGTAGCATGCATTATATTTTTATGAGCCTTGCGATTTATTCTGTTTTGTTGTCAGACCTTTGGGAATGCATTCTATAAACTTTATTGAGACAAGATATCTAGAGGCGTTTGCATATATGTGAGCTCAGCACAATATTACTTTTTAATGCACTTTTGACTTTGCAGGGAGAGGATACAGTAAAAAATGTAAAACAGTCATAGTTGGGTTTCTTTTATTACTGACATTTCCCTTTCCTAGGTTAAAAACAAACAACAGCATCATTCAGTGGAATAAACTAATAAGCATTAGCTCAACACAGTTACAAACAGGATCTTCCTGGTGTTAAGTGAAAAATGAATTTTTATGCCATGACTACAGGTATAGATAGTATTCATGTCACTTTATACACCAACCAGTCCAGATCAGTGACTATTTCCTGGGTCCTGGGTATTGAAACAAGATATGTTTTCTGTTTTTGAAGAATCAGAGAATCACAGAATGTCAGAACTGGGAGGGACCTTAGAACACCATGCTAGGACACAGGACAAAGAACACTGGTACCGTGAGAGAGCTTAGATTGTGTACTATTAGAAAATATAGTTGATTAGAACAAGAAATGAGCCTGAAAACATTAAATTTTAGAGCATAAAATACAGAAGGCTAGACTGGGAAGACCTCAAAACATGGAATGTTAAAATATAAAATAATATGACTCAATGGGATATGAAATGATAGAAAATAGTAGACTATAAGGCATAGAAAGCAAGAGCTGGAAGGGACCTTAGAACATAGAATGTTAGAACATGGATAAGTGTATAGAATGTAGGAAATGAAAAGCACCTTAGCACATAAAATATCACAAACGGAGAGCATAGAAAACAGACAATGAAATGATAACATTGAACCAGGCTTTAGACCATAGATGATTACAACAGAGAGAGCAATGAATGCTATTGCTGGAAGGAACCT
Source organism: Petaurus breviceps papuanus (assembly GCF_028583685.1). Classification (NCBI taxonomy): domain Eukaryota; kingdom Metazoa; phylum Chordata; class Mammalia; order Diprotodontia; family Petauridae; genus Petaurus; species Petaurus breviceps. Next base: position 11,809,806 of record NW_027187352.1, read on the forward strand.
TTAACCTTAATCTAACCTAAGCTACCCCCTATTCAGAAGTGGTAAGTAACCCTCAGGATGGTTAAATGTCTTTTATAAGATCATTTCATGGTAATGGCAGAAATAGAGTTCTTTCAGTGATGCTGAAGTTGCAAACAATAAAATCCTACAAACATTCACAAAATACCTAGTGTGTACAAGGCAATTATGCTTGACAATTTTTTTTCCTGAGATATTTGTCATGAATTGCAGATTGTCTCAACGGACCATCCTAAGGCAGAGATACCTGTCATAAGATTATAGGGCAAAAGTAGTTTTGTTCTAGGTAAGTTTTATGTATCAATAACTACAGTTAATTCAACATTAGTTTTTTTATCTTCTAAGTGGAAGACAATGGGATAAGTGCTACTGATACAAAGGCAGAAAAGGAGCAGTCTCTATCCTTAAGGAATTTATATCTTGCTGGGAAATGCACCCAGATAAATTCAACTCAGTATAATTCAATGAACATATAATGAGCTACTATATGCCAGACAGATGCTGTCTTCAGAGTCTTTAGGGATGCAAAGACAAAAAAAATAGGGGCAATCCATGCTCTCAGGGAACTCATGTTACTCATTATTCTATATTCTGCTGCATAAAAACAAAGTAATTTGAGGAGCAAGAAAAGACTGCAAACTGGAGGAATCGTAGGTGTGTGTGGGGTGCAATTTAGTGAAACAAGAACACATTTTAAAAATGGGTTCCTTAATAGGTTTAAAGTTACCCAAACATCTGGATGCATTCATAAAAGGAAAACTAGGCCAGGGTGTGGAAAATCAGAGAAAGAGACAGGGAAATTTAGGCTATTAGATATACAAGTTCAGGGACTGACATTTGTACCTACGTACATCATCCCTAGAAAAAGTCATCACACATCATTAGAATCACACATCATCCACCATCTCCATAAAGATCTCTAAACTCCCTTGAACTTTTCCAGGGTCTTCTCATAGTTAAACTTTTACTCAGTCCCTTCCCTGCTCCTCATATGCTCTTTTCCCACCTTCTGCCTCCGTCTGCTGCAATCTTACCCTTCCTTTCAAGGAATAGGAATTTGAGTTTTGAACTTAAGAGTCAAGCAAAATTTGGGTTAATGTCTTGCTCCTTATGCTCACTAACTGTAAACGTCAGCTGGGCGACACTTGAATTTTCTGAGTCTCAGTTTCCTCTTCTTTAAAATAGAAATCAAATATATTTAGTTCCTAGGGTTATCAGAAGTTTGTTGCATATATTAAAATAAGTAATATATAATAGGCCTAGCTTGCTTTGCACATAGTAGGAACTTTGTAAATGTTTATTTCTTTCATTTTCCCACCTTCTTCAGGAAACCTTGCTGATCTACTGAACCATGAATTATGCTTCATTCTCCAGACCACATATAACACTCTCTACCACTCTTGTGTATTTCCTATGCTCAATTTTACATATGATTGCATATGTCATACCCACCTAGAGACTGTTAAATCTATTCATTCAACAAGTACTTATTAAGCCACTAATACAGTCAAGTCAATGAGCTGCCAGTTGGGGCTAGAATCCCAAACAAATTTTGAAAAGGCCTTGATCTCAAGAAGCATACATTTTAGGGTAACATATTCCGGCAGATAAAGTCTTATTCGGTGAAATTCAATTTAACCAACATTTATTAGGCACCTACTGTTTGTAGAACATAGAACTAAGTTCTGTGATGCTAAAATGTTTATATAAAACCCCATTTGATTATAATAGAACTTATAGTCTAGTAGGTCTATAAGATTCATAAAGATATAACTATGATAGATGATAACACATGATCTTATAATTGTTATTGTTCAGTCATTTCATCTGTGTCTGATTCTTTATGCTCCCATTTGGGATTTTCTTGGCAGAATGGTTTGGCCATTTCCTTCTCCAGCTCACTGTGCAGATGAGGAAACTGAGGCAAACAGATTAAGTGACTTGCCAAGGGTCACACAGACAATAAGTGTCTGAGTACAGATTGGAACTCAGGTATTCCTGACTTTAGGTCTAGAGTCTGTCTACTGCACCACCTAGCTACCCAATCTTATAATCAGAGGGGTAAAAAAAATAACTATATAAGGCCTATTATAGACAGTGGGGTTCAGGAAAGTCTTCAAAGGAAAGGTAATATTGAGTTGAACTTTAAAGGATGGGTAGTAATTCAACATGCAAGGAGGAGGGAGGAGATTCTAGGAATAAGAAATAAGACGAAAGGAGGAAGGAAAGAAATAACCTGGGACTAGTTTCTATTCAACTTGTTCTTTTATGTTCAATGTTTGATGGTCTGTTATGTTGGTGGATAAAATGATAACTTTTTGGACTTGAATAAAAATATTGGAATTGAAGCTCACCTTCTGTAGGTTCACTGAGAGCATCTTATATAAAATTCCAGTAGCAGATCAGACAGGGTAGATGATATGAACTCTTTCCAATTCCCACATGGTATTGATTTCTTCTGTTTTGTCTCTACAGAGCAGGTACTTAATAAATGATCATTGATTGATTGATTTTGTGAAGGTTGGGGATCATCAGTATTGGCATTAAAAATATTCTTAAATTTTTATAGGTCAGTGTTAAATTCAGGCAATTATAGGCTATAGATCTGTCTCTGATAAAACCATGGTATCAGTGCAATTTATGTGTTTTCTTCTCAATGAAATTTTACCATTTGTCCTTATAGAATTAATATATAATCTCTTGTTAGTTTATAAAAAATAGCAGTTTTTTAAAGCAATATCTTTTCTTTGACATTACCTAGATTTCTGGCCCCTTGGTCAGGACATGGAAGCTGTAACATGTTCTGTTTTGCTGAACTGAGCCAACTCTTCCTACCGTGGGCAGGTTTGTGGTCTTCCACTCCTGAGGGTTTTCTATAAATGATTCCAGACTTAGCATGGGTACCCAATCAGCTTTAGCCTTATTGTAGCTCATAATTGCTAAACTCAAGCAATTTACCAGCCTCAGGCTCCACCTTAGTAAGGACTATAGGTGTGTGGCAACATAATGTTCTTTTTTTTTTTTTGGAGGGGGGAATGCAGGGCAATTGGGGTCAAGTGACTTCCCCAAGGTCACACGGCTAGTCCGTGTTAAAGTGTCTGAGGCCGCATTTGAACTCAGGTCCTCCTGACTCCAGGTTGTGTTCTAATCACTGCACCACCTAGCTGCCCCATCCTCTGTTATTTTTATTTTATTTTATTTTATTTTTTTAAGCAATCGGGGTTAAGTAACCTGCTGAAGGTTACATGGCCAGTTATTTCTGGGTGTGGTGCTGAGTGTCTGAGCCCGGGATTTGATCTCCAGGTCATCCCAACACTGGAGCCAGTGCTCTTACTCGCTAAGCCACCTGGCCACCCCTCTCTGTTATTTTTAAATAATAAAATATTATCTTTCTGTAGCTGTCTTAGGGGAATAGGCTCTCTGTTTTGCTAACACTATACAGGTTTTTGTTCGCAAACTTTCTAAATTGATTGGCTTCTATCAACTATTCCAAAAATACATAATGACTGGTATTATGAAGATATTAATCATTCTAAGTGTATTCTTCTGTTGGGCTTTGACTTTAGGGTGTCAGTCTTTTATTAGTATTGACAGAAATGATATTAGGAATGTGATTTCACTGATATTGGCAGCTTCCAATTGGGAAATTGATTCACTCTGCCAAGGTATGCCCCCAACTTCCCTACAAGTTCAAGTCTAAGGAAGTGGCCAGAGCCCTAAGAAGTAACTTGTTTGGGTACATAGTAACCAGTACCTATTAGAGGTAGGCCATGACCTTCCTGGCTTCAAGGTCACCTGTCTACCTATACTGCCTTTCAATAATAACTTGATTATTGATAATAACAAAATTAATAATGAAGATGATCTTGGATTTTTGGAGGCAATGCCAGTAGAGACCTACTTTTGATATGTTCTTCTAAGATTTATAAGAGAAAAAAATGAAAAAGAACAAAAACCAACAACTTTGAGGATTTCTCTGAAGATAGTCTGCCTCTCTGTGTATCTGAAGAACTAGCTTAAATATATAATAAAAGGCTTACACCCAAGAATTGGCTACACAGGGAAAAGAATTCATCAGTATTTACTGAGGCATTGGGGGTCATGATGTGCAAAGTGGGAGGGCATATTCCACCTTCATAAGTTCATGGACCCTTGAAACAATTAAGTACATCTTCCTCCTCCTTGTCTGAAGGAAGCTTCTCATTTTCCTGGAGTTCATTCTTGGTCTTAGTTCTACAAACCTCTCAGTCTCTCTCCCCTGTTTTCTCTCCTTGGTGCAGTGATCAGAGGGGCTCAGACAAAAGTCCAGATCAAGAGTTGAAGAAAAAGAGGAACAGAAAGGGGTAGAATTAATTGAAAATAAAGTGCTAGAGTACACAAAAGAGGGTGAGGTTTAGAGAAAGGAGGCCACTTTCATTGCTAGGCTTGCAAGCACATTTTTAGCCCTGCTGTTGGGAGCCAACATTTCCTGCTCCACCCACATCCCCAAAATTTGCTAGCATGGGTAAAAATAAATGGTGGTACTCCAAACATAAAACCCTTTCAAAATCAACAAAAAGAGAATGTTTGTAATGCTTTGCACGAGAAACTGAGAATTTGTGTTTGAGTTGCTTAGATGAATCTAAATTTGAACCATACGATCTTTTGAGGTGGGAGTCAGCATGATATATTAGCAAAGGCACTGTGCCAGGAATCATAGACCTGAATTGTAGTATAGGTTTTGCTAGTAATGTGCTGGGCATTTATTTACCTTCTCTGGGCTTCACCTTCCTCAACAATAAGATGAGATGGTTAAACTAGGTAACCTACAGTCCCTGTAGGCTTTAGAGTTCCATATTCTGTGTTTTAACATTATATATTTCAAGGTCTTTTCAAATTCTAACATTTAATGCGGTTTTATAGGGGGGAAATGGTGAGTCTAAAGTAAAAAGACCTAAGTTTGAACATCCAAAGTGCTGTTTACTAGCTGTGTGGATGTCACACCTTCTGAGTTTCAGTTTCTTCATCAGGAAGATGGGTATAATAAAGGCAGGACAGGGAAGAGAATAAACATTTATTAAACACCTACTATGTGCCAGGCAAAATGTTAAATGCTTTCCCAAATATTACCTCATTTAATACTGACAACCACCTGTAAAGTAGATACTCTTATTGCCCCTATTTTACTGTTGAGGAAAGTGAAGAAGACAGAGGCTAAGTAATTTGCCCAAGGTCACAAAACTAGCATGTGTCTGAAGCTAGACTGGAACTCAGGTCTTCTTGACTCCAGGACCAGTACTCTATCCATGGAGTCACTAGCTGCTTCAGAAAATATTATCTGCACTATCTACCTCCTAGGGTTGGCATGAGATAAGAGTTTTGTAAATCTTCAAGAACTATATTAAAGTGAATTCTATTTTTTTATTTAATTTTTTTTTTTTGCTTTTTGGAGAGCAGTTGGGTTTAAGTGACTTGCCCAAGATCACATGGCTAGTTTGTGTGTGGTTGTGTAGGTGTATGTGTGTGTGTGTTAAGTGTCTGAGGTCAAATTTCAACTCAGGTCCTCCTGACTCCAGGGCTGGCACTCTATTCACCGCGTCACCTAGCCACATCCTAAAGTGAATTCTCATGTATGTGTTTTACTGGGTTCATGATTTCATTAGTATAAAGAGTGTCCAATGAAGAAACTTCTTCTGACAACACAGATCAGCATCTTCTATGTAATTTATGTCTTAATGAGTTGTCTAGGGGCACTAAAAGGTTAAAAAAAATTGTGTCTAGTGTCCCACAGCTAGTATATATCAGAAATGGTATTTCAACAAAGTTCCTCAAAGACTCTCAGGACAGATCTCTATCTACAATACCACACTGTCTCTCAAAAAATGTTGTTGTTGCCGTTATTCATTTCATGAACTAGCATTTATGTAAAAAAGAAAAAAAATTGCTATATTCTGTGTTTTAACATTCTATGTTCTAGATCCCCCTCTAGCTCTAACATTCTATGAGGCCTTAGCTACTGATGGCATCTTCAGCAGTCAGTCCTAAAGTAATCCATATGGCAGCTGGTTTTGAGTAGAGATACACATTTGTTCATCTATTACTGAGCATTCAACATTTTTTCTTGAATGTAAAATTCTATTTCCCACCTATGAGACTTTGCAAAGCTGTTTGCTCTGCCCCTCCCCCCCCTCCCCCCCGCCTTGCTTACATTGCTCCCAATATCAGCTCCTTTCAAAGTTCAGCCTGAATTCCATCTCTGATATGAGGCTAGTCCTGAGTCCCCAGTTGGGAGTGCTCTTCCATACTTCCTGAAATCTATTTTGTATGCAACAGCACCTTCCACAGCTAATGGATCTCACACAAGTAGAAAGAGAGCTGTCTAGATGGTTGCTAGGAACCATGGGATTTGGAAACTTCTCATCCTTGGAAGAGGCTAGAGTTCTATTGTTGACTGAGCTGGAACACAGATTTTTCTTCTTTGATGGAGGGCTTAAAATGATTCTGCAATCAACACAGCAGGAGAAATAGCTGAAAGGGAAGAGGGAGTCAAGAACTGGCTATGACAGGGAGAAAACCACAGCATTCTTATGGCAATCTGGAGTGTCAACTAAACACAGAGACAGACTTCATCAGCCCAGCCTCAGCTTTAGGGAAGAAAGATCTGAGCACATCTGCTATGGGAGACCATGCCTTAGGCACTGTGGAAAAGCAATGAAAAGTTTAAAATTCTCCTTTCATTTCTCTCCTAGCCAGGTGCTACGGTATATGGTATATTTGTGAGTATGTGTATATCTGTATCTATTTATCTAGATACACAGACACATGTATACACTAGGTACATGTTTATATATATACCTGTGTACAGGTGTATATGTATGTATTTATATATACACATATATAAACTATCCCTTTAAAGTATTTTTTGTTATGATTTGATTTCCCTTTATATAAGATCCATAATCAGTCTTGAATATTATATACAGAATTATATTCAGACCTAGGTGAAAGGGTTGCATCTCTATTCAGATAGTCAAAATTTCTCTCTTAGCTTGAGAGATCAAGCACTATATGGTATGATTTGATGAACAATTTTGATAAATTTCCCCAAAGTCAGGGTTTAAACTGGATTTGGGATTTGCTGTTTGTCTCTAGGCTGAGATAACTCATTTACTGATGCAGAACGCTACAGTTACTCAGGATTCCAGAAAACCTTTCAGCTCCAACTAGAGGAAGGATGGAAGGGAGGATGATGGGCAAAAGGAAGGTTACACTCAAGGTTATTCCCTGTGGGAAGAGGCAAATATGACCAACTCCTTCCCTTTTCTCAGGGAAAGAAGGAAGTACTTGTCAGTTAAACTCTGTTCTCCACAGTGCCACCTGCTGATTAAATGTGTTTATCTTTTAATTTATTTATATGCATACATGAGATGGAATGGAAACTCCCCAGAAGAATACAAACTCCTTGAAGATTGATTATTCTTATTTTTAGTATTTTGAAATATATTTCCAAGCATAATGCCTGGCATGTGATAGGCAATTAAAGAGATGTTTGTTATACTGAATCAAATTCAAATATATATCTCTATATCTATCTGTCAATCTATCTATAAAGAGAGCTCAATTTTAGGTCTTATGGAAGGACATGAAAATAATAAGATAGAGTCTGGTCCTCATGGAACTTGCACAAGGTTGAAGAGAATACATGAATAATTATAAGAACTATAATGGATACACATAAGACAGAGACAAAATGATATCTGCCCCAAAGATGGATTCTTTGTAAACCATCTCCTCCAGATGCAGGCTTCTGGAAACAAAAGAGACAGACAGGTGACCTAGAGCTACTATGGTGCAACAGAAAAAAAGCAAATGAAGGAGGCAATTATAGATAGGTAAGACCACGTCTAGACCAATTCTATTCATTTTTTAGGAAATAAATAGAAAGAACATTGATGAAATGAAGAGCTAATAAATAAAAATGGCAGATTTTTTTTCATAATGAGCTCTTTAATACTGGAAAACTTCAAGCAAGGCTAAATGATCTCTGGTTGGGTGCACAAAGGATTCCTGTATCAAAAGAAAGTTGGACTCCATCATTCTATAATTCTATGATTTTAAGATGTTGTGGTCTATTTTAAAGTTCACCAGCTTGAGAGTAAAAAGACTTATGTTCAAACAGCAGATCTTCTACCTACTATCTGTGTGACCTTGGGTGCATTAGGTAACGTTTCTAGGTCTCAATTTTTTTTATCTGTGAGATGAAGAACTAGGTGATCTTTAAGGTGTTAACACTAATCGGTACACATTTTAAAGTATAAGCATCAGTTTTGGTGTTAGAAGACCTAGATTTTATTACCAGTTCTGTCACCAACTGAACATACTGCCTTGACTAACTCTCTTCACCTGTGTATCATTTTAGTCATTCTCCTGCACATCTTCTAGACTACTGTCAATGTCAGCGCCCCCTCTAGCATCTGTAAAGCGAAACAACTGTTACCCCTTCCTCACTAGTATCCTCCTTGGGAGCTATGTTTTCTAGAAACCATTGGTGATGATTGGGGATTCTTTAGGATGCTACTTCTTAAGAATAACGATGAACTTGGAGTCAGGAGAATAGACTTCAAGTCTTAGTTCTGTCCCTAATGATAATAACTTTTAAATCCTGAGAGTGCTATCTAAATAATTGTCACTGCTATTGAGAGGTCTGTTGGTGCAGCAGATAGGCAGGAAAAACAACAGCTTATGTTTATATGGCACTTTAAGGATTGCAAAATTCTTTACATATGTTAATCCCAGGGAAACCTGGATTTAAATTCTGCATCTGATCAATAAGAGCTCTGTTACCCTGAGCAAGTCAATTAATCTGTCAATTCCCCAGGGAACTAAGCAAGAGGATAACTTGCAGACCAGTCATGATATGCATTGGTTTAAAGAGTTTAATAGCTAGAATGCTCTTTATGAAATGAAATCACAAATCTAGACTTCACTTTCCCCTCTTCCCCAAAATCATCTATGTTGTTATTGTTGTAATTTTTGTGACATTGGGCAAGTTATTTCTGAATATATTTCCCCCTGGATCTGTGGTTTCATCATAAATTAGATTTGGGAATATCCTCCCCTAACTCAAACAGAAATAGGCTAATTGATAGATACCAGGTGGTCCTAGCTTAAGGCACAGAGAGGGAAGGGGAGCAAGCATTTATATAGAACCTACTACGTGCCAAGCACTGTGATAAGTGATCCTCACAGTAATGTCAGGAGATTGGTACTATTATTATTCCTGTTTTACAGTTGAGGAAATTGAGGCAAGCAAAGGTTAAGTGACTTGCACGGCTAGTCACTCAGGTAGTAAATGTTGGAGGCTGGATTTGAACTAAGGTTCAGTGACTTCTGGCTCCATCCATTGCACCACCCAGTGCAAGTCAAATGATATACAAGTATAAGGGGTGAAACTTTATCCTAGTTTTTTTTGAGGCCAAGTCCAGAATGCTAGCCACCACCCCATCCCATATCTTTCAATAAAGATGGCAAAACCTGCATTACCTACCTAATAGGGGAGAATTCATAAAGCCTTTATGTGGATATCAGCTGTTCTGATCACTACCACTGCTGGCTACTATCTTCCCTTTACCATGGCTATATCCAGACTTCTTCCTTATATTTCTAGCTTCCACTGGATAAATACCAAATATGAATGACCATCCACAAAATCATTTTCCTCTTTGAGTATCAGTTGACTACTTCCAAAATTATAGAATCAGAGGTTGTATAGCTATCTCTACATGGATGTCTAGGCTGTCAGGTACAGCCCCTTCATTTTAGAAAAAAAGAAAACTTAGGCCCCTTGGCGAGGAAGGAGAAGTGAATAAGTTCCCACATGTAGTAAAAAGAGGAGATAAAAGTCAAACCTAGGTACTCTAAATCTAAACTCAGCTCTCTTTCCATATCACCAAAGGTCCTGGCTTGAATTCCAGGTAAGACATTTCACCTACTTGTTGACTGCATCACTCAGTTTACTCACTTGTAGAATGGGCATAATCCGACTGTAATCTTTAAAGGACTTCTATCACAGGGCTGTCATGAGGAAAGGATAGGAACAGAGTTGGGACTGGTGATTTCACTGGTATAATAAGCTCCCAGGTAAGAAAACTCCCTGTATCAATGTTCACTGATATCTTTTCTATAATGTATACTCTTAGGAAAGTTGCTCTTAACCTGGAGTCGATGAGCCTTTTTTTTGTTGTTAGTTTTGACATGCCGAGAGCTATATTTCAGTATAACTGGTTTCTTGCATAATTTATTGTATTTTACATATCTAAACATGTGATTTTAAAAATGGATTCATAGATTTTACTAGGACATAAAAAAGCCTGAGAAACCGTATTTTAGAGAATTGTCTAGAACATTGAGAGCTAAAATAATTTGCCCAGGGTCACATATCTAGTATATCAGAGGCAATATTATAACCCAGGTCTTGACATCTTTGAAGTTGGCTCTTTAATCACTATTCCACTCTTTGTAACCTAGAACATTTACAGGTTCATAAGATTAATGATTTAGAGATGCAAGCGAGATAAGGCAATTTAGTACAATTCCATCATTGTACAAATGGGGAAACTTAAACCCACGAAGGTGAAGTGACTTGTCCAGAGTAACATAGGCATTAAGCATTCTAAAAGGCTATTTTTATTATGATCAATAATGTCACCATTAGTATGTAATATATGCTATCCACTATATATATATATATATATATATATATATATAATCTATACCATCATTATTATAATCAAAGTAAGATTCTTTGTGGGAATCTGAGGAGATATCTGCTACTTAACAGCCTTCTAACTTTCAATTCATTCCTTCTGTTCCGTGAACTAATTTCCATGCAATCACATATTATGCTTGGTTTGAAGATACTGAAATCTGTGGTATTTGGAAAGATGAGATCACTGTTATTTATTGGAAATATTCTTCCCTCCCACATAATCCTTTGTGATATAATCTGGATAATGGAAGTTTTACAACTCCCATTTCCACCTCCTCTATTAGAGATATTGCTTGCCAGCCCAGAATCTTCTCTCAAGGAATGCTGATACTACTTTTCAACATTTGTATTGACATTCAAATGAAAGGTTTTGATAAGGACTGCAGAATGTCCATATTGCCAAGCTTTAACCCTTCATGGGGCCTTTGCTTCAGCAACAGAGTTGCTCAGGTCATGAAGTAAAGCCTAGGTTAAGTAGAGCCTATCCTTGGGCTACAGACATTTAAAGAATCCTGTCATTTTCAAAGACTTTTTTGGGAGAGGGTAGGGAGGAAGTCAGGTTGAAACTGAGCCCTCTCAAACTAGTGATGGAAATCAGTACTATCAGTCCCTCTACTGAATATCCAACTTTCCAAAAGAACTCACTAAGTTCATGTACAATGGAAGGAGGGCTTGATTTAGAGTGAGAGGACCTGTACTCCAGTGCCACTTCATCTCTGGATGCCCTTGAACATGTCACTCCCTAGGCTTCACTTTCCCTTTGTATAAAACAAAATGGTAGAAGTAAATGACCTTTGAAGGTCCTTCCAGCTCTTAATCTATGATGCTATAACCACAAACTTATTGTATATCAAACTAAGCCTTATAGCTTTCCCTTAAACCTACATTCTTTCACTTCCCTCCTGACTCTACTTTGGACTTTTTGGGGTTTCCCCACCATGTAGCAGGGGACTTCTCATCTTTTAGGATGCCTACAATCTGTAGCTTTTCCGCCCCTTTGACAGATTTCTTCACTCCTACAAACCTTTGTGAGTTTTTCACAGGAGCTTTCATTTGACAAGTGGCCAACCCAGTCATACTTACTCTTCACTCCTCTCCTGGATCCTCTGCTGCCTCTGTATTTCTCCACTCTAGCCTCTGCAGGTACCATGTCTTACCCACACCCTACCACATTTACCTTTATACATTGTCCCCACATTAGAATTCAAGCTTCTTGAAGGCAGGAACTATATTTTTTCTGGTATTTGTATTCCAAGCACTTTGCACAATTCTGGACCCACAGTAAGCACTTAATAAATACTTTATCTTCTTGATTTCATCATTTCTTACTAAGGCACTGCCTTTCACTCTAGTTTTTGAAATCCTGATGTCATCTTTCACTGATCCATCTTCCACATATCTTATTTAATGAGTTTCCAAGTCCTGTCCTTCCCACCTTTCCTAAACCTCTCTCTCATATCTGACTCCTTGTCTAGTCCCCATTCTATCACCTGATATGCAATCTATCTCCTTCATCTACTTGTCTTTACCAGAGTGGGGAACCTGCAGCCTCAAGGCCTTCTAGGTACTTATGTGTGTCCCTTTGACTCAGTTCAAGCTTTACATAAAAAATTCTTTTGTTAATGGGGTTTTGTTCTGTGAAGTTTGGATTCAGTCAAAGGGCCATGCTTGAGGAGCTAGAGGGCCACATGTGGCCACGAGGCTGCAGGTTCTCCAACCCTGGACTCTGGATGATTACACTCACCTCCTAAAATGCTTCCCCATTCTCACCATCTGCTCCCCTGGTGCATTCTTTTTATTTACCTGCTTGGACCTCTGATTTCCTCAGTGAATGGAATTCCCAGTGTGGAAGTAGATCTAACAATGATAATCTGGAAGTTTTCTGTCACTTAGAGTCTTGTAGAATTTTCTGGCAAACTGAGTTTAAACAACTTGTCCAGGATCACATAGATAATGCATATTTAAGAAACATGAGTTAAATCCAAATGTCCTGACTCCAATGTAGGCTCCCTCCTCTCTATGTTCGCCTGCTTCCCCTGATACAGTTTTCATTCTAATGACAGAACAATGCTTCATTATTAGACAGGTGGGCATGCTTTCCCTTATAGAAGGCAGAAAGTGGATTCTTAGCTCATTCTACTTTGTACCTGCTGCTCTGCTTGATTTCAACTCTACAGAACAAGATGCTCCTCCCAGGATAAACTCATCACTTCTAAATTTATCGCCATGCTTCTTACTTGACTCTTGATCAACAGTATCTCCCTCAGCCTCCTCTCTGCTCTAACTGGAGAGCTGGGGTACTAAACTCTTTCCAATGCCTTCCTTTACATTTAACTCCACATTACATCTGTTGTTTTGCCTGGTTTCAGTTCCAAGGAACAAGACGCTGCCTAGCATCTCCCCTTCTCTACCCACTTTCCTGTCTCCTTTTGTGTGTCTCCCCTTTAGATTGGAAGCTCCTTAAGGGCAGGAAATATCTTTTTTTTAAATTGTATCCTTAGCATTTAGTATAGTGCCTGGCCCACAGTAGGCACTTAATATATATTTATTGGATTAGATCCAGAGGTAGGATAAAACAAAAAAACACAGTGCTTAGAAGTCAGGGAAAAAAAAGTGTATACCATGGGAGAGAGTGGTCAATAGTATTTACAGCTAGGCAGTCATCAAGAAAGATTGGAAATGAAGAAGAAAATAAAGGCCCTTTGATTGAGAGTTTGGGAAGTCAGTGATGCTCAAAAAAGTAATTTTCAGGAGAGTCAGAGGAAGTTTTAAATAAAAGTAAAGAAATGAGAGGGTTTCTATCAGATGACCTGGATTTTTTCAATGAACTAGGAGGCTCTAAGTATGGGGGCTGGGCCAATGTGGAATACCAAGAACTAGAAATTAGAGAAGATGCCCATTGTTAGGGAATGTCAGGACAAATTACGGTCCATGAAGGTAATGGGCTATGATTGAATCATAAGAAACGATGAATGTAAGAATAAAATGAAGCACAGAAAGACTTGTAGGTAGTGATTCAAAGAGAAATAAGCAGAACAAGGAAAAGAGTATATTCAGTCAGTTGCCAAATTCTATTGTTACTATGTCAACAACATATCATCTCTATGTTTCCTGTTCTTCTGTTGTACAACTACCACTGTAGTTCAGGCTTTCATTCATCTCTTGTCTGTTATTCTACTGCAAGAGCCTTCTAATTAATCTTTTTCCCTCCCATCTCCTCACTCCAAAATATCCTCCAAATAACTGTCAAAGTGGTTTACCAAAATGGGGATTTGAACATGTCACTTCTCAGCTCATAGACAACCACTGGTTCTTTATTAACTCTATAATCAAACAAGAACTTCTCTGTTTGCTATTTGAAGTTATTTATGCCTTGATTTTTTCCCTCTATCTTTCTAGGATTCTTTAAGTCAGTAAATTTGTATTAAAGTGGACAGCTAGATGGCACAGTGGATAGAGCGCCAAGCATGAAGTCAGGAAGACCCATCTTCCTGAATTCAAATCTAGCCTCAGATACTGACTATCTTACTATGTATGACCCTGGGCAAATTACTTAGCCCTGATTGCCTCAATTTCCTCATCTGTAAAATGAGCCAGAAAAGGAAATGGCAAAGCACCCCAGGTTTTTTTTTTTTTTTTTTTTGCCAAGAAAACTCCAAATGTGGTCACAAAGGGCTGGACATGACTGAAACAACTGAACAAAAGTAACATGTTTTAAACACTAAGCTAAGTACTGGGACTACAAATACAAGCAGAAAGACAATCCCCATCTTCAAGGAAATTCCATTGTAATGAAGGTAGACAATGCATAAAAAGAAGTAGAAAAGGGGTGTGTGTGTGTGTGTGTGTGTGTGTGTGTGTGTGTGTGTGTGTGTGTGTGTGTGTGTGTGTGTATGTGTAAGGTACCCCCAGCTTGCAGAAATGGGGGCAGGTAGAACCTGTATGTATCCTGGAAAGGAATGAAGGCATGGCTGGCCTGGACATTTTCCTTAAAATGTTGGTTATGAGATAAATTGTCTAATCGGAAGACGATGGAGGTACAGACTGACTTTCTGGAGTGGTATCTCCAGGTGCATCACTCACTTCATCCTGGACCATAACTAGTCGTCTTGACCTTTGTCTTGACACTGGGCTTTGATAGCTCTGGAGGAGAGAGTAAGGCTGATGCCCTTTACTAGCTCTACCCCACTCATGTCCAATTCACAAGCAAATTAAGATATCACCCTTAGGATATCATCAGTCTTCTTTAAGAATGAAGGATGAACAACAACAATCCGAGAGTGGAGTGAACTTTTAGGATGAGGTAGTATTTGCTGTATGACACTCATCTTCTATCAGAGACTTTTTACTAGTTGTCTTCCATGCCAAAAAGCTACTCTTTCATCATCTCTACCCTCTAAAATGCCTGGGCTCTTTCAGGAATTAGCTCAGAAGTCAATTTTTGCCAACGTCTTTCTCAGTCCACCCAGCTTTTTGCCTTCCATCCACTCTGCATGTATGCTGGATATAACTAATTTTGCATAGATGATTTTATCCACATAAAGTTCCTGAAGGCCTAAGGCTTTTCATTTTTTATTTTCCTTTGTATTCCATGAGCTTATCATGATATCTGATACATAGGAAGTGCTTAATAAATATTTGTTTATTAATTGGATATGCACAAAGACTTAAAAATACAAGAGGAAAGAAAAAGAAAATAAAAACCGAACATTGTATAATTATGACAAAACTTCCTCCTCCCTCCTTCCCCCTTGCCTCTCAAGAGGTATGTGAATGCATATCCCTTCTCCCTTTTTTGTAGAGGTGGGGGACTATAGCTGAATATACCTTTGGACTCACTTGATGTATTGATTAATTTTACTCAACTGCTTTTTTTCTTTTTTATTCTTTGATATGTGGGATGGCTCTCAGGCTAGGAAAGGGAGACATATATTAAGAGAACAAAATTATATAAAGACAAAAGTTATCAAAGAATTGAAAATGAAGGTCTCAGAATGTAGATGAGGGTGAAAGGAGGGAACAAAATATTAGGAACCATCTCTGTGAGAAATGAGATAGAGAGTCAATAAGAATAGAATGGAGGGACTCCTGAACAGTAGTCAGAACTAACTAGGTCAGGGGTTCTTAAACTTTTTTTGGTCAGACTCCTTTGGTGGTATGGTGAAGTCTATACAGAACCATGTTTTTACATTCATAAAATAAAACAAGTAGGATTACAAAGGAAATAAATTATAGAGATAGAGAGAAAGATAGAGGGATAGTTTTCAGGAGGCCTATGCATTTGTATACATATAAATTTATATGTATATGTATATATGTGTGTACATGCACACATACATATATACATGCATATCTGCATACTACAAACACATTATTTCATAGATTTATATATATATATATATATATACAAATTCATTATATATTACAAATGCATATATCTGTATCGACATTATACATATACACACAAATTCCCCTTAAATCTAGCTATAAACTTCTTGAAGAGCCTTCAGACCCTAGTTTAAGAACCTCTGGGTATATAAACAAAATATAAAAAAAATGAACAGTTCTTGTTTTCAAGGAGTTTGGATTCTAATAGTGGTGATCACATATCCATAAACTGCTATATACATGATGAGTACAGGGTACATGGAAGGCCGCTTTTGAAGGAAGCCCGCATTAGCAGCTTTTTGCATCAGGAAAGACCGCTTGCTGAAGGTGGCATTTGAGCTGAGTCTGGAAGGAAGCCAGTGGTTCTAAGGGAGAAATGATGAGGGAGCACATTCCCAGTATGGAGGATCATGAATGCAAAGTCATTATCATGGAAAATAGAGCATCCTAAGAAGAGAATAAAAAATAAGCAGGATGGTAGGATTACAGCAGCAGCAGAGGGAAATAATATCTAAAGAATCTGTCTGGAAAGAGATGAAGGAGCCAGGGTATGAAGAGCTTGAGATGCCAAATGATGAAGTCAAATTTGATGAAGTAAAAAAAAAATTTGACCCTGTGGACATTGGGGAACCATTATAATTCATTGAGTAAAAGGGAATGTTGTGGTCAAAAGAGAACTACATTTGGAATTCAGGGACTTCTCTTTGTAATCCAGCTCTGTTTTGTTTTAAATATGTGATCATGGCTAAGTCACTGGACTCTTTAAGATTCCATTTCCTTAATAGCAAAATGGAGATAACAATAATCCACATAGTGCCTTCCTCACAGGGTGAATTTGAACATAGCACTTCATAAACCTGAAAGTGCTATGGAACACTGTGAGCTATTATTATGAATATTAAGAATAATCCTGTTACAAAGTCAGAGGTAATTGTGGAGGCTCCTAGAGCCTTGGAGGGTGAAATCATCTTTCTAACCAGATAAGTGACTGAGAATGGGCATGCTGGGTGACTTCATTGTTCTTGTTCATAGTTATAATTTCTGTGGTTTCACCCAATCTGACATCTTTGCCCTTAAAAATGATGGGTTTTAATCATCAGGGACAGCTTTACTCCATTCCTAGGGCCCCCTCAGCTGGGAACACAAAATGATGGACAGTTAATAATAGCCTGAGTGGAATTTCCTCCTTCCTTCTGCCTTTCCCCATATTAAAGCTGAGTAATCCAATTGAATAAAATGACTCAAATTAATGTCATTTCCAGACTTGGGTCCCATTTTCCTGAGGTGTTATACCCGCCCATTAAGTAGTAAGTACATCACCTGGCCTTGTTCATCTGGACCTTCTGCCACCCATCTGACACCCTTTTCTATGTATGTGCTTAGAAAACAGCCATGCTGACAATGATCATCTTGAAGATACAAAGCTTTTTCTTTTTTTTTTCTTTCCTCCCTCCTTTTATTAACTTTGAATAAAATACAGTGGCATAGCTCACACTGTATCAATTTCAATCCCATTCCATTGAGTATACATAGTGTTTCTTAAAATACAGGTAGGAAGTGAATAAGTCAATAATCACATCTATTAGGCGAGGCAAATATAGGAAACAATAACAAACTGTGGTAATATTTCTTTAGAATAAAATGCTCTATTGATGAAAGGGAAACATTTAAATGCTGAATAAAATCCAAATGACTTACTTGGCATTCAAGGTCCTCCCTGTGGTATAATTGAAAGGATACTGGATTTGTAGTCAAAATTTGGGATCAAATTCCTATTCTGAAAAAAATATCTATATTTCAGGTGAGAAAACTGGGAAGCATTAAAAAAATAAAGAAAGAAAATCACTCTAGCATTTTCTTAGAAATGCTCTATTGTTGAAATAGCGAACATGTGTCATAGGTTCCCAGAGTGGGCACTGGGATAATCCAGATACAGAAGTGTGGTAGTATCCTCTGGTACAACTGCAGGGGAGGCATTGAATAAAAATAAGGGGTGGTTGTGGAAGCACAAGGAAAGAAAAGAACATTTTAAAAACTGTTCGTACATTTTATCTGTTGTGTAACAGTTAAAGTCATAGTGATTGCATTATTTTCCACATAAACCCACAAAATGTAAGTTATAACTGATCCGTGGTCAAGTCTGCCAACAAACAGGTCATAATAAACAAGTGTTGGCAGGCAAGCATGTCATGCATTGTTAGGAAATCTAGCTTGTATCAGCAGGAATATGTATGTGTAATGACTTGCTTATAATATGATACTATACATACTATGTACATATTATAGACATAATACATATATACTAAACATACTATACACAATACTGTATCATGAAAATTTCAATGCAAGAAAAGACCCACAAATTTACAATAAATTATTAAATTTAAGATGTGTCATTTAAAAAATATGTTATTTTGAAATCATGCAAATTTTAAAAATTGTTAAAGGGTTAAAGAAAGTAGATTTCCACAGGGGAGCTAAGTAAATTTTTTTTTTTGAAAAGGGGAATGTAGGCCAAATAATTTTGGGAACCTCTGATAGATACAGAATAAAACTTAAGTGCTTTAACTCAGCATTGAAGGCTCTTCCTATGACATAGTGGAAAGCATATTGGATTTGGAATCAGACAACCTGGAGTCACATGTTAATTCTGTCTCTCTGTGCATGACCTTGGGTCAATCATTTCTCGATGGATGTCAACTACCACATCCAAATAATTGGATGATCACCTAGATGATCTTTGAGGCCTTCCACCTCTATATGTATGGACCTTTAATCAGGCTGCATTTTACTTTTGCAATCCCCCACTCCTCTTGCCCATAGATCGTATGTCCTGGCTTAACTTGGGTATAAGTATAATACAAAGAAAATCAAGGATGGAGAAGACATCAAAACTGAGAATGAGGGTCCATGCTTTTGTACCAGCCTGTTTGTTCATGTTAATTTTCATACCAAGAATGCCCAGAGCCCACCACACTGACACCTCTGCCTGTTTAAATCCTCCTCATTCCCTAAGGCTCTAGCCAAATGCCACCTCACACCCTTGAAGGTAACTCAATCAGAAACAGCTCTTCCTTCCTAGACCTTCCCTAGGACTTGATCCCTTTCCGTGTCATCATCATAAAAGTATCTGCTCTTCCTGGTAGCATTTTTGTGAGCATAATGTAATAGAACATACATGAAACAATTATTAAATTATAAAGGGAAACTGAATAAGCCAAGGATGTTTGGCCTTGACATGAAATTGTATGGAAGGGGAAACAAATTCTTCACTTTTCATGTATTCACACAAGCCATTTCCCAAGCCTGGGATGCACTAACCCTTCACCCTCTACTTCTCAGAAAATTTGTTTTTCTTTCTTCAAGGCTCAGCTCAACTGTCATTTCCTCTCTGAAAATTTCTCTGATTCCCTTGATTTCTAGAGTCTTCTCCCTTCTCAGTTTGCTTTGTACTTCTTTGTACATATACTGTATTCTGCCCTGTTTCCACAAGTGGAATCTCCTTCAGGTTAAAGGTCTTCCCTCCCTTCTTCCTTCTTTCCCTCTCTACCTACCTACCTTCCTTCCTTCCTTCCTTCCTTCCTTCCTTCCTTCCTTCCTTCCT